>NC_040081.1:60945409-61687909 GCF_003369695.1 Bos indicus x Bos taurus | reverse complement strand
TTTTTTTTAATCATAAAGAGACACGAAAGATCATTCTGTTCTGAGAGATCAAGCAAGATTAAAAGACGATAATATCTGTCATTTTAAGCAAGGAGTGTACCCTTTAGGCCTTCCCATTTCTGATACAATCATGTGGGAACAGCACTTAAAGGAGAAAAGCTCCAAATTACATCAAAACTGTCGCCAGGCTTAGTGAACCTAAACAGACGTATTCTTTGTGCAGCTTACACAAAGGCACTCTTTCTTCTGGACTGAAGCCTCTTGATCCTTATCAGGGCACATGGCTTAGCAATCAGTGTGGCCCCACTTTCCTCTTGGACAGTAGCCTTGTACCAGGGCAAACTAGTCCAACAGTCCTTGGTAGCCCTGTCAGCCTAAAGGATTAAGATGGTTTGTCGCAAATTCTTTTCAAGTGAAAACTCTGGGAAATTTCTCCCCCCTAAGTGAACTGCACAGGACAGATGTTCCCAGAGGTACATACACGTCAATGGAAGAATGAGGGCGAAACTGAAGAAGTTCCAAGCAGCTTTATTTGAAAGAATAGATGATTTGTCTAGAACTTTTACAAATGCACTTCTAATATTTGACTCACTTATCCAACCACTAATTTGGGTACTTTCTGAGTTTTCCCAGCACTGAGAGGGCACAATTTACCAGAAAACCAGAAGAAGCACAGCTGGAAAATCAATACATTCAGTTAGTTTCATTTTTCTAAATCTCCATCTTAAAGAAAATCCTACATTATTGTTCTTAAATTTTTTTTTCTTTTCCTATACATACTTTTAAAAGTATATATAATATTAATGCATAAGACTAGGTCTAAATGATTATAAGTTTTTTTTTTTAACTTTAAGATGGCATTTCAATATTTGGCAAAGCTAACACAGTATTGTAAGTTTAAAAATTAAATAAAATTTAAAAAAAAAACTAAAACATTACATTTTAAATAATGGGTTCAGTCTTTTTAGCTTAGTGAATGTAATCTATGACCTTTAGTCACAAGTCACCCACTATATCACAAATTGAATTTTATTTTCTCACAATTCATCATGCTTATATTTTGCATGCATTCTAAAAGTTTTTGCCAACCATTGTGATCTATTTAATAACTATTATTCAAGAAACTGAACAGATTTTCTAAATCTTAGTCATTTCTTTTTTCCTTTTAGGAATATTAAAACTTGATGACTCAGATAGCCTAGAAATAAATCCATATACCTACAGTCAATTAATCTGTGACAAAGGAGGCAAGAATATACAATGCAAAAAAAGACAATCTTTTCAGGAAGTGGTACTGGAGATGTTGGACAGCCACATTCTAATCAATGAAGTTAGCACACACCTTCACACCACACATAAAAATAAACTCAAAATGGCTTAAAACTTAAACATAAGACATGACACCATAAAACTCTCAGAAGAGAACATAAGCAAAACATTCTCTGACTTAACTCATACCAATGTTTTCTTAGGTCAGTCTCCTAAGGCAATAGAAATAAAAGGAAAAATAAACAAATGAGATCTAATCAAATTTTCAAGTTTTTGCACAGAAAATGAAACCATAAACAAAATGAAAAAACAACCTACAGAATGGGAGAAAACATTGCAAGTGATGTGACTGACAAGGCATTAATTTCCAAAATATATGAACAGCTCAATAAATACTCAAGAACAACAACAACAACAAACAACCCAATCGAAAAATGGGCAGAAGACCTAAACAGACATTTCTCCAAAGAACACATACAGATAGATGGCCAAAAGGCACATGAAAAGATGCTCAACATCACTCATTATTAGGGAAACACCAATCAAAACTGCAATAAGGTACCACTTCACACCAGTCAGAACGGCCATCATTAAAAAGTCTACAAATAACAAAAGCTGGAAAGGGTGTGGGGAAAAGGGAACCCTCTTACCCTGTTCATGGAAATGTAAGTTGATACAGCCACTATACTAAACAGTATGGAGATTCCTGAAAAAACTAAAAATAGAGTTGCCATATGATCTAGCAATTCCATTCCTGGGCATATATGCAGACAAAACTATAATTCAAAAAGATACATACAGCCCTCTGTTCATAGCAGCACTATTTACAATAGCCAAACATGTAAATAACCTAAATGTCTTTTGACAGAGGAACTGATAAAAAAAGATGTGGTACTTGGTCTATGTACAAAGGAACACTACTCAATCATAAAAAATGAAATAATGGCATTTACAGTCACATGAATGGACCTAGAGATTATCATACTAAGTGAAGTAAGTCAGAAAGAGAGACAAATATCATGTGATATCACTTATATGTGAAATATAAAATATGACACAAAGGAACTTATCTGTGAAACATTCAGAATCAGACTCATAAACGTAGAGAACAGATTTGTGGTTGCTAAGGGGGAAAGCAGGGATAGAGGAGGGAAGGACTAGACGTTTGGAGTTAGCAGATCCGAACTATTATATATAGGATGGGAAAACAACAAGGTCCTCCTGTATATCACAGGGAACTGTACCCAATAGCCTGTGATAAACCATAATGGGAAAGAATTTGGGACAAATTGGAAAAGTAGGATTGACACATATACACTATCATGTTAAGATGGATAACTAGTGGGAAGCTGCTATATAGCACGGGGAACTCAGCTCGGTGCTCTGAGATGACCTAGAGGGTGGGATGGAGGCTAGCAGGAGAGAGGTTCAAGACGGAAGGGATATATGTATAGGTGTAGTTGATTCACTTTGTTGTAGAGCAGAAACTAACACAATAAAGCAATTATATGCCAATAAAAAATTAAAATAAATTTTAAAAATAAAAAGAATATATCCATATGTATATATATGTATATATAACAGAACCACTTTGCTGTATAGTAAAAATGAACACAATATTGTAAGTCAACTGGACTTCAATTAAAAAATTGAATTTAAAAATATCTAGAAAGTTCCAAAATGACAAAAAAAAACTGATGACTCATATCACCAGAGGAAACATAAAGAACCTCTCCTCATAAAAATTAAATACATATGTATATATATATAAAACATGTTAATATGTCACATTAACAACTATATAAAATATTTGAAAAGACTATTGAACTCACAGAGATGTAAAACCCACCAGAAACCAAGTCTATGACCCAAATTCAAAGCAGATTTCTCTTAAAGGTATGATATAATTACAGGAATTTTTTAAAAAAATCAAATATAAGTGATTCTCTCTGGCCATCCCTCTTGTCCAAAATACATCAAAGAAGTCCTAAGGAGTAATAACAACTAGAACAGTTAAGGGCTGAACCAACCCATTTGATACACAAATTATCTAATCTCTTTTCTATTTATTCTATCTAGGTATAAATCCAGTGACCATATAGTTAGCATCATTCACCAAGAATCATGATGTACTTCTGCATTAAAAGATAATAGATTTATCAACCTGAAACATGAATTTAAAGACATTATTAAGAAAATATGATCAAAGTAAATAGTGATAACACATATATACATAATACTTAGTACATACAAAAATAAAAGAGGAAAATGGGAAAATGATGGAGGAAGGGGTTCTTCCTTCTAGAAGAATGCTAGAAAATAAATGTAAAAGTAATAGAATTTTTTTAAAAAATCACCATTTTGTGCAGCATTGGTCATACAGTGGTAAGCATAGCTGCCTTCCAAAAAAATCACCATTTTGCAACCCCCTGTGTGATATCTGATTCAGACAAGGATCCAAATGGATGCTAAACCCATTGAGTGAAAAATTGTTGAAGAGCAGGATAATCCATCCTATGATCCCATCCCACATACCACTTTGGATTTATAAGAGGAAGAGATTTATAAGATCTCTATGCTGCAGAGATCTAGCAGACATCACCTAACTGAATAACCAAACTGCTCATCAAGAGTGGCACAGACAGACATCATGTGCTTCCTAATGTGATGCAACAGGAAGTACACAAGTGGGAAGCTGGATATTTTTTAGACAACTAGCCCACACTCCAAAAATGCCAGTGGCATAAAAGCAAACAAAAAGAGGCATGGCTCTAGATAAACAAGATGAAAAAGACACGGCAGCAAAATGCATTGCATAATTTTGATTGAATCTTGAACTTTAAAAACATATGGAACCTTTTCTTTAATAATTGGAGAAATTTGAATATAGACCATATATTTTTATTGTATTACAGAACAATATTGTATTTGTATTTTTATTGTATTACAGAACAATATTGTATTTTATTGTATTTGGTGTCTAGCAGTTTTGTGGTTGTGTTAGAGAAAGCCTCTGTCCTTGGTTTACATGTTAAATTATTTAAAGTTGAACTGTTAAAACTATCTGAAATTTGTTTAATAATTTGGGAAAATATATGTATGTGAGATACATGTAATTATACACAAACAGAAGGAAAAAGCATATGTGGCAAGATGTTAACTGGTAATTCTAAATAAAGATATACTATTGCTTATTGGACTATTCTCAACTTTCATAGCTTTGAAATTCAAAATAAATTGTGGAAGAAAAAAAGCTAAAAGGAAGAGGAGAGAAGCTGGTTAATATGGAAGCTCTTCAATATAATTCCATGTAGAATGTAGCTCCTCTTATATCTAAATGCTATGTTAGAGGCAAAATAAATATAGAGTTTTATATAATACAATCCATGACATATGTCATGATATATGACATGTCATGATATGACCTATGATATTCATGATATGATACTCACCTCTAAAGAAAATATCCAAACATATTAACAAAAAGATTAAATTCAGTTAACAGCTTAAAATATCTGGAAGCATACATATGCAACAGTCAAGTTTAATCTCAATTTTACTATTTACTAGTTATGTAATCTTGGGTATGATACTTAACATTAATTGACATCTCCTGGATTTATCTTCTACAAAACAGAGATAATACTTAACTCATGTGGTTACTCTGATAAATAAACGCTGTAACGCTGCAAGTCAATGGGTCTCAAACTTCAGTTGGATCCCACTCACCCAGGTTTGTCTCTACCCCCAGAGTGTCTAATTAATTAGGTTTCAGATGGAGCCTAAGAATGTGCGTTTCAAGTGAGTTTCCACGTGATTCTGATGCTGTTGTCCTACCTACTAGGGACCACACTTTGAGAATTACTGCTATAGATATTCATGTTGGAAAATGTGCACACCCTCTAATAGAGAGAGAAATCTGTCCCTCTACCTCTCAGGGTGACATCTATTACCTTGAGTTGGCTCCTTCACCAACCCACGATCATCTGTATTTTTTTTTTCTCTAGCTGGAGATCCTCACCATTCCCATCCTGGTCTTCGGTCAGAACACACATAAGTGTCTCATTAGCCAAAAACTGAAAACACATAAACTGCACTTAGTTCCACTACAGTTTGTTTGTTTTTTTTTAGTAACAAGTGTCATATGTAAAAAATTTAGGCTTACTCTGGAATTAACATGCTATATCAGTGCCTGATGTAGGATGTTCAGAGTGAATTGTGCCCCTGTGGTACCTTCAGAGCATCTAGCATAAATCCCAGAGCCATTCTACCCAGCTGGAGGTCTGCCCTGATTCCTAATTTTTATCTATGTTTCCTGCTACACAAATAGTACAGCTGTGGACTTCAGCCTGATCTTGTTAGATCTTGCTCACCCCTCGACTCCCAGCTTGACCTCAAGGATAGACAGAGAAATCAAATTTCTAGTACTAAACTGTACAAACCAGAAAGCTCACCACCGCAGACCTCATGTGCCCCAGCTTAGACCTCATTTTTGCCACTGTTCAGATCATGTTCAAGCGTACTCTGCACTCTGACTTGGGCTTTTGGATCTCAAAACTCGTGGAGGTTTATCAGTTGTTGTTGTTCAGTCGCTCAGTCATGTCTGACTCTTTGCAACTCCACGGACTGCAGCACACCAGGCTTCCCTGTCCTTCTCCATCTCCTGGAGTTTGCTCAAACTGATGTGCCATCCAATCATCTCATCCTATGCCTCCTCCTTCTCCTCTTACCCTCAGTCTTTCCAGGCATCAGGGTTTTTTCCAATGAGTTGAGTCTTCACATTAGGTGGCCAAAATATTAGAGCTTCAGCTTCAGCATCAGTCCTTCCAATGAATATTTAGGGTTGATTTTCTTTAGGATTGTCTTCAACACCACAATTTGAAAACATCAATTCTTTGGTTCTTAGCCTTCTTTATGGTCCAACTTTCACACCCGTACATGATTACTAGAAAGACCACAGCTTTGACTATATGTACCTTTATCAGTAAAGTGATGTCTCAGCTTTTCAATATGTGTCTAGTTTTGTCATAGCTTTTCTTCCAAGGAGCAAGGGTCTTTTAATGTCATGGCTGCAGTCACTGTTCACACTGATTTTGGAGCCCAAAAATATAAAGTCTGTCACTATTTCTTGTTGCTTCCCCATCTATTTGCCATGAAGTGACGGGACTGCATGCCATGATCTTAGTTTTCCGCATGTTGAGTGTTAAGCTAGCTTTTTCACTTTCATCTTTCACCTTCATCAAGAGGCTCTTTAGTTCTTTTTCACTTTCTGCCTTTACGGTGGTGTCATCTGCATATCTGAGCTTATTGATAATTCTCCCAGCAATCTTGATTCCAGTTTGTGCTTCATCCAGCCCAGCATTTTGCATGATGTATTATGAACAGCAGTTAAATAAGCAGAGTAACAAAACACAGGCTTAATGTACTCCTTTCCCAACTTTGAACCAGTTTGGTGTTCCGTGTTCGATTCTTGACCTGCATACAGGTTTCTCAGGAGGCAAGGTCAGGTGGTCTGGTATTCCCATCTCTTTGAGAATTGTCCACAGTTTATTGTGATCCACACGGTCAAAGGCTTTAGCATAGTCCATGAAGCAGTAGATGTTTTTCTAGAATTCTCTTGCTTTGTCTGTGATTCAATGAATGTTGGCAATTTGATCTGTTTATCAGAAGAACAGTATGCTGCTGCTGTTGCTGCTGCTAAGTTCCTTCAGTCGTGTCTAACTCTGTGCAACCCCATAGACGGCAGCCCATCAAGCTCCCCCGTCCCTGGGATTCTCCAGGCAAGAACACTGGAGTGGGTTGCCATTTCCTTCTCCAAATAGATTGCAAAGAGCATGGGTTCTAGAGATTCAAATATTTAAGTTAGAATCCTAGCTTGATTACTAGGTGGGAAACCCTTGACCAAATTACTTAAGGTCTCTTGGGCCTCAGTTTTCTAATGTATACAATGGAAATAACATAACTTGGTTTATAAAATTAAATGAGATAATGTATATGAAAACACTGAATTCAGTATCTGACTATAGTATGCATGAGATAGATTTTTTTTTAAGTCATAGTGATGATGAAGAAGTGATGACAACTGACAAAGGGAGAACAAAAAAGAAAAATATTCCTACTGGTTAAGTTAAATCTGTGGCTATTTTCTGGCCAGCTTCTTTCACACATTTATCCCTCCACGTTAAATCCCACCATGCCTCATAGCTCACAGGACTCTTAGGACTCATAGGACTGAAAAGCTAAATTTAAAAAATCTTTCCAATGGCTGTCCTAAATCCTAAGATCTGGGAATGGACATTATGTTCTTCCCTTGATAGAAAGCACTTAAAGAGTTAATGGGAACAATTACTCTGCTTCCTGGAATTTCTTAATGGTAGAGATGTTCCCAGGGACCCTCTCCTTATGTAGGGTTATGAGTCTGGGGGTTGGAAATATTGCCCCTAGTAAAGCAGACCACACAGTGCTCTTCATTGGAAAAGACCCTGATGCTGGGAAAGATTGAGGGCAGGAGGAGAAGGGGGCAACAGAGGATGAAATGGTTGGATGGCATCAACAACTCAGTGGACATGAGTTTGAGCAACCACCGGGAGATAGTGAAGGACAGGGAAGCCTGGCATGCTGCAGTCCATGAGGTCACAAAGAGTCGGACGTGACTTAGTGACTAAACAACAACACAGCGATCTACTCTGCAGTGTTATGAGAGGGGATCCTTAGTGAGAGACACGTACAATAGATGAAAAAGCAACGGACTGGAAGTTAGAACAGCTGGATTTCAGTTGCAATCTCTCACCAATAACCAGCTGTATGACGTTGGATAGTGTTTCAGAATTCTCTCTTTCCTCGTGTGTGAAATACACATGTACTCTGTAGGATCTCTTTTACCTTTCAAAAATTATGGCTACCTCTGTTTTAATTTTGGCCCTGGATTACTCTTCCAACCTGGAAGAAGAATCATAGTTGACATATAAGTTTGTCAGCTTCACAGTTTAATTTATGAAGGCCCTGAGAGTCACCCAATAGCTAGCCTCAAGAACTATATCATAATTGCAATGAACCACCTTGAGTAAAAACACAGAAGGAACTAACACTGCATTCAAGCCAGATTTATGAAAAGTAGTTCAAGGTCTCATGAATATACACTTATTGCATTCACATTTCTGCAGCTCCATTTATATCCTAAAGAATGAAAGTAAATGCTTTTAACCTTTTAAAAAGCTATAATCAAGTAACAAAACAGGTTTCACAACATGATTTGATTCTTAAAGAACATATATACAGTTCTGCACCCCAAGGGTAATAGTGATGTATATCACTCAATGATACAGATTTCATATGTAAACTTTTCTCTTTTCTTTGATTGCCAGCATTTTCTAATCTTCTACCATGTGCATGTATTTCCTTTGTAATAAAAGACAAAATACAACATTCTGAATTCCGTTTCTCTTTCAAAGTCTTACGGTTTCTCTGTCTGCAAAGTAATTCAGATTACTAGACTTCTAATCATATTATGGCTAAAAAGGAGAAAAAATACTATCCATGGTTCCCAAGCATGTCTTCCAAGCAGAATACTTGTTTCTATTCAACTTTATCCTATCTTTAAGAATTCCCTTATTGAGGTGTCTTAGGTTACTCCCCTTATTCCTGTTTCTCATAAACAAGCAGAAAATGGTCAGCCTGCCATAAAAAGGGGGGTGGCGTGGGTTGTAGGTTTCAGAGTTCAGATTCACCTGCTTTTTCCAAAAGCTAGTCCATTATGGGAATTTTCGCACTGGGACCCCTTAACAACCTACAGATGGAGAAAAGCAGAGTTCCCTGAGTGCATCTGAATCCTGCTCTAGGTTGAACCATGACTCTACTGTTTCCAAACTGTGTGACCTTGAGTCCTTTACTCCTCTCACCTCTTCAGTTTTCCCATCTGCAAAATGAGTATATAAGGTTGTCAGGACTGCATGAGATCCTACTTGTAAAACAGCACAGTTTGGTGCATGGAAAACAGTAATTACTTATTGGAACATCTGATGGCTCAATGATTAATTCTAAAATATGATGTAGATCTCTACGAAAATAACTTCAGAAACTTAGCTTTTTTTCATCCAGTACAAAACCCCATCCTGTCATCATCAGCTTTCTCCCATTTCTGAGAGAAATAAATATACTTAAGGACTATTTCAGACAATTTTTTTGCCTTGATTTTATTCTATCAAAACTCTACCTACTCAGTTTCTCAATTTTAAAATCTTTTAATGCTCAAGTGGGCTTCCTTGGTAGCTCAGATGGTAAGGAATCCGCCTGCAATGTGGGAGACCTGACTTCGATCCCTGGGTTGGGAAGATCCCCTGGAGAAGGGAACAGCTACCCACTCCAGTATTCTAGCCTGGAGAATTCCATGGACTGTATCAGATCAGATCAGATCAGTCGCTCAGTCGTGTCCGACTCTTTGCGACCCCATGAATCGCAGCACACCAGGCCTCCCTGTCCATCACCAACTTCCAGAGTTCACTGAGACTCATGTCCATCGAGTCAGTGATGCCATCCAGCCATCTCATCCTCTGTCGTCCCCTTCTCCTCCTGCCCCCCATCCCTCCCAGCATCAGGGTCTTTTCCAATGAGTCAACTCTTCCCATGAGGTGGCCAAAGTACTGGAGTTTCAGCTTTAGCATCATTCCTTCCAAAGAAATCCCAGGGCTGATCTCCTTCAGAATGGACTGGTTGGATCTCCTTGCAGTCCAAGGGACTCTCAAGAGTCTTCTCCAACACCACAGTTCAAAAGCATCCATTCTTCGGTGCTCAGCCTTCTTCACAGTCCAACTCTCACACCCATACATGACCACAGGAAAAACCATAGCCTTGACTAGACGAACCTTTCTTGGCTGTATAGTAATGCTCAAATGAGCAAATCCTATTTCTTAATAAAAAGGTGATTATTTCTCAGGAATAGAAGCAATATCTAAACAATCTAACTATACAAACAATTTTTTTGAGCTGGAAGGAAATTTAGAAGTAGCACTATCTTAGGACTTCTTTGGTGGTCCAGTAGTTAAAACTCCACACTTCCACTGCAAGCCATGGGGGTTTGATCCCTGGTCTGGGAACTAAGATCCTGAAGGTCGCCTGGCTCTGCCATTGTTAGTATCAACTTATGTGTACATATTCAAATATTTATATATTCATATTCAGTAGTTTTTAAGCTCCTAACACTGAAACAAACAGAAACTCTGTTAAATGCTAGATGCAAAAAAGATGGTACAAAGTCAGTACATCTGCTTAATCTTTCTTAATTATCAAATTATTTTGGTAGCAACTCAGAAGGAATGTCTCCATAAAATGAGAGCAGAGGGATGTTGAAAGGACCATTCACGTTACCTTTAATGTTCTGTTGATTGATATTAATTTGTTGTACTTGCAGAGTACATGCATGCTAAGTCGCTTCAGTCATGTCTGACTCTTTGCAACCCTATGGACTCTAGCCCACCAGGCTCTTCTGTACATGGGATTCTCCAGGCAAGAATACTTGAGTGGATTGTCATGTCCTCCTTCAGGGGAATTCTTCCCACCCAGGGGCTGAACCCATGTCTCTTACATCTCCTGCACTGGCAGGGAGGTTCTTTACCACTAGCGCCACCTAGGAAGCCCACTGTAGAGCAAATGATTCTAATGGTTAATCTTACTAGCAAGGTACTAGCTCTGCTGTATCAACAGGGAAAGTACTTAGCCCATCTTTAAATGTGGTTTATAATAATACCTACTTCATAGAGACATTGTGATGATTATATGAGAAAAATATATAAATCATTTAGCAGAATCTGAATATAAGTGTTTATTAATTTTATGCAATTATTACCATTATTTTTATTATTGAGAAAATACAAGCATTAGAGAAGTTAACGTCTCAAAGTTTCTTTAGAGAAGGATAGTTCAGAGAAGATTAAGTTCCCATGAGAATAGCAATTTATCCTAGTCTATTTTCAAAGTTCATTCCTTGACAAATTGATTCCTCTTGCTATTCCCTTGAGCCAGTTTAAGAGAAAAACTTAAATTCCCTGCTTTGTTGGTTTGACCCCATGAGAGTTACATTCACTGGTTGAACTCACCTGAATTCAACTAATTAGCCTTTGCAGTTGATGATCAGGATTTTTTCCCTTCACTATAAAACCATTTAAACATGTAAGAGTACAAAAGGCAATGTGAGGTGTATATGTGACAGTGCTAAAATACCAAGATTAAACATACGCTAATATTTCGCTCTCTTTACTTCAACTCTCTCACTTTGTTTACTTAAGGAATAAAGTGTTACACCTTCATCTCTATCCTCAAGCTGCCATCTTCACGCCCACTATCCTAACGATGGTGTGTATTATATTTATGATGTTTTTCTACTTTATTACATATGCAGCATCCATAAATAGTACTATTTTTTTTTTGTTTTTTTAATTTTATTTTATTTTTAAACTTTACATAATTGTATTAGTTTTGCCAAATATCAAAATGAATCCACCACAGGTATACATGTGTTCCCCATCCTGAACCCTCCTCCCTCCTCCCTCCCCATACCATCCCTCTGGGTCGTCCCAGTGCACTAGCCCCAAGCATCCAGTATCGTGTATCAAATCTGGACTGGCATCTCGTTTCATACATGATATTTTACATGTTTCAATTCCATTCTCCCAAATATTCCCACCCTCTCCCTCTCCCACAGAGTCCATAAGACTGTTCTATACATCAGTGTCTCTTTTGCTGTCTCATACACAGGGTTATTGTTACCATCTTTCTAAATTCCATATATATGCGTTAGCATACTGTATTGGTGTTTTTCCTTCTGGCTTACTTCACTCTGTATAATAGGCTCCAGTTTCGTCCACCTCATTAGAACTGATTCAAATGTATTCTTTTTAATGGCTGAGTAATACTCCATTGTGTATATGTACCACAGCTTTCTTATCCATTCATCTGCTGATGGACATCTAGGTTGCTTCCATGTCCTGGCTATTATAAACAGTGCTGTGATGAACATTGGGGTACACGTGTCTCTTTCTCTTCTGGTTTCCTCAGTGTGTATGCCCAGCAGTGGGATTGCTGGGTCATAAGGCAGTTCTATTTCCAGAAACTATAAAACTCCTAGAGGAGAACATAGGCAAAACACTCTCTGACATACATCACAGCAGGATCCTCTATGACCCACCTCCCAGAATATTGGAAATAAAAGCAAAAATAAACAAATGGGACCTAATTAACCTTAAAACCTTCTGCACAACAAAGGAAACTATTAGCAAGGTGAAAAGACAGCCTTCAGAATGGGAGAAAATAATAGCAAATGAAGCAACTGACAAACAACTAATCTCAAAAATATACAAGCAACTCCTACAGCTCAACTCCAGAAAAATAAATGACCCAATCAAAAAATGGGCCAAAGAACTAAATAGACATTTCTCCAAAGAAGACATACAGATGGCTAACAAACACATGAAAAGATGCTCAACATCACTCATTATCAGAGAAATGCAAATCAAAACCACTATGAGGTACCATTTCACACCAGTCAGAATGGCTGCGATCCAAAAGTCTACAAATAGTAAATGCTGGAGAGGGTGTGGAGAAAAGGGAACCCTCTTACACTGTTGGTGGGAATGCAAACTAGTACAGCCACTATGGAGAACAGTGTGGAGATTCCTTAAAAAACTGGAAATAGTACTATTTTTTTAAGTTACATAAATGAATTATACTTAAGTATAATTTGCAACGTACTGCTTTTTACTCAGCATTGCATTTTTGAAGTTAACCATACTTCCTCTTGTAGATCTGGAAGATTTATTTTAAATGTTGCTTAGTAATTGTCTGGCTAAACACTGGCTTATACATTTATTCTATGTTAAGTGGGTTATCTCCCTTGTTACAAACTGTTCAAAGACTCTCCCAGTGCACAAATGCCTGGGGTTTTTAGGGTAAAGATGTGTAATGGTAGGATGGAGAGGCAGGTGCAAATTCATCTCTACAAGGTATTCACAATTGCTCTCCAAAGTCATCAACCAACTTACACTCCAACCAACATTCAATATGGTTTCATCTTCCCCTACATTCTTATGAGCACTTGGTATTGTTTTTTATATATATATATATATATATATACACACATATATATAAATTTTCTGATTTGTCATTGATATTTTTTCACATGTACCTGAATTATTTGCCAATCCAATCATATGCCAGGAATCTTGTAATGTCACTTTCTAGGAAAAGTCTTTGTAAAATCAGGAGACGGAGCAAATAGATCCATGAGTCTAAAATCCAATCATTCATGAAGGGTATTTTCTTAAAGAAAAAGACAATTTCAAAGAAGGGAATGAGACAACATATGAAAATATAAATATGAACCAAAAATCATGTTCTTACGAGGCAGCTGGAGGTAAGCCAACAAAAGAAATCCTAAAGTTCAACTCCTGCTCTGAAGTTTAGGGTAAACTGGATTGTATTCATTCCTTAACTAACTACAAAAACTGCAATTTCTTTTTTGTATCTTTCAGAAGCAGGGTAGAAATATACGAAGTCCTCATCGAAATTAATAAACATTTTCTGTTGAGATCTCATATGCCACTCAGATGGCAAATTAAGATTGGTTCAAAAATTTATACATCAATTGAGGATAAACTAATGAGCTCTGTGTATGAGGTTGTGTTTATTTAAATGGACTGAATCCAACTCTTCCATGTTACAAATGTGCTCGCTACTTGTCTTCATAAAAATAATAACCACTGTGGTCCTATGAATACGAATGATAATACTGTTTTATACAAAGGAGTATTAAACACAATAATAAACTACTACATATTACTACCTACCAATATTATATTCATTGCCAGACAAAATTATGAAGAATAATTATATTATTGACTTCATAAATGTAATTTGTAAGGTTTAAAAAAATTTTTTAGTTGTTGCCTCTGTCATTTTTGTTTGCTTTTGTTATTCTATTCTGCTTTATATTTCCCACCATTGAAAAATGATAATACTCAGCTATGTAAACTGTCTTTATTATGGTTTCATCACTGGGACATATTCTAGGTAATCTTACTACAAAAAAAATATCCAAATATCTGGAAATAATATCTACACAGATACACAGGAAAATAAAGTTGATGCTTGGTACTGGCCCATTACACCCTAAGGTAGCCATTAAGGTGCTCTGATCTGGATCTTATTAGATTCTCTGTAAAATACTAAAAATAATTTTTTAGAGATTTGCTCATTTCATATTTGATAAAAATATATTGCATGTCCTTTAATTTTCATAACTTGTTTCTAAGGGAGAGTAGGAAAAAGACTGCTTTTATTTAAGAGCCTTTTGAAATTGACAATGCTTGATCACTGGGTGTTCGGTAGAGGCAATGATTCACCTAACTTTCTATTTATAAGTGTAATCATTTACTAAGAAATGATTTTTAACAAGCCAAACATACATATTATTAATAAAGCAATGCAGTGTTTTTAGATATTCATTTTTAAAACAATTTTATAGCTATGCTAAGTCGCTTCAGCCGCGTCCGACTCTGTGCGACCCCATAGACGGCAGCCCACCAGGCTCCCCCATCCCTGGGATTCTCCAGGCAAGAACACTGGAGTGGGTTGCCATTTCCTTCTCCAATGCATGAAAGTGAAAAGTCAAAGTGGAGTTGCTCAGTCGTGCCCGACTCTTCTCGACCCCATGGATTGCAGCCTAACAGGCTCCTCCGTCCATGGGATTTTCCAAGCAAGAGTACTGGAGTGGGGTGCCATTGCCTTCTCCGTTTATAGCTATAGTCCTCTTAAAAATGTTATAGTCTTATAAATGCTATTTATGAAAATATACAAAGTTGTTATAAATTTGCCTTAAAGGAAAGTGTATAACTAGGAGAAGATAATGGAATCAACAGTATAGATTATACTCTTGGTTGTATGCAGCTCACATAATAACTAATAGCATAGTGCACTTCATGGAGCTATGGAGCATACTCTGTGTTTAAAGAACAAAAATAAGTAAATAAAAAAATTTTCCACAGTTTTATATTTCATTCTTTGCTCAAATCTTTTCAAAAAATAAAACCATTCATTGGACTTCTAGATTTCTTATTGTATCCCTGGTACAAAATCCACTTGGTCATGGAATGTCATTTTTAATATATATTTAAGAATTCTATTAATATTTTGTTAAGGATTTCTGCATCTATAGTCATAGGAAACATTGTCTATGGTTTTCTTATTTTTTTGTACTATCTTTGGTTTTGGTATCAGAGTAATACAAGCTTCATAAAATAAATTGGAAGGGTTGGTTCCCTCTCCTCTTTCTTCTAGAAGAGATAGTGTAGAATTGGTATTAATTCTTCTTCAAGTGGTTCGTAGGGTTCTCTAGTGAAACAATCTGGACTCGGAGATTTCTTTTGAGGGTTTTTTTTTTATTATTACAATTCAATTTATTTAATATTCATCAGTTCAGTTCAGTTCAGCTCAATCACTCAGTCGTGTCCGACTCTGCGACCCCATGAATCGCAGCATGCCAGGCCTCCCTGTCCATCACCAACTACCGGACTTTACCCAAACTCATGTCCATCGAGTCCGTGATGCCATCTAGCCATCTCATCCTCTGTCATCCCCTTTTCCTCCTGCCCCCAATCCCTCCCAGCATCAGCCTTTTCCAATGAGTCAACTCTTCCCATGAGGTGGCCAAAGTACTGGAGTTTCAGCTTTAGCATCATTCCTTCCAAAGAAATCCCAGGGCCGATCTCCTTCAGAATGGACTGGCTGGATCTCCTTGCAGTCCAAGGGACTCTCAAGAGTCTTCCCCAACACCACAGTTCAAAAGCATCAATTCTTCAGCGCTTAGCTTTCTTCACAGTCCAACTCTCACATCCACACATGACCACTGGAAAAACCATAGCCTTGACTAGATGGACGTTTGTTGGCAAAGTAATGTCTGGGCTTTTCAATATGCTATCTAGGCTGGTCATGATTTTCCTTCCAAGGAGTAAGCGTCTTTTAATTTCATGGCTGCAATCACCATCTGCAGTGATTTTGGAGCCAAAAAATGTAAAGTCTGCCACTGTTTCCACTGCTTCCCCATCTATTTGCCATGAAGTGATGGGACCGGATGCCATGATCTTCGTTTTCTGAATGTTGAGCTTTAAGCCAACTTTTTCACTCTCCTCTTTTATCAAGAGGCTTTTTAGTTCCTCTTCACTTTCTGCCATAAGGGTGGTGTCATCTGCATATCTGAGGTTATTGATATTTCTCCTGGCAATCTTGATTCCAGCTTGTGCTTCTTCCAGCCCAGCGTTTATCATGATGTTCTCTGCATATAAGTTAAATAAGCAGGGTGACAATATACAGCCTTGACGAACTCCTTTTCCTATTTGGAACCAGTCTGTTGTTCCATGTCCAGTTCTAACTGTTACTTCCTGACCTGCATACAGGTTTCTCAAGAGGCAGGTCAGGTGGTCTGGTATTCCCATCTCTTTCAGAATTTTCTACAGTTTATTGTGATCCACACAGTCAAAGTCTTTGGCATAGTCAATAAAATTCACAGGACTGTTCAAATTAATTATTTCATACTGGGTGAGATGCAGTAGTTTGTGTTTTTTTGAGCAACTGGTTCATTTCATTTAAGCTGTCAAATTTCTGTGTGCCAGGACCTCCCTGGTGATCCAGGAGCTAAGACTCTATGCTTCCAAGGCAGGGGGCCCAGGTTCTATCCCTGGTCAGGAAACTAGATCCCACATGCCACAGCTAAGAGTTTGCATGCCACAACTAAAGATCTTGCATGCCTCAACTAAGACCCGGTGCAGCCAAATAAATAAATAAAATACTAAAATGAAAAAATTTCTGCTTGTAGAACTGTTTGCAGTATTCCCTCACTATCATTTTGACGTCTGCATCGGTTTTAGAGATAATCCCCTTTTCTTCCTGATATTGGTGATCTATGCCCTTTCTTCTTTTGCCTCAGTCTTTCTAGAAGACAGTTTTATGGATCCTTTCAAAGATCCAGCCTTTTGTTTCATGATTTTCTTATTTTCAATTTCATTGACTTCTGCTTTTATCTTTATTATTTTCTTCCTTCTGTTTGTTTTCAGTTTATTTTGCTCTTTTTTCTAGGTTCTTGAGGTGAGAGTTTCAGGCTATTGATCTGAGGCTTTTCCTCTTTTCCAATGCATTGAGTGTGGTAAGCTCCGCACTGAGTGCTCTAAGCTTCCCTCTAGGTGCTTTAGTAATGTCCCACAAATATGAATATGGTACATTTTCATTTTCATTCAGTTCAATGCATTTTTTCATTTCCTTTTTGAGGAGTGCAATTTTTGCATTTTTTCATTTCATTTTGAGACTTCCTCTATGAATATTTAGAATATGGGTTTATTTATAGTGTGCTGTTTAGTTTGCAAGTGTTTTGAAATTTTCTTTTGCAAATTTCTCTCTTCTTTTAAGGAATTTAGTGCCTTGTTTATAATCTTGTTTTAATTTAATTACATCTGTGAAGACATTATTTCCAAACAAGGTTATACTCCTGAGAGCAGTATACTCCCAAGGAGTAGGACCTGGATATCTTTGGGGGCCATTATTCAACCTACTACACAGACATTGTTTTAACTCTGAAACAAAGTTTTAAACAAAGAATCATACTGGTTTTTTTAATGAATCACAAACTATGAAAAGATATAATGACTTTTATTCACAACAGTATACAGGATTATGATGCATGGAACTAGAGATGACAGGCAATAAATTGATAACTGACAAAGAATTGATTTTAACTCTAAAGTGTTTCTTCAGTAAATTTGACAATGAATTCCAGATAACACACAATTGTCATTAGCTTTCTTTCATAACAAGATCAAATTTTGTAATGACATAGTCCTCTGGGTAATTATTATTTTAAACATGTCTTTCTCACTACAGATTAACCTCGAGGGCAGGGTCTTGTCCTGCACTGTTGAATCCTCAACATTTACTTTCATGCTTAATATGGAAAAGATTTTCAACAAATATGTGTTCAAGAGACTGAATACATGAAAGCATACAAGTTGATAGGGTTTGCGTGAATTCCTCCTATAATATCAAAGATGAATTCTTAGCTAGGAATGACTATGCTAAAGCTTTTATCTTGGCCCTAGTTCACCACTCTGCTCTTATTATCTAACTCTCTACTTTTATGGTAGACATTTCAAATCCATGATGGTCTAGCTTTTTCTGCTATAAATGTTGATATGCTATGTACAGAGTACTCCACATCTTTCTGTGTTAAAGTCTCCAAAAATTCAGTCCAAAAAACAGGAAAATTTTCTTCATCAATTACAAGATGTCATTTTCTGTATTTTTTACATTTTTCTATTTGACAAATTTTGAAAACACAAAAATATAATTACTGAGATAGCAAACATCCCTTTTCTTGCTATTCATAACGGATTCCAGTCTTATAAAAAGAAATCAATCTAGATATAACTGAAATCTACTTTAACTCTCTATCCTCACTCTCTCTCTCCATAATCATGACTTTCAGCTGGATACTTTCAGTTCTTTCTAAGTATATATTTACATTTAGATCTTTCATTCATCTTTATTCTTTCTTACACAATTTGAGTAGAGAAAAAGTTTAATTTTTAAATGTAGATAATCAATGGTCCCTACATTGTTTATTCTTCATTCTTTAATTTGTAATGTTACTTTTTAAAAAAAATGAAAATTTCCATTTATGTTATTTAGTGCCTCTTGAATTCTCTATTCTACTCTAGCTTTTTAGCTTATTTTTAGTAACGTAAATTTTAGTTTATTTCTAGTTAACTTCTAGCACATTATTTTAATTACTGCAGTTAACTTCTAGCATATTATTTTAATTACTGCAGTTTTTTATAATGAGACTAGATACCCAATGAGGCAATTTCCCAATCTTTTTCTTTGTCCATTATTCTTGGATCTTAATTCTTCCGTATAAATTTTGGATCAACAACAAATTTCATGGCAAAACACCTAATTGGTATTTTGCCTGGAAATGAATTTATTTATAATTTTATTTACATCATTATGATATGGGATTCCTTGAATCTATGAACATGGCATCTGTCCATTTTCAGGTCTTAAATTTTACATATATAAAATAATTTACATAAAATATTTCAAATTATTATTTCATGAACATTTTATAAAAATGTTTTATAATTTTCTCCAAAAAATCTTTAAAAGGCTCTTGATATCTCTCAAGGATTAAGAATTGTTTTTTAAGTGTTTTCTAAATAACCACTGGAATACTATTAACTAATGTTTTTGCATGCTTATTAGACCAGACACTGTTCTAAATGACTTACCTGTGTTAACTAATTCAGTCCACATAACAACTCTAAGATATATACAGATATATATGTGTGGGTGTGTATATATATTAAGTATTATTAGCTACCATTTTCGGAGAAGGCAATGGCACCCCACTCCAGTATTCTTGCCTGGAAAATCCCATGGATGGAGGAGCCTGGTAGGCTGCAGTCCATGGGGTCGCTAAGAGTCAGACACGACTGAGCGACTTCACTTTCACTCTTCACTTTCATTCATTGGAGAAGAAAATGGCAACCCACTCCAGTGTTCTTGCCTGGAGAATCCCAGGGACGGGGGAGCCTGGTGGGCTGCCGTCTATGTGGTCGCACAGAGTCAGACACAATTGAAGCAACTTAGCAGCAGCAGAAGCAGCAGCTTCCATTGTATAAGTGAGGAAACTGACGCACAGAGAGACTAAGTATCTTGCCCCAAGTTACAAATTTAGTCATTTAGTAGTGGCAGACCTGGAATTTGAGCCCAAGATTCATATACAGATTATAGTTTAATATTGGAAGAAAATTATGGTGCCCTAGCATCAGGTTGCCAGGAAGTATAACACCTGGTAGAAGGTTTCAAGGAGAACTAAATATTTAGAGTAACTGGGGCTATAACAGGGGCCAGGAACAGATCCATTTCTTGTCCACATACTCTGACAAAATCAAATTTTATCTGCTTTTTCAGTGTTATTGGTTAGACTTCAAGCTCATATTAAAAGTTTTATAAATAAAATTATAAAATGTGAAGAAATAAACAGATAAATGCTTTAAGAGCGGTGTTGGTCTAGACTATAAAATCATTTTGTAGCTATTTGGCCAAAGAATAAATACTGAAGAATAAGAAAATGACTTTTGAAAAGGAGAACCCATTCCTAATGTTCCATAGCAATGTACAAATGGGACAGGGCACATTTTATACCAAACACGCCAATGCAAATCATTAAGAACATTATACAGGCTGTTACCAAGAACCACAAACAAGGAGGAAGATAATCTTTTAATGAGGCAAAAATTAATTATTGTTAATTCTGCCTTAAGCAATAGCTGGACTCAATATACCCATCTTTTTGAGTGGATATCTCCAAAAACACACATTACCGTCTGTTTTGTAATTTTGCTTAGATTGACCTACATATTCATGATATATTTACCTAGTTCTATTCACTTGTAATTTTTTAAAATTTATTTTTAATTGGAGGATAACTGCTTTACAGTATTGTTGGTTTCTGCCATAACAATATGAATCAGCCATAAGTACACATATGTCCCACCCACCTCCCTCCTAACCTCAACCCTCTAGGTTGTCACAGAGTTACCAGGTTGAGCTCCCTGTATTATATAGCAACTTCCCATTAGCTATCTAACTTGTAATTTTTTTCTTTTTAATTATCTTCTAATGAGAAAACTCCAGGGTCCTTCTCTGTGTTCCTCTGAACCGAGTCCTCATTGCTCTTAGGTTGACAGACTCTTCAGTCATCCTTACAAAATCACTAAAGCTCATGAGCCCCTGCTGGGAACAAATCTCAGGTGCTCAGATAAATTTCTCAGCAAGGTTCTGCAAAACTTAATTAAGAATCAATTCAAACCTTCACCTCAGAAATAAACCATGGCTAGGAAGTAGCATGGAGAAGGCAATGGCACCCCACTCCAGTACTCTTGCCTGGAAAATCCCATGGATGAAGGAGCCTGGTAGGCTGCAGTCCATGGGGTCACTAAGAGTCAGACATGACTGAGCGACTTCACTTTCACTTTTCACTTTCATGCATTGGAGAAGGAAATGGCAACCCACTCCAGTATTCTTGCCTGGAGAATCCCAGGGACGGTGGAGCCTGGTGGGCTGCCGTCTATGTGGTCGCACAGAGTCGGACACGACTGAAGTGATTTAGCAGCAGCAGCAGCAGCAGGAAGTCGCATCATCATACTTTCTTCTCATTCTTTGCAGCCTCTCATTTTTCAGATATTTGTATTAATGTACCTGCCTTAGAATGGAATTACTCTCCAAGAAGCTAAAGCCATTCAAAAAACAAAGTGAAAGTAAGTCTGCCCTATGGGCTATTTTGTAGCATGTCTTTAATGATTATACTTTTTATACAAAATACCTCCAAGTATAACTCTCTCTCTTAGATAGGAGTTCATCACCCTGCACTATTCTATATGATCATATGATAACATCCATTTTCTTATTAAATTAACTTGTCCAGATAAAAACTAGTCTTAGTTCCCTTATGCCAGGTTACCAGAATATTCTATATCTTTCTAAGGATCACCCCTCAGTGGTAGTGGTCTACAAAGAGATCAGTTGTATTTCTGTGACAGTCAGTTGCTACCCTAGCACCTGCACTTCTTCCTAACCAATCTTTGCTTTATTCATTGTCTTCCATGTAGCCACTCCTTTTAAGGGAGGACAAAATCCATCTCCCTCCCCAGCATGGTTGTCTCATCCCTTTACAAAGCTTTGGTTTGCTTGTGCATGTGACCCAATTCTGTCCAATGAGACATGAGAAGTCTGTTGAGACTTTGGAGGGATAGTTTCCGTCTCTTAAAAGGAGATCCAAGATAAAGATTTCCTTTTCCCCTTCCTCTTGACATATCAGCGTTTGCAATGTCTGGCACTGCTGCAGTCATCAAGCAACAATGAGGAATCTGCATAGCACAGGAAACGGAAAAGTAGAAAGATGGCAAGCATCATGGTTTCTAATGATTTTGTGAGCCACTGCATTAGCTAACCCTGCACAGAGGAGCCTGGTGGTCTACGGTCCATCGGGTCATAAAGAGTCGGACATGACTGAAGCAACTTAGCACGTAGAACAGTCCTACCTGACAGAATTCTGCTAAGAGAATCAGCTAAGGGATGTATTCAGTTAAAAGAAACCTCAATACAGGGGTTTAAACGAATACATTTTTATTTTTCTCTTTCAACATGAAGTCCAGAGGTAGGTACATAGTAAGGTTGGAAGATGACCAACACATGATAATACAGAAAAGCCTATGTTTAAAGTATAGAGCAATATAGAAATAAAAATATGGGTTTATAAAAGGAAACTGGGAGAGAATATGAATTAGCCAGGCCACAAAGTTTCATCTAGAATGATGACATGAGCTATGTTTAAGGTTGTTTACTTCAATTTACCACTGAGCAGCCAAAAAATGCAATGCAAAAGATAAATATGAGATCAAGGGAACAAGTGAGTCACTACAGCTCCCTCCTGTGATCCAGTTTGTCATAGATGTACACTCAAAGTTACGTATGCTTTAATAAAGTGAGGAATCCCATTGGAGGAAACCAGAATTGTAAGCTTTCTGTCTCTTATACTGTTAAGTTATAGAGGGACAGCTCAGGAATCAAGGATGTACGTATTCTTTTATTATAAGAGGAAAAACAATTTATCAAAGGGAAAAAAAAAAAAAAACCTGGCTAGACCAAATTCTGTGATGATTCCACAGCTTCCACGGCTTACACGAGACTTTAGAACTATACTGATAAAAGACAGGACTAGATATGGAGAAATAAATACAAAGCACTTGGTCCTTGGGATTCCTGATACACAGGCTAAAAAACCTAAGTCAGGTGTGTTAGATTTTACTAAGCTGTATTATAGAATAATCTCCGATGGTGTAAAGCCCTCAGCATCAAAAAGGAGAGAAAGTGACATGTGATGCGAGATTTTAAATCCATTAAACATTCAACACTTTTCCTACATTAAAATATAAAGAAGTAACATGCAAGGAAATACACCAAGCTCCTAACAAAGTTGAAGAACCAAATGCCGCAGGGAACTGAGCAGCAAGTGAAAGAAACTTTCAAAGGGCGGCTGCTGCGTAAAATTTACAAATTCAATACCATAAGCAATGGGTCACAGAGGGTTTTAAAACAGCTGAATGTGTGTTATAGTATTTGAAAGCAAAAGAACACACTACTAGCCTCAAGGGGCAACGGATGGTAAAAAGACAATTTTAAAAAATGGCATTAAAAATAGTCTGGAGTCAGGGTAGGACAGCAGTTCTCAGAGTATGACTGATCTCTGACCAGCAGCATCAACATCATGTAGCAACTTAATATGCCAATTCTCAGCCTCTGAGGTGAAAACTAGCCCTCTAGCCAGTGTTCTAACAAGGTCTCCACGTGATTCTAATGCACATTCAAGTTTAAGAAACACCAGTATATGGGCAAGAAGTCCTAGCCACCAGACAGTGTGGCTAGGTGACTAAAAGCACCAGCTCTGAGTTTGTATCTCAAATTGTCTGTTTCTAGATACATGAAATTCAGCATGTACTTAAACCCTCCAAACCTATTTATAAGTATACCTATCTTAGAGGTTCACTGTAAGGATTACCAATAACAGTCATGAAACCTCCTCAATAAACAATATTAACTATTATTTCATCATCATCTTCACAAGACTGTCTGAAGGCATGACTATACTATTTCCCTGTGTGCAAAGGTACTAAGTACTCAATGTTCAATGTAGTCTGTAAAATAAAACAACAAGGTGAGTACCATTTTGTGGCAATAGTTGTATATGAATGGTTGAATTAATAGTAACAACTCTTCTATGACAACATATTTGGCATTGTTTTAAGTGCTTTACATACATTAACCCATTTAATACTGTTTAATCCTTACAAATCTCTGTAAGATAGAGCCTATTATTGCTCCCACTTTACAGATGAGGAAACTGACCCAGAGAGGCTAAGTACAATGTCCAAAGTTAACAAGTTAGAAAGGGGGAGAGTCAGCATTTAAATACAGACAATCTGTCTCAGAGTCTTAGAGTGTGTACTTAACCCTACCCTATACCATTTCCCTAAGTTAAAACTAAACTTTGATGTTTAGGGAAGAAGTTTCAGCTGTCTAGAAAAATACACTTACATGAAATATCTCATTCTCCAAGGGACTGGAAAAATGAAACTTTCTATTCTTATTTCTGCTACCTGCTCTGTAATCGTCTCTTCTGTATTCATTAAATGCACTCGACTGATTCCATAGATAAGCAGGCGGCCTGAAAAATGGGATGGCTGTTTCCTCTAAGATGGTAGGAAGAAATAAGAGGCAGGGAGAGCCAGTGAGAAATGCACATGGTGGGGAAATTCATCCAGTTCCCCAGCTTCTAATGTTCTCAGAGCAAGGGCATTTCAGGATAACAGAACAAACTATTACCCTCCAGCAGCAACAGTATCTCTGCTATGTCTGAGTCAGATGCTCAGACGGTTGAATGTGCTCAGAGGAAACAAGAGAACAGAGCTCAAGGGAAACAGGTTGATTGCTCTAAGCTGCTCTCTGCATGCCTTAGCAAGCTGCCTGGATGCCTGCGGGTGGAAGGGATGAAGCAGTTTCCTCAACCTCGCTTGATAGATTTTGCCAGGGCTTTCAAATTTTCTTCGTGTTCTAAACAAGAGAATTCAGACTCCAAGCTGCAACAAAAGGAAGTAGTTCTTTGGACAGAAAGCTGAAAAACAGATCAATTTTACCCTTAGCTCCTTCAGACTCTGGTTTTTGAATGCCTGCCAAATCCTTGAGGCTTCTTCAAGATGACCAATCCAAAAAATTCACTCAGTTACAACATTCTCAGTTGCCCACTGTTCTAAGATATACGTGCTATGATAAGAAAAAACAGAAACAAAAGCAAAACTCCCTATTTACTTCCCAATGCCAGAAAACAAGCTGCGATGAAATTGAGAGAGTGTGAGATGAGCTTTTCCCCTTATTATTGAGGGTGAAATATGCATTGGACCAGGTTTTTGGCAGAATGGAAATTTCAGTAAGTGTGCTATACCACCCGTTCCCTCTCGCTGAAAGTGATAACTAATTACCAACACTTTCCCTGAATGTCTAATATGTTATGGAAACAGACATTGAAAAAGAAATACCAATGGTTTACTCTATAAAATTTTCCACTAACTAATCTACAAAGAAATACTAAAGATTTCTCATAGGATGAGTAAAATGTTTCCTTTCACTGACTGGGTGTGCAGTCACTCAGTCTGGTCTGACTCTGCAACCCCATGGACTATATAGCCCAACAAGCTCCTCTGTCCATGGAATTTTCCAGGCAAGAATACTGGAGTAGGTTGCCATTGCCAACTCCAGGGGATTTTCCCAACCCAGGGATCAAACCCAGGTCCCCTGCACCTCCTGCAGTGGCAGGTAGATTCTTTACAACTGCAGCACCTGGGAAGCCCTTTCACTATGACTGTTCATTTGTTCTAACACAGAGAGTTTTTCTTAATGAGACTCTTTCCCCTAATTTTCATTCAACTTATCTACAAAGAATTGCTAAAAGTTAAAGAACTTTGAGTTTTGCTAGATGTGTAATAATATTAAGAAATTATATGTTAGTTTTTAGGTGTGATAACAGAATTTGTTAAGATTAGGGACTTCGACCTCCTGCAGGAACTAAGCTTACCACATAACGGAAGGGAAACAATCTGTAAGGTCTAAGGAACAAACTGCCTCAACGTCTTTTGTAAGAAAGTCATTAGGTCAATTACTTAGCAGAAAAGGCTTTCTTAAATGACATAAACCTAAAAAGAAACATCCTCTTATTTTTCATTTTATATAATCCCTTTCAGTAACCCCCAAAATTCTTAACAAAGTACTTTTCATGTAGTTTTGACAGCTGAGTCCTGGGAATTGGAGGGATGAGGAAGTATCAGAATTGGGGGCTCCACGTCATCTCTGGGGTCTTTATTCAGGGCTTCCTTTTCTAAGAATCCATCACCAACCTTAACATCTACTCTCTACTCTCTCTTCAGGATAACTCTCCATTTCTCCATTTGTTTGTTTCCATTCCAATTCACCAACCTCATTTAGGGGAACTTGACTATAAGCTCAAACCTTAAAACTGAAAGGAACCAATCAGAAAATGCATTGGAAAATAAATGAAATCCAATCCAATACCATTAAGTACACATTAATGCTAACAGGTAGGAAAAAGTATGAAAACAATGTAAAATAGGGTAACGTTGCAATAGATCAGTTGAAATTAATCAAATGAATGAAATGTGGACTGTTGTATATGACAAGAAGTATTAGGTAATGGATGACTTGAAATTGGAGGATGAGTCCCATTGATAGCAACAGATGTGAGAAAAATTTCAAGGGTATCTGTAGTTCTGGAGCTCGGATGTCCTGAATGACATCTCTAGTTAATATTCAACCTCAGCCAACTGAAAATGTAACCTCCATCAGTGCTTGTAATGCTAACCCTAAGATTGTTTGGATAATATAATTGTTTCCAAGAAAATTATTAGTTTTAAACCTGGGGAATTAAGTATACATATGATAAAGTAAATCAAACCTCTATAGTACTAATATTCTTTAGCAAAGTTTAGAAACGATGTATTTAAAATAAATTTGCCTATGATAAAAATATTTCAATCTTGTGATTCCAAAAAAAAAAAAATTGACAGGACTGAATACTTGATTTAGTTAAATAAATTATGTTGCAATCCATCAGTATTAGAAAATTTAAGAAAGCCTAAGACTCATTTTTATAAGTTAAATTTGTCCTATTACAATGGTTACTTAAGTACTTGGAAGGTTCTGCCAGGTGAGTAAAGGACTTGAAAACAAAATGCATTGATTTCATATAGTAGTTTAAAAAGTTTAAGGGAGTCTTAGTTTAGAAATAGAATTAAACATTAACACCTCCTTAAAAGTGATTCTTAAAATTTGCTACATTTTTAAGTAGAATAAAATGATTGAATTTCAAAGCTCAAAAAAACTATGTCTTTAATATATAAATTTAATACACTGAATATTAAAAATAAAGTCTGCTTTGGTTAGTCTTAAAATAACCATCAACCAGATGCCCACAGTAGCCCCTTAATGTAATCTGGACCTCTTCCCTCATAGCCTGGACACAGTACGGACACAACTCAGGGACGGATGCTTCTAAAATGCTATTAAGTAGCATTTCTCTTCAGAAACCTGTTCTCTGATTTTTCCCTTTCCTGATTTAAATAAGAAAAATTGAAATAGTAAAAACAATTTTTTTTATTAAATTTATTTAAGCAAACAAACAAAAAAAAGTTCATCCATTTCTCCCACCCTACAACACCCCCTGTCTCTTGCAACCACCAGTCTGATCTCGGTATCTATGAGTTTCTTTTTATTTTTTTTAACTTTTTATTTTATATTGGCATATAACCCATTAACAAAATTGTGATAGTTTCAAAAAAAGATAGCACTAAGTCATGTCCGACTCTTTTGATCCCATGAACTGTAGACTTCTGTCTCCTCTGTCCATGGGATTCTCCAGGCAAGAATACTGGAGTGGGTTGCCATTTCTGTCTCCAGTGGAACTTCCTGACCCAAGAATTGAACCCAGGTTTCCTGCATTGTGGGAAAATACTTTACCAACTGAGCTACACAGGAAGCCCATGATAGTTTCAGGTAGATAGCAAATAGACTCTTGTGTTTTTATTTTTTGTTCATTTCTGTTTTTAGATTCTACATATGAAAGTGATCATACAATATTTGTCTTTTTCTGTCTGACTTATTTCACTTATCATCATGCCCTGAAAGTCCATTTATGTGGTCACACGTGGCAAGATTTCATTGGTTTCATGGCTAAATAATATTCCATTATTATTTAAAACCTGCAATTTCTTTATCCATACATCCACTGAAGGACACTTAAGATTGTTTCCATATCTTAGATATTGTTACTAGTGCTGCAACAACAAAAGGGGAGCATGAATGCACATTCAATTGCTCAGGTGTGTCTGATTCTGCAACTCCCTGAACTGCAGCCTGCCAGACTCCTCTGTCCATGGAATTTTCCAGGCAAAAATACTGAAGCAGGTCGCCATTTCCTGCTCCATGGGATCTTCCTGACCCAGGGATTGAAACTGCATCTCTTATGTCTCCCGCATTGGCAGGTGAGTTCTTTACCAGTGCACCACCTGAAAAGCCCTACCTGACAGCAGGCACATGAAAAGATGCTCAACATCATTAATGAGCAGGGAAATTCAAATCAAAACCACAATGAGATGTGACCTCACAACTGGTAGAATGGCTTTTATTAAAAAGGCAAGAAACAAGTTTGGCGAAGACGTGAAGAAAGGGAACCCTCGTAAACTGTTGGTGAGAATGTAAATTGGTGCAACAACTATGAGAAACAATATGGAAGTTCCTCAAAAACTTAAACATAGACCTGCAGAATTTTCTCAGTTGTTGCACCAATTTACATTCTCACCAACAATGTATGAGGGTTCCCTTTCTCCACATCCTTGCCAAACTTATTTCTTGTGTTTTGTTTGTTTGTTCTTTTATAAAAGCCATTCAAACAGCTTGGAGGTCATATCTCATTGTGGTTTTGACTTGCATTTCCCTGATGGTTAGTAATGAGCATCAATTCCTGTTGTCTTTTTTAAAAAATAAATAAATAAACCTATTTAGATTCTCTGCCTACTTTTTAATTGGGCTGTGTTTTCTTGGTACTGAGTATTCGTTTGTATTTTGGATATTTTGGATATCCTTATTGGATACATGATTTGCAACTATTTTCTCCCATTTAATGGGTTGCCTTTCCATTTTTTTGGTGGTTTCCTTTGCTGTGCAGAAGCTTTGCAGTTTGATGTAGTCCCACTTATTTATTTTTGCTTTTGTTGCTTTTGCTTTTGGAGTCAGATTCAAAAAAAATTATTGCCAGGACCTACATCAAGGAGCTTACTGCCTGTAATTTCTTCTATGAGTTTTATCAGTCCAGGTCTTATGCTCAATTCATTTTGAGTTAAATTTTGTGTATGGTATAAGACACTGATCCAGTTCCACTCTTTTACAAGTGGCTGTCCAATTTTTAAACATCATTTATTAAAGAGATTGTTTTTTCCTTATGGTATATTCTTGGTTCCTTTGTCATAAATTGACCATATATGTGTGAGCTTATTTCTAGGTTCTCTATTTTGTTCTATTGACCTATCTGTCTGTTTTTATGCCGATACCATACTGTTTTAATTACTATAATTCGGTTTGAAGTCAATCCAGTTTTGTTCTTCTTTTTCAAGATTGTTTTGGCTATTCAGGGTCTTTTGAGGTTCCACACAAATGTTAGGATCATTTTTTCTATCTCTTTGAAATGTACAATTGTATTTTGATAGAGACTGTACTGAATCTGTATTTTGCTCTGAATATTAGACAATTTAACAATATTAGTCCTTCCAATCCAAGAACATGAAAAGTTTTTTCCATTTATATAGGTCTTCTTCAATATCTTTCATTAATAACTTGTAGTTTTCAATACCCACTCCAGTACTCTTGCCTAGAGAATCCCATGGACAGAGGAGCCCTGCAGGCTGCAGTCCACGCAGTCACGCAGAGTCAGACACGACTAGCGCAACTAAGCAGCAGCAGTAGTTTTTAATTCACAGGTATTTCACCTCCTTAATGAGATTTATTCCTAGGAATTTTATTCTGATAGAATTGTAATTGTTTTCTTAACTTCTTTTTCTGATAGATTATTATTAGTGTAAAGAAATGAAACAGTATTTGTGTGTGTTTATTTTGTATCCTGCAATTTTACTGAATTCATTTACTAGTTCTAACACTTTTTGATGGAGTCTTCAGAGGTTCCCATATATGATATCATGTTGTCTGCAAATATTGACAGTTTTACTTCTTCCTTTCCTATTTGGATGCCTTTTAGTTCTTTTTCTTGCTTAACTGCTCTGGCTTCGAACACTATCTTGAATAAAAGTGTTAAGAGTGGACAGCATTGTTTGGTTCCAGACTTTAGCTGGGAAACTCTCAGCTTTTCACTGCTGAGTATGTTGTCAGCTGTTGTCTGTCATATATGGTCTTTATCATATTGAGGTATGTTCTCTCTATACCCAGTTTGTTGAAAGTTTCTATCATAAATGGAGGTTAAATTTTGTCAAATGCTTTTTCTGAATCTATTGAGATGATCATGATTTTTAGCCTTCATTTTGTTGATACAGTATACCACATCGATTGATTTTCAGTTGTTAAAGCTTTTTACATCTGTGGAATAAATCCCATTTGATCATGATGTATCATCCTTGTAATGTATTACTGAATTCAGAATGCTAACATTTTTATGCTAATATTTTGCTGAGGATTTCTGCATATGTGTTCAGCAAATATATTGACCTATGATTTTCTTTTCTGTGGCATCCTTGTTCAGATTTGGTATCAGGATAACTTTGGCTATGCAGTGCTGTAGCAGGGAGTGGGGGCTGCACGGCGCTGGAGTGGGGAGCAGCCGAGAGGAGATACCCCATGTCCAAGGTCAGTAGCAGTGGCCGTCATGAGATACTCCACGTCCAAGGTAAGGAGCAGCAGCTGCACTTTGCTGGAGCAGCCGTGAAGAGAGACCCCACGTCAAAGGTAAGAGAAACTCCAGCAAGATGGTAGGCACTGAGAGAAGGCATCAGAGGGCAGACAGACTGAAATCACAATCACAGACAACAGGCCAATCTGAACACACAGACCATATCCTCGTCTAACTCAATGAAACTAAGCCATGCCGTGCGGGGCCACCAAAGACGGACGGGTCATGGTGGAGACGTCTGACAGAATGTGGTCCACTGGAGAAGGGAATGGCAAACCACTTCAGTATTCTTGCCTTGAGAACCCGATGAACAGTATGAAAAGACAAAAAGATAGGACACAGAAAGATGAACTCCCCAGGTTGGTAGGTGCCCAATATGCTACTAACGATCTGTGGAGAAATAACTCCAGAAAGAATGAAGAGATGGAGCCAAAGCAAAAACAACAACCAGTTGTGGATGTGACTGGTGATAGAAGCAAGGTCCAATGCTGTAAAGAGCAATATTGCATAGAACCTGGAATGTCCATGAATCAAGGCAAATTGAAAGTGGCTGAAAAGTAAACGGCAAGACTGAACTTTGACATTTTAGGAATCAGCGAACTAAAACGGACTGGAATGGGTGAATGTAACTCAGATGACCATTATATCTACTACTGTGGGCAAGAATCCCTTAGAAGAAATGGAGTAGCCATCATAGTGAACAAGAGAGTCCAAAATGCAGTACTTGGATGCAATCTCAAAAGCAACAGAATGATCTCTGTTCATTTCCAAGGCAAACCATTCAATATCAAGGTAATCCAAGTATATGAGTGACCAGTAATGCTAAAGAAGCTGAAGTTGAACAGTTCTATGAAGACCTACAAGACCTTTTAGAACTAACACCCCCAAAAGACATCCTTTTCATTACAGGGGACTGGAATGCAAAAGTAAGAAATTCAAGAAACCTCTGGATGAACAGGCAAATTAGGCCTTGGAGTACAGAATGAAGCAGGGCAAAGGCTAATAGACTTTTGCCAAGAGAATGCACTGGTCATAGCAAACACCCTCTTCCAACAACACCAGAGAAGACTCTACACATAGACATCACCAGATGGTCAACACCGATATCAGATTGATTATATTCTTTGCAGCCAAAGATGGAGAAGCTCTATACAGTCAACAAAAACAAGACAAGGAGCTGACTGTGGCTCAGATCATGAACTCCTTATTGCCAAATTCAGACTTAAATTGAACAAAGTACAGAAAACCATTAGACCATTCAGGTATGACTTAAATCAAATCCCTTACGATTATACAGTGGAAGTGAGAAATAGATTTAAGGGACTAGATCTAGACAGAGTGCCTGATGAACTATGGACGGAGATTCGTGACATTTTACAGGAGACAGGAATCAAGACCATCCCCAAGAAAAAGAAATGCAAATATGCAAAATAGTTGTCTGAGGAGGCCTTACAAATAACTGAGGAAAGAAAAGACACAAAAGGCAAAGGAGAAAAGGAAAGATATACCCATTTGAATTCAGAGTTCCAAAGAATAGCAAGAAGAGATAAGAAAGCCTTCCTCTGTGACCAGTGCAAAGAAACAGAGGAAAACAATAGAATGGGAAAGACTAGAGATCTCTTCAAGAAAATTGGAGATACCAAGGGAACATTTCATGCAAAGATGGGCTCAATAAAGGATAGAAATGGCATGGACCTAACAGAAGGAGAAGATATTAAGAAGAAGTGGCAAGAATATACAGAAGAACTATACAAAAAAGATCTTCACAACCCAAATACTCACGATGGTGTGACCATTCACCTAGACCCAGACATTCTGGAATGTGAAGTCAAGTGGGCCTTAGGAAACATCACTATGAACAAAGCTAGTGGAGGTGATGGAATTCCGGTTGAGCTATTTCAAATCCTAAAAGATGACGCTGTGAAAGTGCTGTACTCAATATGTCAGTGAGTTTGGAAAACTCAGCAGTGGTCACAGGACTGGAAAAGGTCACTTTTCATTCCAATTCCAAAGAAAGGCAATGCCAAAGAATGCTCAAACTACTGCACAATTGCACTCTATTCACACACTAGCAAGGTAATGCTCAAAATTCTCCAAGCCAGGTTTCAGGAATACATGAAGCGTGAATTTAGAGATGTTTAAGCTGGTTTTAGAAAAGGCAAAGGAACCAGAGATCAAATTGCTAACATCCGCTAGATCATCAAAAAAGCAAGAGTTCCAGAAAAACATCTATTTCTGCTTTATTGACCACATCAAAGCCTTTGACTGTGTGGATCACAATAAACTGTAGAAAATTCTGAAAGAGATGGGAATACCAGACCACCTGACCTACCTCTTGAGAAACCTGTATGCAGGTCAGGAAGCAACAGTTAGAACTGGACATGAAACAACAGACTGGGTCCAAATAAAAAGGAGTACGTCAAGGCTGTATATTGTCATCCTGCTTATTTAACTTATATGCACAGGACATCTTGAGAAACCCTGGGCTAGATGAAGCACAAGCTGGAGTCAAGACTGCCAGGAGAAATATCAATAACCTCAAAGATGCAGATGACACCACCCTTATGGCAGAAAGTGACGAAGAACTAAAAAGCCTCTTGATGAAAGTGAAAGAAGAGAATGAAAAAGTTGGCTTAAAGCTCAACATTCAGAAAACTAAGATCGTGGCATCTGGTCCCATCACTTCATGGGAAATAGATGGGGAAACAGTGGAAACAGTGTCAGACTTTATTTTTCTGGGCTCCAAAATCACTGCAGATGGTGATTGCAGCCATGAAATTAAAAGATGCTTACTCCTTGGAAGAAAAGTTATCACCAACCTAGATAGCATATTCAAAAGCAGAGACATTACTTTGCCAACAAAGGTCTGTCAAGTCAAGGCTATGGTTTTTCCAGTGGTCATGTATGGATGTGAGAGCTGGACTATGAAGAAAGCTGAGTGCCGAAGAATTGATGCTTTTGAACTGTAGTGTTGAATGAAGCCTCTTGAGAGTCCCTTGGACTGCAAGATCCAACCAGTCCATCCTAAAGGAGATCAGTCCTGAGTGCTCACTGGAAGGACTGATGTTGAATCTGAAACTCTAATACTTTGGCCAACTGATGCAAAGAGCTGACTCATTTGAAAAGACCCTGATGCTGGGAAAGATTGAAGGCAGGAGAAGGGGACAACAGAGGATGAGATGGTTGCATGGCATCACCGACTCAATGGACATGAGTTTCGGTAAACTCTCGGAGTTGGTGATGCACAGGGAGGCCTGGCATGCTGCAGTCCATGGGGTCGCAAATTGTTGGACATGACTGAGTGACTGAAATGAACTGAACTTTGGCTTCATAAAATATGTATAGAAGAGTCTCCCTCTTTTATATTTTGGAAGAGTTTGAGAAGAATTGGTATCAGTGCTTTTTCGAATATTTGGTAAAATTCACCAGCCTTGCTGTTTGGTACTGAACTTTTGATTGTTTGGAGGTTTTTGATTATTGATTCAATCTTTCTTGCTAATAATCAGTTTGTTCAGATTTCTATTTTATTATGATTCAGTCTTGGTAAGTGGTATTTATGTTATGAATTTATCCACTTTTTCTAGGTTGTCCAATATGTTTGTATATAAATGTTTACATTTTATTTCTTTCAAACAAAAAGTCAGCTTAATACCCAAGTTACTACATTATCAAATTAATCTGTCTAGTTTCTACTGTGCTCAATTCAATATTATGTTCAATTAGTATTTAATAAATTCTTTGCTAAGCTCCAGAATTTAAAAGCTACTTCATCAAGCCTGTTTTTTAAAATGAAGCAAACTCTATTTCTTTTTCCTTATAAATATTTAAAAACACAATTTGGAAAAAAACATAGGTACACTGCTGCCTAAATAAAAACTAACTTTACCTGCCTCCCCTTCAGCTTGATGGGGCTTTCCAGGTGGCTCAGCGGTAAAGAGTTCACCTACCAATGCAGGAGATGCATGTTCAATTCTGGGTTGGGACAATCCCCTGGAGGAAGAAATGGCTACCCAGTCCAGTATTCTTGCCTTGAAAATCCCACGGACAGAGAAGTCTGGAGAGCTACAGTCCCAGGGGGTTGCAAAGAGTTGGGCACGACTAGCAACTGAGCACCAACACATGATTAATTCCAACACCTCTGCTTATTTGCATGGTCTTCCATAATTTTGGTTTCCATTTGCTGTTGCTCGGTAGCTCAGTCGTGTCTGACTCTTTGCAACACCAAGGAGTGCAGCACACCAGGCTTCCCTGTCCATCACCAATTCCCAGAGCCTGCTCAAACTCATCTCCATTGAGTCAGTGATGCCACCCAACCATCTCATTCTCTGTCACCCCCTTCTCCTCCGGCACTCAACCTTTCCCAGCATTAGGATCTTTTCCGATGAGTTGGCTCTTCGCATCAGGTGGCCAAAGTATTGGAGTTTCAGCCTCAACATCAGTCCCTCCAATTAATATTCACGGTTGATTTCCTTTAGAGTTGACTGGTTTGATCTCCTTGCTGTCCAAGGGACCCTCAAGAGTCTTCTTCAACACCACAGTTCAAAAGCATCAACTCTTCGGCACTCATCTTTCTTTATAGTCCAACACTCACATCCATACGTGACTACTGGAAAAACCATAGCTTTGACTAGATGGACCTTTGTTGGCAAAGTAATGTCTCTGCTTTTTAATATGCTGTCTAGGTTGGTCATAGCTTTTCTTCCAAGGAGCAAGTGTCTTTTAATTTCATTGCTGCAGTCATATCTGCACTGATTTTGGAGCCCAGGAAAAGAAAATGTGTCACTGTTTCCATTATTTCCCCATCTATTTGCCAAGAAGTGATGGGACTGGATGCCATGATCTTTGTTTTTTGAATGTTGAGTTTTAAGCCAGCTTTTTCTCTCTCCTCTTTCATCTTCATCAAAAGGCTCCTTAGTTCCTCTTCACCTTCTGCCATAAAAAGGGTGGTGTCATCTGCATTTCTGAAGTTATTGATATTTCTCCCTCAGATTCAATTTTATTTCTCAGTATTTCTCAACCTACAGGTTTCCCTTTTCCTCTTTCACTGTTATTTTAGATCAGATCAGGAGTGAGTCAGGAGACTCCTGGAGAGAGAGAACAAATTTGTGGTTGCCAAGCGGGAGGAGGTTGGGGATGGATGGAGTGAGAGGCTAGGATTAGCTGATATAAGCTATTATGTATAGAACAGGTAAACCACGAGGTCCTACCTGTACTATATAGTACAGGGAACTACAATCAATATCCTGTGATAAGCCATAATGAAAAAATATTTTTAAAAGATATATACATATATCTATGTTTATATATATATATATATAATATATAACAGAATCACTTTTCTGTACAACAGAAATTAACACAACACACACAAAGCGCAACTGAGGAGAAGCCAAAAGATGCCAGATCTAGTCACAGGTTCAAAGCAACAAGCATTGCAAACTTTGAGGGGCTATGTAGGCAACAGATCATCGCTGCTTCAATTAGATGATATAAAGCTGCTAAAAGCCTAGGAGGCAAGCTGGAGTTAGAATAGAATGGCTTAGGAGCAGGAAGAAAGAGGTTCCATTTAACAGGCAAAGGTCAACTTTCAAGAGGTCAGACAAAATGAAAAATAGATAAGAGAACACAGGCAGAGAAGAGGGGCTGACATTTCAGGACTGGAAGAAGCAAGCAGATTTCCCCAAGCGGTCCAAGCCTCTGCGCTCAGCCTTGGCACAGGCTCACTGTGCTCTTGCCTCTGATGTGTTCAGCTGCCACAAGCCCTGAATCTACAGCTGGTTTACCTTCTTTATGCGTTTTCTTTACAGTGTTTCCCCCCCTGGCTTCTCCCTTTGGGAGGAATACCAAAATATAATCCTAGGTTAACTATTGATTCTTTCTCCATTTGGTAGATTTCCTCACAGTTCAGAGTTGGCAAGAATCTACAGTGATAAACGATTCCTCTTTCCAGCAAATGTTGTTTCTGAGAATTTTTAGGGTCAGAGGGAAAACAACAACATTGTGATTTTCCAATATATCTGCTAAACACTGCAGTGAGTCACGAACCTGAGCAGAGGATATATCATCCAAGAAGCCCAAGTACAATTGGCAAATATAATATTTCATATTTGAAAGCTATGGCTTATTTCAATTAATCAGGAAACCATCTTATTTAAGGCTGGCATTCTTTCCAAATTAAAAGTGATGGAACTAAAAATTATATTACATAATCATAATTATTTATCTCATTTATAGCTATATTCAAATTTTAGTAAACATTCCTATCTTTCAATACTTTTACTTCATTATTATCACCTTTCCTCCCTTGAAATAACACCTAATATGACATGGCAAGAAAAAGAAATTGAGATTTTCCTAGGAGTTTTTTCATTTCTGATATTGACTTTCTGGTAAATATCAAAGAAATAAATTAAAATAAAATTTCTTGTCTTCATTGGCTATCCTTTTCACATAAGAAATATGACACCATTTTCAAGATAAAAACCATAACATCCAGTAGAAACAAAAATTTTATGTATATTTTCAGATATATAACAAAGGTACATAGATGGGGAAACAGTGGCAGACTTTATTTCTGGGGGCTCCAAAATCACTGCAGATGGTGACTGCAGCCATGAAATTAAAAGACACTTATTCCTTGGAAGAAAACTTATGACCAACCTAGACAGCATATTAAAAAGCAGGGACATTACTTTGTCAACAAAGGTCCGTCTAGTCAAGGCTATGGTTTTTCCAGTGGTCATGTATGGATGTGAGAGTTGGGGTATAAAGAAAGCTGAGTGCCGAAGAATTGATGCTTTTGAACTGTGGTGTTGAAGAAGACTCTTGAGAGTCCCTTGGACTGCAAGGAGATCCAACCAGTCCATCCTAAAGGAATTCAGTCCTGGGTGTTCATTGGAAGGACTGATGTTGAATCTGAAACTCCAGTACTTTGGCCACCTGATGCAAAGAGTTGACTCATTTGAAAAGACCCTGATGCTGGGAAAGACTGAAGGCAGGAGGAGAAGGGGATGACAGAGGATGAGATGGTTGGATGGCATCACCGACTCAATGGACATGGGTTTGGGTGGACTCCGGGAGTTGGTGATGGATAGGGAGGGCTGGCGTGCTGCGGTCTATGGGGTCGCAAAGAGTTGGACACGACTGAGTGACTGAGCTGAACTGAACATAATTATTTGATCATAAGTTTTCTTGGATCTAGAACCTATTGGTTTAGCTGACCATTCAATCTTAAATACCCAGCTCAGTATCTAGAACATGGTGGGCACTCAATTAACTGCACTGAATGCATGAAGAGAAAGCATGCATATATCTCTAGTTATACATAACAACCATACCAAGGGGCAGTAGGAAATTTCTGGAAGTAATGGATATGTTTATTAACTTGAATGTGGTGATGGCTTCATAGGTGTCCATATGTATGCTCAAACTTGTCAAATTCTACACTTTAAACACATTAAGCTCATTGTGGGTCAATTACACTTCAATAAAGCTGCTTTTTAAAAATGTCAGAATTTACAAAAATGCCACTCTAAATGTATTATCAACGAAGTATATTTGACAATATTTTATAAACGCTCAGCATTATTGGAAATTTGTTAACTTTTGGAAAAGAAACACTACTCCTAAATTAAACATTAATTTTCACTTCCTGGCTCTTGAAAGATAGAAATTTTTAAAGTAGAAATCAGGCCATTTAATCAACCTCTTATCAGTTTGAAATAAGCTTGAATTCAAGATCTCAATACAAGGCCTGTTTTGTCTTGAATGCTCATTTACTTTTTGAGAAAAAATTCAGTAAGTAAACGTTTTTTTCCAAAAAATTACATGTGAATCAAACACTAATTTAAGTGTACCAGAGAATATTCAAAAATTTTTTCTATTGAGTCTTTTTATATAAAACAAATTTATATTTTAAATTTTATTTCATTTAAACAGGAGTAATGTACATCTTAGTGTTATATGGGTTTTGTTATTCAGTCCAGCAAGAACAAGCTACTCCAATCAGTCTACTGTTTTAAAATTTTGATCACTTGCTTTTAACAAAGGTCAATATAGTATTCAGAAATGTTTTCTGGTGTCAAGTACGTCAGAGCAAATATGTTCTAAATCATTTCATGACAAAGTAATATATTCCAGTATATATGCTTGTGAAGGGTATAATTTATTACCTATTCAAATAAAATACTACCTATTCTTTGACTTATTTCCAGTCTCCAATGTTAGGGAACCAGATCATTCACAGTACACACATTTTCCAGCACATTCATTCATTCCACAAATATTTGTTGATCCTGAGCCACATGACAGACAGGCAATGTTCTTACAGTTAGACAAACTGTGATAAATAAGAGAATAGAGCAACGCCTATTTATCATAAGCAGGGAAACCAACAAACAAGAAAACTTCAGAGATAAGTGCTAGGAGGAAAACAGACTAAGGCAATGTGGTGGTGGCTGGCACTGGGGAACATGTTCAATACCAGCTATGGTGGGGCTAGAGGGAGGGGGGCAGGAACTGAATAATCTGAGCCCAAATGACCAAATAAGAGGTAGAAGGAGATGAGCCTGAGAGGCAGGCAAGGCCTGAGTTTCATTCCAAGTGCTATTGGAAGCCACTGAAGTCTGAAGACATGACATAAATTCATTTGCGTTTCAAAGGAATTAAAATTTTTAATTCATTTGTTTTAAAATAATAACTATGAATGGGTGACAAGTAAAAGCAAGGAAATCAGTAGGAGACTACTATAGGGGCGTGATGATGGTGGCCTGTATAAGAGCAGCATAGATGGAGATGAAACATGGCTTGAAGTAAGACATATTTTTAAAACTGTGCTTAAAGAACATATTAGTGCATTGGAGTGCTATTGATGCATGTAAGGGATGGTGACAGAAAAACAGCAATCAAGATGGGAAGCTTTGAGGAAAAGGGCTTACAAGTCCAATAACATAAATTCCAATTAACATAATATCTTAACCATGCCATAATAATATCATAATAATATCTTAACCATAATAATATCTTCACCATCCAGTGAATCAATATATCAACTATGTACCAAAGGTAACAAGATATTTTCTTACAATAATCAGGTGGTTTCTGACTAGACAGAATTTTGTGATATATCTTAACCTCCATTTTAAAGTAAAAGAAATAATTCAGTTCAGTTGCTCAGTCATGTCTGACTTTTTGCAGCCCCATGGACTGTAGCACACCAGGCCTCCCTGTCCACACCATCTCCCAGAGTTTACTCAAACTCATGTCCATTGAGTCAGTGATGCCAACAACCATCTCATCCTCTGTCATCCCCTTCTTTTCCCACCTTCAATCTTTTCCAGCATCAGGGTCTTTTCCAACGAGTCAGTTCTTTGCATCAAGTGGCCAAAGTATTGGAGTTTCAGCTTCAACATCAGGTCTTCCAATGAATATTCAGGACTGATTTCTTTTAGGATGGACTGGTCGGATCTCCCTGCTGTCCAAGGGACTCTCAAGAGTCTTCTCCAAGAATGAAGAGACGGAGCCAAAGTAAAAACAACACCCAGCTGTGGATGTGACTGGTGATAGAAGCAAGGTCCAATGCTGTAAAAAGCAATATTGCATAGAACCTGGAATATTAGGTCCATGAATCAAGGCAAATTGGAAGTGGTTGAACAGGAGATGGCAAGAGTGATCGTTGACATTTTAGGAATCAGCAAACTAAAATGGACTGGAATAGGTGACTTTAACTCAGATGACCATTATATCTACTACTGTGGGCAAGAATCCCTTAGAAGAAATGGAGTAGCCATCATAGTCAACAAAAGACTCCAAAATGCAGTACTTGGATGCAATCTCAAAAAACAACAGAATGATCTCTGTTCGTTTCCAAGGCAAACCATTCAATATCATGGTAATCCAAGTCTATGCCCCAACCAGTAACTCTGAATAAGCTGAAGTTGAACGGTTCTGGGAAGACCTACAAGACCTTCTAGAACTAATACCCCAAAAAAGAAATAATTATCTAAATGTTAAGTCTAATTTACCCAATTATTTTGTATTTTTCCAAAAGGATTTAGAGTATAACAGCCAGCCCTGTCCAGCATCTGTATTCCATGGTAGTATAGTATTCAACTTTGCATTCCTCCTTCTCAATCTGAAGCAGGGTTCACAGGAACATCTCCAACTACCTTCAAGCCATGAGTTCCCAAAGCACTTTTAGGTATATTATGAAGTATAATTTAGTGAGCATGCCTCTGTTGCCTAGTTAGTTATGAGTTCCTCCCAAGTAGGGCAAATCCTTAATTCTCGGTGTTCCTAAGAACATCTTTTTGGCGGGAAAACTATGACAAACCAAGACAGTGTGTTGAAAAGCAGAGATATCACTCTGCTGACAAAGATCCATATAATCAAGGCTATGGCTTTCCAGTGGCGATTTTCCGTTGTGAGAGGCAGACCGCAAAGAAGGTAGAGCATCAAAGAACTCATGCCTTCGAAATGTGGTGCTGGAAAAGACTCCTGAGAGTCCCTTTGACAGCAAGGAGATCAAACCAGTCAATCTTAAAGGAAATCAACCCTGAATACAAGGACTGATGCTGAAGCTGAAGATCCAGTTTCATTCCAATTCCAAAGAAAGGCAATGCCAAAGAATGCTCAAACTACTGCACAATTGCATTCATCTCACACACTAGCCAAGTAATGCTCAAAATTCTCCAAACTAGGCTTGGACAGTACATGAATGGAGAACTTCCAGATGTTCAAACTGGATTTAGAAAAGGCAAAGGAACCAGAGATCAAACTGCCAACATTCACTGGATTAAAGAAAAAGCAAGAGAGTTTCAGAAAAACATCTACTTCTGCTTTATTGAGTATGCCAAAGTGTTTGACTGTGTGGATCACAACAAAGTGGAAAATTCTTAAAGAGATGGGAATACACCACCTGACCTGCCTCCTGAACAATCTGCATGCAGGTCAAGAAGCAACAGTTAGAACCAGACATGGAACAACAGACTGGTTCCAAATTGGGAAAGGAGTATGTCAAGGCTGTATACTGTCACTTTGCTTATTTAACTTTTATGCAGAGTATATCATATGAAATGCCAGACTGGAGGAAGCACAATCTGGAATCAAGATTGCTGGGAGAAATATCAATAACCTCAGACATGCAGATGAAACCACCTTTATGGCAAAAAGTGAAGAGGCACTAAGAAGCCTCTTGATGAAGGTGAAAGAGGAGAGTGAAAAAGCTGGCTTAAAACTCAACATTCGAAAACTAAGATCATGGCATCTGGTCCCATCACTTCTTGGTAAATAGATGGGGAAACAATGGAAACAGTGACAGATTTTCTTTTCTTGGGTTCTAAAATCACTGCAGATGGTGACTGCAGCCATGAAATTAAAAGACGCTTGCTCCTCGGAAGAAAAGTTATGACCAACCTAAATAGCATACTAAAAAGCAGAGACATTATTTTACCACAAAGGTCTGTCTAGTCAAAGCTATGGCTTTTCCAGTAGTCATGTATGGATGTGAGAGCTGGATCATAAAGAAAGCTGAGTGCTGAAGAATTGATGCTTTTGAACTGTGGTGTTGGAGAAGACTCTTGAGAGTCCCTTGGACAGCAAGGAGATCAACCAGTCAATTCTAAAGAAAATCAATCCTGAATATTCACTGGAAGGACTGATGCTGAAGCTGAAACTCCAATATTTTGCCCACCTGATGTGAAGAACTGACTCATTTGAAAAGACCCTGATGTTGTGAAAGATTGAAGGCAGGAGAAGGGAATGACAGAGGATAAGATGGTTGGATGGCATCACTAACTCAGAGGACATGAGTTTGAGTAAGCTCTGGGAGTTGGTGATGGACAGGGAAGCCTGGTGTGCTTCAGTCCATGGGATCACAAGGCGTTGGACATGACTGAGTAAAGGAACTGAACTGAGCAAAGAGCTGATTCATTGGAAAAGACCCCACTGCTGGGAAAGATTGAAGGCAGAAGGAGAAAGACATTAGAGGACAAGATGGCTGGATGGCATCACCAATGCAATGGACATGAACTTAGGCAAACTCCAGGAGATGGTGAGGGACAGGGAGGCCTGTCATGCTGCAGTCCATGGGGTCACAAAGAGTTGGACATGACTGAGCGGCTGAATGCACATACACAAATATGCCGTTAGTACAATATTGAACTTCAATCAGGGTGTGAACCAATAAAAACATGTGTAATGTCTAGTAATCAGAAATGAATTGTACAGAAATGAGTTAGGTAGGGTAATCTTGCTATTATGGGTAAAGTGATAGCATAACTTGGGAAAAGACACATGGTAAGCTATTGACCAGGTCATGCAATGTTCCTCTCTGTATGAAAGACTTATTTCCCGTATCGACTTTGCTTATGGGTTGTTAAGAGGAAGCACACATACACACAGACATATATAAAACAGACTGTTCTACAGAAAACAGAGGTAATCTCTGGAACTTATTTACAAATAAGAACTGAACTTCATTTGGTGGTGCATAGGAATTACAAAGGTTATTGCTCATAAATCAAATACTATTATGTTGCTGTGCACAATTTTTGACTAAAATTGGTTCTGGCTTTATATAAAATTACACCTAAATCAGTAATCACAAAAGCACTGCCTCTTCTCAGGTTTCTGTTCACTAACTTCTAGAACTGATTTTTCTTTCTTTCTTTCTTTTTTTAAACTATTCCCTTGTTGTACTTACCTTTTCAATTTTTTTTCAGATTTGTGTTCACTGAGACAGGGGAAGTCGCCTTTATACAACATCTTGGACCTGGAAAGAGTAAGAAGGGCCAGTGTTAACTGTCCTAAAAAGGCTGTGTGCTCATTTCTTACTTTTAGAAGACCATACTTGCAGATCAACACCATCACTGAAAAAGACACCTTTGAGTCCTGCTCTACCCTGCAATGTTTCATGAACACTGGAATTATATTTTCTTTGTTCTAACCCCAGTCTCTGAATCAGAGACAACTAGAGTGAGTTCTTCACAAATATGCGTTGACTGCCTGATTCAGAATTAATGAAAGGTAGGGCTCTGATTAGCAAATGCTACCTGCAGGAGGCAGAAAAAATACCACAAATAGAGATATGATGCTATGAGCAGAGTTTTATTTTCTTTTTTCTTAAGGCTTGGGAATAATCACTTCTATCTCTGTTTAGACCTTTCCAGATCTCTCCCTTCAGTACCTGAAAGTAATTTACAGTAGAATACTCCATGTAAAGCCCTCTTGCACCCAGTGCTGGAAGAAGAGGGCAAGGAGCTTCTAACAATTTATTCCTTTCTTGCCATTTTAGCCGCTCACCAGAATCTATACAAAACCTTACATCTAAAAGATGAAATCAGCAATAAATATCACACTTCTTTTGATAACTTGTTAATACAGATCTCTGTATATAAAATAAAAGGTAATGAGGTTACGATTATTTCTAGGATTTGTTCAGTTGCTAATTCGTGTCTGACGATTTGCAACCCCATAGACTGCAGCATGCCAGGCTTCCCTGTCCTTCACTATCTCCTGGGGCTTACTCAAACTCATGTCCACTGAGTTGATGATTTCTAGAATATGGAGCAAAATAAAATTTAATGTACTCATGGATTGTATATTTGGATGTCTCTTCCCTTTTTTGGGTAAAACGACTGCTCCCAACTTCCTGAAGGTTTGACTAAAAAAAAAAAACTCAAACCAAAAAAGTCCTGTTTTGAAGCACCTGGCCCAATAGTTGGATTTTATGCCAAGTCCAGAGCTTTGTCAGGCTGCAGAACGCGCATTAGCGAGAGGCACCGGGCCACTGGCAGGCCGGCCTGGAGCACCGTAGGGAGGAGGAGCCATCAGCGCCCTGGGACCCCGGCCTCAGAGCCTGTTGCTTGTGAACCAGACGACAGAGCAGGTGCGACTCGGGCCGCGAGGGCTGCTGGCGGTGAGGGAGGCTAAAATTCCACCCAGGCGGCGAGCACGCAGACCCCTTCCAACGCTCAGGTTGGAGGTTAGCCATGGGCGCCCAATTCCTTTCTCGCCTTTAGCCTCTCTCCTGCCTACTCAGACCCAAACCCACACTCCGGACCACGGGCGACCCCACTGGTATTAAAACCAGAGGGTGGCAAAGAATATTTGCAAGGATGAAGGAGCCAGAGCAGCCTTTCTCTTTGGCCAAGGCTTGGAAAAATCTGAAAGCTACTAAGGAAGGACAGGAAGAGCCGAAGTCACGGGGTGGAAAGAGGGCGCCCGGGGTGGAGTAAACCCTCAGCTCCCCGGTCCGGCCCCGCAGGTGGTACAGTCCAAAGCGGGGCGGGGCGACAAAAGGCTCAGCCAGGTCTCACCCCACCCTTCTCCCGCCTTCTCCGCCGCGCTGCCGCGGGAGCGAGTGAGCGCGCGCCCCGACGACCCCCCCTCCGGCGCCAGCGCCGGGGCCCGAGCTCCGCCCCTCGCCGAGCCGCCCCCTGCGCGGCTGCTGGCAGATCTCGCTGGGCTCTGCGGACACTGACACCTTCGTGGTCTCTTCCTCCTTCCGCAGGTGTGCGACGGCCTTTCCCGGCAGAGGCGCTGCCCTGGGTGGCCGGCAGGGCCCGCGCGGCTGCTGATCGCTCGGCGCAGGAAAGGCAGATTCCTCGCCCGCGCGGCGCCGTGACAGGTGCAGGGTCTGGTTTAAGGACCCACCTGCGGCGGCTGCTGCGATGCCCACCATGCGGAGGACCGTGTCGGAGATCCGGTCCCGAGCCGAGGGTAAGTGGCCGCCGCAGCGCCGGGCTGGGTGCGGAGCGCGCGCGGAGGCGACTCGGAGCCAGCCGAGAGTGGGGCGGTGTGAGTGTGTGTCTGTGTATGTCGGGGAAGAGATGCCCGTCCCACCCCTTCCCCCAGGAATGTCTGGCTGTTGTGCCTGGTCCCTGGCGAACCCTTCTCCCTGCACTGTCTTCGGCGCCCTCTCAGACCCCTTCGCGGCTGCAGAGCCCCGAAATTGTTGTCCTCGGTGGGATCCCCACGGCTCTTTATACGCCGCAGCGTGACTGTTCGGTCTCTGCGCTCTCGCCCTGCCCACCTCCCTCCCCAGTATCGCACAAACCTCTAGGTCTCCACTCTGCTTCTCCATTCTAGGGCTGCAGATCCCCAACCCGCCGCCCACCTTTGTGCAGCCCCCACATCACGACACCCCGAGAACTGAAATTGCCTTTCCCAGGATGCAAGATCGTTTGATCCGCAGCCCCTCGCCACTCGGAGCGGGAGGAGCCTTGATTGGGGTTGGGCGCTCAGCGGGTGCTGTGCATTAGTCTCTGCAGTTCTGCCTCTTGCAGCGGTGTCTCACCCAGCTCCATTCCGAGGTTTTGTTTTTGTTTTTCCGTTTACCTGATACCTGCACTTTGGCCAGCTGAGTTGACTTTTTAGCAAGGTGGAAGTTATTTTCTTTGCTCCACCCAGGGCCAGCTGTTGAATGACTACACTTGTCAGCAATGAGCAACAGATGCCCGAGGGTAAAGGCAAATACACTTTTGGAGGGCTGAGACTCTTCATCCTCTGAGGAGCCCTCAGCATCCTGCCCAGCATGTGGCCGTCAGTTGGTAAATTTTTGTTTGTTGTTGTTGTTCATGATGAAGCCAAGACTGTACAGATCTTGAGCTTTGTTTTCTTTTGTTTTTCTCTCCCATAAACCCATACTTGAATCCTGCAAAGGGTGGCTCAGGTTCTCATAACTTGTTTTGAGAACTTGGCTGTGGTCACTGGTGTCCATCCTTCACCCCCACCCTTTCCACCCTTTAATGTTTGGCAACTGGTAAAATGATTATAGGAAAAAAGCTATAGAAGTTAGGAGAATTGGATTGCAGGGGGTTGAGACGGGCCATTTTATTATTTTTCCTCCTCTGAGCCTTTATTTTAAAAATGGGGCCTCTGGGCTCTAAAGGGCTTCCAAGGTGGCTCTGGCAGTAAAGAATCTGCCTGCAATGCAGGAGACCTGGGTTTAGTCCTTAGGTCAGGAAGATCCCATGGAAAAGGAAATGGCTACCCACTGCAGTGTTTTTGCCCAGAGAACTTCATGGACAGAGGAGCCTGGAGGACTAAAGTACATGGGGTCGCAAAAACTGGGGCCCTCATAGCTCTGATTTTCTGCTTACAGCACTTTGGAAATGCTCAGTGGGACGTCCCTGGGGAGAAGGCCACACAGGAGTCAGAAAACCTGTGTCCTGCTTAGGAATTTCATACATACTTCTTGTCATTTGTAATATAATGAAAATTATACAGGGCACCTTTTAGATGCACAGTGTCTTTAAATGTACACAGTGAAAAATGTGTGCATTCTTTTTTTACATTTCTGAGTGAAATGAATTTTCTCTTTTATTTTTTCTTCCAGTTTTATTGAGCTATAATTGAAATATGGCATTATGACATATGACATAGTGATTTGACTTCCATCATGAAAAATTACCATATTAAGTTTAGTCAACATTCATCAACTCATATAGATACAAAATTAAAGAAACAGAAAAAAATTTTTTCCTTATGATGAGAACTGTTGAGACTTACTCTTCTAACATTTCATATATAAACATAATTATATTTATCATGTTGTGCATGACATCCCTAGTATTTATTTATCTTATAACTGGACATTTGTATCTTTTGATTACCTTCACCCTCTCCCTGACACCCCACCTCTGGTAACCACCGATCTCATCTTCTTTCTGAGTTTGTTTGTTTTGAAGTATAATTAACCTATAAGAGTATGTTAGTTTCTGTTACAGAACATAGTGATTTGATATTTCTAAATATTTCAAAATGATCAGCATAATGTCTAGTTACCCTCTGTCCACATACAAAGTTATTGCATAATTATTGACTGTGTTTGCCTCACTGTACATTTCATATACAAGACTCATGTATTTTGCAACTGAAAGTTCATACCTTTTAATCTTCATCACCTATTTCTCTACCCTCCCCACACCAATTCCCACTGGCAACCACCTGTTCGTTCTCTGTATTTATGACACTGTTTCTGTTTTGTTATGTTTGTTCACTTGTTTTATAGATTCTACATATAGGTGAAACCATGCAACACTTGTCTTTCCCTGACTTATTTCACTTAGCATAATACCCTCTAGATCCACCTATGTTGTGGTAAATGGCAAGATTTCATTCTTTTGTTTATGACTGAGTAATATTCATATACACATATACACACACACTGCATCATCTTTATTCATTCATCTATTGATTGCACTTAGGTTGCTTCCATATCTTGGCTATTATAAAAGTTGCTGCAATGAACACAGTGATACATATATCTTTTCTAATTAGTGTTTTTGTTTTCTTTGGATAAATACCTAGGAGTGAAATTGCTGGATCATATGGTAGCTCTATTTTTAATTTTTTGGAGAACCTCTGTACTACATTCAGTAGTGGCTGCATAAATTTACATTTCTACCCAACAAATGCATGACGGTTCCCTTGTCTCCTCACCCTCACCAACGGTTGTTATTTGTTGTCTTTTTGATAATAATGAATGAATTTTCTTAATCATCATTTGAGTGAGCCATGAAGGTATGAAAGTATAGTGGTAATAGTTGGGATTGTGCTTTCAAATAATAGCAATTGCTGGATTCCATATCGTGTGAAATGGGAAAAGAGAAAGGACCGGAAAACTGTGTGAAACTTCTACTGTATGAGAGGATTTTATCTGAGAGGCAACAGTATTGTTTTTGATTGACATGTATATTTTTCAAAGCATTTTTACAAAGATTACCCTATAGGACCTTACAGCACTCCTGAAGGTTGGTGAAGATGGTCCCATCTGATAGTTGATGAAACTGTGTCCCAGGTGATTGAGGTGCTTGGTACACTGTCAGAGGCATAGTGGCAGTTGGTGAATGACCCTTCCCCCATATTGGTTGGTCATTTTATTATGTGCTCAGCATTTGGCTTGGGACTGTGGTGAGGACATCGATAATGACACTGTGGGCTGGCGATGTGGCTCATTGCCTGCTCTACCCACACTTTTCTTTCCTAAAGAATAGTCTCTTTTGACAGCTCCTGCTGCCTGATGGCATTGTCCTGAACTGCAGCCTCCTTGGCTTCAGTGGGTCAGACCAGAGTAGGCTTCTGACAAAGAGCAGACAATCCATAGGTGGCTCAACACTTGTAACCTTGGGTTTTGGCTCTAAAAGCCAAGGCTTTGTGGTGATCATCTCTCCCATGGGAAAAGTTGAGCTTAGAGACTTAGAGTGAAGGTTGAAGCAGAAAGGGGCAGAGGAGAATAGGCTAATGGAGGAGTGAATGGCTGGCTGTCTTAGGTTGTGTGGATGCTGCTGGTATGAGGAAGTAGAAAGTGTGCATGTGAACACAGAAAGATAGGAGAGACTGGCCTGGATGGAAGGAATGAGGCAGAGAGACACAGATGCTGAGAGAGGGCGGCCCGTCTCTAGCCCACCTCCCCCACTCCCCGCCCTGGACTCTTTTTTTCCCAATTCAAGGAGTAGCCTTAGAACAGGCTCTTATTTTTCCTTTAAGCGATTTGACTGGGTTTCTATTCCCTGCAACCAGATTGGCCAGATGCATGGCTGCTCTGTGTGCAGGTTATTTACAACCAAATCAAGGAGAAAGAACATCTATGAAATAAGAAATAGTCTAGGAGGGGATGTTATTAATTGAACAGTGTGCTTGCTATGGGTAACAAAGAGCTGTGAAAGATCAGACATAAGAACCTGAAGCCTGCGAGGAAACACTCCTTGAGAAATAATTTGAAATGAGTCCTCATGCAATGCTTCTCAGACTTTAAGGTGCGTACCAGTCACCTGCGGATGTTGTTAGATGCAGCTTCTAGATGAGGAGGGCTGCAGATGCATTTCTGACAAGCTCGCAGGTGATGCTGGGTGATGACCTGCAAGTCATAGTGTGAGTACCAAGGTTCTAAGATAATGGCATCTAGTTCAGTAGTCAGGAGGGCGCTGAGGTTAGAGAGTAACCAACTGAAAAAGTGCTGAACATGACTATGGCTTACCTGAGAGTTCTTAAACTGGCCAGGAACAGAGGGAAACTGAGAAGAAATAGAGCGTACATTTGGATAAATAAACACTTCTAGATTATAGAGTATTTTAAATGCCAGGATGAGTCATTTGGAGTTTGAATCAAATATTTTAGAAGGATCTTAGAGTTCTTCTAATCCAGTTCTCATTCAAGCATGAGGTCAGAGTAAGATAATTCCAAAAGGGCCAGTTAGGAGCCAAATCACTGTAGGGAAGTGACATCCCCAAAGTATGTTGGATGGTTTGTAGGAAATGTAAATAGACTATTTAGTGTGTGTGTGTGTGTGTGTGTGTGTGTGTGTATTTTAAGGTCTAAAAATGACAAAGACCAGGATTAGTATTGGAGTGGAGCAGTGAGACAGGAAAGGGAGGAATTAGAGCTATTTCTCAATAAATCATTATCTTGTTTAACAGATAATCTATTGAACTCCTATAAGTACCATTCTTGAAATTTCAAGCAATTTCAAGTACCATACTTGAAAGTAATCAGTGAGCAAACAGAATTTAGAAAAAGCCCAGCCCTGGAGGTGCTAAGATTCTAGTGAGGCAAGAGAGAAAGCAAACATAAGAAGTTAGCAAGTTATAGACTTTGTTATGTGATAAGTGCTATGGGACAAATAAAGAGAAGGTAGGATGCATAAGGTTGGTGGATGAATTGCAACTTTAAATGGGTTGGTTAGGCTAGCCTTCATTGAAAAGTCTATGTGAAGGAGGTGGATTAAGCCTGCTGGGAATCTGGGGGAAGAAGGTTCCAGGCAAAGGCCCCAAGGCAGGAGAGAGTTAGGAGTGTTAGAGGAATGCGGTGGCGGGCGGGTGGGGGGAGAAGGGGAACATAGTAGGAAATGAGGTGACTAAGGTCATGTCATAGAACATTGTGATATAGTGAATATACCACAAAAAAAACATTAAAATAAAAGGAGATTCTCAAGCGATAATTTCAGACTTTAATGTTTACAAGATCCCAGGTATCTCATCAACACTACTGTTTCTTGAGCTGCCTCATGAAGATCTGTTCAGTAGATCTGCCATGGGACTGCATTCTTCACGACCTGCTGGAATGTTCACCTGTAGGTGAAACACATTTTAAGGATGTCTTCTTTACAGTCTTGAACCTGATGGACTGGGAAAATATATTAAAAGATAAGGAAACTGAGAAAGAGTTTCAGTATAGTAAGAGAAGACATAAATTCAAATTCTGAAGCAATTGAGGGACATCCAAATGGACATGTTTTGAGATACTTTGAAATTGAGAGGTTAGATGTGGGGAAAAGCAAATCAGAATCTCTGGTTCAGAGATAATACTTGAAACCCTGGTAGATGAGTTTGCCAGAAAGCAAGGCTAAATAATGCAGAAGACTAAGAATCATATGTCCCTTCACTTTTACTGCAGCTAAATCAAATAAGCCTCTGCTGCTGCTAAGTCGCTTCAGTTATGTCCAACTCCATGTGACCCCATAGACCAGGCTCCCCCGTCCCTGGGATTCTCCAGGCAAGACCACTGGAGTGGGTTGTCATTTCCTTCTCCAATGCATGAAAGTGAAAAGTGAAAGTGAAGTCGCTCAGTCGTGTCCGACTCTTAGCAACCTCATGGACTGCAGCCTACCAGGCTCCTCCGTCCATGGGATTTTCCAGGCGAGAGTACTGGAGTGGGGTGCCATTGCCTTCTCCAAAATAGGCCTCTAAATACAGCATTAAAAATCCTAGAAACAGGGACTGAAATAACAGTGGTCTACACAAAACAGAATTTTTCTCGGTGTAAAACTAGCATGAAGACAGTCCAGGTCACCTGTGCCCACCAAATAAAGTCCTAAGGGACATGGGCTCCTTACGCCGTTCCGCCTCATCATCCTAAGTGTATAACTGCCTTAAAGGCATAATCTGGTTGCTGGGGTACCAGCCAGTGTATAGGAGTTCCAGGTCCGAAGAAAAGTGAAGAAGAGTGTGAGACCAGAGGCTTTTCTTGAAAGTACCACGCAAAGACTAATGGTTACTTTGCATTGGCTCGCTTCTGCAAGGAAAGCTGGAGTTTCCTAGTTGGCACTTAGTGTTTTATTATGAAAAGAAAAAGGAAAAGTTGTTATTGGATAGGCAGCTGACAGGCATTGTCACTGTCAGATTGTCAAAGGCTTTGGCTTGATTAAAAGAGGTGTTCTAGAGCTCATGATTTACAAAATAATGGCCATTATTCAAAACTAAGGAAATACACACCAAAAGAAAAAAACCACCACATACCTATCCACTAGGGTCACAAAGAGTCAGACTTGACTTAGCAACTGAACGACAACAACCACAATCCAGTGATTTGTGGTTTACACTGTTGAATATTATAAAGCTAAAATGTAAGGCATTCATTTGATTATGTAAAACATGTACCAAGTGATAAATTTAGAAGTTGTCCTAGGGATTGTTTTCCTAAACTGGCCTGTGTAAATGGCACCTTTAAAATGTTTGTAATTATAAAAAATACTACATTTTATTTACCTAAAATGTAACAAAAGGAGCATGGAGGTAATTTGTATAAAAATTGTTAAAAAGAAAATTTTAGGAGGCTATTTCATTTGTCCAGGTAAAAGAAGGCTAAGATCCTTTCTTCCTTTAACAAGCATGTATTATGCACCTGCTGTGTGCCAGCTAATTGGATGGTGGGATAGAAAGGTATAGCGAATGAAAGATTCCTTAGTAATCATGAAAATGAGTTATAGATTTATAACTGACATGACATTCTTTCACTGAGTGGGTATGTGAGTATAGTGATGCTTTATGTGGTCAATATTTGGGAATTCCCGAAACATGTTATTTTGCCTAGTGTAATCCTGGAGCTATTAAGTGTGGCAAAACAATTATTTTAGTCTTTTTAATCTATTAGTACATTATTCTTTTATTTCACTTATATAATTTCAAAAACAATGAGAACTGAATCAGTTCATACCGACCTTATAGGCTTAAGGAAAGTTTGCATACATAAAGACTGTGCTTTTGAAGTTAATGAAATATTTGCTGCTATATTGGATTTCTAATCACATAATTTCATTACAGTGTGAATGTTGTAAAGGCAACAGATTCATTCTTCACTACTCCCTGGAACCCACATCTTACAATGTTCTTATCCACTGAGTAGTAAGCTCCCTAAAGGCAGGGATATTTGGTCTTTTTTCTTTACTGATATACTGAGGACATTGCCTAGGGCATAGTAGGATTGACTTAAATGAATCTTGTGACCTAAATAAAGACAAGATGATCTACAGATGCCTTATAATCAGACCTACTTGATACCTCTTAATTGGAACCTGACCATTGAAAAGGGAGTGATTTTTTGCGTTATCTGTTCACTGCTGTATTCTTGCACTTACAGCTTTTGTCAGATAAACAGATAACTCTGAACTTTATTTTTAATGACAGAGTTTAGTTTTGTTCTCTTGACTGTAGAAGTAACAGCTGCTCATTGGGAAAAAACTCATACTGCAGAGATGTCAAGAGGACAGTAAAAATCACCCCAAACTCAGTTCAGTTCAGTCGCTAAGTCGTGTCCAACTCTTTGCAACCCCATGAATCACAGCACACCAGACCTCCCTGTCCATCACCAACTGCTGGAGTTCACTCAAACTCACGCCCATCAAGTTGGTGATGCCATCCAGCCATCTCATCCTCTGTCGTCCCCTTCTCCTCTTGCCCCCAATCTCTCCCAGCATCAGAGTCTTTTCCAATGAGTCAACTCTTCGCATGAGATGGCCAAAGTACTGGAGTTTCAGCTTTAGCATCATTCCTTCCAAAGAAATCCCAGGGCTGATCTCCTTCAGAATGGACTGGTTGGATCTCCTTGCAGTCCAAGGGACTCTCAAGAGTCTTCTCCAACACCACAGTTCAAAAGCATCAATTCTTCGGCGCTCAGCTTTCTTCACAGTCCAACTCTCACATCCATACATGACCACTGGAAAAACCATAGCCTTGACTAGACGGACCTTTATTGACAAAGTAATGTCTCTGCTTTTGAATATGCTATCTAGTTTGGTCATAACTTTCCTTCCAAGGAGTAAGCGTCTTTTAATTTCATGGCTGCAGTCACCATCTGCAGTGATTTTGGAGCCCCCAAAAATAAAGCCTGACACTGTTTCCACTGTTTGCCCATCTGTTTGCCATGACGTGATGGGACCAGGTGCCATGATCTTACTTTTTTGAATGTTGAGCTTTAAGCCAACTTTTTCACTCTCCTCTTTAACTTTCATCAAGAGGCTCTTTAGTTCTTCCTCACTTTCTACCATAAGGGTGGTGTCATCTGCATATCTGAGGTTATTGATATTTCTCCCGGCAATCTTGATTCCAGCTTGTGCTTCTTCCAGTCCAGCGTTTCTCATGATGTACTCTGCATATAAGTTAAATAAGCAGGGTGACAATATACAGCCTTGACGTACTCCTTTTCCTATTTGGAACCAGTCTGTTGTTCCATGTCCAGTTCTAACTGTTGCTTCCTGACCTGCATATAGGTTTCTCAAGAGGCAGGTCAGGTGGTCTGTTAGTCCCATCTCCTTCAGAATTTTCCACAGTTTATTGTGACCAAAGACAGTCAAAGGCTTTGGCATAGTCAATAAAGCAGAAATAGATGTTTTTCTGGAACTCTCTTGCTTTTTCGATGATCCCGCAGATGTTGGCAATTTGATCTCTGGTTCCTCTGCCTTTTCTAAAGCCAGCTTGAACATCTGAAAGTTCACGGTTCACATATTGCTGAAGCCTGGCCTGGAGAATTTTGAGCATTACTTTACTAGCGTGTGAGAGGAGTGCAATTGTGCGGTAGTTTGAGCATTCTTTGGCATTGCCTTTCTTTGGGTTCTCTATGTGTACGTCTCTATTCCTGCCCTGCAAATAGGTGCGTCAGTGCCATTTTTCTAGACTCCATATATGTGTGTTAATGTACAATATTTGTTCTGTCATTCTGTTATACGCAATGAAAGAATACTGCATTATGTATAACAGGCTCTATGTTCATCCACCTCAGTTGAACTGACTCAAATGTGTTCCTTTTTGTGGCTGAGTAATATTCCATTATATATGTACCACAAGTTCTTTATCCATTCATCTGTTGATGGACATCTAGGTTGCTGAAAATTTGTACTTTTGACCACCTTCACCATGGAAAGAATTTTTTGTCTCTACTGTCACTATTTAAATCCTCAGTGCCTAGAGCACTGCCTGGCACTTAGTAAGTGAAAGTGAAGTCACTCAGTCGTGTCTGACTCTTTGTGATCCCATGGACTGTAGCCTATCAGGCTCCTCTGTCCATGGAATTTTCCAGGCAAGAATATAGGAGTGGGTTGCCATTTCCTTCTCCAGGGGATCTTCCCAACCCAGGGATCGAACCCAAGTCTCTTGCACTGTAGGCAGACACTTTTACCATCTGAGCCACCAGGGAAGTCTCAATAATTATTTGTTGAATGCATAGATCATGTATTTTATGGCAGCTTAGCATTATAGATTATTATTGTATAATAATTAACTAAGGAATCCTCTGTGGGTAGGCATGTAGGTCATTTCCAGTATGTATTAAAAAAAAAAAAAACACTTTTGAATAAGCATCTTTATATATCTTTGTACACTTTTCTGATTATTTCTTTGAAAATTCTTTGAGGAAAGGGATTACTGGTGCAAAAGTATGTATCTTTTTTTTTTAATAATGGCAAAAGAATGTTAAAAGATGATTCACATTTATACCATCACTGAAAATAAACCAGAGGTCCTACTCTGCTACTCCTTTTCCACCGCTGAATAGTCTGCTTTATCCTTTTGAATATGCAGTGCAGAAAAAAAAACTTTTGCATTGCTCTACTTATAAGATTGAATACATCTTGACTGGTTTTAGTAATTATTTTTATTTTTGTCTGAATTGTTTACTCATTGTAAGTTCCTTTATGAAGATTGTCTTGTATTAAATTTTAAGAGCTTATCATATGCTCCTGACATGAACTGTTTTTCCTGTTAATAGGAAACTTTTAACTTTTTTGATGTTTTCTCATGTACATGGTTATTTTTATAAAGTATAATCGTTCAATTTCTTTCTTAAAATTTCTGGCTTAATGTCATGTTTCTTATGTCAAGATAATGATTATTTTTCACTTATGTTCTTCTTCTAGTATTAATACTTTTAGATTTCACCTTTAAACAGTTACACGTGTAATTCCTATGGGATTTATTTTGTTGTGAGATGTAAGGTAGGGGTCTAATTTTATTTTTTTCTCAATTTATTATCTATCTGACATGATAACCGTATATTTTATAATCTGTTCTCCCCTCACTGATTTGAGATGTTTCTTTTATATGCTAAATTTACATACATAGTTGAGTCATGGTTGGAGTCAGTCTCTCCCCTTCTTCTCTCCCTCTCTTCTATGTTTTGGTCTGTTCTGGCTCCTTCTATCTAATTCCTTTATTACGTTAATCACTGTTCTTTCCTCTAACTTTTTTTCTGGCTACTTTCATACTTATTTTTCCACTTGAACTAATGAGTGCATCATTGAATAAAGTTGATGTGTTGGAATATTTATTGATATTGCATTTTATAAATTTATATTGAGAGAACTCATATCTTTCATATACTGAGTCATTTAAGCTTAGTTTTACTATTTATTGGTTTTTCTTTTATGTAGAGGGGAGAGTTTTCTTAAATAAATCCTATCCGTTTTAATGATTTGTTCTTTAGATAGCTTATGTTTTATGAAGATATTGTAAATGGAATCCTTTCTAAAATCATGTTTTTGTTCACGACTGCAGAATATGTAAGGTAGAAGCTGTTGATTTTGAAACTAACCATCAGTCTGAATTCTTTCATTTTAAATAGTTTTTCAGTTAATTTTCATCTCCATAGGTTTTAAAATTATACATCATAAGGTATTTTTAAACAAGGTTTTCAATTATAATCAGATTTGATCAAGTATATTTTGATTACATTATTTTTTCAGTAAGATTTGTTCATTTTTATGTGCTGAAGTTTTAGGTACTTGGGTTCCAATTCACTGCTTCTAAGGTTTCACATGGCCCTTACGCAATAGCCAAGATACTGATCTTTTTTATCCTTTTTGTTAGGGTTAGAGGTCAGAATTTAGACCAGCTAAGATTTAACTAATGGTTTTGTAAAATCTACTCCTATCAAATTGACATTCAGATCTTAGATCAGCACTGAGAGAAATAAAGTGATCCACAAGCACTAGGCACATATGTACTTGTAAATACTCTAGTAGCTACACTATAAAAAAATAAATAAGTGAAATTAATTTTAATAATATATTTTCTTTAATAGATCCAAAATCTCATTTCACTGTGATATAGAAATCAAGAATGAAATAGCTGGCATTCTTTTCTGTACTGGTTTCTAACTCTGCTCTGCATTTTATATTTACAGTACATCTCAATTTAAACTAGGCCCCCTTCACACGCTCAGTTTCCACATGTGGCTTGTGGTTGCTGTGCTAGTCAGCACAGCTCCAGATTCTCTCTCTAGCTTGGACTTAAGGATTTACTAGAGTTTTTCAGAACATAAAATTTTATAACAGAAATGATGGCTCAAAGTAAGCTTATTAAAAGTACATGTGTAGATATATACTGCTCTCTTAAGTAGAGATTAAGCCTTACTTCCTTTGAACAGAAGGCCTTCTCAAATGTCCTCATAAAAGCTCACAAAATGTGTTAGTGCTTAAATAATACTGCTTGTGACACAGCCCTCATGGCAGTTTAGAGGTTTCATGTAAATTCCTCATGGCATCGTTTGAAGCCTGTTGTTTTGGACCCATTAAATGTAATTCTTTTTAAAAAGATCTGATAAGACCACTGTCCAGGACCTTCCTGTTAGTTTTCTTTTCAATGTTAACATGAAATGTGTGTGCATAGGATAGTAACTTTGGGTAGTTTGCCTTTATAGACATTGTTGCCATCAATTTTGTTAATCTAAGGGGCTAACAAATATGGCTTACTGGGTTATTTACACATTGAATGAACTGGGCAAAGGTAACTGGCTGTTTTGAATTGAGCCTCTTCATTGTTTTGCTTAAGCCCATCTTTGAAGACGACTTGTCTTGATCCATTCAGGGTTGTACTTCACGAGACTGGGTTAGTCATGTGGCAGCTTAGGTGGAGACTGTTGCTAAGAAGGTCAAAGTCAATCGAGGCTCTGAACCAGGAAACCACGTTAGTGGGCCAGACCTATTTAGAATACAAGGTTAATCTTCATGAATGAAGCAAGAAAACTGGTTTGCAAGGGTGAATCAGAGAGAGGGTTTGTTCTGACACCAGTGTAGAATAATTGAGCTTCTCTAATTAGCGTCGATCTCTGTGGCTAACTCTGGTCTTAAAGCCAACTTGTAGAGGAAATCTCCTTCGAGCATCTGCAGCCCATCTTTTCCCCTTGTCCCTCCCTCACCCCCATGTAGATTTAGCCCTACCCCAGTCCAGAAAACCTTAGCAGTAGGAGACATTCAAGGAGCTCTAATTTACCACTTTGAGGATGTGGCTTGAACCACCCTGTCACCATTTCCTTGACCCTGACTGTTTGTTGCAGCAACTAGAGCTCCAGTACTCAGGGCCCTGCCTGTCTGAGAGAAGAGACCCTAGACTCTAGGACTCTGCCCTGGTGAGGAGTTCAGGTGCCAAGCCAGCTGCCAGGGGCTCTGAGTATCACTTGCTTTCACTTTCCCCCTCGGTACTCTCGGCCAGCTCTTCTGGACAAGCTTGTTGCCCATGTTGGAGTGCGACAGTGTGATACCACACTGTCATTGCAATGACTAGCTGAGCCTTCCTACTCCCCTTCTAGTCTGTCTCATTCTACTTTCATTTTTAAACTCAGGCCCTGTCCTTCCCTGACCAAAGAAATGAAACCAATCTCTCTCTATAGATTTTACCCAAATTTGACGTGCTGTTTTATACCTTAAGCTTAAGTTGGATTCAGTCCACTCTGATGCCAGAATGGATATGATGAATGTTCTCAGGTGGACTCACTCAACTTTCATAACCTTTTTCCCACAGTTGCGAGTAAGGGTTAGAGAAATGACTTGAGAAAGAATGACTCTGCCGTCTTTAGTGTAGAGTGTGTCTAGTGTGGTCAGGGCAGTGGGAAGCTTGTGTGATGTCAGCAGGTTCACGGTCAAGTGTACATCGGTGGTGTTCAACCCTGGCTCACAGTGAATCAAATGGGAATTGGATGCCTGGACTCACCCCAGACCAATGGAATCAGTCTGGGCCATCAGACATATGCACTAAGCATTGATATTGTATCTTCCAGATAATTCTGATGTCCAACAGTGTTGAAAAATACTGATGTAGATCTTTGAATTTCCTTGCTTGTGGAGAGAAGAATAGATTATATAAAGTCATATAGACTGCCAGCCAAGAAACCAAGAGCATATGGATATTTTTGGGGGTAAATTTGTCTATTGCCCAGTTACTTAATGGGTCTAATTGCACTTCTCTAAATTTCACCTGTCAGAAATGATAAAGCTTGTATGATGTTACTCAGTTATTTGGTTTTGAAGAATTTCTTTAAAATTCTGAATTAAATAGTCAATTCAGTACAACCAAATGAAGAGAAAACACATCCCGTTTATTTTTAGCTGGTTCTATATCTACTCTGGGAGCTTGATGAATATGAGCCTCTCTGCAATGTCATTTCTGGTTTTTGCTAGCCTACTTACTTTTAGTGTGTTGTGCTTCATCTCTTTATTCACCTTATATTTGTAGCCTACATGTGTGTAGTTATTTGCACCTGGAAGAAATACCTTAACAAATCAGTAAAAATTTCCAAAACTTCTGTGGCTACTTTCTTTTCAAGGGGTTTATTTTCTTTAGTCTACAGTTATTAATTTATCTCACCCTGGTGTTAATAGATCTTTTACAGGTTAAGGTAAAGAAAACAGAAACTTAGCACAAACCCCAATTTACCTGCTTTCCCTGGTTTCTGAAACGAAGCTCATTTTGAAACTCTTAATGTAGCCAGTGTGATTTCTCTGTGGCCTCCTGGATGGGTGCTGGGGTCTGGCTTCAGGATGTGATGATGATGATTTCACACTTCTAGGAGTAGAAAACAAACTCCATAGTCCCTTGTTTTGTTATTTAGTCACTAATTTGTGTCTGACTCCTGCGACCCCATGGACTGTAGCCTGCCAGGTCCTCTGTCCATGAGATTTCCCGGGCAAGAATACTGGAGTGGGTTGACATTTCCTTCTGCAGGGTATCTTCCCAACCAGAGATTGAACCTGCATCTCCTGCATTGGGAGTTGGATTCTTTACCCCTGAGCCACCAACTAAGCCCCTATTGTGCCTTAGGTCAAGTGTATTGTGTCCAACCTTTGTGGGATTTTTTAAAAATTCTCTTCTATCGTTATCGTTTCTGCATTTAGACTTTTCTTTTTTAGGTGCTAATGTTACTTGTACTCCACAGATGGAAATCTTTTTTTAAAAAGAAGCCAGAATTTGATTGGAGGAGGGGGATGGAGTTCTGAATCACTGGCTCAGTTTAACCCCAGATGGCAGTTCGTTCGTGTATTCTGGTTTAAAGTTCAGTGAAAGAATCATTGCATGGGTTGGCCTTTTGTTGACTTCTAAGTGAATGTAATTAGCAAAGAAGGAAGAAGGCCCTCTTAATTTCCCCCGGTACTGTGCTGAATTCCTCTTGATCTTATTAAGTGACTTTCGGGTGAGTGAACTGCTCTCCTATGTTTTAATTTTAACTAAGTCTGAATACCAAGGTCTTCAGTTTGAATTGATAGTTTGTTAGTTTTCTTTATAAGATGTCAGACATTTTCACATTTATTCAGCTGGAATTATCTTTTTAAAATAATTCTATTGACTCAAACTAATAGAATCGTCATCTTTCCTATTTATACTTCATGTGTCTTTAGCCCGTTTGGTACCCAACTATTTGACATAGTAGCCACTTAAAGAGTAGAGTGCATCTGTTGTGTGACACAAATGAAACTGGAGACTAGCTAGCTTAGTGCTGCCCCACTTCCCTGAGTGTCTTAAGGTACTGCTCTGTAAATAATTGACTGGACAGAAAAGGAAATAAGGCACTCAGGGCTCCCAAAGGGCCTGGAGTGATATCTGACTTTGGGGTCTTCTGAGCTCTGTGCCCTTGGACAAGTCATATAACCCCTCTAAGACTCCTGTTTCACTTTCCCCCAATACAATAAAACCTACCCATAAATCATCTGTCTCCTGGCTAGAGAGTAGACCAAGCCCGAGGGCACATTGGAATCTTCTGAGGAGCTTCAAAATAGCTGATCCTTGGAATTTGCCCCAAGAGATTCTGATTTCATCTTGGCGGTAGAAGTTGATCAAAGAATGTGATTGTGGCTTGAACTACTAGGTATCTGTGGTCAGATGTGGTCAGATTTATAGTATAGTTTGAAGGTAGATCTAACAGATTATTGGTGGGTAGGAAGTAGAGTGTTAAGGATGTTGCAGGTTTGGGGCCCTAAACCCAAAATGATGGCACCATTTATTAAAATAGAAAACACTGGGATAAAGGACTAAAAACCTCCTTGCATCTTAGAAAAGAGTGGGAAGATCCACATGTGCCAAAATAAGTATGTTGCAATACATTTTTTTTTCTTTTTGTAAAGAGGGTTGCTTTTATCCTAAATTCGATCTCCTTCCTCTGTCTTCCTTTCTTTTAGTTTTCTTTAGAAATTCAGTAAACAGAACTATTAGCATCTTGTGCTGTGTACTATGCTTAGTTGCTCAGTTGTGTCTGACTCTGCAACCCCATGGACAGTAGCCCTCCAGGCTCCTCTGTCCATGGAATTCTCCATGCAAGAATACTGGAATGGGTTGCCATGCCCTCCTCCAGGGGATCTTCCCCACCCAGGGATTGAACCCAGTTCTCCCACATTGCAGGCACATTCTTTACCAGCTGAGCTACCAGGGAAGCCCATGAATACTGGAGTGGGTAGCCTATCCCTTTTCCAGGGGATCTTCCCAACTCAGGAATCAAACCTGCATTGCAGGTGGATTCTTTACCAGCTGAGCTGCTGCTGCTGCTGAGTCGCTTCAGTCGTGTCCAACTCTGTGCGACCCCATAGACGGCAGCCCACCAGGCTCCCCGTCCCTGGGATTCTCCAGGCAAGAACACTGGAGTGGGTTGCCATTTCCTTCTCCAATGCATGAGAGTGAAAAGTGAAAGTGAAGTCGCTCAGTCGTGTCCGACTCCTAGCGACCCCATGGACTGCAGCCTACCAGTCTCCTCCGTCCATGGGATTTTCCAGGCAAGAGTGCTGGAGTGCGGTGCCATTGCCTTCAGGGCCTATTCCTTGTTTCTATGCATTTTCGACATCTGGGAGCAGTATGGATTCATCTCTTTGGAACTGGTCACTCTATTGTTTTTTTGGACACCTAGGAACTCTATGGATTCATCTCTCTGGAACTGATCATTCTGTTGCAGAGACTTTTCACTCCATAATCAGAGTTGATGAGAATAGTCTTTATGTCATCATTGTGTTCTTTTGGCTCTCGAGGTATTCCACACTGCAGGAACATCTTTCAGAGTGCAAAATTAAAACACTTGCTATAAAGTAGATGCTAAGCAAATGTTACTTGAATCTGCATCTGGTGAGTGATAGGGATAAGATCAAGCTGTTCACATTTTGGAAGCTGAACTTTTAACATGCTGGCATGGTTTTGAAATCTCATGGAGTTTTCTTATTACCATGTCCAGGCCCATTGCACTTTGCTCAGCAATGGCCACAGATACTCCAGCAGATCTAAGGGGCTGATTTCTTTTTTTTTAAAGACATGGAGGAAATTTACTTTTTATGTTTATTAATTTATTCATTATTTTGAATGCTGGCTCTTTGTTGTAGCACATACGCTTTCTCTTGTTGAGGAGTGCCGGCTCTAGAGCACAAGGACTCAGTAGTTACGGCGTATGGGCTTAGTTGCCCCACAGCACATGGGATCTTAGTTCCCCGAATAGGGATCAAACTTGTATCCCCTGCATTGGAAGGTGGATTCTCAACCCCTGAGCCACCAGGGAAGTCCTAAGGGGCTGATTTCATATTTATAATTAGTGGTGGTAGCATTTGGAGGCACAGGAATTGCATTATGGGGCTCTTTCTGCACTGGGTGATTTTTATTTCTGGTGTCAGGAGGTTCTTGAAGCATCCTGAAGCAATCTGGCCTCTCATCATTCTTGTTCTGCCTGTGAACTGGGTAGGGCTGATGGCAGCTGCACACATATGTAGGTATCCTTTAATGTCAACCAGCACTGAGCTTGGCCTTTGAAGTCTTTGCAGCCCACCTGCTGGCATTCATACATCACGGTATAATCTGCTTAGTGGAGGTTTCTCTCTCCTGTTTGAGCCACATCCTGACAAACCGAAGGCAACTGTGCCTTCCGTGCTTTTTTGCCGCTGACTCTTTTTTTTTTTTCTCTGAGCCTGTCTTGCCTAACCAGTCTTGGTGGGTTCTTTAACACCACCCCCACAGCGTTCACAGCAGCTGAGCCATCCCCCAGCCACTTGTGGCTCCACTCCTCTGTCAAGACAGACACCATGCTCTCAGGGTCATGGTGGAGCTCCCCGGTGCCCCCTTAGGGATGCCCTATTTTTCTAGCTGGGTTCATGGACTTGTTGGATATTTCACATGCCAGATTGTGACACAGCTTGTCATCAATAGGCAGAGGAAAGCTTCACTTCTTTCCTAATGCTGGGTAGTATCCAGTTCTATAGAGTAAAAAGCTGTTCTTGCTCATGGTGATTCATGGTGCTGGGTGTGCTGTGCTGACTGCTCCCAAACCACAAATTAGCAGGTAGGCTTTGGTTTCTTCACTGGCTGTTTTTGACACTTGAGACAATGTTTAAAAAACAAAGGTGAATTATATTTTTCTCTCTTGCAAAAGCACAATGGAGATAAATAGGCGCCCATCAAATTCCATTGACTTATTCTGAGAACAATGCAGCAGCAAAATGATGTACACGGGTGTTTTTGTTTCTTTTGATAAAATGAGAACTAGCCTTGGAATCAGAAGACTATTAGCCTATCCACCTGTTTTTCTATTGTAAAATGCACCAGTAGCTCTAAAAATAAAAGTTGTAATAATTCAGATAACTTCATGATTGCTTATTATTCCTTTTTCCAATATGCTTCAAAGACTGACTTATTCAGAACTTTAATTCAGTTCTGTCTTCCTGATTGTGTTGTTGTGAAATTAATGGGGTTACCTTTCTGCAAGCATTTTTATCAACTAATTCAACAATTTTTTTTCCATATACAAAGTGGTTAAAACTTGCTTGTGCATTGACACTATCTTAGTGGTTCTCTGATGACTTCATAACTGTCTTTTAAAAAAAAAAACTGTTTAAAAAGATGACATCATGGAATTCTGGAGTTGGAGGGAGCTGTGTGCACTGTCCCTGAGATAGCCTGCTGGCGTTTGGTTATCCAGCTCTGGCTTGAAAACCCTTCAGTGACAGGAGTCACACCCCCTTGTCAAACAGCCCTTTCCACTCTCAGACAGTACTAACTCTTAGCAAGTTCTTTCTTGCTAAGAAAGCAATAAAAGCGATTAAACCATTTGTCTCCTACATGTCTTGCTGGGCCAAATATGCTCCGTATTATATTTACACAGTTGATTCTTTTAGGCATTAGTGTAGGATCTTCAATTTATTCAATGTCCCAAAATCTTCCTGAGTTGATTCTTTCATGTTATTTGCATATTTACTAATCATACCGGTATGTTATCCAGTATGAGACAGTATGTTATCCTGTCTCATTGGAACCCAGGCAGTCTGGCTCCAGATCCCTCAGGAAGTTATGCATCTACTTTAACTATCCAGGGATCCCCTTGGATCATAGAAGGGCCCCATGGGACTCAGGCTTTGGGGTCTCTTATTCTATCCAGAGTTGCCCCTGTTTGTCCTCTGTACCTCTACTCCATTGTCTTCATATCTTTGCCGTCCATGTGGCTTCGTGGGTGCGGGGGTGCGGGGAGGGCCATCACCCCCCGCAGCCTGACTCCCTGACTCTCCGTGCCCAGCTGGTCCCTGCCCAGTGCCGAGGCTGTCTGCTAGTGTCTCCGGACCACAAGTCCACTTTCCCAGAAAGAAACCCAACTGGCCCTGCCACTCACGTGCCCCTGTTGACCCTGATACCCAGGGTCAGAGAACTAAGCCAGGAGAGGGGAGTAGGGGCAGGAGCCAAGGGTGACCCAGGGAAGGCTCCATCAGGAGGGCTTGAAAGAAGTGGGGAGCCAAAGGAAAGCTCCTGTAGAAGTTCCTTTATGGATGTTTGTCAGCCAGTAGTGAATCTACATCATTACCTAATCTTGGGATCCAGTGTCTCAGTTTTTTAAGGACAGGGTGCGTCTAGTCTTGTTGAAGTACAGAATGCTAAGGATTTGGCCAATAACATTAATATTCAGGTTTAGGTAGTGTAAAGGACCTTTTTTCCCTGGAGGAGGGTCCCACAACCCACTCCAGTATTCTTCCCTGGAGAATCCTATGGACAGAGGAGCCTGGCGGGCTACAGCGCGTAAGGCTCTCGAAGAGTTGGACATGACTTAAGTGACTTAGCACACATGCACAAAGGACCTTTTTTATAGGGAAAAAATTTCCTTCAATCTCTGACTGTACATTTTGGGTATGAGAAACACCACTTTAAAAACAATGAGCTCCTACTCAATGTTAGCTGAATTCTCAATGCAAAAGGAAAGTATTCCTTTTAACTTTCAAATTAACTATTTTTAGAAATTCCCATAAATCCTTTAGAAGCTGTAGATCCCATTATTAAAATCTGTGGACTTTGAAAGCATGACTGTAGACTACACTTTTCATGAACAGTAGTTTATAATGTACAGAATCCATCTACTTTCCTTTTTAAAACACTTTGCCCTTTCCCATGGTTCTTCTGTGATTAGTGACACTTTATTTAACTATTCTGCAAGTTCTCACAGTTTCATAGATTTAAAAATATTGTATATGTGTATACACACACATGCTACAAAATATGAATCTATCAATATTTAGAGCCGCTAGGTACTGCCTTGTCTTTTTTTCTTTTTAAAATAATTCCCTACTATCTCTTCTGCATTCATTCCTCCAACTACTATTCATTCTAACCTTCCTAGTTTTAGGATAATTATCCTTGATGCCAAATGAAGTGAAAGAGGAGAAGTAGGAATTGAGGAGTTCTGATTTTTATGATCTGTTAACATCACGCCATCCATTTCAGGCGGTGGACCTATCCCATGAATTCACTGTATTGCAAAGGAAGCAAGGAAGCGCTTTTGTAGCCGCTCAACATTTCTTTAAAACACTTTTCCTCTATTCTTAGGTGTCTGCGCATCTGTTGTTGTTTGCTGTTGAACATGTGAGTCTATTTCCAACCTTTTCCATGATCTTTTAATCTACTTTTCCTTGTCCAAGGCCATGTTATGCTGCAACAGTGGTCTCTGACCACACCTCTCTTTCCCCAAGACAGTACCTTTCACAATTAGTCAGCATGTTACTTCAGCTTTCCGGACTTCTGCCCCTTTTGGGTTTTGATACTAATTTGAAATACATCCTCTTAATCTAGAAGATATGTCTGGCTTAGCCTGGTATTCCCCTCCAACTACCAAAAGTTCCGTGGTACAGTTAGGTTTTCTAAACCTTATCACTTCTGCATTGATTAGAATCCAGTCCATGGTAACAATTCCTCATCTTATTTCCTGTACCTTCTCAAGTGATGAGCTTGCTGCCAAGACGAGTCAATGATGCTTTTAGCTAATTGAGGCTTCTAGGAGATGCCGGATGTGTGTCTGGTGGTTGAAACCCTTCATTGCTAGTTCAGTCTGTTTCTGTGCCAATGTTTAATCTATATTGGGAACATACCACTTATTCTTCTGTCTGAGCAAAGGATCTGTGGACTATCCCTAAGGGGATATCATTACATTTATATTATCTTTCATTGGTCTCCTTTTCCTGTTAAGTATGATTTGGCATTAGTGTTTTCTTTAGTATTTGCAGTAACTCAGCATGCCCAAGATGATTGTTTTTCTAGGTTAGTATCCAAAGCTGGGAGCCACAGAAATTGAGTGCTTACTATGTGTGAGGCCCAACACTAGGCATGCACAGGTAGGTTGCCGTGCAATACTGCTTAAGATTAGCCTTTCCTCTGAACGTCAGGAATACTTTTTTCGGTGTCTATCACTCAGAATTGGTTGTGCTATTTTGGAGCTTGTTGCAGTTCAGCATGAGTACAGGGAGTGTTAAACCACTTTATTTTTTCCTGTTTTAAACAAGAAATAATGTCGATTTTCACACTTGTTTATTTTTAGATCAGTTCCCCAAAATACATACACTTAAAGAAAAATATCAGTTAACCATGTATGGTAATGATAGGTCCCGATAGGAAGATATATTCATGGGTATCAGGATGGAGATAAGACTATAAAATTCTGGGAATTTTTAGATGCCTGATAATAAAATAGAAAATTTGGTAAACATTTATTGCATGCAAGGGACTTTCTTGAAGTGTTATTTATGTTACTTCTCCATATCAGAATAGTGTACCTGATGGACATGTGCCCTCATGCCTGGGCTGTTCTCAGAGTTTAAGTCAGGTACATCTGTAATATCTAGTATTATTATTCTCAGTTGACGTATACCTCAGGATACAGGTGAACCGATTAATATTGGAGTGGTCAAAAGACCACTGTATATTCAAATCTTTTTCAGATGATACTTCAAGGAAGATTGGTTAGGGAGACTGCTTTGACATCTAATAGTACCCACGAGGTAGGAGAAAGTCATGGTTGGAAAAACTATGTTGAGGTGGAATAGGGCCAGTAGAGGAGAAATGGGGTCAGAGGGAGAGGTTAGGTCAGGCCTAACTATGGAATGAATAAATGCATCCCTCAGTGTTAAAGCTCTAGAAGGGACTTGGACTTTACCCATTTCCAAATGTTATCCTGGCTTCTCAACTCACTGGCCCTCTGACCATCAGCAGTTCTCCATATAAGAGCAAAGTTTCTCCATCATTTTGAGAAGAATTGTTGGGGGTGGGGAGTGAACTCTGTAACATGAAAAGCAATTTTTTGAAGCTGATAACTGTGTTTTACATCATCTGGGTAAGTGGATATTCTTTGTTATGGCATTTTGTTATAACTTAAATGGGCTTGGAGATAATGAGCTTACATCACAATTGCATGAACAAGAGGGTAAAAGAGAAGAAGCTAGGTGTGTGGGAAGCTTTTTGACTGTTGTGCAAGTTCCTTAAGGTGGAAAGACCTATAGAATGTACTGGACTCAGGACTTGGATAGGGCAGCTCTTAACATCAGAGATCTGATCCATCAAGCAGGGTGTGTTGGGAAGGGTTCCAGGCAGCTTCATGATATTTGGGGGGCAGGGTAATTGCTTGTGGTTCCAAGTCATTGTTCCATGCAGAGCAGAAAAGCCAGCTTGACTTGGGAAGAGAATAGGTTTCGGCTCCTTGAAGAAGAGAGGCCAGGTTTGGGTCCAGTGTCAATGCCCACCTACATAATTAAATGGACATTGGGACAGGACTTGGCGTCTAGCAGAGGACTGAAATGCCTCTGCTTCAATTCATACTATGGAAGCTGAGCATAATATTCAAGTAGGTAGAATAGTTCCCAGAATCAAGTGAAAAACTTTTCCAGGAAGATAAAGGAGCATGCAAAGCAGCTGGACTAATGGACAGGCCTCAGAATCCATCTTATCCATGCTTATTAGCCTTTTCATATGTCAAAACGGCAAATTGCCTGTGATTAGCTTAGCATGGGTCATGTGCCCACCTTTGAAGTCAAAAAGGGGAATTGTATTTTGAGGGACCAGTCCCACTGCCTACAGTAGGGGGAAGGGAGTTCTTCAAGGAAAACCAACAGTTCTTTTCAGGAGAAGCAGATGCTGAACTGGAATGATCAGCAGATGTTCACTGCATAGAGCCTGAATCAATATTTGGAACAAGAAGGTGTATTGATGCAATTGAAAATTTCATTTCCCCTCTGGCTATTGTAGTCATGGTATAGAAATTTGAGATGCATTGCTGAGTAGCTTCTATTTAATTTCCATGCTTTCAAAGGTGTTTGTTTCTTCAATGCCATATTTGAAATTGTAGTGTGTACATTTTAACCTTTAAAGCACCCAGTTCATTGCTGCCAGAGTGGTGGTTCCTTCCCTTTGTTCCCTCTCTGTCTGGAAACAGCTGCAGTCAGGCTCACAATCGAATGTTTGAAACGACTGTTCCACCCCAACAATGTGGAATATGGGACTTCAAGTCTTTTTTGTAGCTCTAGTAACTGCTTCTGTATTTCTAATTATGTAAACAATATATATGGTAACCACTAAAAACACAATAACTAAAATACAAATGTCTAAATTGTTCGACCAAAGATTGTTTTACTCCAGACACTGGAACCAAAAACAAAAAATTGTTAAACGAGGACTTTTAGTTTATTTTTATTTTCCCCATCGAACAAAATAAAAACCTACTAAACCTTGGAAAGGACCATGGGTAATACTCATAACTTCCTACTGAGTAGCACCTAACTTGAGTCACACCTAAATTCTGCAGCTGTGCCTTTAAAGTCTCTGGCTAGTTTTCTAGTTAGTATTTTTATATTAGACTGTTGTCTAAAGATTTCATTCTAGCTAAGGAAATGCAAGAAACCAATATGGTCTCTTTGGTGTCTAATATTAGAAGCCACTGAGTAAAAGGATATATATTAATAGTTGGACTCTCCTGATTATGTTTAGGAGGCCATATATATATGTTCTGATTCCATTTACAGCCTTGCTTATAATTGTGATAAAGCTAAGCCTGCAAAAGCATACTGGTTCAGAACCATATTACCAGGCAACAGAATGGTTTTGTGTCTTGTTCTCTTCTCCCTCCCACCTACCCACCCCTGCTTCTGTTGCATAACCCCATACAGATGACAATTTTAGGAAAACATGTACTTATTTGATATTAATTTATAAAATCATAGGGTAAAATCTGTTATTTTACTCTCTAGTTTTATTCACTGGTCCCAACTTTAATTAAATATTATCCTCCCAAATTTTAAACATTAGTACCTACCTCAGTAGGTCCCTAAGACTTTCGTTTTTCTCATCTCAAACGTTTTGAAGGAGAGAGTAGCTTTATAATCTCTGGATAGAAGATAGGGTGACAGGGACCGGTTGGATGATAGTATTGTGCTACATTGCTAACATGATCATTTAATCCTCGTGTGAACCCTATTTTATGTGAGGAGGCTGAGGCTCAGATATAAAATAATTTTCTCAGTGCTATATAGAAGTGTCATAATCTGAATCAGAACACAGATCTTACTAGAAAACCTGTTCCTTCTCCCCACAGCCTGCCTTTTTTATTTCAACAGGAAAAATAGTGGCTGAACTATTTATGTGTGCATGTGTGCATGAAGAGCTAGGCACTTATTATCTGGAGTGCTTTTTACATATCCATTATCTCATTTAGTCTGCACAAAATCCTGTGAAAGAAGGTAGGCAGTCAGAGCTAAGTAATCCATCTAAGGACACCATATCTCACAACTAAGGACCTAAACCATCTCTCTGACTCCACGGTGTGTGCCCCAAGCACTATAATGCCTTCCTTGATTAGACTGTGTTTCTGTTATTATTGCTGAACTTGATATAATTAGAGAAAGATGTGTGCTATCTAAGGCTAGAGTTTTCTGGCTGTAAAGAGAATTCTATGAAGTGGTTAATCACTTGCTATATTTAAAGTGCTAAATTTCTTTCCAGTCTTGGGCTTTGGTTTGGAGCATCAGACAGTGGGCACATGTGACATCAGACAGGACGAAATGATGATAGACATGGAGAGGCTGTGAGGGGCAGACCAGCTCCACCTCGCAAAAAATGCCAAGTATAATCCACTTCATCCCTGTCACCACTGTCTCACCCACGCCTCATCGTCTTACCTGAATTAACTTGGCCTCAAAACGATCTTCCTGCCTAAAACTTTTCTGTGGATTCCTACCACACGAAGGATATAAATTCAAGGTTCTTATTGTTTCTTCCAGTCCGGCTCTGTCCCTTCTTGTTTGATGGCTCCCCCTGTTCACAACCACTGGTCCTCCTGTTTCTGGAAATGCCAAGGCCATGCTTGCCTCCTTGGCTTTGTTCCTGCTCATCTCTGATTTGGTTCACGCTGTCTTTTATCTTTTCTCATTGAGGGCTCAGCTCAGCCTCTCCTTGGAGAGGCCTTCCCTTGCTGCTCAGTAGAAAGCTCCAATGGCAGTAATGACAACAGCAACAACAGTGGGAACAGCTAGTATTTATTGAGCTCTTCTTATTGAATGCAAAGCATTGCTCTCCATACCTATTAACTACCATGTCCTTCACAACCCTCCTTTGAGGTCAGTATCATTATCAAGTCCATTATATTGATGGTGAAACTGAGGCACAGAGAGTTCTGTCAATAATTTGTCAATCACCTGTTTTACTTCCTTCATCCTACATATCATGATCTGTAGTTATTTCGCTTTCTTCCTGAAAGTTAGTTCCTAAGAGAAGGGAACCTTCTTTTAAGCTGTTTCTAAAGCTTAAAAGAAAAAAATGCCTGGCTCATCGTAGGCACTTAACTATGTTGAATGAATGAATGAGCAAATTGGGTCATGATGTTTATGACAGGAAATGGAAATTTTCAGAGATGTGCTTCTGCTGTAATTATGTGAGAGGGTGCAAAGTCTTTCACCTTAAGTGTTGAGCATTTTTCTTCTCTACTCATACTGTGTGCATTTAAGCACAGGACCGTGTATCTGGGCAGAGGAAGAAAGGAAAACTAGGTTTCAACATCCTTGGTAGCCCAGTAGACACTGGCCAGTGGGTGCGTGCCAGGGGGGTGCTGGCAGCGGCCTATAGTCACTACTTATCTTTTCAAATCTGGAGACTCAACTGGGAGTACAAAGCACTGTTTGACTCTGTGCCTGTGTTTTGGCTGCTGATTATGTAAAGCAGCTGTTACTCTGAAACATCTGGCTCAAGTACGGAGATTTTTTTTTTTAATTTTCCTGTTCATCTGAACAAATGAGGTATTCACTGTTTTCTTCTTGGTGCTCAGCAGATTCTAATTTCACAGGATTTTAACGCTGAAAGAGAATTTCAGATTACAGTGAGTCCCTACATGGGAACAAATTCTGTTCTGAGAGAGTGCTCGTAAGTTCAGTTTGTTCACAGGGCCAACAGTCGGGCATATAGTACTGTACTGTAATAGGTTTATAATATGTTCACATCTTTGAAATTTTGCAACTTGAGGGTTCATATGTAGGGGACTTACTGTATTTGCTTACATTTCTCATTTTACAAGGAAAGGCAATAGCCCCTAGGGATTATGTGCACAGGATCACATAAGTCCTTAGTGGAAGAACTAGAGCTCACCTCCCAACTACTGAGTGAGTTGAATAATAAATGCTGTCAGGGGAGGATGGACCAAGTGTTCACTTTGGGGCCATGATTGAGATGCTGTCCCACAATCATCTTATGTTTTCTTGATCATGAAAATTATTCTTGAAAATTGAAATAGTCTGCAGGAGGTTGTTGCTTCTATATCCTTATTTAGTAATACAAAGTAATATCTAGTAGTACATTTCAGTAACTAAAAATCGTGTGTGACTCTGTTTACTTATACTGAAATTACTGATCCCTCTAAAGTCTTGAAGTAGCATTTGGTCATTTTATAACCAAGAATGCAGAATTTGGTCTAGTAAAATCCCCAGGCTGATATGTGCTTAGTAAATACTAAGTAATTTTATCATTAATTGAAATAAACTATAATTCAGAAAACAACTGCTTTTCTGCTGGGGGAAATAATCAATTAGGATATTGAAAACACAAAATATGAAATTTTCAGCATGTCCAGAATTCTGAACTAGAGAATCATTGTCTATACTGTTTGGCCTTTTCTTTATTCCAATAAAAGCTGGCCCAGAGTAGTTTATTTGGGGAGACTGGTTTGATTCTTGCTGGTCTTAAATGGGAAGAGAATTTGAAAAAGAATATATGCGTGTATAATATATGTATAACCGAATAACTTCACTATTCACCTGAATTGTTAATCAACTTTGCACCAATATAAAGTAAAAATTGTTTTAAATAGTAAAACTAAAGAGAAAAAAAAAGGCATTGCAGACTTTGGGGAGTGTCACATCAAAATAAGGTGAGGTATTTCATAAGCCACTATCGAGCCCTTGCTCATTTGTAATCCTTAAAGAGTTAGCTATGTGAAAGTGGCTGAGGAGGTTTGCCCTGCAGATCTGTTAGTGTCAGAAGAGTAATGATGCTTCAGTGGATGTCACATGCCTGACTGAACACTGAGGACAGTGGGGCAAACGCCTGAGTGATTCTCCTGGAGAATCCAAAATGTGAAAAAGGACTGTGCATGTGGTGGCGTGGTCATCGTTGCCTTGTGTACATGCGGGCCGTGTTGAGTTGCTCCCAAGAACTTGCAAAGGGGGAAATGATCTTGCCTTCTTTTTTCTGTGTAAGATCAGCACATGCTAGGAGCAGAGTTCTGTGCACGAGGGGCACATTTGTTCCTAGGCCTGCAGGTTTGGATGGTAATCCCACTGGCAGATTAAATGTCAGATTGAATTTGGAGATGGAGATGGTCTGGAAAAGAGTGAGTCATGGAGTTAAAAAAACTGGCAGTACTCTCCTTAGCTCTTTGGAGGGGAGGAGACGTGCTGGCCGACAGATCTGGTATCCTAGCCCCATTGCCGAGGTATTCTGACAGGCTGTGAGTTTTTTGGTCCTACAGTGTGTTGACCCCTGTTGTGGAGTTGAGTGCATCAAGCCGTGCTGGCTGAACGCCATTTGGCTCATGTCATCTAGCTACCAGTAGGTTGCTTCGTGTACTCACCAGACACCATCACTTGGTCGTTGGACTTTCAGTTCAACTGATTGTGGGACTTCAATTACTCTAGTTCCTATGGCAATTATTTCTCATCATAAACTTACAAATTGTCATTTTGAATTTATGAGTCAGTCTTACAGGCTTGGATAACCTGTGTCTACATCTAAGACAAAGATCTGTTCTTGATACATTGTTAAATATGTTTTTTGCTCATCTGCTAGTTCTTCAGATACTGAGTGCTTACTCTAAGCCATGGGTATGCTATTTAGAAAACTCTCAATGAAACAGGGGAAGCAGATGCAATAACAATTACAGAGTAAAGAGTGATACCTAACTCCTCCGCTGAGAATATCCAGTTATGTTAAGTAAGTACAACTAGAGAATATCAGTTCAGAACAGAGTGGGGAGCTAGTTTTCTGAGGCTTTTTGTCTAGCAAGGTACCATCAACTGTACACTATGGTCTTTGTGCTGTCTTCAGGGAAAATCTAATGAAAGATTTTTAAAACTTTTAATATTGCTATGTCTCTATTTGATAATCTATAACTTGGTCTGTTCTGGCTGCTATAACACAATACCATAGACTAGCTAGTTTGTGAATAACAAATTTATTTCTCACAATTCTGGAGGCTGTGTGTGTGTGTGTGTGTGTGTGTGTTAGTCATTCAGTCATGTCTGACTCATTGCGATCCCATGACTATAGCCCACCAGGTTCCCCTGTCCATGGAATTCTCCAGACAAGAATATTGGAGTGGATTGTCATTTCCTACTTTAGAGGATCTTCCCGACCCTGGGATCGAACCTGGATCTCCTGCACTGCAGGCAGATTTTCTACCCTCTGAGCCAGTAGGGAAGCCCTTTATGGAGGCTGGGAAATCCAAAATCAAGGCACTAACAGATCTGGTGTCTGGTGAGGGCCCACCTTCTGGTTAATACAGGACCATCTTCTTGCTATGTCCTCACAAGTGGAGGGGGGTAAGGGATCTCTCTGGGCTTCTTTGAAAAGGGGAACTTTTAACTCCTCTTATTGTGGTCCCACCATGATCTTGAAAAAGTTTCTCCTGATCACATCGCATCCACGGTTAGGGTTTCAAACTATGAGTTTTTGGAGAAGACAATCCCTATATGAAATTTTGATTGTATACACTAGGGAGGAAAATCCATTGTGTTTAAAATGTGGCATGCTGCTGCTGCTGCTGCTAAGTCGATACTGCTGCCAAGTCGCTTCAGTCGTGTCCGACTCTGTGCGACCCCACGGACTGCAGCCTACCAGGCTTCTCCGTCCATGGGATTCTCCAGGCAAGAACACTGGAGTGGGTTGCCATTTCCTTCTCCAGCTAAGTCGATAGTGACTGATAATTATTAACTGTGTGAGCATGGATGGCCAAAGCTACTAATAAGTCTAACCCTGTACCATGAGCATGACAGTATCTGATTTGGAACCCTGTGACCTCCAGAGTGATGAGTGTACAATGTAATGTCATATTGTATCTCTCTACGTAGAAAGCTTTCAGTGGCTCACTGCCAAGCAGAGGATGCCACCCAAACTTCTTGACAAGCCTGAGAAGTCCCCTGAAACCTGGCCTCCATGCTTCTTCAGCACCGTATCTCCCCCGTCTGTACTTTGCCTTTCGTGTATTCTTCAGCAGCTTTGTCCTGTTTGCACTGATCTGCACACATGACACTGTTTCTCACCCTCCTGGTCCCTACGCTACGTTCCCTCCACTTTGTAGGAAGCCCTAAATGTTTTCTGGTTTCACAGAATAACAAAAGCTTCCCTGGTGGTTCAGACGGTAAAGAATCTGCTTGCAATGTGGAAGACCCAGGTTCGATCCCTGAGTTGGGAAGGTGCCCTGGAGAAGGGAAAGACTACCCGCTCCAGTATTCTTGCCTGGAGAATCCCATGGACAGAGGAGCCTGGGGGCTAGTGTCCATGTGGTCACAAAGAGTGGGACACAACTGAGCGATTAACACTAGAGTAACAAAGCCCACTAGCAAGCTTTTATTGCCAAGTAGTTCCCAGCACCTAACTGTGATTGGTGACTTATCAGTGGGTGGAGAGGAATTGACTTGCTCTCAAAATGGCCTCCTAACCACTCCTTTGTCCTTAGGTTTTTATTCAGCAAACAGTTATTAGGTACTTGCTGTTTGTTGGTACTGGTGTTAGAAGTTGAATGACAAGCCAGTAATTGCCCTAGGGAGTTGCATTCTGAAAGAGGAGGCGGACTCAAGGGACAGGGAGGTACAGAGGCCTGTGGAAACACAGGGAAGGCTGCCTTTAAGACAGAGAATACTTCAGAAGAGACCTCCCGTTGGCAGGGCTTTTGGGAGGAGTTGGCACTGGCAAGGCAGAAAAGAGAGGAAAAGTGGGGTTTTGAGATAAAGTACAGTTGGCAACGCTTTCTAGGAAAGCAGTAAGGGACCGATTTAATTCAGTCTTATTTATTTCTCACTAGAAAGTAAAATAAGTAGTTTAATTTTTTTCTGCTCTTCTCGAAGCTGTATGTAAAAGTGTTGTCAACATTGCAGCAAGATGTTACCCAGTTGGAATTGCTTGTATCTATTTACATTGCTTTAGTGACTGTGGGGTAACTGATCTTAAGAAACTTAAGTTCATCTGGGAACATAAATTCTAATTACTGGAAAGATTAAGATGATCATAGTAAGGTAGATCATTGTGGTGGTTACCTGTTTAAACCTTACTGTTTATCTTTTTCTCTATCTTTATCCACAAAGATAGAACAAAAACCAGAAATGCATTAAATGGTATATTTAAAATTTCAGAATGTATTGTCATTACCTCTATGTTGTTAGTCTTGTCTAAAACTATAAACCATTTTAGAATTCTGTGCTGTTTTGGACGTGTTTATATGTAATGAAAGAACTAAGTTGACCATTTCTGGGGAAGAGTACAAATTAAAAATGGATGTTACTGTTTTTGAATTGGGTCAGCTTTGACATGACTCTTAAATGCTGCCTTTTATTAATAAATGTAGTAGAAATGTTCAATGTGGGGGGGGGGGTTCTTTTTATTAGAACAGAAACAACACCAATAAAGGGGGAACATATGGGCTTCCCTGATAGCTTAGTTGGTAAAGAATCCACCTGCAATCCAGGAGACCCTGGTTTGCTTCCTGGGTGGGGAAGATCCTCTGGAGAAGGGATAGGCTACCCACTCCAGTATTCTTGGGCTTCCCTTGTGGCTCAGCTGGGAAAGAATCTGCCTGTAATGCAGGAGACCTGGGTTCGATCCCTGGGTTGGGAAGATCCACTGGAGAAGGGAAAGGCTACCCACTCCAGTATTCTGGCCTGGAGTATTCCATGGACTGTATAGCCCATGGGGTTACAAAGAGTCGGACACGACTGAGTGACTTTCACTTTCATATAGCTTTTAACAGATTTTAGGCTCTAGGATAGTTAGGAAATGTGGTTTGGGTCTGGATAATACAATGAAGCATTTCTTATCAAATAAAAAGAGTCTCTCTCTCTCTCTAAGGTTATGAGAAGACTGATGATGTTTCAGAGAAGACGTCACTGGCTGACCAGGAAGAAATAAGGACTATATTCATCAACCAGCCTCAGCTGACAAAATTCTGCAATAACCATGTCAGGTAGGAACTACCAAAGAATGATTGGGACCAGCTACCACAACAGGGCTTGGGTGGGCATCTCCCTGGCCCAGCTGAAATAAAAATACTTGCAAAGGAGCTTTCATTAAATCAGTTTAATATTTAAGAGCTTCTTGAAGCAGTGTAGATCAGCTGTTTCTCTATCTTCTAGCCAATAAAGCGATGCTAATAAGAATATAGAAGTAGGAAAGAGCAGAAAGGCTAAGCAGCCATATGCTGCCGATTCTATTTATAGTATCTGAATAATGAAAGCAGTTCATGGGTAGGTGTCTTTGTCTTAAACCTGTTAATAGACCTGTGAACTATTGTTTTTGATGAACAGGTTTTCACCTTTTAAAATAAGTCTTTGCAATTCTCTTAGAACTCCTTTGTGTTAAATAGTCTTTAAATATTGACTTTTGATGCTTGCGGAATTTAGTGTGGTGTCCAGGAATGGAGGGTGTGAGAATTCCTTCACTGTTCTATTTTCCTTCCAACAATAATGTAAAAGTATACCTCTTAGAAGCACTGTTCACTGAGTGGCTCCTGGAACCAAGTGAACACCACCCCCATCACCACCACATGCCAGCCCAGTGATTTCCTGGTGACAGAACTCCTAGATTTGTGAAATGACCGTTTAAAATTAATTTTTACACCTTCAAATTCTAGAGAAACTTCTCTGAGCTTGAGTTATGTGGTTAATCTTCTATTTAATTAACAAGAGGAAGATTGGATGTTTCTGAGGCCTAAATGATGGTATCTTCCTGATTATGGACACATCTGATGTGTTTAGTGTGGAGTCCTACTCAAGTTTCTAGAGCAGCAGTGAAGAAAATTCAAACAGACCCCCAGAAAACGCCCCATTTCACTGATGTGGTCCAGGGAAGCCATCTCAATTTTATATTTCTGGTCCTGCTCAAATTGTTGATTTTGGGGGGCAAGATTTTATTTTCTATTAACATATTATACACTACCGTAGCTAAAGTTGCTCTTCTTTGTAAGCCATTGCTAGTAATGATAACAAGGGGATTGGCCAAAGAGAACAAAAGAAACTATGCAGAAAATTAAACTCTTACTACTTAGACAATTCCTTTTGTTACTGAGTCTCAGCTTTTGCTGCTTGCCTTAGGACAAGCCAGTAATTGACAAGTTGTTGGAAAAGGAATAATGACTTTATTCAGAAAATCAGCAACTGAAATGGTAGGCTCACACCCTTACAGAGAACCCTCTTGCCTGAGTTAGAATTCAGGCGGCTTTTATACCGAAAGTGGAGGGAGTTAAGTCAGATACTTCCTGGTTCCCATCATCCTCAGAGACAATGTGTTAATTTCTTCTTGCAGGCATTTACAAGTGGGCGTGGTCAGGATGTTTCCTGTGAGCTAAACAAAGGTATTTTAGCTTAGTGCTCATTACCTAGTAGGCAGTGTTCAAAGAGATGGGCTATTATGCATCATTTAAGTTTGTAGGAAACATCCCTTTAGTGATTAACTTGTAATATTGTAATTGAAAACAAAAGATTCTTTCTTATTACACTTTCACTCCTTTTCATTGAGGTTACTGACCATTTGCAGTAGTCTTCTGGTTTAAAACAAAGGGCTGTTGTTCATCATCTAATTTTTTATATGGTGATAATAGAATTTTATAAATATGAGTGCTATTTGTGGAGTAATTAAGTTTTATGCTACTTTTCATTTTTGTTTTCTAGCACTGCAAAATACAACATAATCACATTCCTTCCAAGATTTCTCTACTCTCAGTTCAGAAGAGCCGCTAATTCATTTTTTCTCTTTATTGCACTGCTCCAGGTAAAGTCATGTTGTAAAACCTTAGCTCAGAATAATGTGTTCAGATATTAATAAATGTGTTTCTTAAGCCCATGACCAGTCTTCTGAAGCTTATCTAAATGCAGAGAGATAAGCTGGTTTGGGTGGGCATTTCTGGCTCCTGCTGTAAGCCAGGTTAGAATACTGCTGCTACCTCTTCAAGCCTTTTGATTCATTGTCATCAGCTTATTTTAAAGTGAAGTAAAGTAATATGGCAGGGACTTTTCATTTTGGATGGTGAAGAGGGATAGGATTTTTTCTTAAAATAGTAATTTATTTTAGGAACAGCAGTATTGTCAATTATGAACTTTAGAATGCAAAAGTTACCATTTTAAAGCTTTTTTTTGTTTTGAACTTGGGTTAGTTGTAATCAGAAAGAAAGATTTGTTTTATTAAAAAGTACTATATGTTCATGTAAAAAGAGTAAGAAAATACAACAAAGCATAAAGAAAAAAATAGAACCTCTATTATTTCATCACCAGGAAAACACAGCTACTCTCTTAAAATTTGAGTGTGTATCCTTCTGGTCTTTTTTTTTTTCTATCCCAAGCATTGTTAATTGACTTATAAAAGGGGGATCATAAAGTATATCTGTTTTATTATCTGCTTACCCATATAGTAATGTATGGATATTTTTTCCCATATAATTCATTGTATTTCTAAAATACCATTTTTAATGCTTTATGAAATTTTATTGGCTTGGTCAAAAAGTTCATTCAGGGTTTTCCATAAGGTGTTAGGGAAAAATCCGAACAAACTTTTTGGCCAACCTAATTGGAGAAGACTCTTGCAAGTCCCTTGTGCTGCAAGGAGATCCATCCCATCCATCCTAAAGGAGACCAGTCCTGGGTGTTCATTGGAAGGACTGATGCTGAGGCTGAAACTCCAGTACTTTGGCCACCTCATGCAAAGAGTTGACTCACTGGAAAAGACCCTGATGCTGGGAGGGATTGGGGACAGGAGGAGAAGGGGACGACAGAGGATGAGATGACTGGATGGCATCACCAACTCGATGCACATGAGTTTGGGTGAACTCCAGGAGTTGGTGATGGACAGGGAGGCCTGGCGTGCTGCAATTCATGGGGTCGCAAAGAGTTGGACAGGACTGAGCAACTGAACTGAACTGAATATTGAATGCATGTGCTGTAATTTAGTTAACCAGTCCCCCTTAGTAGGTGTTAGTCCTACATATGACTGCTTCCATGAAACTAGTATACTCTCTTCCAGCTGCTTACAGATTCGAGCAAATTGCCTCACCTGGTGTTAGTCCACCAAGTTGGTAAAATCGATGAAGCATATTTTAAGAAGCATTAAGATTTTGTTGTTTTCAAATGTATTATAAACTTGCTAGTTTTACTGAATTTCTCTTCCATTTTTATTTATTTTTTTCCTTCAAATAGCAAATACCTGATGTATCACCAACAGGTCGCTATACAACACTGGTTCCTCTCTTATTTATTTTGGCTGTGGCAGCTATCAAAGAGATAATAGAAGATATTGTAAGTACTTTTTTTTCATAAATGTAACACTGTTATTTTATGTACATATTTTAAAATAGCAATTTCTTTCTAAGTTGTTTTATTCTTGATACAGGCTGTTTAAAATATTCATCTTAAAAGTGTTTAAGATAATGCTCCCATTCCTGGAGTTAATTCCTCTTGATTTCTATAGGATTAATATTACAGAATGCTTGTTACAGTGATCTCTTAAGTTTGTGCCTTTGTGATGAAATAAATTAATTTGAATGTAGTAATTAGCTTAGAGAGAAAACTGTATTTGAACATTATTTTCCAGTATGCTCAGTTTCAATTTGAAGGTTATTTCAAGTTAAAACACCATAACCTCCAAGTTATATAAGGTAAAAAAATTTTTTTATTTTTTTATTTTTCCATTTTCCGTAGTTTTCACCTCATTAAACACCTTTGATTCTTTTTCATTTTTTTTTTTTACTAGTTCTGTTTCCTTTTATTTTATTAAAGGAAAGTAACAGCAAATTTGCTATTTTTATTATTCTGTAGTAGTAAAGAAAAGGGGAAGTCAGTCAGTTTCCCCTTGATAAAATAAGTTGCCCAAAATAAAATTAGGCTTTTCTTTTTCCTCTGTTTCACCATTATTTTAGCTACTTTAGTTGAGGAAGCTAGTATTTTTTTTCTATGCCCTTTAAATACATTGGCTGTCTGAAATGACCATCTGTCAAGCCTTAGGCAAGTCAGATGGTAAGATGAGGAAAGACTGAGACATTCTTTAGAAAGCTCCAATGTAAAGTTGTACAAATATTGATATTATTTTGTAAAGAATCAAATTGGGATCTCATGAAGAACACATGAGCTGTAGCATTGTTAGGCCAATTAGAAATGGGTCAACTGACCACAGAGATCATCAGCCTCACCCAAGTATCTAGGTTGTATGTGTGCATGCACCTGTGTATAAACCATCATAATCTCTAGTTGAAAATGGCTTACTTACTGGGACCACTAACTGAAAATTCATGAGCCTCTTTTCTTGCCTGTATCACTCTGCGCAGACACACTCCTTGACTTGCACTTGGCGGTCCTTGAGAATTGGTCTTTAAAACAGTTGTCTTTCTTTGCCTTTTGCATTCCCCTTTCTTCCTCTGTTTAGCCTATTTTTCATTGAGTACCTCTTATTTGCTAGGTATTGTGCTGTTGTTTTTGCATTTTTTTTTCATTTAATTTCCTTCAGTGACTTTGAAAGCTAGATTTTAGCTTCATTTTAAAGTTCAAAAAGCCGAAGCTTAGAGAGGGCATGTAACTTGTGCAAGAAACTGTTAAAATCTGAATTCCATCCAGTCCTATGCGCTTCCTCTGTTTTAGTGTGGTGAGTCACCAGCAATAATAATAACATTTATTTAGCTTCAGGGAGATGGAGGAGAGGTAGGTTCAGTCCCTGAGTTGGGAAGATCTGCTGGAGGAGGAAATGGCAATCCACTCCAGTATTCTTGCCTGAAGAATGCCATGGACAGAGGAGCCTGGCAGGTGATGGTCCAGGGGATCACAAAGAGTCTAGCATGACTGAGCACACACTACAGACATAACAACCTTCAAAAGATTACTGCTATTATCCCCATTTTATAGATTAGGGAGAGGAGGCACAGAGGGGTAAGGTAACTTGCTCAGGGTCACAGGGCTAATAACTGAGACTGTCAGAAATCAGACAGTTTGGTTCCAGCGAGTTCTGCCTTATAATCACTGTTATAAGCTGCTTTTCCTTTTTTCTTCCCCTCCTTTCTCTAGAAAAACTGCAAGTTCTCTAGCTATTGTTTCTAGTATCCTTTTCTATGAAAATATATGGTAAATAAAATGGTAGGCAAGAAATCTGCTTGTTTTTAACAGAACTCTTATTGGCATAGCGTAATAATTGGGTACTCTTGAGAAGCAGCTACCCAGGCAATTCCTGAAGGGTGTAATAGTTTTGTGGGCAATAAGAGCACCATGTGAAGTAGTTCTCCAGTAAAAACATTTTTAAGAAATTGACTAAAAATATTCTGGAGGAGTGGTTTAATACATTTATATCAACCTGTAAAGTAATAGGAAGATTGAAATGTTACTTTCTAGAGAAGGAAAAGCAATAAAATAATAGTCTAGATAGTTGGACAGAGTATCTTTATCAGTAATTATTAATACATTCATTTGTTCATTCATTCAGCAAAAATGTATGAAGCAGTGCTTAGATGCCAGGCATTATTCATTAGGATTTGTATTCGGATGTGTTAAACTTTTGCTGCAGTGATAAATCATGTCCCAAATGTCAGTGTCTTTAACATAAGTTAATTTTTTATGTACTCGAAGACACTGCGCGTTTTTGTCCAGGAGGAAGGCAGGGAGGGAAGTCCACTGTTCATGTAGCCACTTAGGAATGCAGCTGAATCAGGGCTCTGCTTTGGGGGATATCAGTGGTCACCAGAGCAGAGGAGGAGAGAGAACAGAGGGCCTCACTTCTTGTACATTTTGGCCTAGAAACGGTACATATCCCATCTGCTTACAGCACGACATTAGAATATACAAAAGGGAGCTGTAATCTCAGTGTCCATAGGTATTTGTGGTTGTTTAGTCGGTAAGTCATTTTTGACTTTTGAGACTCCACGGACTAGCCCACCAGGCTCCTCTGTCCATGGGATTTTTCAAGCAAGAATACTGCAGTGGGTTGCCATTTCCTCTTCCAGAGGATCTTCCAAACTCAGGGATCCAACCCACATCTCAAACCCGCATGTTCTGCATTGTAGGTGGATTCTTTAACGCTGAGCCACCAGGTAAGCCCTGCCCATGAAGACAGAGGAGAACTAGATATTGGGCTTCCCTGGTAGCTCAGCTGATAAAGAATTCACCTGCCATGCAAGAGACCCCAGTTCAATTCCTGGGTCCGGAAGATCCCCTGGAGAAGGGAATGGCTGTGCACTCCAGCATTCTTGCCTGGAAAACTCCATGGATGGAGAAGCCTGGCAGGCTTCAGTTGATGGGTTCCCAAGGAGTTGGAAATGACTGGCAATTAAAATTAACACTTTTGGTAATAGTTGGTATGAAAACCAAGTATCTTAGATTAAGTGGTGTCGTAAAGATAAAGAAATATAGAAAAATGAATTCAATATATATTTAAGAATAAAATTGACAAGATATTACCATCTGACATTCTACATATCCTGCTTATCTTATTACTGCTTCATCTCCAACCACTAGTGTGTAAGTTCCCTGAGAGCAAGAGTTTTTGTCTTTTGCTCATTGCCATATCAGCAGTAGTAACGGGATCTGACACAGTGCTTTGCCAACATTTATTCTATGAAGAAATAGATTGCATGGGAATGAAAAGGAGAGAAAGTACTTACGAATCTCAAGTTCCTGGTTTGTGTAAGTGGCTGCTATATGGTTCCATGTCTGAGACAAGTAGCAGGTCTTGGGGGATAAAATCAGAGATTGCCCTTTAGACATAGTTTGAGATGCATTTAAGACTATCAAAGGAAACTGCCAAGAAGGCCACTGAATGTAACCTTCTGGAGCTCAGATGAGAGTCTTGACTGGTATGTTTGATGATGATTATCACTGAAATTATAAATGAGCTGAGAGAGTATTGAGTGAGAAGCAGAGAAGGCAGGGAGTAAGCGTTGAGGAAATCCGTCACTGAGAGCTGAAGAAGAAAGGGCCAAGGTGCAAGTAGAACGCCTGGGCTTGATGTCTGAAGACATGCCTTGAGAAGGAAGGGTTCCCAGAATGAAGGGGTGGTCAGCACTGCACACTTAAGTACCGTAAATTTCATGATGCAGTTTATACAGTACAGTTTACTGGAGCACTGTCAATCAAATATTGATAATAGTAAATCATTCACTAGTTCTCAATGATAGTAAATGAATTCTGATTACAACTCAATAGAGGTATTTTAATTTAAGGAATAGCTATATACATTTCTTCCAAACTATATAAGTTTTAAAAGGAATAAGGATCTTCTTTGGAAACAAAGATGCTTTCTTTTTGTAGTAATATGATTAGAATCTATCTGGGTTGGATCCTTATGTATATTCAACACAACAACGTCTCAACAAGTAACCTAATTTATTGTGTGGTAGGAAGGTTGAGGAAGGAGAGGCTCATGTATAAGAATTCTCTGCAGATGGAAAGTAATATTCAGGATCTCCTTAAGTTTCACTAAGATTAAATTTCCAGTTTAAGTTGAATGTTTCATTAATTAGCTTTTATTTGTCTCCCTCAGTTGGAAATCTAACTATTGTCTGTCATAGATGTGCGTTGTTTTGAAAATATTGGCACCACCTTCAAATACCTAAATTTCCCTTGGACTATTATTTTGGGCCAAAATTTATTTTGGGTTGCTTCCTAATTTTCCAAGATTTTTTTTTTAACAAAGAAAAAAAAGAGTAAGTAGTTTAGAGTTTTATCAATCATAAAATATTCTCCACTGATGCTGTAAAGTAAACAGAACTTTAAAAATTTATTTGCAAACCTTTGCTGTCAAATCATGTGCTTACTTTTGGAAGCAATAACTTGTCTATTTAAAGTCTGCATTATGACACTTATTAGCAAGTGTTTTATTATGGGAGAGAATTGTAGTGTGTTCCCACATGTGGATGTGGCAAGAATTCTTTTCAGCAAGCCTTCCGCAGAGGCGTTCTGAATGCCCCATTTGCATTTTGCGCAGTTCAGTGGCTGATTGTTTGGATGAACTGAGCTCACACTACCAGCTATTATGCTGCTCCTCGTGAGCATTGCTGGGTCTAGGAGTGCTCATCTACAGGCCCAGGCTTTTGTCTGGAAAAATGTTTTCATTTGTGCCCTGTGAGTCCAAAAACCATGTTTCTTCTTAACTCATTTGTTTTGCATTCATGCCAACCCACCTTGTGATCAAATATGTGTAGCTAAACCTGACTGTTGGGCTTTATATGATAGAATATTTGAGCTCAGAATCAGTTACGCTTAACACTCCTGCAGTGTCAGCAGAGGCAGCTGTGTTATACTCAGTGCTGTAAGTTTAGACAGAAGCCCTGGAAAGCCTCTAGTTGAACTGTAGAGAAGTTAGCCCCCTGACCACTCAGATTCTCACCTTTCCTCTGACCCTCCTTTTCTCTTACTGCTATACAGTCTTGGCTTTGGCAGCTCTTCAGATTCACCCACCTAGATGTAGACTAACTCGCTTGTTTAATGCTCAATTTATTTGTGCTTTGGGAGGAAAGAACATGAGATTCAGTGACTTCTGAAGGTGGGGGAGGGGCTGTTGGGACCAGTGGGTAGAAGCAGTGTTGTGCCAATGGTAGATGTGTTGGTTCTCGTTGTTGACAGACATTGGCACGTCATTAAATTACAGAGGATGTGCTTAGCCTAATTAGATAATGAATTTCATGAGAAACTGAAAATATTTTGGTATCATTGTTCAATGGTAGTTATTACAGATAATTCTCCTGGGCACTCTTCCTTTTAAGTAAGTTATTTAAGCAAAAGTCTAAATCAGTCTTTTAGCTCTGTCTTTTCTAATACATTAAAATTTTAATCTTACCTGTGCAATAATGTAAGGTCTTGTTGAGGCCACACACCTGTACTCCTAGAAAGGGAATAAAGATGCTATGGATTGCACTTTCCATTTTCAAATCCCCACGTACTCTGATTGTTCCCATCACCATACTCTGGGCTTACTTATAAAATTGATACGGGTGTGAAAGGATAAAAGCCTTGAGAAACATAAGTTTAAAGGAAAAAAATCTGACTTTTGTTACAGGTGCTATCTTGTTTTGTTAATCTCATCCACTTTTTCACAGTTTTTGTTTTTGCTTTTAAACTTTAGAAACGACATAAAGCTGATAATGCAGTAAACAAGAAGCAGACACAAGGTAGGAATTTTACATTTTGTTTCTCATATCTGTCAAAAACACTCATGGTGATATCTACCAATCACTTCGATTAAATATAATTCAACTGAGAACACTGTGTATCTCTTAAGTTTTGTTTTGGAGTGTTTATTAGCATGACACTTATTTAAGTGTTCACCTTAGAGTGATTTACAGGGGTAATGTAATATTTTTGAAATGTAAAGTTTTTAATACATTAAGTGCCTCATAGCAATGTATTCACAAGTACTGTCCATAAAATCTGCAGTTGTTTTATCAGTGTTAAATGCTACAAAATGTGTGTGTGTGTGTGAGATCTATAGATGTTACTCTAGATAAGATTTATAGAAAATAGTCAGGTGTGATGTTACTTGGCTACAAGGCATGTTGGAAGCACTTTGAGTTATCCTGTACTTACAGGTGATAAATGCTTCAGAAATAAGTAGAACCAAGCCAGCTTCTGGGAAGCACATGGCATGCTGATATGGCTCTGTACTGTGGGTCTCATTTTGATAGAGTTGAAACCCAGATGACCTTTAACACAAGCAAATAGATCACTGTTGCTTTCAATTAAAAAAAAAAAAAATACCCAGGGGCATATGAAACAGACATCTTACCCCATCCCTGAGCTTTCCCCATCTGAGAATATCATCTCTCTCTGAAGTTCCTTGTTGTGGTGAGGATCAGCCATGTCTGCCAAAATTAGCTGGTAATTAAAAATATTTTTATACAGCTATGATTTTTGTGGATTTCTGTCAAAATGCCTCATTTCTCTTCTCACCACCTTCTACCAAAGGAATTATCTGCTGATAGTTGATGCATTTGAAGATGGTACATTTATTAAAGCATTACCTAAGAAATTAAACATTTATTGAGATTATACTTATTATCGGACACATGAAAAACTATAAGATGGGAACTCTGTAAAGGTGAAAAGTGATCTTGTGTGGAAAATGAAGGGTTCGCATTACGTGATCCCTAGATTTTTGTAACAAGTAATGATTTCTGTGTCAAATGCTTTACGGATTCAAAAGCAGGAGAGAGAATTGTGGGGTAACTTGAGCTAGGTTTTGAATTTGGCGAAAAGTTTGGATAAACAGAGGCACTTGGGAAGGGCATATATTGCCTGTTGTGCTGCCTGAGGAAGGAAGAAGAGACGTTTTCTGAATAGAGATGAAGACAGCCGTTGGGTTGCTTTGTGGAACCACTGCTAGAGGGCCAGATGGAGAAAGAACATTCATGGCAAAGGAAAGCAAAGACATGATCGGAAAGGTTGTTGTTGTTGTTCAGTCATTAAATCCTGTCTGATTCTCCACTCTCTCTTGGAGTTCACTCAAATTCTCGTCCATTGAGTTGGTGATGCTGTCTAACCATGTCATCCTCTGCCATCCCCTTCTCCTCTTCCCTTCAGTCTTTCTAATCATCAGGGTCTTTTCCAGTGAGTTGGCTCTTCTCATCAGGTGGCCAACATATTGAGAAAAGTAGGTTAAATTTACAGGGCCTTGAGTGCCAAGCCAGGGGATTCCAACTTTTCTTATATATACTGAGTAGCTGGAGAAAGTTTACAAGCCAAAAAGAGAAAAGATAAATATGCAGATTAAAGTTGGAGAGCAGAATGTCATTCAATAGGGGGCTGTTAGAAGCCTGAGGATTAAGCTACTCTAGGAGTATAGTCAGCAGAGGACAGCCATAGATACTGAAAAGGGGAAAAGCTCAAATGTTTCAGGTATGGGTATTTTTTGCAATGTGCAGTTTTTGCATTTGTTTTCCTGTTACTCAGAAAGTTCAGCAACAGCTTTTAAATCAGAAATATTTAACTTTTTTTTCCAGTGCTTAATGTATCCTATGGCAGAGGGGTCATAATCTCAGGGACTAGCAGTTAATTATTTTCAAGCCTTGGCCCAAGAATTCAACATTGTACAGTTGGAGAGTAGCCATCATAGCTGCTACTCTAGGCTACCACACCCTGTACTAATCAGTTCTCTGATTTTCCAGGTACTTGCCTACTACCAAAAAAATTCCCTTTTGCCTACTAATCAGGAAGAATACTCTGTCTTAGTTATCATTCTTGTTTCACCTATTCATTCTGGATTAACAGGATTAGCTCTGTAGGTTAAAAGTGAGAGGAAAGGCTTCTATAGTAGCCTCTTCATGTCAAAAAGAAAATATTAAGGCTTACATATGGGCTTCCCAGGCGGTGCTAGTGGTAAAGAACCCACCTGCAATGCAGGAGACATAAGAGACGTGGGTTTGATCCCTGGATCAAGAAGATTCCCTTGGAGTAGGGCCTGGCAACCCACTCCAGTATTCTTGCTTGGAGAATGGACGGAGGAGCCTGGCAGGCTACAGTCCATAGGGTTGCAAAGAGTCAGACACAGCTGAAGCGACTTAGCATGTACTCAGGGCTTACATATAAAAACCATTTTAAGTCAGCAGAATACTTGGAAAGCCCATATCCAAGAAATTATGGTCTTTAATTTGACTTGAATATTTGCTAAGAGAATTGTATCCTTTTTTTTTCTTTGCCCAGTTTGAATATTGGTCATCTTTGATTTTGAAATTGATCAGAGTTAACAGAAACGTTTGAGTAGGATACCGCTTGTTGTCAGAGGACTCAGATTACTTTATATGAAAGCCATCTGTTATTAGGCCAGACTGAAATTCGATTTGCTTTCCTGAGTTGAAAGGCAGGAATGGGTGTAGGAGTGGGAAGGGAGTTATTTTTTATAGATAATTTTTGACAGACATTTGAAGTATTTAACTTTAATTTCATTTTCTCAGTGTTTACCAAGACCATGTAGTATATAAGACATCTTTCCCTCAGATTCAAATATTAATCTTTATATATTCTTAGCAAAATGAATATTTTCTCTCCTTATTTTACATTGAGGCAACAGAGGTGACTATTTCCCTCTGTCATTCCCTAGTGACTTCAGAAACACAAACCCATGATTTCACTTACCACATTTTTAGCCATTTAACTGTGGACTGATACATGTCTGATGCCTCATTTTCACCAGTGAATGAACTCAAGCAGGGATTAAATTCTAGATTCTGCGGAGGGCAGGTCTTCTTCATCTTTGTGTCCCCGCATCTCTAGCCCAGGGGCCCATCCTTAACAGGTGCTCTGTGTGAGTAAAGGAGCCACTCTCTCTTTAGATACTTCAGTACCCATACGGAACCAAGAAGAAACTAGGAATGAAAGGAGCCTCCTTGAAAATTCATTATCTAGGCTGTGAGCTAAGTGGAAAGCCGTATTTTCAAAGCTCTGTGTCCCAGACTGTTTTGCAGGCACTGATGAAAAACTACTCTGGTGGCAGTTCTTGCTGTCTCTTTACTTTGTCTGTTGAAGTCATTACGTCATTATTTTACTCTGCTCAGTCTCCTGTGAACACAGCTCCGTTTCCACGTACCACTTCCATTGCCCAAAGCCCCAGAGCACTGCCATATTCGGGATGCCCCAGTTTCCCCGACATCTACACTTACCTTTGTTTTCTCTGATTTCTTCCTCAGTATTTGAACTCGCAGTACTCGACGTACCCTATTCCATGTGTTTACATACACTTGGGAGCCAGTCTCTCATTGTAGATCCTTAATTGGATTTTCTTGGCCAAATTTAGTGCTGCAGAAATTTGTAAATGATACATTTGTAATTATCATCATAATATGTATGTTAAAACCAGTTCCCCATATGAATTTGCTCTGGTGGTTGAGCCAGTTCTCTTTTTAAACTGTAAGCATATGCTTTTATTTTTTTTTTGTGGGAAACTACTGTAGCTGGCATGCCAGTATTTCAAGAGGAATGACAGTTTCACATAAAATCACAATCAAGAGGCCTGGGAAGGGATGGAGATCTAAAAAATTAAAATGAAATAAGCCTCTTATGGAAGTAGATTTTGCTTTTTTAAAATCCCAGGTTTGGATATCTTCCCTGAAGGGTGGTATGCATACATCCTGCAGGCGGGAATGTCTGGGAGATGCCTGTGACATCTGGTATCAGCCCATCAGTCACCTGACTGGATGCTGCTGTTGAATGAGGGTCACCATTACTGCTGTTAGTTTGTTTTCATACCTCATTTTATTAGTAGGTATTGATAGCTATTGGATTAGAACAAATCTTTAATAAAGCAGTTTTGCTTTATTTTAATTTAATGGAGAAAAAGACAACAGCAATTTCTTTTTAACTAGGCACATAGCTAAAAATAATAGATCTCATCTCCAGCTGCTTCATTCTTCCCTGGAGCCACATCTGCCTCTTCGGTAGTGGAGTTGAGCAGGTGGCAGCTGATAACCCCTAGCAGGCTACGTCCCTGCAGGGCACATAGTTGCTTATCTCCTACTGGAAGCGATTTCATCTTTAAAGTCCTTTATGAAAAAGACATTGAGTTTTTGTGGGTTGAATTTGTTTTAGGTTGTTAAGGCTGTGGTGACCTACTACCAGGGCTAAGTCCATCTGGTTGAGTTCAACTATGTGCTAAGGGATTTAAAATAGCACCATTTTCCTGGCTTATTCAAAAAGCCAGTGTGCAGCTTTTTCGTCTCGCTGGAGGCATCTGCATGTCTGATCCATCCATAAGTCTGGACCTGTACTCTGCTGTGTGTACATAAGTTACCTATAAATAGTTCAAAGATGATATTGTTTCCATGAGCTTAAAATTTGGACTTAAAAATTGAGCACTATTTTACAAAGAATGTTTTCAGATACCTCTAAGATTATTAATATCTTCAAATTAAAATTTAAACATTTTAGGATTTCATAAATTGAACTTGTTAGATATTTTCAACAGAAGCTCTGGTTGAAAAGGATGTATTTATTTAGGAGAAAGTACAGCCCTAGATTGGCTTTCATTTGTCCCAGAAATAAAAGTTGCACACCAAGAAACAAAAAACCCACTGAGGAAATTGAGGGCCATAGATAAAGGAGAAAAACAGGTGTGACTCCAGGTTAGACTATTTATTATTTCACTTCAGTGGGTCTTACTGAATATCTACCTTGTGTAAGACCCAGTGCAGAAAATGCAGAAAGAAATCAGGCTTTGTGCCTGCCCTACAGGAAATTAGAATATGGTAGGGAAGGTAAGATGCTCACTGGTATTATAATACAAGATAGAAAAACTAATAAAGGCCAAATGAAAGAGGTGGAGATTTAGAAATGTCACGTGCAAGGTTCATAAAGACAAGGGGCCTTTCAGTAAGCAGAGCTGTTGGGATGGTTGCAGGGCTGATCCAGGAGAAAATGGGGAGGCGTGAGGTATATTCTGGGAATAGCAAGTAGAGTTGTCCTTCAGTATCCATTGGGGATTGGTTCCAGGACCCCCACGGATACCACATCCAATGCTCCAGTCCCTTATACAAAATGACAGAGTGAGTCTCAGATGCAGAACCCAAGGAAATGGCAGTGGGCAGGGCTGAATGTAATCTCTTTTGACTATTGCATAGGATACATGACTGGGAGCAGTGGAGACAGGAATGGGGAGACCAGATAGGATAATAATTTGGAGGCTTTTGAAAACCAGAATGAAAAACTTAAAGAGAATTATGAAAGGGATGGCTAGGTTCCCAGTCATACTTTTGAACAAAGAGGGTGACAGCTGTATGGGGAGGTGTGGGGTGAGACACAAAAGGAGACTGAATTTTCATTGATTAGGGAAGAGGAATAGGGCGGTGTTGATGAGAAGTCAAAGGGAAATACACAATGGATAAGTCCAACTGGACTTGCCACCGGAGGGGAAGCCCCATCAAACACCAAGTGCTGCTGAATTAATAGAGGACTGGGACAGTGATACCCACTAAAATGAGCATTTAAGAAGTCCTAAGATAGATAAACAACAAGAATTTACTGTGTAGCACAGGGAATTACAGTCAATATCTTATAGTAACATATAATGAAATATAATCTGGAAAAAAAAAAAAACCTGAATCACTGTACTGTACACCTGAAACTAATGCAGTATTGTAAGTCAGATATACTTGAGTTAAAAAAATAAAAAGTCACAGTTCTTACCTGGAGTTCTAGTTCTAAACTGGAGAGTAACCGGGGAGTCCCTGAGAACCAAAGCCTGGCTGCAGGGAAGGTTGTAATGAATCATTGGCAAAGCAGTGAAGGGAGATTTTTCTTTCAAGGAATTTCTCAGTTATGGGAAGGAAAATGCAAATGATTCATGACTCTAGGCAGGATTGGGGAAAACATTTTGAGCAAAGGAGGTTCCGATGAGTTAGTTCTCCACATCAGGTGGCCAAAGTATTAGAACTTTGGCTTCAGCTTCAGTCCTTCCAATGAATATTCACGGTTGATTTCCTTTAGGATTGACTGATTTGATCTCTTTACTGTCCAAGGGACTCCCAAGAGTCTTCTCCAGCACCACAGTTTGAAAGCATCAGTTCTTTGGCTCTCAGCCTTCTTTATGGTCCAGCTCTCACATCCATACATGACTACTGGAAAAACCATAGCTTTAACTATTCAGACTTTGTGAGCAAAGTGATGTCTTTGCTTTTTAATATGCTGTCTAGGTTTCTCATAGCTTTTCTTCCAAGGAGCACGTGTCTTTAAATTTAATGGCTGCTGTCACCCTCTGCAGTGATTTTGGAGCCCAAGAGAATAAAATCTGCCACTGTTTCTACTTTTTCCTTATCTATAAGCAAGTTGATAAAAGTAATATTAATTAGTTGAAAATCTCTAAAAAGAATACGGACAAGAGTGGAACTCAAAAAGTTCCCTTTGCCCTTTGTGTCAGTACACCCCAAGCAGGTTGTTGCTTAACTTGACCTTTCTGGGGAAGTTTATGCAGGAGACTTTTGTGCATTTGCCAGTTTGTGCCACAAGAGGTTTTGGCCTTCAGGTTATCTTTGTAAGTAAGGGTCTACGTAGTGAATGAATTGATGCTTTAATTTGTCTATGTTGGTTTTCCTTCTCTGCCCAGTTCAAAACCGTAAGCTCAGCAGCACTCTTACCCTTCTCAGTGCATTAAAGCTCCTCTTCAGTGGTAACTCCCGTATAGGAGTTGCAGCATGCTGTCTTTGCAGTGGTTTCTCTGTTTTATGTGACAGTGGTAGTGCCCATTGTCCCCTTGGATAACTTGCCTTTTGTTACCTGCTTCAAGAAGTGGCTTGATTGCCCAGGAATAGCAGGCACCCCACGATACCCCAGTGACTCTTTCTCTAACAGTCCTCGTGGTAGACCAGTTAGATGGCTGCAGTAATGGCTTCTCTCCCAGGTGAGTCAGCACTTGTACCTTATGTTCATCAAGTCCTGAAAGACTGACAGTTTCTCCAGAGCCTTTTTTTTTTTTTTTTAAACTTTACAATATTGTATTGATTTTGCCAAATATCGAAATGAATCCGCCACAGGTATACATGTGTTCCCCATCCTGAACCCTCCTCCCTCCCCATACCATCCCTCTGGGTCATCCCAGTGCACCAGCCCCAAGCATCCAGTATCGTGCATCGAACCTTCTCCAGAGCCTTTGATTAGGGAATTTCCAAGGGACTGTAACAGAATGTTTTCATTTCACAAAAGACAGCCCATTACAACAAAAACTGTTAAGTAGCATCCTGCTCAGTAAAAACAGGTGACATTTGAGGTGTTTGTTTAAAATCTGAGCTCTGCCATGCATATTGTCAGACTAATTAGCCCATGTGGAAATTATAGCAGGTATGTTTGGGGAACTACTGAGAGGTGGAAGAGGTTTGCATTGAAAAGAATGAGTTGTTGTAGCATCATGAGACAGGCCATTGGCATAATTCTGTTCCAGCTTGTTCACAGTCCCCTTCACCAGGCATCACTGGTCATCTCCACGACTCACCTTCTCTAGGGTTATGAAGTAAGTTTACTTTGGGCTCAAGAAAGCTGAAAGCTCAGCAAAGGACCCAGCGTCACTTCTTGCTTCCTCTAAACCTGGCTAGAGCTGGGTCAAAGGAGGTCAGTGATTAAAAATAACTAGGCTGCTGTTTCAGTCACCAGTCTATACATGTGATATGGTTTATTTTCATTGTTCTGTGGTTGGATTTTAAGAACCAGTTCAGAAGTAAAGACAGTAATGAATTGTGACTGACCTTTATACTCAGCCAGTATTCAAGCCTTAAATTGTACAGAAACCTTTTCTATATTGTGAGCTGTGATTTTTAACTGCACCAGAATTCTGTGTTGTTCTCTATATCCTAAAATGGGTCTAGCCTCAAGTTTGAAGAAACTGTGCATCCAGCCTTTATTTCTGTGTTCCAGTTCTGTATGCAAGAACAAATGAAATTGGGGGTAAAATATAGAAAGGGTAGAAACATCCCAGGGTCTAAAAAGCCTCCAGGTGATGCTGATGATGCAGATCTGGGGACCACTTGTTGAGTACCCAGGTTCTGTACTACATCCAAAGATGTGTTTCTCTACCTACTTAGAATTCTAAGTCAGTGTAGGACATTAAGGTAATTTACACTTGTATTAATCCAGTCCACTGTAACTTTCAGAATAAATGCCAAATACTTATCAGATTGACAAAATTCAAAGGACTGATAACAATTTGTGCTTGTCTAAGTTTATTGTCAGTGGGACTTTATATATTGCTAATGATGGTATAGATTGCAGTAGGAATGAATCTGGTTGTATCTGATAAAAGTACGAACATAAATACCCTAGAGACAGCGGTGCTCCTTTGGGAATCTTCTCCTATAGGATACAATCATGTAAATATATTTCAGTGTTGTTTGAGGTGGCAGAAAAAGCAGAAGTCAGAGTTTCCATTGAGAGGAGGATGGTTGAATACACTATGATATAGCTGTTGTGTGAAAGAGTTGTTTCACAGCTGGTCTGAAATAGCTCTATGCTGATCTCAGGCACACCTGGAATTGTGATGCTGAAACTTGGCCAAGAGAAGGACAAGATGGACTAATTGGTGAATTATAAGGTGCTTTGTAGGGTTTGAAACTCCCTGGGGCACCCAAAACTTGCTTCTCTGCTGGGTTTAAGGATGTAGACGAGTGGAAGTTTAACTGAGTTGTAACTTACCTGGTTTAACCTGTAACATAATCTGACTTGTCTAATTGATGAGGGGGTATAAAAGATCCCCTGGAAACATCTTCCCAGGCTTCCCTGAAGTTAAGATTTATCCTCCATATCATGGAGTTTAAATCCATGTCCTCGGTGAATGAGGAAAAACCCTGGAGGGCTGTGCCTAGAAGCTTTTTGGGCTCCTGGTACTTGCCTGGGCTTTTAAGCTACCACTCCTTTTCCAGCTGTACCACATCCTCTAGTTTGATTAAAACTTTTCTTGAATGCACCCTGTGGAGTCTTGTGAGTCTGTTCAAATTATCTATCCATTTGTAACAGATGCAAAGATACAGGGATTATTTTTCAAAAAATAGACTGTCTCCATGCTTTGTCCTGAAAGTATATGTTAAGTGGAAAACCAGGTTGCAGAGAAATACATTTTCTGAAAAGAAAGAAAATAAACATGCATGTGTCTATGCTTGTCTAGAGGAAAGTATGAGGATGAATCAGTTAGCATTCCTTACCTTGAGAAAGTGGCATGAGATGAGGAGAGACATTCAGCTTTTCGTTTTATATAACTCCTGTTGGCTTGGATAGTAATACATCGATTCTGTAGTTTGGTAGAAAACATTATTGGCTGAATATGTATTTAAAAGTTTCTTAGGCATGTCAGTTTTTGTAGTAAGACATATTTTACAGTGTGACTCCAGTGATGAATAGAGAGGAAACACTTGGATGGAGAGGAGGAGAGAAGAGGCTAGATGGATGTACTGTTCTGGTGGAGGCAGGCATTCCCTATGAGATGGTAGAACTGGCTGGTTTATAGGGGGAGGGTGCTGCAGAAGGGTCAGGTAGGGGGGTCGAGGATGTAGATGGGCTCGAATGTGCATGGAGAAACCATCCAAGCAAGGTTGAAGGGGATGAGTATTGGGGGGGGATGGAGAACTGAAGCAGATTCAGATGGTTTTCCAGGTTTCCATGAAAGTGGCCATACTTCTAACCTCCCTGGTGGAGCAGACTCCCTGGCATGGTCTACTGAGTTTGGTTAGCCTGTTGTGACTCTTCCAGCCTGTAAGGGGAACCCAGTGGAGTGGTTCAGAGCTATTTTTGGATGTGAACTGACATACCTCTTCCAAGTGGCACCATTTCAAGGAGGGTTAGTTAAGTTCCAGAGCTGGAAAGGGTGGCGCAAAGCTGACATCAGAGGACGTTCCTGTCCCAAACACACAGGAGCATTAGTGCATCTACTGGTTGCATAACCATTTCCAGCTGCTCGCGTTGGAATCATTTAGGAACTTCTGAAGCTGAGAAGGTTATTTTAAGCAAATGTTTAAATAGTTCATTGGCATCATTTTATGTAGCTGTTCGTTATTGAATTATAATTCATATACTGTAAAATTCATTATTTTCAAGTGTACAGTTCAGTGTTTTTAATATATTCACAGCATTATGCATCCATCACCACTATCTGATTCCAGAGTATTTTCATCACCTCAAAAAGAAACCCCAGACATATAAACAGTCAGTCCCCATTGCCTCTTCCAAGAGCCTCTGACAACCACTAATCTCCTTTCTATCTATATGGATTTCTCTATTCTGGGCTTTTACATAAAGGGGACCATACAATATGTAGCCTTTTGTGTCTGGCTTATCTTCAGGAGTCATCCAGTTGTCACGTGTATCAGCACTCCATTCCTTTTATATGACTGAATAACATTCCGTTGTGTGGATATACCCCTCTTGTTTAACCATTCATTGGTGGATGGGCATTTGGGTTGTTTCCACCTTCTCCTTATTGTGAACAATGATATGGTGAACAGTTGTGCACAAGTTCTTGTATGAATATGTTTTCAGTTCTTGGATGTACACTTAGGTGTGAAATTTCTGTATCTCATGATAGCTCTGTGCCTAACCTTTTCAGGAGATGCCAAAGTGTTTTCCTCTGCAGCTGTTTTTTAAACATTGTGTGTATATTTTTAACAGGAAATCTACTAGGGAGCAGGGTTGTATCTTTAGTAAATCTACTACTATGGCTTTATGTGACCCCAAACACATAAGAACATCAATGCATCCACTTTCCATCCAGTGAGTACTGACTGAGCACCTTTGTGCTGCTGCATGGAAACACTGGGAATACAGCAGTGAATGGAAAGAGAACGTTCCTGAGTCCCAGATCTTGGAGTCTAGGGGAAGAAATTTTTTTTTTCTCATACGAGCATAAGCTTACAAATAAGATGAACAATGAGGCATATGAGGACAATAAAACTGCCAAACATAATACAGCATTGTTAACAAACTGAAATTAATTTTCTTAGAAAGTATTGCTATGAAACAAACAGAAAAAAGTCCTACCAGAACTAATAAGTGAATTTAACAAAATTAATGGTGACAGGGTCATTGTATGAAAGTTTAATGCATTTCTGTATACCACCAATGACTAATTGGAAAATGTAGTAAAAAAAAGACAACTTACAGTATAAGGAAACAAGTCATCAAATATCAAGAAGTAAATCTAATAAAAGACCCATGCACTGTAAAATACAAAAACATACTGGAGAAAATTTATGAAGACATAAATTAATAGAAAGGTATAGCTTGTCCAGGCTTGCAATGAATTGAAACACTTGAGCCCCAAATCAAATTCTTAAGAGGGTTTAGAGGTTTTGTTTTGTTTTGTTTTTCAGAATTGACAATTCAGTTTTAAAATTTACATGGAAATGCAAAGAACTCAAAATAGCCAAACAATATTGGAAAAGAACAATGTAGGAAGACTACCTAAATTCAGAACTTACTGTAGAGTTACAGTGATCAAGGCCTGGTATATATTGGTATGAAAAATGTGTAAATTGATCAGTGGCATAAATACAGAATCCAAAAATCAGTCTCCCGTAGTACCATGTCAATTTAATGGTGGAAATAAACTTTTTTAAACAGAATCTCAGATACACTGTTTGAAACTTCAATACAAAAATATTATGTGGTTCATTGCATGTGACATGCAAAACTAACTTATGGTGAATAATTTATATTTGCCTCTGCGGATGGGAGGATGGATGGATGGTAAAGGCGTACAAGGAGTCTTTCTGGAGTTCTATATCTTGTTCTAAGTAGTGGATTCACAGATGTTTACAGTTTTTTAAAACTCATTGAACAAAACACATAAGGTCTATATAGCTGGTTGTAAGTTATACCTCAGTGAAGGAGAGAAAAACCTCGTATGTGTGAGCCAGGCAGGTCTCCTAAATAAGGGAAGTCGGCTGTATGTCCGGCAGTGGGAAACCACAAACAAGCATGGTGATGGAGTGGTGCGCCTCATCGAAAGTGGGGACCCCTGCTGTCCCAGCCGCAGGTCACAGTGCAGGAATTGACCGGGCTTCTAGATGAGCCTGAAGTCTTCATTTTCATGTCAAGCCTCTTAATTTTAAAAATACTGGATGCTGGTTTTTAAACAGTGGGGTATTGCAGTGGGAAAATGTTTACTTATGTGAGATGGGATTAGAAGAAAATAAATGACAACAGTGCTATTGAACAGGATTCTTTTTCTAATTTAAATCTATTGCAGATTTTAGCCCCATCATTCAGGGATGTACATTTGAACCGCACTCTTCCAGCGCTCCTTGTTGACTACTTAATATTGTAGCCACTGTGATTGCCGGCAAAATGCTCTCATTTGTTTATTCTTTGTAACAACTGATTTTGAGGAAGATATTGCTTGACACCGATGGAGATGGCATCTAAACCCAGGACTTTTTTCTCTTAAGCATTGTGCTCTGAGCCCCTTGTACTCTAGGGGCAGTTTTACTGGTGGAATAGTACTAAATCACTTCAGTCATGTCCAGGTCTTTGCAACCCTGTGAACTGTAGCCCGCCAGTCTTCTCTGTCCGTGGGATTCTCCAGGCAAGAATACTGGAGTGGGTTTCCATTCCCACCTCCAGGGCATCTACCTGACCCAGGGATCAAACCTGTGTCCCTTATGTCTCCTGCATTGGCAGAAGGGTTCTTTACCACTAGCGCCACCAGTGTGGGTGAACTCTGCAGGCATTAGAGTCTTGTGTTTAGGGCGTAGGGATCAGTTTTAGATGCTGGGCTCAGATCCTTCACCCCCAGCTGTAAACACTGAAACTTAAACTTATTCATATAGTTACTGGAAATTCTTTAGTGTTAGCTCTTCATCTTGGAATTATTTAAATTAATCAAGTTGGTTAACCAAAATTCACTGTAAGATAGATACTCCTCATAGTTACTGGAAATTCTTTAGTGTTAGCTCTTCATCTTGGAATTATTAATCAAGTTGGTTAACCAAAATTCACTGTAAGATAGATACTCCTCATAGTTACTGGAAATTCTTTAGTGTTAGCTCTTCATCTTGGAATTATTTAAATTAATGAAGTTGATTCACCAGAATTCACTGTAAGATACTCCTCCTTGCACTTACTCATCCATTTCACACTGGAGTGTCTTACATGCCAGGAATGCTGCGAAGTGCTAGAGATAAATGAATAAGACATAGTCCCTGGGTTCAGGAAATTTTGAAACACTAAAAGATTATATTTAGATTAGAATATTTTATATGATAGCACTTGTTTTCAGATCTGTGAGTATGTAATTAATGTTAGGTTTGCTATTGCACATTTTAGAGATTATCATTGTGATTTACTTAAGAAGGTTCAGCCTTCATCGCTTCTAACATCAAAAGAAACTGAATCTAATGTTTTCGTGTCTTTAAGTTATTCATCTTGCAAATATTTACCCAGCAGCTACTTAGCACCAGGACTGTACTGTTTCCAGAGAATATTGTATTAAACAAAGCAAATGTTAGCTTTGCCCTCATGGAATTTACTGTAAGGATAATTTGTTGACTGACCTTGACTTACTCTTTTTCTTAACTCCATGCTGTGCTATCTACTTCACTTTATTCTCTTTTCTGTTTTATCTGTTATTGTCTATGGGTATATTCAGTATTATGCCACAGATGCATTGTAGGAATAAAAGAAAAGTAAACCGAGTTAACTTTACTGTTGCAAACCAGTAATAAAACTCTGAGAAATTTCAACCCCTCAATCATAATTTAATTGTAGCCCTCTTCTTTTGTTTCTTCTCAGTAAACCAAATATACAAATATTTGCTATTTTCCATTATTTTAAAGCTAAAAGTACAGATTTTTTTTTAATCTACTGGTTTATGTATTAAATTTTTACTACCTAGTTTGAAATCCATTCCTTCTATCTTAAAATGAAAAAAGAGATCTCATTCCTAGTGGCATATGGGATGCTTACAAATAAACTTGTAAATCTTTTTTTGATTTTTGTTTTTTTAGCATTGCTACTGTTCTGGCTTCTGAAATGTTTTAAGCTTGTCACTCCCTTTTTCAAACATTTTTGTGGCTTTCTCCTCCAGCCAAGCCCTGTAATTCTTCATGTGCTAAAGAAAGCCCTTGGCGAAAGAGTACCTTGTTAGTAATATTTTACTGTGAGATATAAAATGTACATTGGTTGTTTCTTTGTATAATTTTATGTATCTTTGCTGTCACAATTAGTTTTTAAACCTGTAAAAATTGTTACCAGTTCATTTATTTGAAGCTATTCATTTAAAAATGATCATTTCATCAGAGGTAGGCTTTTGATGAGTAATAAAAACATTCTTAAAACTATCACCTTTTCTCTTTCCAGTTTTGAGAAATGGTGCTTGGGAAATTGTGCACTGGGAAAAGGTATGCACTGGTTTTTATTTTGTTACAGGAGGAGACATGCATAGAGGTGTACTCTAGCAGATGTAATTTTTGTGTATGATATAAGCAAATGTCGAGGATTCCACTGATGTGAAAGCTGTTTAGTAAGTAATGTAAACACACATGGAATCTTCTTCACTTAGTCATTTCCGGTTAATAATTCTGCAATATATTAGAAAGACTACTATCTTAAAGTTATATTTAGAACTTTTTGTTTCTTTCATAGTATATTTTGAGTACTGTTTTCATAGATTTCATTTAACCATGGACTGTTTTGTGTTGTAATTTTTTTGCTTTACTCATCTACTGTCCAAGTAAAACAAAAATTAGATTCTGATAGTTCACATTTGTATATCTTACTTCAAATTCATTTATTGTGGCTAATCACATTAACATATTACTAATTCGTTTTTTTTTAAAGTCTTGCTAACTAAATATCATCTTCTAACTAGCTGGAAATCAGTTCCATAACATCAAGAAGTTAATTTGCTCATAGGACCTCTAACACGACAGTTAATGAGTTGAGTCACAGTTTAGCAAGTGTTATCCAAATGTTTGTATGCTTTTCAGACCCCAGTTTCAAAAGGTAAGCTATGACTGTTAGTTCTCCTTTAGTTCTGGAAGACCATTTAACCTCCAGTCATCCGCAAGGGAATAACCTTCCTAACTTTGTAAGAGACTTTTCAGAACAAGGCCACTCCACCCAGGGAGCTTGTGCTCTGATATTGCGAGGACAACAGGTGTGTAAGTACCCTGAGTTTATTTGCGCCCCAGCCTTTCCCAGTTAAAGGCCATGCCCTTGATTCTGCCTGTGACACTCACAGTCACCTGTGTCCTCCCGGGTAACAGGAAGCCCTCTGAACTCATTGCATTTCAATTTTAAGTCAGTGGCCGGAATAAAGATTGACATCTCCTTTTCTGGATATTTGAAAAGTCATTACTCTCCCTGTCTTTGGCTTTTGACATGAAAGTAACAAAGAGGAAAATACTTTGTTCTTTCCTTATTTCTGTGGCAGTTGCCTCTTTTTCAGAGGCACAAGATAGAAAAAACAAAAAAGCTCAATTTACTGTTTCAAAAGAAGTTTCCTTTATGCTCTTGTATAGTACTTATGAATGTAAACACTAGAGAGAAGGCAAGTAGGATGTAGTCAAGTATGATAATTGATTCTTAATATAAATATATTTCATTTACTAGGATTGTCAGGGTAATTAACATAAATGCATATCCAAAGAAATTGATAACAATTTCTTCTTACCTCGAGTGCTTGCTTAGAAAATAAATTAGTTGTAAAGTCAGGAGATAACCATCCACTACCTCACCCTAAAATTAATTTTAATTCATTTCAATGTTTTATTTTCCTATTGGACAGTCATTATTCCAAGACTGAGTAGATTATTTTAACTTTTCCAATTTTTCATGGACAGAAAATTAATTTACCAGCCCATGATTAATAGCATTCTCAGTTGTCTTGCAGTTCAGTGCCACACCTTCCCTTGATATCCCACTTTGAGAAACAGAGGGGTAGAATTTAACATGTTGCAAAAAGTCATCCAGCCAAAATGTTACTGATGTTACTTAATAGCTGGAAGTAGGCACTTAGCTAATTAGAGTTAATAAAAGTTGGCTCAGTGATGAATTCAAGATAAATATTCAGAAATTGACATGACTTTTTTTTAGCAATAACAATTTAGAAAAATACAATGAAAAAAGACATCTCATTCCTAGTAGCATGTGGGATGCTTACAAATAAACTTGAAATATATATATGACTGCTGTAAAGAAAACCTTGAAACTTTAAGTGTTAAAGTTTCACATAAATAGGCAAATGTGTCATATTCCTAGAAAAACAAAGCCCCACTTCTTCAAAAGTAATGATATATCATAACCTCAGGGAAATTATCATTCCTTTTTCCTCAAGAGTTTACTAAGTTATTCACTGTAACTTCAAAAACAAATAGTTGAGAAAATAGAAGACTATTTTGGAAAATTAACAGTGTGCAAGGATTAAATGTAAATAAAATGAAAAGTTATTAAAATAGTGTGGATCTGTTGCACATATATACTTTGATGAATAGCATAAAACCAAAAAAAAGAATGCCTTGAACTAAAGCCTATTTAATATTTAATAAAAGGGGGGGAAAGTCACCCATAAAAGGATTATTTAATAAATCATGTCGGGACCACAGATTAGCAGTTTCAAGAATAGTACGATTTATGTCTAAATCATAGCCTAGGCTAAAATAAATTTCAATTGACTAGAAGAAAATGTTAAAATATTATTTTTGCAAAACATAGAATGAAAAATCTTAATATTTGGAGAAGAACAAGATCAACATCTCAAGGATTTATGGAATTTGATTACATAAAATTTGAATCTAGTATGCAACACACAAATAAACAGAGAAATTATGGAAATATTTGCACCAAATATTACAAAAGATTGAAATTGTTGTTATCTAGATAGGAAATAAAAGTTGGCAAAAGCTAACAAGAAATATATAATAAGCAACCAGACTCAGTATAATATTCAACCTAATAATACAAGTTGCAAATTTAAACAATATTGAGGTCTCATTTGCTATCAAGGAGAAATTTTTATATTTCAGAATTTGTATGAAGTCTTTTATTCACATAATATTGTAGATTTAGCAATTTAGGTCTTCATATTGACAACCATGAAAAAAGAAAAAGAACATTTCTGGGAATTTATCCCAAGAAAATATTATCATTTAACATTATTTATAATAGCAAAAAGTTAACAATATATGGATATCCAGAAATAGTGAAAGCATTTTATAAATAAATTATGACATTGTATACTCTGGTATATTTTGTGACAAGTAAAAGCTGTAATTTCAAATATTGTGGCAACACACAGAAAAATTTTATAGCATCGCTCAGCAAATACTTACTGAATATATCTGCTAAGCAGTAGGCTCACAATAGAGTCACTGTGTCATAGAAGAATCAGAGGCAAAAGGAATGGGATGGTGTACACCAAGATGCTGGTGACGTAGAAATGATTTATTGAACACTAAAGGAACTGATGTGAAAACAGGCTGGCTGTTGTGTTAGCCAGATTGGAAGGCAAGTGTTTTCTTTAGCTTATGTGATATTTTGTGCAATTAAAAATAAAATCAATAAAGCAAAACCAAGAGTCTGATCCATTTGCCAGCGTAATATGATAAACTTTAATGCAAATGGGCTTTAAGTTCAGGGTTCTTTTTTTCTTGGCCTTTCTGAGTGTGTGGCTACTGCGGTTGCTTTTTAATGTTTCTCAGAGGACCTACAAATTTGCAGTGTCCACCTTGTCATTCATAGATGGGCAGATTTCAGCTCTCAAACACTCGCAGTTTATCCCTCCAGCTTTTGTTTGGAAGCCTTTTCTTTGTTGCACAAGGTTAAATTGCCAGCATCTGGTTTTCTAAGAAAATATTACAGTCACAAAGCCCTGAAAAAGGCATTGCATCCCCACTCTTGAAAGTCAACAGCTGTCTTCTTTACTCTTACCACAGAGATCAGTTCTTAAAGTTAAGATGCAGTTGAGACTGTCCACATGTTTTTGAAATAGTAGCAGGCAGAAAAATTAAGTGAAGAATCTTAGAATCAACATATTTTTCAGGCTTTAAAGAAAAGCATGAAGTAGTGGGCCATATGCCCCTGCAAAATCACTCTATACAGCTGCTTTCATGCCTGAAGTTTCCACCATGAAATCTAGGTCTTTGGATTAAGAATTCATATCTTCAGAAATTCCTCAGTAAAAATATAAATATGCTGGAGCCTGCAATTGAACATATCAGATCTTCAGTCAGTCTATTATAGTCTGATAACCTTTTTCATAATCCTCAATTATAATCTCTAATGTTAATCGCATGAGAAGGCTCAAGGTAGTGGTCAGAAGCCCTAAGTACTTTTTTAAACTTAAGTATTTGGGGACTAAAAGTGCTTTGTCATGATAACTTTCATTAGAACAACGTGGTCAAAGAATTTTTGGCGTCTTGACTTTCTGTTCTGTCTATTCCTATGCACATACCAGCCTGAAAACAGAAATGAATGGCACATTAGGAAAGAGGTGTTTGAGAAAGTGAGCTAAAACCTAGGCATCAGAAGGAAGGAGTAAGTCCCTTCACAGTGCAGTGAGAACCTTAGCATTCACTGAGCCCTTGGTCTTCCTAAACCCTTTGGGGTACCCATGTGAGACCATGTAAGATACTGATACTTTCTTTTAGTTTTCAGTTTACTAACTATAAGCCTTTCATTGGTCTTATGATGAATGAAGATTTTGGAAAATAGTGCAATTTGTTAGTGTCTAACAGACTTACAAAAATTCCTAACCCTGTAGTATAGGCAAATGTGATTCTGACTTTATAAAGAATACAGTCTGATTGAAAAGCAAGTGTTAACACACAGGAGATAATTAAGCAGCAGTTAAATGGTTACCTGTGTAGAATTCTCTCCTGGTGCTCTGGCTGCAGAGATCTTTGCTCTGTTTATCTTGCTTTTAGTGAGTGCTATCAGAGTACTCTCACATTACTTTAAGGGCCAGTATATACCTATACATGCTATTTTTTGTTTTCCCATTTTCCCCATTTTTTTAAGGAAGGGGATGTTTGATTCCAAGGTCCCTGACAGTTTGTCAATCTCAGATAGTCCAGATTTCATTTGAAACAAATCTCTTTGGAATCAAGGTATTCAGAGTTTCCCTACCTGGATAACCAACATACCTACCTACCGTAGATGAGAAGGTCTCCTCCAGCCTTCCCTAACTTGTCTCCCCCACAGTATAGACTAGACCACAGTGGGCTGTCTCTTATTGTGATTCCCACTGAGGACATCAGGCTCTTCCCCACACCACCACCTCCCCCTGGCCTGTGCAGAAAAGTGTTATTTTGGGATTCAAGGAAAAGTAGAGAGGGGAGAGAACAAAAAGGCTTTAACACCACCCCCCACAATAAAAAGGGCTTTTCTTCACTTGATTAAATAGTAAAACTTTTAGGTTTTCTTGGCTGCTAAGAGTGAGGTCTAATTTCATGGCCATCAGTGTAATTTGCTCAACTTGGCCAGCATACCAATTGCTACTTAGTTGGAGTTACTCTGTTTGCCAAAAGCTCTGTGACAAACCTATCCTTTAAATTACTTCTAAGTTTCTGGACACAGTATGTCTTTGACTTGTCTTCAGATGGTGCTCACACTAATGCTAACAGGTAGTAAAATAAGAAAGAGACTTAAACTGGTTTTTCTTTTTTAATTTAAAATGCAGTGATCATTTCATTATATTTGCTTATGCAAAATCAGACTTTGCAGACAGCTCAATGTGGATTTGAGTCTAAGCTCTTCCTCTATGATCCTGGGAAATAACTGAAAATCTAAAACTCTTTTTTTCCCTCTCTAAATTATGAATTTTAACCAAGATCATCTGAGGAGTAGTGATATACACATACATAGTTTTTCCAGTTGTATTGAGATTGCCTTAAACAGGGTAATGATTTCATTTGGAAAATTCCTCCTTTTTATTTTTATGTCATAGGGAGAGAATCATGAGAAGATGAGATGTCAATTAAGTGGCCAGAGTGGATGAAATTTATTTTTATTAAGCTATGTTACTTAGGTGATACAATACAGATTCTGTATTTGTTTTTTCTTTTTAAAGGATTGCGCCATCCTTGGCCTCACTTCTAGATAATTTTATGCCATTTTGTGAAGTGGTTCTTGTTTGCCAATAAGCATTTTTTACTGTATTCTCTGCTTAAATACAAATGGGTTGTGTATTTGTAACTATTTTCAATGCAGATAATTAACCAATTCCCAGTTTTCTTTCAGGTAAATGTTGGAGATATAGTTATAATAAAAGGCAAAGAGTATATACCTGCTGACACTGTACTTCTCTCATCAAGGTAGAGATACCTACTGATGCTCAAACAGTGTAGAGGATGGTTTCTCTACCCTGCATTGACCTTGTGATTTCTCCAAGGAAATAAGGAATAAACGAAGAATTTTAAGCCTCTCCAATGATTTTGAACTAAACGTTAAAAAGATTGATTGGACTTAGAGGACTCTTTCATGTTTGCCATATAGAATAAGTGATAGGTACTATGCTTTAAAATTCAGAAATTATAATTACAGTTAAGAGTCAACTCTCCCTCTGAATGTGTTCAGATCTGTTTGTATAGACTACTAACTCCTGTAAGATTTCCTATCACTTATTTTATATAATACATGGATTGGGTACTGTTGATTTATCTTGCAATCTTTGTTCGTGATAAATTCCTTTATGATGCATTCATGTATCCCTCCAAAGTTTCTTGATCTTTATGGTGCATTGGTACAAGAAAATGGATAAATGACTTCTTTTTTGTCATCATGTCTTTTGAAATATTATACTCTTCCAACAAAAATTAAAGCACTTTTTTCTTTCTTTTAAGTTCTTTCTTACTGAATTTAGATAATTTTTGTTTTGCTTGTATTTAAAATAGTCATTAATTGGTCATATGGCACTGTTACCCTTTAAAGAATGTGACTTTCAAATGGCTTTAGGCTTAAAAACTGTAAAGCTAGTCCTAATATAAATTAAGAAAAATGTTTTTACTATTTTAGAGGTTGTTTATCATCATTTCCTTGGACAGTTTTATTTGTAAAATCCACATATAAATATGGACAGTGTCCTTTTTTTCAAAATCTGTTTAATCAGGTCATTATTTAAACTGATTGAATTTATGACAAATTAGGGAAACTTAATTGAGCAATAAGAGTTTTCTAGATATTTATAGAAGTAAGTCTACAGGTAGTTGAAGTAACTATAGTAATTTTTTTGTATTTTATAGCTGGGAGCTTTTGGTGCCAATTACCTATTGGTGGTCCCCCCCCCCCCCAGAAAGATTAAAATTAATAGCTTTTAAAACCAACCTGTATGCTTTTAGTTACCTTTGCTTCTAGCTTTATCAGGGCAAGTTTCTAAAACTGAAGGATGCTGGTAATGGTCCCTGGAGAATGGGTCAACAGTACACTTAATGTCACTGTCAGGTCCTAGAGAGCTTTGCTTAGAAAGCAAATCCCAGGGTTCTTATCTTGGCGTGGTGATTTTGAACCAGAATTACTGTCTCAAACCTTGACTTCACATCTTTCAAAGTGAGGAAGATGGATTAAATGATCAGACTCTTAATACTCCCTGATTCTGCTTTCAGTTTAAGCTGATAGTCTTTTAAGAATGGCTAACCAGCAGAATGATACGCACTTGGTGGTACTAAGTAAAAGTTTGGTGGATGTAATGAATGATGGACCATCTGAATGTCACACAACAAAGTTCAAAAGGATAGTGAAGCATTCCAGCACTTTAGGAAACTTCTGATATTTTCCTGATTAAACTTATTATAGAGACATAACTTATCATAGAAATCATCATATGCTGAAACATTAAGTATAATTTTCATTTTTATGTGCTCAGAAATATGAAGATAATTGACTATGCTACCTCGAATTTATATTTAATTCTAAGTTGAAAGTTCTTAAAATATTTTTCATCTGTCTCTATCCAATCCAAACTCCTAATAAGCTATACGTTTGTGTTTCTTAAACTTGAGGACATTTTTACAGGATTTCTTTTCTCAGCACTAAAAGCGTTTATTGGTGGCTGTCAATATTGGTAGATCAAAATGGTTTCTGTATCTTAATATACATATATAATGATTAACTTCCTTCAGATGATTAATCTTAAAAAGATTATCTGATTCACTGCTTTTTGATATTGAATTTTGTGCTATTAAATATTTCTACCTAGTGACAAAATACCACCTTTCTGGGGGTTTTATTGCTTTTTAAATTTTTTTTTTCTCAAACTATTTTTGCATTACTTGGCTCTTGTGAACCTACATTAGCCTCAATAAGTAGGTAGAAGCTTTTGCCACCATTAACAGAAAGATGATTTTGACTTTGTCTTGTTTTCAGTCATTTCATTTTACCCACTGACTGGGTCAGGATTGGAATACCTAACTCCCAATCTAGCATCTCATTATACTACCCTGTCCCCTATCAAAATAAGGACATGGTGGTTTTCACCAGCAAGTGAGCACCATTTAGCAAAAAGCAAAACAAGAGTTTATAATATTCTAATTTCTAAATTTTTAGTTTATTAATACTAATAGTATTAGTACATCTTCTTAGAGGCAGTTTGAAATTAAACTATGAACATGGTTGAAAGTTACTGTGTTTCACTGATTTTCATTTTGAAATGAAGGAACTGAAATTTTATCATATAACAAAAACACATATATGGGTTCACAAAGTATAAAATACAGTAAAATAAACCAAACTATTAATCCAAATTCAGACAGACTCTTGCCATATCAATTTCATACCTTCTCTGAAAAATTTCTCCTAGATTCAAAGACTTGTTCTCCCAAACTGTTGATTACCAAAACTTTATTAGTAAATAATTCAAAAGTCTACAATTATAACTTCCCAGATCCATGCCTTTGTAGCTTTACATTAAATATATTAAGCTGTCTATGCAATTAACCTTTAAAATGTTTTGGAATCAGAATATTTTAAGGAATATTTTTTTAGTATGTGTGTAGGGGGAGAGATAGTACAGTATACTTTGTTTTTCAAAAGCCTAAAAGTAGTTTTCACCATTATTTCTTTTCTTCTTGGATAGGAGTGGATATACAATAGATGGCAAGAGAGTGAGGAATTGGAGAAAGGAAAATCTATTAGATAAAGTAGCTCTCTATATAAAAACATGTTTTTATTTAGTTTGCTCAGATATGCTTATGAGTAAAATTTTAGAAATCAAAAGTTTCTGTATTAAAAATTGAAAATTGGGCTTAAAAGCAAATAAGTGATTCTGAAATATTCCATTTTCTTGTGCCTTTAGACCTGATCAAAATAAGTTTTGAAAAAATTGGCATTAGACATTTTTATTAACATGTATTATTTTCTGTAATAATTTCAAACTTTCTGTCTCTTTTGTCCATTTGTTTGTTTTTTTTCCCCCTCTGTTATTCATTTTTTTGTTTTAATTATTTTAAACTGGGACCTGTAGGTGGCAGTAGGGGAAATAGTGAAAGTGACCAATGGGGAGCATCTCCCAGCAGATCTCATCAGCCTGTCCTCAAGGTTAGAACCACTGAGTTGTACAGGATGTGTGTATGTGGATCCTCACCCTTCACCAGAAAGCAGCTTGCACCCAAAGATCGTTGAGCTTTGTATCTCTTCTTTGAAAACACAAACATTTTATACTTCTTGGTGATGGATATTTCACAGATGTTTCAAAGTCCTTTTATGAATACATTGTTGAATGATGTTCATCCCTCGAGTGGGCAAATTCAGCTCCTGTTGTTATCAACAGGAGTCGGAGTCCATGAGGCATGCCACTGAAGGTAGATTTTAATTTCCTATGCATCATTACTATATATTCATTTTAACAACTTGCCTAAATACTAAGGCTCCATTTAGTACCTCTCCAGGATACTGCTCTGAACAATGTTAAGATTTACATGAAAAACTGTTATTGAGAAATTTTTATAATTTTAAACATTTGTCATATATTTGAGATTTTGTACAAGTTCAGTAGAATCCCATAGCAGTTGTGGCTATAATTTGGGCTTGTAGGGCTTACAGAGGACCCCCTGCACAAAGCTGGATGTTGTACAGTTGATACTGCATGCTTTGGGATCAGTATTTATCCCACTTGTAACTCGTGACAAAGTGCACGTTACTATGATCAACCTCAGCTGTCTACTAGTGTCTGTATTGTGATAAGCATCTTGTTTCATCTTTCCACTTACTAATCTAAAAGCCTGCTTTGCCTTTCGGTAGTCTGTGTTTTGAATGTCATCATAATTTGCTGAAATAATAATTATCTAGCATGATTCCTTATCTGAGACTTCTTGCTGCCTTTTCATAACATTGTCAAGAACTCCTGCAAAAACAGTTGTTTTAAGAGATTAAGAATGTTCTGAATTTGGATATATGTTTTATTTACCCCATTTCAAAAAGAAACCCGCCATTTAACTTTCTAACTTGCTTGCCATTTAAGGTTCTAGAAAAGTGGTTTCATGGGAGGAAAAAAAGACCATTATTCTCATTTGATGTGAGAATGGCCTTGGCTATATTGATCAGTAGAAATTTAATGCTTTTCACTGTTAAAATATGGAGTTGGCAGTGGTCATTTAGCATTTGTCATCCTTCTGTATTATCAGAAGATATGTTTTATAAAATTTTATAAACCATTTTTGAGTGTATACTTAAGTAAATTACAAATTGGGAGCAAGTGATAGAACTAAATTACTATTGTGACAGTAATAAAAAATAAAACCTTAATTGATAAAGTGAAAATACAGATATTGAAAAACTTATCCAGTTGGGAAAAAAAGTATCAGCTTTATGGAAGAAGAAAAAAAAAGCCCGTAGAGAAATTAAAGGACTTGTGAGTTTACTTTAAAACGAATCTGTAAAATATTTGATTAATGACCACGAATTTCAGTATTTTTCACAAGTCTTCAAGCTGTAAAACTAAGCAGTGTGCTCATGTCTGAAACTCAGAATCTTCTGCTTTACACATGTATAAATTGGAAGTTGATTAGAAAATTCCAGGTGTTTGTGACTTAGAAATTTCTGTGAGTATACATACTTATCAGAAATTACATTCATAGTTACTATATGATGTTAATTGATTGGCTTTTCATATAAGCAAGTGCTGTTAAGATTGACTTAACTTAAAAATGCTTTTCCTTATAGTTGAGGATCAGATTATACAACAGGGCTGCAGACTCACCTGGCTGTAGTTGCTGAGCAATTAAAAGTAGCACATGAAGGGGCAGATCACAGGACATTCAGGGGAGTGTGCCTGTGATAACACTAGAGAACGGGGCCCCTTAACACCAGCCACTGCACAATAAACTTGACTAAAACACTCTGGTGAGGACCCATAGCATGAACCTTCTAGGTTCAGGTCATGGCCAAGTTGGCTGATTTTTTGCTGCTTCACTAATCTCTGAAGCAACTCTAAGAAATAGAACAGAAAAAATAAGGGAAAGAAAGTGTATATCCACTTTCACTGTAAAATATGTTCATACAGTTTTTTAAAGTAGCCTTAAAATTTGAATATTATGGTCCACATAAGCCTATTCATTTTTTCTAAAGATGCAGTATCATACAACCCAAACGTGCAAATGCAAGTTTATAGAAGCAACAATCTGGAATTTTCTAATCCATCTCTTAATCAATTTACATGTGGGCTATGAGCATGAGATCTCACTTGATATTTTTGAGCTAAAGATATGACACAAAGCTGCTTTACATTTCAGATACAGTCTGTGTTGTGTCTATATGAGGAAAGATTTAAGTATAGTGTGACAAATCTAATTATTTACATGATCTTGAAGGTCAGTACTGATTGTTGTCAGGATATTGCTTTGGGGTCCTCTGGCTGAACATCTGATCCATGGGTTGTCATGCATGGGTTCTGCCTCACAGCATTTTGTGGTTAGAATGAAAGATATCAAGAAACTAGGTAACTAAACCTTTGTTTACAATGAAAGGCTTCAGTGAGTCTAAGCATTTTAAATAAGTTATTATTATGGTTTCCTTCCCCAACTAAATCTTTGTGCTTTTCCATTAAAAAAAAAAAAACAGTGAGCCCCAGGCCATGTGCTACATTGAAACATCCAACTTAGATGGTGAAACAAACCTGAAAATTAGACAGGTAAGATCAAATATCGGTTTATGGAATTATTACATATGTTCTCTTACATGGAATTGAGAACTTTTTTGGAGAGGAAGAAAACTTTACTCTTCTAGGTTCTTCTGGCTGGTCTAAGAATGAAATTGACATGAGACATATTAACAGGAGAAAAATCAAATTAAATTTCATACATAATGGAATCCCACATACATGAGAGGCTCAAAGACAGAGATGCCAATCTGAACTAAGTAATGGGAAGCCCTGAGGGTCATTTACAGGATGATAAGAGCAGATGTTTGGTAATTAGATGTGTGTCCTGCCAGATGGATGGGCCCACTTTAAATAAAGTTTATCTCTTGCAATAACTCTTCTCTGGGAAAAACCCATAATTTAAGTTCTTTTAGATAGATAAGGGAGGGACAGTAGTTTCTCTTGAACCCTCAGGATCTCCACTGCCTTTAGCTCAAAATAAGAATCATGCAAAAGTGAAACATTTTTGAGTTTTGTTCTGAATCCCTATAGCTTTATTTCTTAATATTATTGTCTTGAGTTGAGGCAGTTCTGTTCACTTGCAAGTCTTTTCTCATTGAGCCACAATGAAGTGGTTTTATAAACTGGAAGAGTTAAGTATTATGGAAAATTCAGTTTTACTTGCCTAATTAAATATGATGCATCAGATAGGAATAATTTTGTAATATTTTTAATATTTTATGTAAAAACCAATACTCTGATAATATTAGTAGTTCTAAGTACTTTTACATGTGTTAGCTTGTTTATTTTTCCCTTTTACCTGGCCCATATTTGGTTTTGCCATATGTAAAAGATTCCTAAAGGCTCCCTAATCTCAGAGAATTGGTTAGATTTCTGTGTTTATTTCTCATACCTTTCCTAATAGGAAGTCACTGTAAGGTTTTAAAGTTTTAAAAGAGACATTAAAGAAAGTATCTTCTTGGGTTCTAGACAAATAGTGAAAATGACGTGGGAACGCTGGGTTGTGGTGGAAGCAGAGGCTCATCACAGCACCTGAACTCTACCTGCCACGGGAAGTGAAGGCTGCTCAGTGCCCGCCAATGCTTGGTGGACAGAGGGAGAAACTGTTTAGGAGTTTTCCTCCTCCATGGCCTGAAAGAATAAAAACATAACTACTCTCTTGGCATAGATTCTAGTTGTTTTACAGTCCCTTTCTGAGATTCAGCAGACAGATTTAGACTGCATAATGCTAAATATCTTATTTTTGGAAGCAAACAGTTCTTTGAAGACTTTAATTCAAAATATCCTTGCAGACTAGTTTATAATCTCTCTAAGATATTTAGAATTTTCGCAAAATCTGCCCTGTTCTCCTAAATACCTACGTTCAAAGAAAAACCTATGTGCAAGTTGAGAGGAAGATATCCGCTAGTTTTGATCTGACAAAGAGAGGGGGGAATAATTGTCCTAAAAGAGTGGGATCTCTTAGATTTTAAGATGTAGATGAATTCAGAATTCCCTGCTCCCTCCCACATACAACTTATTTAATATACTCTATGCTAATTTACAAATTTCTAAACAGGGCTTACCAGCAACATCAGATATAAAAGACATTGACAGTTTGATGAGACTGTCTGGCAGAATTGAGTGTGAAAGTCCAAACAGACATCTCTATGATTTTGTTGGAAACATACGGCTTGATGGACGCAGGTATGTAAATTGGTCTTCATAAAAACACACAAGTCACTCTGCTGTAGGGTATTACTGAAATAGGTACATATTTTCTTATTCTCTAAGTTTGACAACGCAAACTCTCTTTCTTAAGCATTTTGTATTACTTCTACCCAGAGTTCTTTTGTGAAAGTGCTCTTAACCCTGTTCACCTCATATAGCTGAAGGCTTCCCAGGGTTCCTGTCAGCCGAGGAGTTGGATATTTTCCTGGATATGCCAGGCTTCTGGCACATTGTTAAGTGGTTTCTTCTTTGGCCAAAATCCTTATAGACTTAGCCATTCTCTATGACCTGGGTCCTTTCCTGGAATCTCTAATGCCTCGAGGAGTTCAGACTCTGCCCACAGGGGTTCGTTGTGCTGGATAGTTTCTTGTCTTCTCTGTGTAACTGCATTTGCCCTTTTCTAGGCTATTTTATCTGTAGTCACCTTTATACCTGCCTCCTGCCATTCTCCATCCCCTTCTTTTCCCCTCCTGTTTCCTGCCTCTTCCCTCATCCAGTCACCCTGTACCCAGGAGGCCAGGTCAGTTGCAGATTTTAAGGAGATGCAATGGAAAAAGCAGACAAATCTGCCTGACCTTGAGAAACAACTTTCTTGCAGTAAGGGAAGGGCAAACAGACCAACAATAAAATGACAAGAAATTTTTATACTGTGTTAGAAAATGATAAATGCTTTTGAAAAAATTACCCAGAATAAGAGAGATTGGGAATTCGTGGGAGGGAATCACTTTTAGTCAATATGGCTGCAGGAAGGCAAATATTGCTTCACTGAGAAGGTAACATTGGGGCAAACGTAAGTAGGAGATAAAGAAGTCAGTATTTGAATATCTGAAGGGAGATGATTCTAGATAGAAGGAATAGAAAGTACAAATTATCAGCTGTATGGTTACATCATTGGAAAGAGGGAAAGTACCTGGATTGATGATGGTATGTCATCGATGCCAGTGTGGTTGGAGTGGAATGATTGAGGAAGAGGGTAATAGAAGAACAGAGAGGTAATTGTGGGCCAGGTCATACCAGGCTTTGTATGTCAATGTAAGGGTGTTATACTGAGTGAAATGCAGAGCAGCTGGCATTTTTTGAGGGGCAATATCAGCTGTTTGGTTGTGGACCTAAAAAGTTTGTAATGTCCAAACAGAGATATCAGGAGGCAGTTAAAACACATATGCCTGAAATTCGGGATAGAGGTCCAGATTCATGAGATAAATCTAAGAGTATTTGGCATAGATATTTAAAGCCATGGGATTGGAAGAAATCACCGAGGATGAACGGGTACAGTTAGAAACGTGGGGAGGGCTGTCTTAGGACAGCATGAAGACTGAGAGGAGGGACTGGCAAAACAGACTGATCAAATTGGTAGCATAGAAACCAAGGGAGTGAAGAAACCCATATCAAGGCAGACGGGTGACTGAAGACAATGAAATCAAGTACAGTGAGTCTGAGAACCTACATCTGGATTTAGCAAGTGAAAATCCTTGAGCTCTGTTAGGACTGGTAGATCCTGATGAGAGTTAGTTTGAGATAATGGAAGGAGTTAAAAATAGACAACTTTTTCAAGGAGTTTTGTTACAAAGGGGAGCAAAGAAATGAGGCAGAACTTAGCAGGAAGGGCAGGGTCTCCTCTGCCTCCCTTCTTTTCTAGTGGGCATTTGGAGTGGCCAACTAAATGTAGCTACATGCTCTAGCTCACCCCGCCAGCCTGAGAGACTATCAGTGCTTTCAGTATTTTGTAGTTCCAGTATTATAGTATTTAAATATAAAGGACAATTGAATACCCTGAACAGATCCACCAGTCTTCCTGTAAGTTTTGAAGTAATTATGTATTGTTGTAAATTTTTCAGAGTGATCTTTCCATGAATATATGGTTATAGACTAATGATAGATTTGGCCATTTATGCAAGTAAAGTTTCTGTAGTCTGATGTTCCTAACTGGCCAGCTTCCATTTCTTATCTGTTCCCCAGCAAATTGATGCCAAGCAAATGCATACAGCGAAGGACAAACTTTATATGATGGTGCCAAGATTTGGGGTGCAGATAGAATTTATATAATATGCTTTAATTTACATAAAATGTAGACATAGATCTTCCATATCTTTGTAGCATATTTGACTTTTACAGTAATTACCTAGTGTTGTCAGAGCCCCTTTAGTTTGGAATGAATGTATTTTAATCATATTAAGGATAAAGGTCATTGTCTATTGCTAGGAACTTCAGAATTCCAGCTCTGATGAAAACTAATAACTAATTCTTATTGAGTCCTTGTAATTGAAAAGTAGTTTTTGCTTTTGTAGAGTGTGTCTCTCATTCCAATCAATCTATACCACAGATGCTGAGCTGACAGTTGCCAGGTCATACCCCTAGATATGTGAGAAACAGTTGGCATTTATGTGCCCTAGCGCATAATCCAGGAGCTTCTGAAGTGCACCCCAAACTTTGAAATGGGTCTGAAAGGCATGTTGTTTTGCATAAGGAATGAGAGTTATAGTTGCTGTGTTCTTTTCTTAAGTTGGAATACAAATTCCTAAGGGTGTACTCACTTAAGTAGATGGCTTCAGGAGCTGTTATTACCCACCCATCTGGGTTGATTTCAACTGAGCCAGTAACATTTGCGTAGCTCCTAAAGGAAGGTCCCAGCCCCAAACTACAACTGGATCCCCTACTGGATTATAAAATCTCACCAGAAATGAAAGCTTCAGTCTCACTTTGCTTCTCTGACAAACAAATTCTGTGTTTCTGGAGACTTTTCTTGGGGAAATGGCTTCCTCTTTCTTCTGGAAGATTTTTTTTATGAATTTTTTCATTATATTTGACCTTTTTTTTTTAATCAGTAAAATGAAGAATAATAGGAATCTTTGAGTCATTAAGTTTTTTATAGCATGTTTCCATTAAGAACCCCACTGTACTTGTGATAGCTTGTACCCTTGTAATAGCTCTGTGAGAGGTTGTATTAATTAACCCACAACTTACCATAATGGGTAGCCTTGCAAAAAATCCACAAAAGACCCAGCTTGGCCCTTATTCACACAAAAATGTGGCTTAAGTCCTATTGGAATGAAGAATCTCAATTTGCTGTCATTTCAAAGGAGTGTTTAAGACTTTCAGATGCTACCATTTATTGAAAATGTGTTCACAGTTCTCAGAAAACTGATCTTCAAATACAATAAATGAATGGTCTAGAGATTTTAATACAAACTTAATCTCTGGATGGGGGGTTGTGGGTGGCAATACAAAGTATCTGATGAGATCCACAGATTTTCTTACCTTGTGTATTTTTTTTGTACCTTTATTTTGCACAAAGCTATTTTTAACTTGAAGGAAGGTGAGGGAAGGGAAACAGATCTCCCCTAATCTTACCACTCCTAAATATCTCAGAAACCTAAATGGGCTTGCTAAATCAGGAAAAGTCTTCAACAGGCTTGAGAATGAGCCTCTGAATTCCATACAGAAAATTATTCTTATTGGTAGGAAAATTACTTCTGTTCTAAAAATAAAGTAAGAATGAAAAAGGGTTATTGTCATAACAGAAACTTTCTTAGAACTATATAGTGGCTGTAGAGTTCTTAAGCATTTTGGGAAATGTCATTTCTAATGTCAACATAATCTGTCATAGCACTGTTCCCCTGGGAGCAGACCAGATTCTTCTGCGAGGTGCTCAATTGAGAAATACACAGTGGGTTCATGGAATAGTTGTCTACACTGGACATGACACCAAGCTAATGCAGGTGAGGTTTTTATCTATGAAAACCTTAAGGACCTAAGTGTTTTCAAAATTACTGTCTGTAGCTCTCCATGCTATAGTCCTAATAAATATAGCGGACCATCTGTTATAGATACCTGAGCCCTACACTCTGCATCCAGATCTCATTCTTCAATGGGTGGGGCTGTGAAATGGCTTACTCCATGCAAGAACACTAGAAAGTTCCACCAGAGATCACCAATGCATGAACACCTAATGATTTTGTATACCAGTCCATTGGCAGCATTTACTAACAATTGTAGTGATTGGCAAAAATTGTCTGTTTAATGATGAGTGCTCTGCATTAAAGTGTTTATCTTATAATTTTATTACAATGATCAAATTTTAGAATTTATTTTATTTTTTTAAATATAATTGAAAGAAAAACTTGTGAGTCAGATGTTGACTACTTTTTCACAGCATTTTTATGTGAAACCATTTTTAATCAGCTTTAATCCTGGCACTTAAAATGTTTACACAGGACTATGGGTGCTCCTTCTCTACATTAAGGTATCATGAGTGTTCAGTGGTTACATGGGTGTGGAAAATTCATTCTTAAGATACTACATGAAAATCTGCTTTCGGGCTGATAACTCTGTTCCTTGTAAAAGCACAAAGATGTTATCCACAGGCAAGCAGGACTGCTGGTAATGATTCTTGATAGCCAGCACTACTTAGATTACTGCTGTGCTAAGTACAACAATTACTAAACACCATCAAAAAACCTGGAAACCAGAGTGTCTTCATAGTCTGGAATTTCCACATCTCTGGCTATGGGTCATAAGTCACCTTCTCTGCCTCTCTCTGAGAGCTGAAATGCTAGAGGTCTTCTTCCACCCTGTTTGCTTAGGTAGTTGCATCTTACCTGCCACAGTGCGAAAGCTATGTCTTCAAAAGGCATCTTATTTCCTTCTCTTCTTTCTTGTTGTTTCATGTCGTAGAAAAAGGACTGCATGATGTAGTACAGGAAAAGAGGTGGTCAACTTTTGACAGCTTATTACATCTGATTGTTTTCTGCATAAATCTCATGTGTTGAATCGTATGTAGATTTTGAGTTATGACTTTGTCATGCTCACCAAAATACTAGATACACATTACTAGATTATTTGTACACATTCATTACTACTCATCTTTGTTTTCTTTTTACAGAACTCAACAAGTCCACCACTTAAACTCTCAAATGTCGAAAGGATTACAAATGTACAAATTTTGATTTTATTTTGTATCTTGATTGCCATGTCTCTTGTCTGTTCTGTGGGCTCAGCCATTTGGAATCGAAGGCATTCTGGAAGGGACTGGTATCTCAATCTAAACTGTGAGCATTGAAGTGCTTATTGTACTTATTTTTACTTTCATAAAAACAAGTGTTTGTTTCACAACTGATTTTGGAATTTCCTGTTTCTAAAAAGAAAACTTTGTTGCCAAGATAACAGGACATCTAATCTTTATTTTTCAGTGCACTTTCCAGTAAAAGTTAGGTAAAATGTTACAATCTCTAAAATTTCAGAATCCTTAAAAATATAGTGGTTACTCTAAAATAGTTATATTATTAATGTTATTTTAAATTTATTGGTTTCTTTTATTCTTAACACAAGTGGTTATATAGCTATCTGGTAAAGAAAGTAGATTGATTATATTAAAATCATCAAAAAGTATTTTACATGTTTTAAAATGTTTAATGTACTTTCATTTGAACTCATAACTGCAGTGAGTTCTGTGTTGATAATCATCTTTTTTTAGGGAAAGTACTATTAGTTTCCTTTTCTAGCATTTCTCTTTTTACTGAATATTTCTGGGAAATAAGTTTACATTTCCTTTTGGTGAGCACTTGACCAATAAATACTTAAGTTCCAAGAGTGTGTAAACAAATTCGAGTAAAATTTTATGACAAAAGATATTTTTTCTGTTTTTTTTCTTTATGATATTGATTTAGCCTTGTAGTTATTTCAAGGGTCTTGATTTTTCATAAGTCATTGGTTTGCTGTTTCAACATCAGAACTGCTAAGACTACCGTCATTTTGTTTCTTCATATACTTTACAATTTATCTGGGACAATTGTTTTATTTACGTTATTAAAGAATAAGAATATAATTTACCTAGGGTTCAGACCTACGCTGTTTTTGCTATTTGGGTTGGTTTTGCTGCTGTTATTTTGTTTGTTTGCTTTTAAGACATCTTTCAAGTTAGAAATGCTTTGCAAAAATTTGTTTTACCTAGTTGAGATTCTACCTCAACTAATCTGTCTAAACTTCTATGTCCCTAATACCTCTAAACTTCATGTTTGGAATGAGTTTGAAATATTTGGTGGCACTTTCTCTTTTTAGTACCATTATGCAGTTCTTAATAGGGTTCACAACATCTTGAATATAAATAATGCTATTCCATCTTGAAGACTGTATTTGATAATATGAATATGTTATCAGCACAGTGTCCCTCTCCAACTTTCTAGATATATAATATGAAAAATTCTTATTATGCTAAAATTCTGGTTAATACAAATAAAATATAAAACTGTAAATGACCTTTTTTCTACCTTCCCCAATAGATGGTGGTGCTAATAATTTTGGACTGAATTTCTTGACGTTCATCATCCTTTTCAATAACCTCATTCCTATCAGCTTGCTGGTGACATTAGAAGTGGTGAAATTTACCCAGGCATACTTCATAAATTGGGTAAATATGAATTACTATTGTTCTTCATTATGCTCAACATACATTTTTGTCTTTTCTTTCTTGATAGAATCTTTTGATCTTTCAGAAAAAATATCTTATTTATACCTTACTTTTTATTGACTACATTTCAAAATATTTATAAGCCTAATTATAATCTAACAATAACAAATTTCATTTGACGTGTGAAAATTATAACAGAATCCTCATGTCAGAATCACACAAGTTTACAGACCAGACATGCTCGGGAAAAATAGGTCTGTGGTTGAGGAAACCCATAGGGTTTAGAGTTAAAACCTAGATTTTAGTTCTAATTCTGTAATACACTAGCTATATGAACTTTGCCAAGCTGCTTGACCTCTTTGAGACTTGTTTTCTTGGCCAGTCACATGGGAATAGTAAAACAAGCTTTACTTGCATCTCACAATATTTATATAGATCAAGGGACTCTTGTGACATAGCAGACAACATTATAAACAATTGAGCACTATAGAAATAATGTTGTTATTAACTTCTCACAGCAACCAGGTTGTCTATCATGTTTTAACTCATCTTTGTAGTTTATTTTTCCACACTATAAACAGTTTCAGCTGTGCTTGAATTTGTATTCTTAATTTTTTTTCTTATTTTTTTCTAATCTTAGAGAAGTGTTCTAGACATCTGTTTCCTAAGTATTTTGTTTATAAAATGTTACTCTTCTTCAACTAAATTTCAGTTATTTTCACCAAAGTTAAAATTAATAAATTTATGTAAATTAAGTCTTTAAACATAATCTACCAGAAAGTATAATTTTTTATTTTGAGAAATTTTAGTATCTTTTGATTTTTCAATCATTTGAAAGTCTTTCAATATGAACAATATTAAGATTTTTAAAATATGCTACTTTTGCAACTGTTGATTGTCTTTCCATGGTGAATGATCCACTTCAACCTTTCATCTCCAATTCATTGGTAAAGATCAGTTTAATTTAGAAATCTGAAGTGAGTTGGAAGCATAGCTCAATTTGTTGCTGAAAAAATTATATAATAAAATTTGTATAAGTACAATAAAAACTTATTGAAGGTTTTCTACATATAGAAACAAGTAGCTCATTATGAAAATCAAATAACTAGTCACTTTTTTAAATTTGGATTTTCAAAAGTAATATTTGTTTCAAATAATTACATAATTTTAGTTTTGAATGAACCTAGAAGGCTTATGTTTTTCAACTGCTTTCTGATATACAGAGATTTTTCTGACATTCCTGACAGAATGTCTCTTACCAAGCAGCTTCTTCCTTGGGTGAAAATGAGATGAGTAACTGCCTTCCTTTTCTTCTGGTTCTTCCCAATCGATCTTTTATGAAAATGGCTAATCTCGTTTCCAGATGACAACCTTACAAAACATTTGAACTTGGCTACCATGCCTGTTCTATTATCCCCACCCCCAACTAAATATTCTCTGTCTCCTTCCAATTCTTCATTTGACATAATTTCCATCTCAACCCTGCTGTGGTCACCACTCTCTAAACATTGCCCATATTTGTTCACTATCCTTCTTTAAACGAGGTGCCTATTCCAGAACTGGTGTTGATTAGCCTGAAGTACAGACGCAGGGAAGATCAGATTTGGTCCTTTCATTTGACATATGAATCAGTAAACCCTGGTTTTGTCAATAAAAACCCTGGCTTGCATATACTTGATTTTCAAGTATATACAGTGTAAGAAGGAACTTGGTCAAGACAGTACAACAAGATGGAATTCCTTTGGTAATTTTTTTCAGGGATTTGAAGTCTTAATTATTTGAGCAGTGTTTAGTTACTGTTATTTTAGCTCACATAAAGCATTGTGTCAGACACTAGAGGAGGCACCTTACCTCCATTATCTAATTTAATCCTTATAGTAGGTCACTTATTTAGGAAATGGTGGAATGATAGTAAGCCAAGATTGCCTGATTCCAGAGACGTGCTCTGACTTCAATCTGGTCTGTCCTTACTAAGAAATATGATACTCTGTATTGAGTATTTTTTAGGAAATAATGAAATGGTTAGAGATGGCAAGAGATGAGTGTTACATCCATAGCTCACCAGTTAAATAAAATTGTATTCAAATCTCTTATTATGAGTTGTATTTGATGATATCTCTCTTTTTTTTTCTTTTAAGGATCTTGACATGCACTATGAACCAACCGACACTGCTGCTATGGCTCGAACATCTAATCTGAATGAGGAACTTGGCCAGGTAAACTAAATTTCTTATTGATATGTTGAACTGGAAGTCAGATTTGGTGTAATTTCCGCTGTATGTGACAACTTTAGAATTGACAGCTCCTGATTTTCCATTTTTTGAATGATTGGCATAAATAAGTGCATGTTAGTACCTAACTGTCAATTTTCATTTTTAGTGAATATTCTGTTCTCAGGATAAGGTATTTCACAGAGAGATGTCCTTTAGTATATAATCTGATTAGTATATAGAGTATTGGCTGCTTTTGAGTTATAAACTCCCAGTATTAAAATTGTTCATAGCTTTTGATCAGAAAGGAAGGAGGTGGAGTGGGGGGGAGGAAGTTTATCAATGAAGTTGTACAAGTCAAACAGGAATTTCAAATTTATAATTCACACTATATTCACATCAGATCAGATCAGTCGCTCAGTCGTGTCCGACTCTTTGCAACCCCATGAATCGCAGCATGCCAGGCATCCCTGTCCATCACCAATTCCCGGAGTTCACTCAGATTCATGTCCATCGAGTCAGTGATGCCATCCAGCCATCTCATCCTCTGTCGCCCCCTTCTCCTCTTGCCCCCAATCCGTCCCAGCCTCAGAGTCTTTTCCAATGAGTCAACTCTTCGCATGAGGTGGCCAAAGTACTGGAGTTTCAGCTTTAGCATCATTCCTTCCAAAGAAATCCCAGGGCTGATTTCCTTCAGAATGGACTGGTTGGATCTCCTTGCAGCCCAAGGGACTCTCAAGAGTCTTCTCCAACACCACAGTTCAAAAGCATCAATTCTTTGGTGCTCAGCCTTCTTCACAGTCCAACTCTCACATCCATACACGAACACGGGAAAAACCATAGCCTTGACTAGACGAACCTTTGTTGGCAAAGTAATGTCTCTGCTTTTGAATATGCTATCTAGGTTGGTCATAACTTTCCTTCCAAGGAGTAAATATATTTGTAATTCATTTATATGTGTTAGCTAAGAAAGGATTCTACTCTTCTTATGCCATTGCCATTTGCTAAGTCTTACTCTTAAGGTAGCATTTAAACCAAAGCTGTTTTTTTTCCTTACCAATTCAGATGTTGTATGAAGTTATTTTTAATCAAGCAAGCCATCACCAATCCCATAATTGTTTTGTTGAGAAGTGTTGAAAGAGATTTTAGTGCTCGGAATCCCATGGACCGAGGAAGTTGGAGGGCTACAGTCCAGGGGGTCACAGAGTCTAATAGAATTGAAGCAACTAATGCAGGCAAGCGCATGTTAAGTAACAATAGAGGCACTTACTAGTGCAAATTCAGACTGTTAAGACAGATTCTGTATGGCTGTAGTTTCTCTGCTAGCTTGAGAGAATTTCATTTCATATATGATTCACTGCTAAAAATCTAGAAGAAATAGTTGAAAATATTCCTTGATGATGTGCAGAAAGTAGTCAGTTAATACCATTCAAGAATCCACCTACAGTGCTTGAGACCTGGGTTCGATCCTTGGATCGGGCAGATCCCCTGGAGGAGAACATGACAACCCACTCCAGTATTCTTGCCTGGAGAGTTTCATGGACAGAGGAACCTGGCAGGCTACATTCCATGGGATCGCAGAGCGTGAGACATGACTGAGTGACTAAGCACAACACAGTACATTGTGACCCTGCGGTGTAACAAAATTGATTAAAAGAATAATAATGAAAGGGTGGTTTTTTTTTTTTTAAGTCCTTCAATAAAAGACTGGCTTAAAATGATCTCTGAAATTTTAATGAGAAATTTTTAATTTTTTTAGGTGAAATATATATTTTCTGACAAAACTGGTACTTTGACATGCAATGTAATGCAGTTTAAGAAGTGCACCATAGCCGGAGTGGCTTACGGGTGAGTTTTTTCCCTTTAATCAGAGTTATGATGTACACATTTAATTAGTGTTAACAGTTTGGTACAACTGGGCGAGTTCTTTTTAGGAAAGGTGTTTTTTTCTTTTTAATCTAGAAAGCAGCTATTTTGACTTCAGCATACATGTACATTTTATGTTTTATAGCTTGGTATTGTTTTTCATTTGGAATTACTATGAGGTAGGTGCCCTACCCAATAATCTTTTAGTATTTAGAGCTGCCCTGCAGATCTCTATCTGGTAATAAGGTATAAATACACTCCCTCTCCACTGCCATAAACCTACCATGCGGCCTGCCTGTGTTAAAGCACATTGTTTCTCTGAGAAAGTTAGCCCTTCGATTTCTTTTTATCACCTCTCCTCTTTGCAGTCATAGAATCTATCCTTTAGAATGTGCTTGTTGAGTACCCATTTTTATCTTACTTCTAGGTATGCTTGCCCAAACTTCAAAAGCCTCCTTTTTGAAATCCTTTATAGGGTAATGTGAGAAAATTAATTTCTACATCTCCTGAAAAGTCATGATCAAAGATGAAACATCCTTCTGGTTGATTGATCTTGGCCTTTTACCAAATTTCCCAGCGAAAGACTGGTATCTTAATCATGCAAGCAAGGACACTTGCTTTGGGGTTTTTCTGGCTTGTACCTACCCGTTCCCCACTCCTGCTCTGTCTCTAAGCAGTAAACTAGTATAAAAATAGTGTACTGAATTATGAAAATGCCCTTAGGTAAAAGCATAAATAAATAACCACTTGGTAAAAAATTCTAAAAGTATGTGATTACTCCCCTACATGGTCTGTAAAGGGGAATAGATGGAGGCAGCTATCCCTGTTCTTTGGGTTAGTAGAAAGGATGACTGAAAGTGACTTCAAACTTTGTGGGTAAGTGAAGCTAAAAATACATTTGACTGAATGGCTATTTTACACTGTAAGGACAAGCTGCTAATTTAAGAAGCATGCTTACTATCTATTTCCAGGGCGGGATACCCTTTTGCATCTTCCCTCTTTATCTGAAGATCTCCCAGTTCCTTTAGACAAAAGAGACCTTCCTCTCTCCTCCCCCAGTTGCTTCAGGCCTCTTTGTTTTCCTGTTGGTACAGAAGAGGTGTGCCACACTCTCTGACATTTTGCACTTAAGTGTTTGACCCGCAGTTATCCCTGATGAGAGAAGGAAGAGCCTATTGTGATTCTAGAGTTTGTTGTATTACACTTGGTGACAAATTTATGGTGATGTTTGTTTTTATGCACATTCTGCTGGCATTCATAAATGTTATTTTTAGAGGGTTCTGTTTTGGGAATTGACGTCCATTTTTTACTTTGTTCAGTTAAATAAGCCAGTTCTTCAAATTAGTAATTATTGATTGTGAACCTATCAGAACAGAGAACCAGAATAACAGCTAGGTGTTCTTTTCCATTTTACAAGGTTTTCTTATTCCTGGAACAAGTTCTTAAGCGCTTATAGGCAGTAGTTCTAAAGAACAATGTTCTTCATGTGTCTGTGGGTAATACTGTCATGAACACATGTATTACATATTATGATAGACTGGGTTTGAGACTGGTAAATGTTAAAGAGAGGTAAGTATTGTCCTGATTTAGATTGTTTCCAATGAAACAAATTTCCTCTTGGGAAAATCCACATCTCTTAACATTGAGCTGCAGTTGCAAGACTTGCGTCATAGTCCTAACTTTGTCATTAATTCACTGTATTACCTTAGACAGTTCCATTCAAATATTCCGAACTCTTTAAAACGAGTATGGTGAGACCTCCATACTCCAAGATTCTTTTCAGATCTGAAATTCTGTGATGTTTAGAAATTTAAAAATAGTGATTCCTTTATTTGCAGTTTTTAACTGTGAAATAAAAATGGGTTTCTCTTTGGATAATGTATCATATTTTCAAGAATACCAAGAGCCTTGTTGAGTGAAACTTGTTAAACTACTTCCAGTAAATCATGTATGTGCTTATAGGATCCTTAACCCTGATTGAATTTTTTTTCCTTTTATTATTTTATATTTATGGTACCTGCATAGAGATATAGATGTTCTGGAAGTTTCCAGTTCAGAAACCTCAGACTCTCACCCAATATGATAAATTTATACAATACTTAAAAGTACAAAGGCTCCTTTTCTTTAAGAAACAATACTAGAAAACTCGTAAAGTTATTGACACCAGAAGTAATTGTCCCATCCCCTCCCCTAAGCATTTCTGATGGACAGTTGGGATGTCAGCATTGCAGAGAGTTGTTGATACATGAAAGCTTTAGAGAAACAGAGACTTTAGACTACTCAGTTGACTACAGTAGGAGAGACACACAGCTATTACTTAATTCTGTCAAACTCCACAGGAAAAAGAAATGACTGAGAAGCACCTTTCTGTGTGCATTTCCTCTGGGCGCTCCTGGTTTAAAGGAACCATGACATGGTTATACTGTCCCGTCTGCCCATGGAAGTGTGTTACATTGTTTAATATGGGGAGCTCTTATTAATACACGTGTATACTTTCACCTCCAGAAGAAGAAAACATAGAGATTGTCCCCTCAGAGTTTAGCAAAACAAAGGAAAATAACACATAGTTTTATATACTAACAAATGCCTTTGGGGTTATGATTTCAGAGCTGATGCTTCTTAAGCACTTTTTGAGAAAATAAAATCTCTTTCTACCTTAGAGTCCAAGATGAGTTCTGTTGGCTTTTATCAGTTTGAAAGACAAGACTTGAAGTCTCTTGATAGTATAATCTTTGCCTCGTTCAGTGCATTTTATAGATTTGTAGGAAGAAGATATTTAACACTTAAAATAAGGCTCCAAAATTTAGTCTTAGTAAGTTTTCCCTCATTTCTTTTAACTTTGGCCCTAAATTAGATTCATGATGGTCAATGAAATACGAGATTTGTACACACCTGGTACCCACGTAGCAATGATGTTTGTTTTGTAAAGATTAACTTTGTCAGAAGTACCACCATGATTAAACTTGTTAGACTGTTTCATTAGATTTTAATTAAATGTAAATAAATTGTGATATCATATTTATAAATTTAACTTATTACAAACTAGAAATTCTGCTGTTAAACATTTACTAAAGCATAATTTCAACAAGTTACTTCTTATACTAATTCAGTTTTATCACAGTTACTTGAAAGCCAGAAATAGGTAATGAGGTTTTTATGTTCAGTGGGTAGAATTCTCAATACAGTGACTATTCTCGGCTACAGTCCTAAATACTGTCTTTGTTGATCATTTAAAATCTTACTATTAGAATGAGCTGATGAACTGGGACAAGTTTTTTGTTTTGTTTTGTTTTTTTAAGAGTCTGTAAAGGCAATTAATATTATATTTTCATATGGGCAAGTCATTTTAATCAGTATTAAAAACATTTCATTGACTTTTTCCCTTTAAGTGAATACCAAATGCTCCTAATTATAATCTTTATTTACATGTGAAAATAGCATGTGAGTAGTTTTACTTGACAATATTTTGTTTAGCAATGTTTGCTGAAAGAATCGGTGACTTCTTTATCTGAGAGGAAATTCACCATGAGAAACCTCACAATTATCAAAATTGCCCCAAGGTCTATATTATAACCAATAAATGTATCTCACTTCTCACTGTGACTGGTGGATAAAGCTGGGTAAAAACCATTCATTTATTCTCATGCCTCAACAAGTGTTCATCTCTATGTACAGTATGTAGTACTTTGTTAGATGTTGGGGATTTAAGGATCAGCCAAAGTTCACCTGGCTTCCACCCCCCTAAAGTTTATAGTCTAATTGGAGGTTAATGGATGTAATTAAATCATCATGCAGACAATTAAAAAATCATAATGCAGTACAATGGTCTGTATGAGGCTGTGATTGGGGACAGGGTGGAGGGGTGTGATCTAATCACTGAGACCAGGCACTGGGATGCTTAACACTGAGATCAAGAAGGAGTTTAAGAACTTACCAAGCAGATGTAACAGCACTGACGTCCCATGGTAAATAACCAGACAGAAAGTACATATCAGAGCTGCTAGAGCAGTGATCTTGAGGAAACTCATGCAGACAGAATAAAGTAACAGATGTATGGATCACCCGCTGCTCATCTCATTCAGAATAGCCCTGAACATCTGCCAAGATTGAACCACACCCGGGGAGTGCAGCCCTGAGCCTTGAGCTCTGAGGCTCCAGCCCCTCCCCAGTAGGAGATCCAGGGCTGCTGAACACCACCAGGGGAACTTGGCAGAACCTTGGTGCCGTGCTTTTGCTTGGGTAGCATCTGACCCTCCCCTCCTGTAGTTCAGGGACTCATCTAAGCCTTGAAGTTGATGAGAAGTGATTGCCTAGAGCACTGGGCTGCATCTAGTTTTCACAGAGCTTGGCAGGAGGCCATGGCTTTTTCTGGGCTCACTGAGGGCTCATTTAGTCCTTCCCCTCAAGCATCTGAAAACATCCTTTGGTAGAAGAGAGGACAGTGAGTAAGGAGACTGCCCCCATTGTGATTGGAGTGAAGGTGGTGGGTGGAGCCTGCACCGGAGACAGCTGATGCTTTGGAGGTACCTTAGAGTGATGAGGTCCGTGCATGGCCAGTTTGGTGGAAGGGTAAGAAATAGAGGCCACTTAGGAAGTGAGAGGATTTTCCCCAGTTTTCAGTGAACATTGTATATTTATCAAAAACAATGATGTTATACTGAACTCCGCATCTTTAAACTCTACCTACATCTAATAAATTTAATTTAAAGGAAAACTATTGAATGACCTTGTATAATGAAAGAAACAAGAGATAAGGAAATCAGTTTTAGCTGCTGAGAGAGGAGATTTTAAGTGTTCTCACCATAAAAAAAAGAAATGGTAATTAGGTGATGGATAGGAGTGTTAACTAAAACTATGATATGCAGGAGATGTAAGAGATGCAGGTTCAATCCCTGGGTCGAGAAGATCTGCTGGAGGAGAGCATGGCAACCAGCTCCAGTATTCTTGCCTGGAAAATCTGATGGACAGAGGAGCCTGGTGGGTTACAGTCCATAGGGCCACAAAGAGTCAGACACAACTGAAGCAGCTTAGCACACAGGCACATGATGGTAATCACTTTGCAATCTATATTAGTATCAAATCACACTGTATACCTTACACTTGCACAGTGTTGTATGTCTCAAGACAGTGAGAAAAAAATCTAAACAATAAAAAGAAAATTTTAGTAAATAAATATATAAATAAGTAAAATAAAATCTGCTGTGTCATGTATTACGGACCCCTCTGTCACATCACTGGTTGAATTGAAAGCTATACATAGATCCGGTGCTCCGATGAGCTAATGGATGAAAATGAAGTATTGATGAATGTTTTCTTTTTGACGTAATAAATTGTTTAACGGCTGAGTTATGGTTTAAGTGAACATTTTTTAGTATCTTTTAAAATGCTTATCTTTCACGCTGTGGTGCTCTTTAGCTGTAGCAGTGTGATTAACCTTTACTTTACTATACCTGTGTAAAGAGCCACCCCTGCATGGCAGTCAAATTTGTTTCTGAAGTGCACTTGGTAGATTTTATCAGTGTGATAGTTTGTTCTTAATAACATGCTTTTTTTTATTAAAGCACTTTATTCTCATTATGCATTGTGTGATGAATTTTCCATTGGCTATAGCCTGTATTTAAACTCTAAGTTTAATATTTTCTACTGAATACTGATTTCTGTGCATAAAGTTGGGAAATTTCATGGTGAAGAGGCAAGTTGGCTATTTGAGGAAAGAACAACTTTGTAAATCTGCCTAGTTACCATAAATTATACTTTCTATACTAACTGCCATTCTTTCCAAATCAGCTAAAAGTTTATTTCCTTAACTGACCCATCTCTCAGTACTTCCCTTATTCATGCTTTTGTGTTTCCAGCCTTTCTTTGATTATTTTCTCCTTTCTTTGTGTCCCTCCTCTTGCTTTCTGAAGCCATGTCCCTGAACCTGAGGATTATGGCTGCTCTCCTGATGAATGGTAAGCAGCATGGATCTTTCTGTCTCATTGATCCATTTAAAAGGTTTGCATTTTGTTGTGTTGTTAGATGCATTTTGCTACTTTGAAAAAAATTACTCATCAGGCAGGATGACAATGCTGTAAAATAGTTCTTAAAATCTGCTGAGTAAAAACAAATCTGTTGAATAGCCCTGATGTCCTGTTGAATAACCTTTAATCATTTTATGAACATTTAGTTCAAAGTTTAGGCTTGCTGGTTTTATGGAGCTATGTATCTATAATAAAGTCTATAACAATCAACTTAGAGTCCCTGGGCTGTGGACTACCTAAGATTTCAGGGACAGCTCCATAAATTTTATTTATTTTTTTTTAGCTCAGCACTGCCACCTTCTGCCACTGTTTGTATACTCTACAGAGCTACAGAAAAATGCTACTGAAACATAACCACACACTGTAAATTTCCTTTACATTTATTTTCATTAATTTGCTATGTCTGTTTGGAGGCTATAACATAAACATTTTTTAATGAAATATCTGGAACAAATGTTGGAAAATTATGCTACCAATAACTAGGGTTAACAGGAATATAATTAATTTTAGAATTATTGAATAGCATTTTATAAGCTTAATTTCAGTACATATTGGGTTTTTGTCTTACTTTAAAATCCTCACCATGGTTTACATTTTCATTTAGAATGACATGAGTTTATTTCAGTAATTCATTGCAATCTGGTGGCAAATGAAATTTCAGAAAGCAGATTTCTTTAATGCTGGTAATTGTAAAAAGTAGTATGGCTTTATATGTGATTACATTTCTGTTTTCAGATGACACAGGGTATTTTATGATTAAGCCTTATTTTTCAACTTGGATTTTATTTCAATAAAGTGGAGATTTGGTAACAATTTGCAATAAGCCTCACACTACCTACAGTTAATGACAGAGGCAGCTGTTTGGTTCATGTGATAACTGATGATTCATTACACTTAAGCTCATTGCTTGGAGTGTCATGCATTTCAACACCTATCCACAACTGAATAATTTTCAGTGTCTTTTAAATGTGCCAAAACATCTTACTGTTGGTAGATAATTCAAGTGTAATGATGTAGATATTCTCTTCTACTTAATCTTTTGAGAATGTAGTTAAAATTTTGATTATATCTTTTTATTTGTTGCCTTTCAATAGAATTGAATATATATTTTTATTTTTAGAATATATGTTTTTTCTAAGATAAATCACTTTTTCTTGAGACGGAAATTACCTTCACCTTATTCTTATTAAGATTGGATGAAAATGTTAACAGTTGTTTATCTGGGTCATTTAAAATATTCTACTTTCAGTAGAGGTTGTTTCATGATTTTTATCACTATTGGGAAGAGACATTATTTTATCTATTTAAGTTTTTTATGTAAAACACCCTTTCTGGAAACTTGATATTCTAAACTGGGTAATTCCAAATTTTAAAATGTCATGTTTTTCATAGATTTTTGTATAGTTCCACTTGCAGTTCTGTATAAACTTAGATATTAATGATATCTTAAGAAATAAACCCTAGGGAAGGTTTTTGCCAACTGTTTAATAAAGTAAGCTTTATTTTAAATATCTACTTGGATTTCCTCATCTATCAAATGGTTAGCTATAAGCAGCAAAGATGAAGGAACAGCTACTACTTGAACTTTAGTTGTGTCCTGGGTCCTGAGCAGTTGTCAAGGATGCAGACTTCGATTCTGACCTCTCAGATTCACATCCTGATCCTAATGGGTCCTCATCGGGTAGAATGTAGACATCATAGGGAGGTTGCAAAGATTAAATGAATTCTGTTTTTAAAGTGCTTAAAAGAGTATCTGAGTGTTAGGTCTAATGTCCCTCACTTAATCCTCAAGACATATTTGAGGAGTTGTAATTGACATGAGCCTTCTAAAGCTGGTGAAATTTAGGCAGAGAAGCCAATAAGTAACTTCCCTCAAAGTATACAACCAGTAAACATGGGAGAAAAAGTTAAAACTTTGCTCAACCTGGATATTAAGTAGGTGGTGGTTATATCACTTCCAATAGACTTTAAAGAGCTTCAGAAATATCTGCATTTAGAGAAAAGATATCCTTACTATTTGTTATTTCACTTTTTCTTTCTCGTTTTGTTAAGGTAGCAAGAGCAAGTATAGTTTAACTGATTGATGAGAAGTTAGCCTGGAGGGGGACACAACTTGGCCCAGTCCTAAATCTGGCATTTGCCAGATCTGATCCACTTGATTTCATATTGCCAGAGAAACCAAGATTGAAAGTGTGGGCCTGACTGAGTGTATGCTTCAGGAACCTGGCTATATCTTCATGCTGCTGGTCCTCAGGGGTAAACTGGAGAGTACAGCTGACTATAAATCCAAAATCTGAAAGGTGATTCTTACTGTCAGCAGCTTCACCTTTCAATGTGAAGTTCACTGACTCCATAGATAAAATCTGTGACCTGTACCGTGTATTTCACTATCATTCTTCAACCATATTTGCCACAAAAATACCAAGTTAAAAAACACTTATTATTTAACACATAAGTGTATGTAGATTTTTAGAGTTGGACACAACTCAGCAACTAAACAACAGAAATATGTAGATTATTTACATTTAGTCAAATTTGATGGCCAACTATTACAGTGACAGTTTCAAAAACACTTTCTTAACATTAAAAATAATTGGATAATGGCTGTAACTCTACTTGCTTAAATCTATTAATATAGTTAACAGAGATGAAATCATTTCCCAACCAGTAGCCACTGCTTCCAGAACTGGGATGGTTTTCTTGTTATTGCCAAGTACCATCAGCTGACGTATAACCTTGAAGGTTAATTCATTTCTATTAAAATCTACCATTCTTTAGACAGTATCAATGTTTGGAGGATTGCACAAAAATATTAGCTTATTATAAGCATCTGTGTAGCCCTAAGATATGATTATATTCCAAAGCTATATATTTTGTTACATTTTTTTCTTTTTCTGATTTTTTTTGTGGAAATCTCAAGCATAAATAATAGTAGGAAACAGATGTACTCATTCACTCACTTCAGTAATATGTACTCAAAGCCAATTTCAGTTCATCTGTATTTTCCCCCACTATTACTTTGATGAAACTCCCAAAGTATTCCGTGCTCACTCATTTTACTGTGGTTTTTAGTATTAGCACAGTATCACTGGATGGTACCATTTTCTGGTCTTCTTTTCTCATTTCATTTTGGTCTGTATTTATGTATGAAATGAGCGGTATTTATTTATTCTGCTGCCATCACTGGGCTCACTAAAACATTCTTACAGGTATGACTGAATAGTAACGAAACCTAACACATCCAGATTAGCTAGTCTTCAGAGTAGTCACTTTGACAAGTAATTTATTTATTCCAGTCAAGCGACCATTTCACAGAATGTTATTGGAACTCGTCTTTTGTAATTGCCCTCAGAAATACTTTAGAACCACACAGAAAAGCAGACCACATTGATCAAAACTAGTGTCTAAGAAAAAAACATTATTATTGAACTCAACCACTTGTTTATATTCTTGGACTTGACCTGATGCTGAACAACAATTTCATTTTTTAAAATTAAATCACCCTTTTAGGAATTTTGATTTGGAACAGTAGCACTATTCAAAGCCAGAAGGTACAGATCCATTCAGAAAACAGTGTTTTCAGCCACACTGCCTTTGTCTTCCCATGTATGCATGTGTGTAGTGTCTGTGTGTATATAATGTATACATTGAGTTTGTATGTAGAATGTATGTTTCAGCTCATAGTTGGATTTTGTTCTGGTTTTTAATCTTCAATTTAAATTTGATTTAAGTTCATAATGCAGTAACACATCTCTTCCCTATCTCTGACCCTCCATTTCCCCACCTGAAGGCAGTCAGTGTAACCCATTTCAGGTTTATTTCTCCAGATCTATTCTACTGTGTATGCATATATTTTCTTTCTCATTTTTACCAAAAGTGAAACATATTGTACACACTTTGGTACCAGCTTTTCATTTGACAATACACCTTTGAGATTTGTCCATATTCCGTGGACAGCCTCCTATTTTTTGTATAGTGTTCCATTATTATTATATGGATGTACCACAGTCTTTTTAAGCAGCCGCCCTGGTAAAACTTTGGGTTAGTTCTAACCTTTTGCTGTTAAAAATGTGCTGCAAAGAATGAGTTTGTACATACAGAGTTTTGCACCGGACTGTAAGTACAGAATAGACTGAAATTCCAGAAACTGGAATTTCTGGATCTCAAAGGATTATATTGATTTTAAATTTTGTTAGATATTGCCAATATCAGGGTCTTCCCTGATAGCTCAGTTGGTAAAGGATCTGCCTGCAATGAAGGAGACTCCGGTTTGATTCCTGGGTCAGGAAGATCAGCTAGAGAAGGGATAGGCTACCCACCCCAGTATCCTTGGGCTTCCCTTGTGGCTCAGCTGGTAAGGAATCCGCCTTCAATGTGGGAGACCTGGGTTCAACCCCTAGGTTCGGCAGTTTCCCCCTGGAGAAGGGAACGGCTACCCACTCCAGTATTCTGGCCTGGAGAATTCCATGGGACAAAGAGTCAGACACAACTGAGCGACTTTCTCTTTCATTGCCAATATTCCTTTTTAGAAATTGTACCAATTTTCATTCTCATCAATGATGAATGGTTTAACTGTTTTTCCAAGGTTATAGCAGCAGAGTTGTCAAACTATTTCTGCCACATTGATAGATTTAAATCTCATTCAGATTTAAATTCCCTCATCATGCAGTAACATTGAATATATATTTAAAACCACTTCTATTTCTTCCTTTGTGAACTGTGTGTTTATATCCTCTGCTCATTGTTCTATTGCATTGTTGATCTTTTTAGTGTTAGCTTCTATAAGCCCTTTTTATTCTGAGTGAATTAATGTTTCATCTTGAATAAAGTAACCATTTTATGTGTTGGAAACAGTTTTCTTCCCAGTTTGTCATTTGGCTTTTGACTTGCTTGTAATAGTGTTTGCTATGCAGAAGTATTTTAGCTTTATGCAGACCGTGTTTTCTATTTGTTTTCTGAATACTAGGCCTTTCTACTCCTAAATTGTTTTTTAACTTAAATAAAAATTGTTATTTATCTCTTCATTTGACATGATCTCTTAGTCCACACTGTCATGTATGAAATTAACTGATTCAGTTCAGTTCAGTTGCTCAGTCATGGCCGACCCTTTTCGACCCCATGGACTGCACGCAGCACGCCAGGCCTCCCTGTCTATCACCAACACCTGAAGTTTACTCAGATTCGTGTCTATTGAGTTGGTGATGCCATCCAACCATCTCATGCTCTGTCATCTCCTTCTCTTCCTGCCTTCAATCTTTCCCAGCATCAGGGTCTTTTCAAATGAGTCAGCTCTTTGCATCAGGTGGCCAAAGTATTGGAGTTTCAGCTTCAGCCATCAGTCCTTCTAATGAATATTCAGGAATGATTTCCTTTAGGATGGACTGCATGGATCTCCTTGCAGTCTGAGGGATTCTCAAGAGTCTTCTCCAGCACCACAGTTCAAAAGCATCAATTCTTCGGCACTCAGCTTTCTTTATAGTCCAACTCTCACATCCATACGTGACTACTGGAAAAACCATAGCCTTGACTAGACGGACCTTTGTTGACAAAGTAATGTCTCTGCTTTTCAATATGCTGTCTAGGTTGGTCATAGCTTTCCTTCCAAGGAGTAAGCGTCTTTTAATTTCATGGCTGCAGTCACCATCTGCAGTGATTTTGGAGCCCCCAAAAATAGTCTGTCACTGTTTCCACTGTTTCCCCATCTATTTGCCATGAAGTGATGGGACCAGATGCCATGATCTTCGTTTTCTGAATGTTGAGCTTTAAGCCAGCTTTTTCACCCTCCTCTTTCACTTTCATCAAGAGGCTCTTTAGCTCCTCTTCACTTTCTGCCATAAGGGTGGCGTCATCTGCGTATCTGAGGTTATTGATATTTCTCCCAGCAATCTTGATTCCAGCTTGTGCTTCCTCCAGCCCAGGGTTTCTCAACATGTACTCTGCATGTAAGTTAAATAAGCAGGATGACAATATACAGCCTTGATGTACTTCTTTTCCTATTTGGAACCTGTCTGTTGTTCCATGTTCAGTTCTAACTATTGCTTCCTGACCTGCATACAGGTTTCTCAAGAGGCAGGTCAGGTGGTCTGGTATTCCCATCTCTTTCAGAATTTTCTACAGTTTATTGTGATCCACACAGTCAAAGGCTTTGGCATAGTCAATAAAGCAGAAATAGATGTTTTTCTGGAACTCTCTTGCTTTTTCTATAATCCAATGGATGTTAGCAATTTGATCTTCTCTGGTTCCCAATACTGATCAGGCCACACTTATTGTAATTTATGTTTATCCATAAAATTCTGAATCTTCTCATTTTTTATTGCTATTAGGATTCTTCATTTTTGGATGATTAGGAAATAATTATTTGCAATGTATCATAGCTTTTAAATCAGCCTACAAGAAGCAGTAAATTATATGACACTGTGGGTTAACTGCTCATTTTTCACTTTATCTTACTGTTACACCCCCTGCCTTATTGCTTTTTGCAAAACACCATAATTTCTTTGTCTCCTTATAAGGCAGAGTGTCACTTGAAAACTTCTATGGAAAGTTTTAACAAAATGTAGATGTCGGCTTACACTTTTATGTATGCACAGTTTGCAAATTCAAATAACTTTGTCAGCTAACAATTTATTGGTTCTTATTTTGAAATGACTTTTGAGCTTCCTAATTTTATCTGTTTACTTTTACTAAAAGTGAACATTTTGTGAGATTTCAGACAGGGGTGATGAGAGCACCATGTCTGAGTTATCCAGACCAAGCTGTGTAATTAGCAGATGAAATGCTGATGGGTTTATGATCTTGGAAAGGAAGCTCCTTTCTGGGAGAAGTGTTAGCATTTTCTGCGTCAGAAGGTTTCACTGGTGAATGGAGGGAAGGATGTGTCCGTGTCAACATTTCAGTTGCATATCTAGTGTTATTTGTTATAAATACATTTGAAAGTTTTATCAATTGTGGTAACTGTGACTTATGAAGTGAAAGAATTACTGGTGAGATTAATAAGACACATCTTCAAATTTATAAAAGCTTTTAGTCCAGAATTCTTTAGAAGGAAGATAGACCTCCACATGCAAGTTGTTACTGTGAATATTCCTTGACATTTCAATTTATCTAACAAATAAGTGCGAAAATATAACTAAGAACCAATAATGAATACATTTTATAAATAATAGGGAGATTTTATAGAGCCCTGAATAATAAACTTTTTGAGAATGATAATATTTAGAGGAGAAATGTATGTTAATTTTTTCCGCCTGCCAATTGACAAGTTGTTTAAAAGTTCTTTTCATCTTTAAAACTAAGAAGAGGAGGAGTTTTAATTAATAGATATTAATTTTTTATTTTATAAATAAATTATTATTATTAAAATAATAATAAAATGTGTTCATTCTGTTTCCTACTGATGTTTTTGAGAATTCTAATCTATGTGCTAATAAAGGTGCATTATAATATTGAGAATTAATAGATCAAAGTGTTACACATTAATAAAGATGTGTTTTACAGTAAAATTCTAACTTCTTTTTATGGTGTATGGTTAAAAAGATATTTACATATATTGATGATCTGGTTTAGGTTAAATTATTTTACATTCTTTTTTTTTTTCTTCAATGATTTCTCCTTCCTTTCAAATAGCTGGCTTTAAAATATGAAACTTGATATTTGGCACATCGGCACTGATAATTCTCTTTGTAACCTGTAAAAATTATGATTAAAAGCTTTCTAGATTACAGCTGTTTAATATTGAACACATTATTTTTTCCTCAACGACTTCTGAAATTTCCTTCTGTGCACAAAAGCTTTAGATCTATATATTTTCACTGAACTGTAATAAGTATACTCTTGGGGTTTGACATTTCCACTTAAATGTTCCTTGTCCTTCCTTTGAATCTCAACATTTTGATATTAAATTGCATGGCTATGAAATTAGTAAGAGCTAGATTATAGAGGCAATTCTCATTTGATTTGTTTCATATGGAGTTCAAGTTTGCTGATCTGAAGACAGCCACAACACAAAACCACATATATACTTTTATGGCTTTTTTCTCCTTTACAGAGTAACTGTAATATGTACATAAATATGTAAGATATTTGTTAGTGATAAATGTTAATGAAGTGTGTAATCAGTTTATTCATATTTTTGTTTCATATGGTAATCATATAGTATTACTCACTGCAAATAAATTTTTATGGCTAAAGTAAAACAGTATTATTTTTATAATAACTCCATTAATTCTCAAAATTTTTAAACCTTGGAAAAATTATGAAAGTAAAAAATTCAGTTCCATGTATATTAGCAGTTTGGTTACATTTTTTTAATTAAATTTTTTTTAAATTTCATATGGCTACAACATAATTTTACTCCAGGAAAATGAACAGTAAAATGCTATTTTTTATTAACACTGAAAAAGGCTTTCACAGTTTATAATGTTTGAAAATATCCTATGACTCAATCATGAAATATGTGATATCTTATTTGAAATGTGGACTAAATTATACTTAATTTATTAGATTTAATTTATTAAGAGTTTGTAGGCATAATGATTTATTTTAAAAGTAATTTACAGATAGATCCATGGGCTTGTATAAATGAATTAAATATGCTCCATTTTTTCCCCTTTAGGCAGAACTCACAGTTTGGAGATGAAAAAACATTTAGTGATTCATCATTGCTGGAAAACCTCCAAAATAATCATGTAAGAAGCATAGTACCATTATCTTTTCATTAATAAATGAAAACTAATGAGTGTTTCTCTGAATTACCTTCCATGCTTATATATTCCATTTTTTACTTTCATGATCATTTTTAATAATTATAAAAATCTGTTGTCTCTAAATTATTTTTACTTGGCCAACACGGATCTGTGATTTTTAGAAATTTACTTTTAACACTGTCATTTATTGATACTCTGCTTTTTAAAAATACTAGATAATTTAGAGCTCTATTTATATGAAACAACTCATTGTTAACAACTTCAGAATATCTATAGAAATTAATTACTTGCTCAAAATTATAGGCCAGTGCTAAATCTATACAGTAAGAACTTTAGACATCTGCCACCCAATGTGAGTATTCCACTTATAAAGTTACTGATACTTATTAAATTCCACCTGATTAAATTCCACCTGATCAAATGATATGATCTCTGAAGTTTAAGGGCTTCCCAAGTGGCACTAGGGGTAAAGAATCTGCCTGCCAATGCAGGAGACATAAGAGACTTGAGTTCAATCCCTGGGTCGGAAAGATGCCCTGGAGGAAAAAATGACACTCTCCAGTGTTCCTGCCTGGAAAATTCCATGGGCAGAGGAGCTGGAGGGCTGCAGTTCCATGGGCCTATAGAGTCAGATGCAGCTGAGTGCACGTAGGTTTAAATCCCCAACTTTTTCTCACAATCACTTCAAGCTCAGTGCATCAAAACTTGAAGTCATGCTCATCACCCCAAAACTAGTCCCTACCTGGCACTGGTGGACGTGCCACCTATGCCCCTGGGCGGGGCCCTAGCAGCGCATTCGTGTGGATATTTCTGCTTTCAACAGAACATGAGCTTCAAGATCCACAAAATCTAGACCTAGACCCACCTCTTCCTTCTTGTGTTCTCAGGTTCAGTAAGTTACACAATCAACTATCTTATAACTCCGTCTAGGAACTTAGGGTTGCTTTGTTATGTCTCTTCTCTCCATCTCCAGATCTGTAATGAATCACTAAGCCCTTGTCAATACAACTTTCTTGTGTGTATGTGTACACGTGCATGTGCTCAGTCGCACAGTTGTTGCCAACTCTTTGCGACCCCATGGACTATAGCCTGTCTGGCTCCTCTGTCCATGGGATTTCCCAGGCAAGAACACTGCAGTGGGTTGCTGTTTCCTCCTCCAGGGGATCGTCCCCATCCAGGATCAAAGCTGCATCTCCTGCACCTCCTGAATTGACAGGCAGATTCTTTACCACTGCACCACTGGGAAGCCCATGACTTTCTAGAACATGTCCTAAATGTCTTCTTCACCTCATTCTCACTTTCTCTACCCCAGTCAAGACTACCAGCATCCTCCAGGTAAACTGCCACAACAGCCTCATAACCCTTCTCCTGGTTTCCATTTTCACCCCTTCCCATCCTTGTTGCACATGGCAGCTAGAATGATGCCAGTGGAAATCAAGTCCCAACACACCCCTGTTGAAAACCACTCTCTGGCTTCCCTCTCAACTTACAAAGTTGTGTGATCCAACCTCTGCCTAAGTCACCAGCCTCACTTGGACCTACCCTCCCTTTCTTTCTCCTCAGTGTATACTGGCTTTCTTTTATTTTCTCATACATGCTTCATTCTTTCCTCCTTTAGGACCTTTTCAGTCATGTGTTATTCCTGCTTGATGGAAAACTGTGCTTAGTACTTCATGAGGCTAAAACTTGATCAGCTTAAAGATCACATTGTCTTGAGAACAACCACAAACTGACCCAAATCATATTGTATGATTTTCATACATTTTATCCTTTGTAACCCTCTTCACAGTATAAATAAATGATATGAAATTTGCTCAGTCGTGTCCAACTCTTGGTGACACCCCATGGACTATACAGTCTATGGAATTCTCCAGGCCAGAATACTGGAGTGGGTAGCTGTTCCCTTCTCCAGGGGACCTTCCCAATCCAGGGATCAAACCCAGGTCTTTTGCATTGCAGGCAGGTTCTTTACCAGCTGAGCCACAAGGAAAGCCCCTAAATAAATGATACTTGTGTACTGTTTATCTATGTTCTCTTTTCCCCACAGGTCAAAGCATCAGGGACCTTGTCTGATTTGTCTGCTGTTCTAGCCTGAACACCAGTTTGTTTGTTTTTTTTTTCAAATAATGTTTTGATGTACCTTTCCAGTCATTTTAGTTTTTTGTTCCAAGATCATGGAGGAATTTTTTTCCTTTATTAATTCGAGTGACACTTTTCTTCATCAGAAACCAGAAAAGATGTTTAATTTCGAAAATCTGGTTGCTATTCTCTTATAAACTCAAAAACTCCTTGCAGAAAGGATCCTGTCTTCCTCAGGCCATAACTACACAGGACTTGCTCAGTCAACCCTTTTTTATTTAGTAGGACACTAGTCAGGTTATGGTTGTTGTTTTTGGAAAGAGAGGCCAAAGCATTGTAGAGGAATCCTCTGCCATCATCACTGCGACCCAAAGTAGTGGAACCACAGTAAGATTAGATGCCTAAGATTTAGATCTGATCAGAAATTAGAACCAGGTAAATGAACATTTTAGAATTCCTCTCTTGTCCTCTAATAACAGGATTCAACTATATCTGCCTTTTTCACTGTGCTGTTTCTATTCAACAAGACAAGGTGGCCTTATATAAATGTTTAGAAAAGGAATGAAGAGGTTGCAAAAATGAAGGATTTTAGTAAAAAATATTTTCTCTTCATAGTGTTGATTTCTTGACTTTCACTCTCAATATTTAACAGTTGCACTCAATATACATGAAGTAATACTGCTATCATTGTGTCATATGGTTAAATGGAAGGGGCTAAATGGTGTGTTTATTTCTTACAGCCCACTGCACCAATAATATGTGAATTTCTTACAATGATGGCCGTGTGTCACACGGCAGTACCAGAGCGGGAAGGTGATAAGATTATTTACCAGGCAGCATCTCCAGGTACAAATGAAGCAATTGTGATGTATTTCTTGGTTGAAAATTGTTCTGAAATATGAGGTTGTTCAGAATTTAATTTGAAGAAGTAAAACAACCAGGTCACTTTAGTTTTAGAATAAAAATGTTATTTACTAATTAGAAACATTGGCTTTCAAAATTATACATATATGTACATATTTTAAAATCTATAACTGTAATATTTGTTATATAACATGTTACATGGAAATTTGAATAACAAAATACATACAAGTTAGAAAAAATGGTACTCTAAGTGCATAGTAAGTTTTCCCTTCTTTATTAAGAAAAAACTATTGGTCATAAACTGCTTTTTCACATAAGCTGGCAGAAAAAGGAAGAACTGTTTACCTGAATGGTGTTGATTTTAGAATACCAACTTTTCTTCTTTTGGAAATGATAATCAAGGAGTTTGCTGTGTATTTACTTGAATGAGAAGAGCTTTACACTTAGAGAAGAGACTCCATACTTAGGCTTATTTTCAGTGTAAAATTGGGTAAATAGCCAATTTGAATGACTAAGATTTTAGAAAAGAAGGAACACACTTTAGGGAACTTTTTATGTTTCCTTTAAAAAAAAAAACTTTTTATTTTGTATTGGAGTATAGTCAATTAGGAGAAGTCAATGGCACCCCACTCCAGTACTCTTGCCTGGAAAATCCCATGGACGGAGGAGCCTGGAAGGCTGCAGTCCATGGGGTCGCTGAGGGTCGGACACGACTGAGCGACTTCACTTTCACTTTTCACTTTCATACATCGGAGAAGGAAATGGCAACCCACTCCAGTGTTCCTGCCTGGAGAATCCCAGGGACGGGGGAGCCTGGTGGGCTGCCGTCTCTGGGGCCGCACAGTCGGACACGACTGAAGTGACTTAGCAGCAGCAGCAGCATAGTCAATTAATAATGTTGTGATAGTTTCTGGTGGACAGCAGAAGGACTCAGCCATACATATACATGTGTCCATTCTCCCCCAAACTCTCCTCCCATCCAGCTGCCACATAACTTTGAGCAGAGTTCCATGTGCTATGATACAGTAGGTCCCTGTTGGTTATCGTTTTTAACACAGCAGTGTGTACAGACCAGTTGCAAACTTCCTAACTATCCCGTCCCCCGTGTTTTAAACTGTACTACAAACCAGCACCTGCAACCTTGTAGAATATACCAGATTCCTAAAAACCATAAGATACACTCTCTATCATTAAGACAGACACTGTATGGATGTTTTCTCTCACACCCTTCCCCCTAAAACAAAAAAGTTCTGATATAACATGGTGATAAGAGTGAATAATATGTAATACAATGAAACATCAATTCATTTGAAGTGAAGTCGCTCAGTCGTATCCGACTCTTTGTGGCCCCATGGACTGTAGCCCACCAGGCTCCTCTGTCCATGGGATTTTCCAGACAAGAGTACTGGAGGGTTGCCATTTCCTTCTCCAGGGGATCTTCCCAACCCAGGGCTCAAACCTGGGTCTCCCGCATTGTAGGCAGACGCTTTACCATCTGACCCCTCAATATTCGTAGTGTTATTAATAGTTTTCCTACATTCAGCATTTTAGGAGGAAAAGGATAAAACTTAAGAAGGTACTTTTGTGCCACTCGTTTTTTTCCAATTTAATTAAGAAATAATTGATATACATCACTGTATCCCTAGTATTTATTTATGTTATAATGGAAATTTGTACCTTTTGATCACCTTTCTCCACTTCCCCTTCACCAACCTTCCACCTCTGATAACCACATCTGATCTCTTTTTACATGAGTTTGAGGTGGGTGCGTTTCTCTTCTCTTTTTTCTTTAGATTCCACATATAAGTGAGATCATACAGTATTTTTCTTTGTCTGTCTGACTTATTTCTCTTAGCATGATGCCTTCTATCCATGTTGTTGCTGTTATGGGGTTTCCTCATTTGTACACATCATTTATTTTAAGAAAAGTTTTGTGGAGAATATGCTGGACCAAGACATACTTTGAAGTTATCCTTTTTAGGTCTGTTTGGCTAACAGTGAGACTTAGCCCTCAAGAATATGCCTCTGGGGTCTATACATGTCTCAGATTCTGAAGATCATTCTACTCAAACCCTGGGCATTGTCATATGATTTTAAAAGAAATGGATTTCAAAAACAGGAGTCAGAATAAAAAGAACTTTAATTCATTTTAAAATTAAGCAGACTATTGTATTGCAGTCTTACTCTCATATTTTGGGATATCTTACTCTAAGACGATAAAGCATTTGCTTACAATGCAGGAGACCCAGGTTCAATCCCTGGGTCAGGAAGATCTCCTGGGAAAGGAAATGGCACCCCACTCCAGTATTCTTGCCTGGAAAATCCCATGGATGGAAGAGCCTAGTAGGCTACAGTCCATGGGGTCGCAAAGAGTCGGACACGACTGAGCAACTTCACTTTCACTTTTCTTTCACTCTCATATTTGGGATAAGTTTTTTCACCATGTATTTGCTTTCTTCTGTTTGCCTAAAACAGATGAGGGAGCCTTGGTCAGAGCAGCCAAGCAGTTGAATTTTGTTTTCACTGGAAGAACGCCTGACTCAGTGATTATAGATTCAGTAAGTTATTTAATTCTCTTTTTTATCAAAGCAATGCGCATGCAAGCTTCAAAGATAAAATAATACCAAAAAGCTCACAATAAAAACAGAGGTTCCCTACTCTAGTTCTCCTCTCCAGAAGCAACAACTTTTCTATTCTTTTAGCTGTTTCTTCAGACATTTATACATCCTTTTTTAATGTGTTGATGAATGAAATATATTTCAATTCTTCAATTTTAGACATATCTACTGACTTTCTATTCAGTTATATTAAATGAGGGATTATTTCTCTTGACTCACCATCCCTTTCCAGTAGTAGTATAATTATATTACAATGCTTGATTAAACAAGTATTTGGACCCAGATGTTGTATGGGCAAAAGATTGGAACAAACATTTCACAAAAGAAGATATACAGATGGCCAGTGCACACATGAAAACACATCATTAATCATCAGGGAAATGCAAATTAAAGTCTCAGTGAGACACTGCAACATACCCACCAAGAAAAGTAAAATTAAAAACATTAATGGAAGCAACCTAGATGTCCATCAGCAGATGAATGGATAAGAAAGCTGTGATACATATACACAATGGAGTATTACTCAGCCATTAAAAAGAATACATTTGAATCAGTTCTAATGAGGTGGATGAAACTGGAGCCTATTATACAGAGTGAAGTGAGCCAGAAAGGAAAACACCAATACAGTATACTAACGCATATATGTGGAATTTAGAAAGATGGTAACTATAACCCTGTATGCGAGACAGCAAAAGAGACACAGATGTATAGAACAGTCTTTTGGACTCTGTGGGAGAGGGAGAGGGTGGGATGATTTGGGAGAATGGCATTGAAACATGTATAATATCATATAAGAAACGAATTGCCAGTCCAGGTTCGGCGTAAGATACAGGATGCTTGGGGCTGGTGCACTAGGACGACCCAGAGGGATGGTATGGGGAGGGAGGTGGGAGGGGAGTTCAGGATTGGGAACACGTGTACACCCGTGGCGGATTCATGTTGATGTATGGCAAAACCAATACAATATTGTAAAGTAATTAGCCTCCAATTAAAATAAATAGATTTATATTTTTTAAAAAAATTTATGACAGCACCTAATGTGCAGAGCAAGGGGCTCACCTATATGTTGCGGGTAGATGTGTAAGATGGTACAGCCCCTTTGGAAAACCATTTAGAATTTTCCAGCACAGGTAAACATGTGCCTGATGCAGCAGTTGTACTTATACTTCCCCAGAAGAAGTAAAGCATGTGTCTACAGAGAAGTGTTTCATGGTATGTTCATAGCAGCTGTATTCACAGTAGCCAAAAGCTAGAAACAAACTAAATGTCCATCACTAGGAGGATGAATTGACAAATTGTGATACACAGTGGAAGAGCTGAACAGTAAAAAAAGAGTAAAATGATTGATTCATTACCAGCATTGATAAGTCTTAGGAACAGGCTGAGAAAAAGGAAAAAAAGCCAGACACAGAGAGCTGCATACTCTGCATTTATGTCGAGGTTGAGATCAGAAAAAAGTGACTTATGGTCTTAGAATTCAGAGCAGTGGTTATCTCAACAGGTGGGAGATTGGAAAGGGGGGCAAAGGAATTTATAAGACAGTGGAAATTTTCTGTGTCTTGATTGGGGTGGTGGTTACACCAAGTATACCTTTATCAAACTATAGAATTTTCATTGAACTACATATTTAAGATCTGTGTACAGTATTGTATATAAATTATATCTCATTAAGCATTTTTATTTAGTGTTTATGTTATTATGCCTGTATTGATATTCCTAGCAAAACATTGTTTTATTCAGCATTTATTTTCTTTGTTTTTAATTTTGTGTTTTCAGATACAAAATTATCTCCTGAAAATAATCTTTTTCTTTAATTCTTAAAAATAAATCTCTTATGTTTTTTCCAAGTGCAACATTTTCTTTCTACCTATTACTAATTGTTCTAATTGTTTCATAACTTCTTAGTGTACTTTTATCAGTGCAGTTACACCAGATAATCTGGCCAGTGGGCAGTTGCAGTCTTTCCCTTGAGACCCCACCCCGCCCCTGTTCTCCTTACTCCGGGCCAGTTTTGCTCAGAGGTCAGCTTCTATGGCACTTGGAATTCCTTTTGATTGTCTCCTGTTTTGGACTTGCTATTTCCCGTAAGTCAAAATTTCTTTCTTAGAACCTGACATTGGTAGAACATGTTTTCTGTCCGTTTCATCCTGTTGAAAAGGTGTTACAGAAGCAGAAGTCAGAGTAGTGACAGCCCTAACAAGCCCAGCTCCTGACTCAGGGCTCCACGCTGCCGTGGTGCACAGCTCAGTCTCACTCATGGTTCTCAAGAGGAAGTGCTTTCCTGTCTCCCTGCGGACTTGCCTTAACTCTCTCCTGTGTTAGATCTTCTGTTTCTGAATCCCATGTCTTCCTTGTTCTTGGCCTATGCTTGTTTTTGTGGACAACTTTCTTTATTGGCTTCTTGAGAAAAGGCACATGGGAAATTACTTGTTGTTTAGCCCTTTTAAGTGTAAACATTTTTATCTGACCTTTATACTTAATTGGTGGTCCTGCTGAATAGAGAATTCCAGGGTGGGAATCAGTTTCCTGAGGAATTTTTATTGCCTGGCTTCCTGTATGCCTAACTGAGAAGTCAGAAGCCACTGTGACTCTAGTTTTTGTGACTTGCCCACTGCCTCCCTCAAGAAGTTTGTGAGATCTTCTTTATCCCAAGAATTCTGAAATTTGACAACCATATACCGTAGTGAGAATATGTTAACTCACTGTCCTGAGCACTGAGTGGACACTTTTCCATTTGGAATTCTACATCCTTCCATTCTGGAAATTTTTCTTGAATGAGTCTGTTCATTTTTCTTCCACTTTTTTCTCTGCTCTCTCTTTTTAGAATTCCTGAGCACATCTTTTAACTTTTCTGTCCTGCTTTTCGTGTTTTTGCCTTCTTGTTCTACTTTTTGGAAGTTTTCCTCTCTTTTATCTTCTTAGACTTCAATTGATTTTCTTTTTGTTTCTGATATTACATGTTTTAGCTTCCAGAAGCTTTTATTGTTTTCTCAATATTAATTTTTTAAATAGTATCCTGTTTTTCCTTCATAGGTGTTGTATTAATGTTACTTCTCTGAGAGGAATAATGATTTTTTTAATGTTTTCTTTTTTTTTTAATTACAAACAGTTTAAATAAGCATATCATTTTACTGGAACATAAAATGGTATTAAGCTGTCATTATAGTTGTTTTGATTATTGCACTGGGAGAAGCATACTTCACCAAAAATTAAACATCAACTTTCACATTTCCTTTCTGGAGTTTCTCATTCTCTACTTAGGAGAAAAGAAGAGCATTTAATTACTGCACCACTTGCATATGAGATGCGTAATAGGCTATGCAAGATCTTTGATGAGAGCTGCAATATGCAGAGAAATAAGGCCAGTCTCCTTCTATGCCACCAAAGAGCATCACAGGATGTGAATCTTAATCACAGAAGCATGACCATTGTTACAGGCAGCTTTTTGTCTCAGACATTATCTTTGTTTTTTCACGGGTCCCATTAACAAGCATATACTGGTGGATCTAGCAATATTTCCAAGGGTGTAAAACACTGCAGAAGGTTTTATGCCTCCAGGAATCCACACCCATCCAGTTCCAATGATCCAACAGAAAATGCCCCACAGAAGCATATGACAAACCACCTAATCCTGGTGTGGAAATGGAGGAAAGAGGCATCCAGGACCTGTCCACCAGCCCTTTGTGCCCATCAGGAAGCCTGTTTTCTTTTGGAATTCTCTTTCTTCCAAACTGCTCTTATCTGTTTGTTTTGGGTATCTGTGATCCATGATAATAGCTGTCCTTGGATATCTGTTCATCTTTGGTTTTCTCACGGTTAAGGGTAAAGAATTTACAAGTTGATATGGCAGTTCTCGGAGAAAGCAATGACACCCCACTCCAGTACTCTTGCCTGGAAAATCCCATGGATGGAGGAGCCTGGTAGGCTATAGTCCATGGGGTCGCTAAAAGTTGGACACGACTGAGCGACTTCCCTTTCACTTTTCACTTTCATGCATTGGAGAAGGAAATGGCAACCCACTCCAGTGTTCTTGCCTGGAGAATCCCAGGGACAGGGGAGCCTGGTGGGCTTCTGTCTATGGGGTCGCACAGAGTCGGACACGACTGAAGCGACTTAGCAGCAGTATGGCAGTTCTGAGTATAAGAGGGTATTTGTCAACATTGGGCTTCACTGTGGGGTGGTCTGGTGGGATTCATTTGGGAAATCATGGTTATCTGTACCTTTAGGACTCAACCCGGGTTTATAGATTCCCGAGAGAACAGTCTTCCACCCTTCTGCCAGGAAATATCTGGTTGCCAGAATGTAGGGGGCCAAGTGAGTTGTGGGGTATTGGGGCCTAGCCTTTAGTACAAATACAATAACAATACTATAGCTTCAGGTGCCAACTTCTAGACAAAAGAAACTTTATGGAGCAAAGCCTCTGGTCTTCTGCCAGTATGCAGGAAAAGCCAGTGCCCAGAACAGCAGCTTTTTCCCTAGTCCCCCCATTTAGGGTGCTCCTTTACCTTCCGGTTCTAGAACTCCCTGTTATTCCTCTTCCCTAGGCCTTTTAGGGATTATCCAACACAGGTCAGGCTGGTTCTCACCTTTCCTCCGTAACCACTGTGTATATAATAGCATTTGCTACTTCTTGCAATCTGCTAAGTAAGCATATCTCACTTATCTGTTTTCTAGCTTCCAAATTTTTAATGCCATTGTCTCTTCTCATATTTTCCTGCCATTGTGAGTTTTTCTTTTTAATTTTTTTTTTTTTGTAGTTTTGGTGGGGCTTTGGGAAGAATGAAAAGTAATTGCGTTTGTTCAATCTTCCATCTGAACCTGAAAAATTAATAAGTTCAATTAAGGATGATGTATTTCAGAAAGGACAATTTGTGTTGACATTTTTTACATTAAAACTTCATAACTGGAGTTTATTTCCAAAAAGCCAAAGCTACTTCTTACTGTATGTAATCATATTTTCCTTTTCTTCATAGCTGGGGCAGGAAGAAAGATATGAATTGCTCAATGTCTTGGAGTTCACCAGGTAAAACATCTGCTCTGTGGTTTGTGTATGTGATATGTTTCCCTCCATTTAAAGTTTTTCCCTTTTAAATAAGAAGAAAGTGTGCTTTATTTTATTTAAATAAATTTATTTAGACCAAATATTAAAATTTTCAATACAATTTTTAATTGTCATTTGTAAGAAAATCATAAATTGTTCTCTTCAGAGTCTTGTAAGGCATGTCTTCTGGAGGCAGTGTAATAATATTTCTGAACATAACAATCTGCATCACAACTGTAGGGTAGAGGCCCGGGTAGTGATCTGAAAACATTATACTTAGGGGCACCAAGATTTATGCAGAATTAAAATGAATCAGAGTCAGGAACTTGCCATTCTAATTATGTGCTCATTATAACATCTAATTGTCATAGGGATTTCAGAAACTCATATTCATCTCTCTGTTAGGTATAAAACTAGTTTCCATATAGTAGGAATAGAGACAGAAGGATGGTCCACAGTGGATAAACGTGCAGCTGTTCATGGTCAAATGAATAGAAATTTCTTGTTGGAAGCTTCCATCCAAGTGATTGCAAAAATCCTGCATCTGGAGCGACAGGGGCATATTGGAGACTCGAGGAATGGAGAGACCATAAGAGAATGCTCATAGTCCTGTGAGGAGATGCGAGCAGGGTTATTAGAGAAATGTAGGTGACGAGGCAGTGTGGAGCACTCTGTGACCCTGGGACCAAGTGTTTACTAAGCTGTGACAGGGCAGCTTTTCTCCAGCAGTGTCCACTCACTCTGCTGGACCACAGAAGGCATTCCTGTTCACCCATGATGTGGGAGTTTTGTCAGGAGAAGAAAAGAGCAAGGACGTTGATGAACCAGGGACCAGGCCGTCAAAGCTGGATTAAGAGAAACATGAATCGGGAGGGGCGAGGTAGACTACAGAGATGTTGCAGAGGGGCCCAATCAAGTGTGGTCCTAAAGCAGGAATGATCAGAGACACTAATGCAGTGGAAGTACTAGGTGGAGAAAGAGAGGACTAAACAGTCCAAGATATTTCTAAAGGCAACTACGCTATATCTAACTACTGTATTGGATTCGTCTCAGTTTTTTAGCTGCAGAACGTTATAAGGTAGCATGAATAGGCGCTGACACTGGAGAAGTCTTTTTTACCCCTTATTTCTGGAGAGAATGCTTATGCATACTTGATTCCAAGTGAGGCTTATCCCGTGCAATGCCATACGTGTTTATTCTATTCATTGTTAAATTGTAGCCTCTTTGCTAATCCATTGAAAGATGTGTATGTTTGACTAAGAACTTTTATCAGTCTGTATCGCCAACACAATGTTAAGCTGTTTGTGCTCATTAACTAGAGTTTGTAATATGAATTAGGTTTTTTACATGATGCCAGTGGTTTGCTAGTAATTAAAAAATGATAGTTGTGAAGGCTTAAGTAAGTTTTTAAAGTGCTAGTATATGCCTTTTGATTGGGTGTATACTTAAAATTGATTATCATTTCTCGTTTTAATAATTCATCATAAAAGGTTCTGGCTCATCAGAACTCTCCTCTCTCTGCCCTGGTGGGTATTAACTCTTGCAGGTTTCTTGGAAGCTACTTGGTAAATTATTCCTTTAGGGCAGCAGATGGTACCCGCATATCTTGAAAAACATAATGTGACTTTCAAAGGCACTCAGCTACACACTCAGGCGGTGGTTTGTGTATGTGGAGGGATCAGCCTCATAATTTGGTCAAATTTATTTTTTCATTGTGAGCAATAAAATATGTGAGACAGGACAAACATATAGATGCATCTTCTCACTATGATGACACATTGTGGAAAACCTTTCTTTCAGCGCTAGAAAAAGAATGTCAGTGATCGTTCGCACTCCATCCGGGAAGTTACGACTTTACTGCAAAGGAGCCGTAAGTTTGTATTTTTGTCTTTTATGATTTTGATTTATGATGGTTTATAATGTATATGTTAAACATTCTGCTATGGAAATGTAACACAGATGTTTAGCCTGAAGTTGCTGACATCCACTTTTGGAGGTGTTTTATAGTAATAGTGTTCAGCCTCTTCTGGTGAAACTCAGAATTCCTTCTGGGTAAATCTGGCGCTTTGAAAAAGTTTGGCCGAGGTTATTTATATAATTCAGTTTTTGAGGTTTGTATATTATAAACACTTTAGAAGAAAATAATACATAAAATATTTTAAAATTAAATTAGAAATGTAGCAAACTATACCGATTTGAATCTGATTTTTTTAAAGGCAATAGAAATGGGGGAAATGGATTACAGTTATTGCTATAATTTCTTCATGTGGTTGATTACCATTTGTATTGTATTTGCATTGTTTTAATTATAACAGCCTTTCTAACTATTGGTTGGCTTTTGTATTTGGCAGGTTTTATTGACAGGGCAGTAATTTGTCATTCTAACCGAATTTCCCTAGTTAAAATATGTTTATGCTCATGGAAAAAAAAGAAATCTACTCTCCAGGGCCTTTTTTTATTCTTGAAATGAGTTAATATTTCCCTTCAGATTTATCCTTTCCATGTACATAGTATATACTTGGAGTAATCAGGTAACTTACAAACTTGGAACTTTCCAATTTCGAATATAATCAACAGTCTTGCTTTCTCACGTGGAACTTGGGAGATGAACTTGTTAAAAAGCCCAAGCTTATTATTTAAATTCCTGTCGAGAATGTTTTTCAATACCTTGGTTTTAATGCATTGGAACATAATTTTTTAATGCCTTGGTTTTAAAAGACTGGGGAGAGAATAATTTCATGACGTCTTATGAATTTAGTTTGAGTTTCTTTGGTTGTTGAACAAGCAGGTAAACAATTGTAGGGTGAACTCGCTCCAGGTGAAATCATTCAGATAAACTGTTCTGACAGAGGATGTTAGGGCTCAACATGATAAAAAATTACAGTTATTTTTAATCAAAAAGAAATTTGAGGGAGGGGAGAATGGGTTACATGTAAGATAAATTAGAAATCATAAATACATTTAGAAATCATAAATACGTAAATACATTAAGTACATTAGAAATCATAAACACAATTAGAAATGATAAATACATTTCATCAATCAATGGTAGAAGCTCTAGCAGCCTGTCCATCAGGTCGCAAAGAGTCAGACATGACTGAGAGACTAACACATTACCGTTTATGCAGAAGGCCGCATTCTGCCCCCTGCTCTCCTTGATACTGTAGAGAAGGTAGAAAATTCCCCTAGTCTGACCACAATTTCTTCCACTAGAATGCTTAATTACCTTGAGAGTTTAATCTCCCTAGCCTTATTTATTACTCATCACTTTTGTTTTCATGATTTTAATTTTTTAGTATTTTCTTAGTGTTAAAATGGCCTATTTTAATTTCACTGAAAATGTCACTAACCTCTGGGAAAAAAATAGAGTTTGTAAGTTACACAGAACTCGCATTCTCAGAAAGGACCCATGAGGGGAAATTATCATTTCCTTTTGCTTTGCCCGCTTCCCATTTCACCACTGAGAAATGAAAAGAAATTCATAATTGGAGCCTGGAATATTGCATCTGTTCTGAGGTCACTAAGTTCTGTTTCTCTCAAGGGTTCTAAATCATACCTCACTAGTCTGCTTCCAACTCAGCCCTGAGACTCGAGACCCCAAAATGGGTAATACCACTGAGAAAGTAATTGCAGGTAAATGATTTATTTTTTCCTGGTCTAATAAAACCATGAAGGCCAAATACTAAAATTCTTAAAACATTAAACCCAAGCTAAAGAATAACTAAAGGAACAATAGGCAATTTATAAAGGGGCAAAAATTAGAGACATGCAGTGATGCCTCAAGTTAAAGCTGAAAGGGACTTTAAAGATAATACAGTAATTTAATGTTACAGACTAAGTAAATTGAGTCTTAAAGCTAAGGTGACTCAATCAGAAATATTGAGCTGTAAGGCAATGCTCAGCTTGTCCAGTGTCCTCCCTGCCATAGCCACCAGCTTGCTCCATGCATTTAACATGTGTTTCTCAGAGTCTGTTCCTTTGTGGGCACCAACCTCATTCGACGCCCTAAGTCCTAAAAGGTTCAGTAGTTAGGTCTGGGCGTCTATCAGCCCACTCCGTTGGAGCCACTGTGCATTAGCATTTTGAAGGCCCTGAGGCAACCGCAGCAGGACACGCTCTTTAGCTTTGTTCTGACATTTCCCATGCTGTCTGAGTTCCGGACCATTCTTCCTCATAGCACGGATGAATGCTGAAGCCTTCTGCAAAATCTTTGGGGGGCAGTGAGGGGAGATCTAACAGCACATGACAGGTAAGTGACGTGCTGATAGAATATGAGATTTTGAACGTTGGAGTAACTGGATTTATTCAGAAAGGAAAAGATGAAAATACAGGACTAGACCATCTTTCTTAGTGTCACAGGAAAGCAGTATTATTAAGGAAAAATATTTTGTGCTTCAACACTGATGCTAAATTGATTTTTTAAATACTCATTCACTGCTAATAATGTTGCCAACATCAACTTTAGTCAACTCAGAATGCTTTAAGTGTATCATACCTTCTGTTTGTTTTCCAGGACACTGTAATTTATGACCGACTGGCAGAAACTTCAAAATACAAAGAAATTACCCTAAAACATTTGGAGCAGTTTGCTACAGAAGGTGAGTATAATACAATAGTAAACATGACTCAAATAAAATGAAATCATGTATTACTACTATCTTATAGGATTATTCTTATTATTTTACTTGGAGATTCATAAAGTAAGATAACAATAAATGTTGATCATTTAGATCTTACTATATGCTGTTCCCAGCCATTATTTTTATTTTGCTCTCCTGTATTTATTAACATTTTGAAAGACTTTGTCCGCACATTTAAGGGGATGTAGAGCTTATAAATCTGTTTGCTTTTTAGAATGGATACCATTTACAGTTTGAATACTTTACATCTCCAGCAATGTAGAAGGAAAGAAACAAGAGTTAAAGAACTGGATAATCTGAGTAAGAAAGAGGAGAAGAAATAACTATAGTCTATAACTACTGAAATAGTTCTTCAGCGTTAACTCAGGACTTTTTATTAAGCCCCTACCACACGCCAGGCTCTATGTGAGGCCTGAGAATCCATGGTAAAGATAATAGTCCTGACGCTCTGTTTGTACCGAAATGTAGTCTAGGGAGATGATCTAGATGAGATGAAAGAGAGTGAGAGTCGTTAAGCATCAGCGTAAGTTACTACAGGAATTTGTAGAATCTTATCTCTAAACTTAACAAAAGTCACCAGTACTGTATCCGCATCTCCCATCTAAGTTTTCACTCTGGTCTGCTTCTGCCGGAACTGTGGCTGGTGGCACCAAGCCTGACCTCTGAGCCAAACCTTTTCCTCTCAATCCAAGCAGCAAGATGATAGGAATGTTTTTTAAAGCACTAGGCTTTGAAAAGCGGGGACATAATGAACCTTCTACCATTTCTCCTCCAAAAATGGAAGCGCATGGAGACCCACACATCTGTTGAGTTCAGATTCCATAAGGTACGACTTCCGAGGGGACGCCAGGTACAGCGTAAGCTGGCACATATAGCAGGTTCCTTTACTGAGGAAGGAGCGGGTTGGAGGAGCATCTTCCTTTTCTCTCGCTCTGATGTTAAGGATATTCTAGTTCCCAGACCGGTTCCAGCTGGCTTGGCCTCCACCGCCACCCCATTCTCACCCTGGGTAAGCAGCACTCGTATACCGTGGCTGCTGCTGCTGCTAAGTCGCTTCAGTCGTGTCCGACCCTGTGCGACCCCATGGACTGCAGCCCACCAGGCTCCCCCGTCCCTGGGATTCTCCAGGCAAGGACACTGGAGTGGGTTGCCATTTCCTTCTCCAATGCAGGAAAGTGAAAAGTGAAAGTGAAGTCGCTCAGTCATGTCCGACTCTTAGCGACCCCATAGACTGCAGTCTACCAGGCTCCTCCGTCCATGGGATTTTCTAGGCAAAAGTACTAGAGTGGGGTGCCATTGCCTTCTCCCATACCATGGCTACCCCAGAGTAAGTCTCCAGCTGGCGGGCTTCCCCCATAGCTCAGTCAGTAAAGAATGTGCCTGCAATGCAGGAGACTTGGCTTCAGTTCCTTGTTGGGAAGATCCCCTGGAGAAGGAAATGGCAACCCACTCCAGTGTTCTTGCTTGGAGAATCCCCATGGACAGAGGAGCCGGTGGGCTACAATCCATGGGGTCGCAAAGAGTCAGACACAACTGAGTGACTTTCACGTTTCCAGCCAAGTGTCCAGAGGAGAAACACATATCCCTAATATGGCCCAAAGAGTTAAGTTCTGTTTGCAGTGCTGTGGCAGCGACAGTGTACTCCTTTCTTGGAACATGGAGTCTTCCGGGCATTTCATGTCCCGTGTTCTTTGCTTTTTTTTTCTGACATGGTCCTGGCCGTATTTGATTTGACTTGAGATCACTAACACCTAATTATTCTGAGAGCTAAATGCCCTTGAGTGAGAACATTGTCTTCTTGGCAACCTAGTTAACTGCTTTTATCGTGGCTGGCAAATCTTCTGCTTCTTCGTTTTTCTAGTCTGTAAACTTTTTTCTGGTTCAGGATCACCTCCAAATGAGTTAGAAAACTGATGGACTCTGAGTACAGGAAGTAGGTCACTTCAGACATCAGCTGTGATTGTTTTCCCAGGTGTTGCTGATGGGTATTCTTTTCTTGTCACTGTCCCTCAATTTTTTAGACTCCTTATACTACAAATCCACTGTAATAAATATAGTTGGAGGAAGGTGGCTCTCCCAGTACACCCCACTGGGGTCCCTCTATTCCTTCCTTCATAAGCATCTATGAAGCCATTATTAATGAGCCGGCCACTGTGCTCAGCGCTGGAGTTACAGATGTGAAGAACTCCAGGACCCTGGAACTCCAGAAGCTTCAAGCTCATGTAGGAGATCACAGAAAAAACACGAAACATTGTCCTTCACACCACAGAAGTGTTGGGGTCTGGGTGAGACGAGAAGGCTTCAAAGAGATGATTTTCAGAACTGAGTCTTAAAGTAGATGCAAGGCAGGCCTTGGAGGGGGATTGGGGGAGAGTGGAATGGAGGGGAAAAAAAGATCAATTTGTGCAAAGACCCTACCATGGAAAGTGGACAGCAGAGAATGAGGTTGAAGGCAACTGATACATGGTGACTGAGCCAGACTTTAGGGTTTGAACTTCATCCTGGAGAATGATTAAAAGACTTCAAGCAAAGGAATAACCTTATCAGATTAGGATTTTAGAAAAGTTACTCGAGGCATGAAGGATGGATTGAAAGAGCTGGGGAATTAAAAGCCAGGTGCCCGTGGTAAAGGCCAGAGGACTGTTAATACACAATTGACGCTAAGGTTCCATCAAGCTTGAGTCAGACTTCAGCGTACGAATCAGTGTTTTTGAAATGTGATTTCGTTGAAAACAAATATGTCAGCTTTCTGAACAAAATCTTATCTGATGTTGCGGGGGGCATGCTCCCTTTTTTCAGGGTTAAGAACCTTGTGTTTTGCCGTGGCTGAGATTTCAGAGAGCGACTTTCAGGAGTGGCGAGCCGTCTATCACCGTGCCTCCACATCTGTGCAGAACAGGCTGCTCAAACTCGAAGAGAGCTACGAGTTAATCGAAAAGGTACAACTCTTCTGCTTGTGAGGAAAGTTTGATTTCCAGAAAACTCCAGCCTTGTTTCAAGGGGCCAATAAAATAAAAATCAAAATGTCTTGACACACCACTGTTGAATCTCCTCTGGTCTAAGCACTGACAACTCAGTTTTTTCCAAAAATTCTCTGGACTTACTTGGTATAGAATGTAGCTCTTTTCACAGTTTTGGATCAAATTGAGGTTGATCCAGTCTAGCAAGCTCCTTGGCAACATCTTCCATTGTGTCTTCATCACACGCCCTCTGCCCACACATAAACATGCATAAAAGCTGCATATAAGTGTGTGTAGATGCAGTGGGCTTCCCTGCCGGCTCAGATGGTAAAGAATCCACCTGCAATGCAGGACTCCCAGGTTCGATCCCTGTGTCAGGAAGATCCCCTGAAGGAAGGCATGGCAACCGACTCCAGTATTCCTGCCTGGAGAATCCCCATGGACAGAGGAGCTGGCGGGCTACAGTCCATGAGGTTGCAAAGACTGAGCAACTAAGCACAATATGTATAATACAAAATAATGTAATAAGTATACAGCACAATATGTATAATACAAAATAATGTAATAAGTATACAGCTGTGTTACTCCATAACCAATGATAAAGAATGTACAAGTGAACAATCCAGTGCTTATACCTGGCCTGTCGTTGTTCACTGAGATACATCCATCATTTGTACCACAACTATAAATATTCTTGCTTTACTGATAAAGAAACCAAGGCTATTCAGCCAAAAAGCCATGGATACACCATGATTGGTGCTTCATAAACAGCAAGAAATCTTGCTTCCCGAATTCAGAATAGCAAACAGTTTTAGGTTGTACTGACTGTGTGCCAGGTGCTATTTGGAGCACTTGAATCTACAACCTACTTAATTAAAAACCTACTTAATCTTCATAGCATTCCTTTGAGGTAGGTAGTGTTAACTATCGCAGCCGTATAAATGGAGAAATCAAGGCACCGGAGAGGTTAAGTGATTTGGAGGGCATTCCTCGGCACATAAGAATGTAAGTCAGAATTCTTACTCTGGCTCAAGTTCAGGCTCTTAAGTTTCCATTAAATAACTTGCTACTTACATAATTCCTTCAACTGTACTCCGGCTTGTAAGGCATAGACTGAGGCTCTGCCTGTTAGCCATAGTTGATCTCACCTTTGGGTGAGTCATGGCTGGCATGTTTTTTTTCTTCCTCTGTCAACGTGCTTCCTGGTCCTTCCTGTCTTGCGTAGTAGCCAGCACTATGGATGCGTCCCTGGACTCTCCCCACATGCCCGCTGTTCCGTGTAACCCCAGGACTGGAATGCTCCAGCTGGAGGTGGTGTCCTCTGCTATGTAGTTACCTGTGACTCTGGATACTGCCCTCCTGTCTCCTCAGTAGACTGAGATCCCCTAGAAGCTAGTTCGTTTGTCATTTCTCCCTTATATTTGAACTTATTTTGTATCGTCCTTATTCCTCAGAAGACTTGTGATGGAATGTATGAAACCTTGCAAGTTGATAAACCCCACCTCCACCACCAATTGTAGATGTGTACACACACCAGGAGACTTGTTATCAATCCACTTACTGAATTTCTCTCTTTCTTTTCTAATATTGTATATATCCTTACGTCTTTGGAATATCATATAGTGACATAAAATAATATTTTATGAGACCATGACCGTAATCTCTTTCATTGTCCCCAAAGTCACAAATTGTTTAAAAGCACTAATGGTATTACTGATTTTTAATCTTTGGCTTTTCTTACTCTTTGAGAGGGTTTCCCTGGTGGCTCAGACAGCAAGGAGTCTGCCTGCAGTGCAGGAGACTGGGGTTCTATCCCTGAGTTGGGAAGATTCCCGGGAGAAGGGAATGACAACGCACTCCAGTATTCTTGCCAGGAGAATTCTATGGACAGAGGAGCCTGGCCAGCCGGGTACAGTCCATTAGGTCGCACGACTGAGTGACACACACACACACATAATCTTTTGAGAAATTAAAAAAGATTACTCTGCTTGGAGATGATTCTTTTCCTCCTGTCTCCTTTCCTACACAGCCTGAATATAATGTAGTCTTTTCTCACGTGGCAATGATAGAATTAATATATAACAACTAACAATCAATATATTTTAAGTGGATTCCAACCATTAAATTTTGTTTCTACTTGAAATGCTCTGGAGCACATTCTGGAGTTGAATGTTTAATGTGACTAATGTTTTTACTGAGAATGTCCTAGAGTTTATAGATTCAGTTTTATAGGCTTAACAGTTGTGTGTGTGTTTAATAACTGTTATTAAATTTTGACTTCCCTCTTTTAACTAAAACAGATATTCAACCTTTCTTCCAGCAGATGGCGATCGTGAGTCACATTGAAATTTAAGCTGCCTGGGGAAATCCATTACATATATTCACATATTTTTAGTTTACAGATAACAGAAGTCTCTCTTAATACCTCTTACCTAAAATAAATTAAAAGAGAATTTATAGCTAATTCCTTTTTTACTTTGTGATGAGTCATGCTCTCTTAATTTTTATTGAAAAATCAGAAAGAGATTGGTTCAGCCAGCTTGTTCTGAATAAGGACTATATCCCCTGAAACTATAGTTTCTTTCAGTAATTAACTTAATTAACTTTCATTAGGTGATTGATAAATGCTAGATATCAGGGACGCCCAACCAAATAAGGAACATTCTGAGTGTCATGGTCTGAACTAATTCCTCCAGGAAATCCAGGAGTGACCCACAAGCTTTCAGGAAGGTGGTAGTTTTTTAAATCAGCCTCAGAAGATTATTTTACCCACTGAAGAAGAGCACAAGTCTTTTAGAAGAAAACGAATAGGAACAAGAACACAGAGGGGTCCCTGCAACTAAAAGCTTTTCTGAAAAAAATGATTTTCCCAACCCTGATCATTTGGGAACTGTAGGTAGTCAGGGTGCTAGCATGTCACCCTTTTGAGCTTCCATTCTTTATTAAAAGCAGCTGGGGTTAGTATTCAGTGGAAGCTGTGGGGAGCTCCTGTCACACGTGGTAATGAGGCAGGTTCCAACATAGCAGAGCAGATTCTTCTGCTGTGTCACTGACTGTAAATTTTTTTTTTTTTCCTGACTGTAAATTTAACTGCCATAGTCCTGAAAGTGAAAGTGTTCATTGCTCAGTTGTATGCGAATGTTTATGACCTCATGGACTGTAGCACACCAGGCTCCTCTGTCCTTGGAATGCTCCAGGCAAGAATACTCGGGTGGGTAGCCATTTCCTTCTCCAGGGGATCTTCCTGATCCAGGAATCGAAACTGGGTCTCCTGCATTGCCAGTAGAGTCTTTACCTTCTGAGCCACCACGGAAGCCTGAGTTTCATCCATTTGGGCTTCTTCCTTGGCTACTTTAAATGAGACTTGTTTATTATATAGTCTGTTTTTCTTGTGATCAGGATCTATTTTTTATATCGACCATAATATTGGACTTGAGCATGTGAGCTAGTGACTTTCAAATTATTTTCAAGTCTCTCTTTTTTTAAAGAGTAGAACCTCTTTCTCAAAGTAAATATTGCCTGAATATACTTCAGTTCAGTTCAGTCGCTCAGTCGTGTCCGACTCTTTGTGACCCCATGAATCGCAGCACACCAGGCCTCCTTGTCCATCACCAGCTCCTGGAGTTCACTCAGACTCACATCCATCGAGTTAGTGATGCCATCCAGCCATCTCATCCTCTGTCATCCCCTTCTCCTCCTGCCCCCAATCCCTTCCAGCATCAGAGTCTTTTCCAATGAGTCAACTCTTCGCATGAGGTGGCCAGAGTACTGGAATTTCAGCTTTAGCATCATTCATTCCAAAGAAATCCCAGGGCTGATCTCCTTCAGAATGGACTGGTTGGATCTCCTTGCAGTCTAAGACACTCAAGAGTCTTCTCCAACACCACAGTTCAAAAGCATCAGTTCTTCGGCGCTCAGCCTTCTTCACAGTCCAACTATCACATCCATACATGACCACAGGAAAAACCATAGCCTTGACTAGACAGACCTTTGTTGGCAAAGTAATGTCTCTGCTTTTTAATGTGCTATCTAGGTTGGACATAACTTTTCTTCCAAGGAGTAAGCATCTTTTAATTTCATGGCTGCAGTCACCATCTGCAGTGATTTTGGAGCCCAAAAAATAAAATCTGACACTGTTTCCACTGTTTCCCCATCTATTTCCCATAAAGTGATGGGACCGGATGCCATGATCTTCATTTTCTGAATGTTGAGCTTTAAGCCAACTTTTTCACTCTCCACTTTCACTTTCATCAAGAGGCTTTTTAGTTCTTCACTTTCTGCCATAAGGGTGGTGTCATCTGCATATCTGAGGTTATTGATATTTCTCCCAGCAATCTTGATTCCAGCTTGTGTTTCTTCCAGTCCAGCGTTTCTCATGATGTACTCTGCATATAAGTTAAATAAGCAGGTGACAATATACAGCCTTGACGTACTCCTTTTCCTATTTGGAACCAGTCTGTTGTTCCATGTCCAGTTCTAACTGTTGCTTCCTGACCTGCATACAGATTTCTCAAGAGGCAGATCAGGTGGTCTGGTACTCCCATCTCTTTCAGAATTTTCCACAGTTTATTGTGATCCACACAGTCAAAGGCTTTGGCATAGTCAATAAAGCAGAAACAGATGTTTTTCTGGAACTCTCTTGCTTTTTCCATGATCCAGCGGATGTTCGCAATTGATCTCTGGTTCCTCTGCCTTTTCTCAAACCAGCTTGAACATCAGGAAGTTCATGGTTCACATATTGCTGAAGCCTGGCTTGGAGAATTTTGAGCATTACTTTGCTAGCATGTGAGATGAGTGCAATTGTGCAGTAGTTTGAGCATTCTTTGGCATTGCCTTTCTTTGGGATTGGAATGAAAACTGACCTTTTCCAGTCCTGTGGCCACTGCTGAGTTTTCCAAATTTGCTGGCATATTGAATGTAGCACTTTCACAGCATCATCTTTCAGGATTTGAAATAGCTCGACTGGAATTCCATCACCTCCACTAGCTTTGTTCGTAGTGATGCTTTCTAAGGCCCACTTGACTTCACATTCCAGGATGTCTGGTTCTAGGTCAGTGATCACATCATCGTGATTATCTGGGCCGTGAAGATATTTTTTGTACAGTTCTTCTGTGTATTCTTGCCACCTCTTCTTAATATCTTCTCCTTCTATTAGGTCCATACCATTTCTGTCCTTTATCAAGTCCATCTTTGCATGAAATGTTCCCTTGGTATCTCTGATTTTCTTGAAGAGATCTCTAGTCTTTCCCATTTTGTTGTTTTCCTCTATTTCTTTGCATTGATCACTGAGGAAGGCTTTCTTATCTCTTCTTGCTATTCTTTGGAACTCTGCATTCAGATGCTTATATCCTTCCTTTTCTCCTTTGCTTTTCACTTCTCTCCTATTCACAGCTATTTGTAAGGCCACCCCAGACAGCCATTTTGCTTCTTTGCATTTCTTTTCCATGGGGATGGTCTTGATCCCTGTCTCCTATACAGTGTCATGAACCTCATTCCATAGTTCATCAGGCACTCTATCAGATCTAGGCCCTTAAATCTATTTCTCACTTCCACTGTATAATCATAAGGGATTTCATTTAGGTCGTACCTGAATGCTCTAGTATTTTTCCCTACTTTCTTCAATTTAAGTCTGAATTTGGTAATAAGGAGTTTATGATCTGAGCCACAGTCAGCTCCTGGTCTTGTTTTTGTTGACTGTATAGAGCTTCTCCATCTTTGGCTGCAAAGAATATAATCAATCTGATTTCGGTGTTGGCCATCTGGTGATGTCCATGTGTAGAGTCTTCTCTTGTGTTGTTGGAAGAGGGTGTTTGTTATGACCAGTACATTTTCTTGGCAAAACTCTATTAGTCTTTGCCTTGCTTCATTCCATATTCCAAGGCCAAATTTACCTGTTATTCCAGGTGTTTCTTGACTTCCTACTTTTGCATTCCAGTCCCCTATAATGAAAAGGACATCTTTTGGGGTGTTAGTTCTAAAAGGTCTTGTAGGTCTTCATAGAACCATTCAACTTCGGCTTCTTCAGCATTACTGGTTGGGGCATAGACTTGGATTACTGTGATATTGAATGGTTTGCCTTGGAAACGAACAGAGATCATTCTGTCGTTTTTGAGATTGCATCCAAGTACTGTATTTCGGACTCTTTTGTTGACCATGATGGCTACTCCATTTCTTATGAGGGATTCCTGCCCGCAGTAGTAGATATAATGGTCATCTGAGTTAAATTCACCCATTCCAGTCCATTTTAGTTCGCTGATTCCTAGAATATCAACATTCACTCTTGCCATCTCTTGTTTGACCACTTCCAATTTGACTTAGTCAATCTAATCACACTAGGACCACAGCCTTGTCTAACTCAATGAAACTAAGCCATACCCGTGGGGCAACCCAAGATGGGTAGGTCAGGGTGGAGAGATCTGACAGAATGTGGTCCACTGGAAAAGGGAATGGCAAACCACTTCAGTATTCTTGCCTTGAGAACCCCATGAACAGTATGAAAAGGCAAAATGATAGGATACTGAAAGAGGAACTCCCCAGGTCGGTAGGTGCCCAATATGCTACTGGAGATCAGTGGAGAAATAACTCCAGAAAGAATGAAAGGATGGATCCAAAGCAAAAACAATACCCAGCTGTGTATGTGACTGGTGATAGAAGCAAGGTCCAATGCTGTAAAGAACAATATTGCATAGGGACCTAAATATACTTACATATTTTTAATACATAGAATATATAAAAGCAAAACTGTGCTGGTTAACAAGCGGAAGAGTGGGGAGAAGCCCCTAACTGGCTGTCCCCTGACAACCCTACCTTGCCCTCATCGTGGTCCATGAGAGGCTTTTCAGGACTTTGAGACTCTGTGGAGCACAGTTTGGAAACCAGATGATAGTCCTCTTGTCTGTGAATTTTTTTTAGGAAACATGCTTCTCAAAATTGCTATAGATACTGTCCCTCACTTTTCAACAAAAGATCAGGTCAGCCTGTGGTCATACATAGGACATTGCAGGACGTATTTGCAATAGCAATGACCAATTAATGGTATTATGGCGTTATATTAAAGACAGTCAAAATACAAAAGATTTGCAGAGCTCTTCCTGAAAACAAGAATGTATTTTAATGTTATAAAATAAATGACAATTGTATAATATGTTTAAGGTTACATCCTGCTTTCTATGTTATCCCTCCAGTGTTTGTTCAAACAAGTAATTCCGTTTTCGAAATTTAGTTAAAGCCTTTTTTCCCCTGGGGGCTGTGAGTCCTAGCATAATCTGAAAAAATTTATCCAGATAGGCCAAGAACCTCCCAGGAGATAATGCCATCTGTCCTGTGGCACAGTGCTTTCTGACGTTTCTACCCAGCACATGTGAGCTCTGGAAGGTCCCCCTTTACCTCCAGGGTACAGTAAGGGAGAGGGAAGGTGGGAGGCTGGACAAAGTGCTCCTGATGGGCTTTTCCCTAGTGACAGTCATAGAGGATTTAGGACTTTTACATCCATCTGTGTAATGCCATCAACATCTCTGCTACACGGTTGGATAGTTTGGACTCCAGCACTTTCATTCAGATGTTAGATTTCTCAGGATTAAAAAGAGATCATTTCTAATGCTATGAGTTGTTTCAAGATGTTCCTGAAACATTTTTTTCTATTACTAAATAAAGGTCAAGAAGGTGACATTTATAACCGGGAAACCCAAGACGTCCAGGAACAAGAAGGCTCACATAGTTAAAATGCAGAAGGGATTATGAGAATCACATCATATACTCGAGGTGTCTTGACCCAGTTTGAGGATAATTGTAGCATCGCTTGGGTTTCGTGGACAGGAAACACCTCTTCGTCTCTGTTTATCACCACTTGAGAAAACGTACAGTTGTTTCATTTTTCAGACAACACGCTTGACCTGCTCTACCTTCTTTAGCCTCTTTCTTTTGAAGGGCAGCGTATTTGGATTTATAATTTAGATTATGAAACCACTTATACTGTTGGTCTGTGTCTTTAAATATTAGATTATTTTTTAAGTTAAGAATTTATTTATTTGTATTTTGTCAGGGAGAAATTGCAAATAAATAGCAGAATAATTATCAAGCCTTATACTTCTTTAGCAGTGGTTTCTCTGAAATGTCTCACCTTCCTGATTGATCTGCTACTTCACATGTATTTCTAAGACAAAATTTATTTGCCTCATACTCATAATGTGCTGATAAGTTCCTTTGAAAACTAGTAGTACAGAGGGGTCTGATCTTACTTAAGAGGAATATTTTGTAATTAAACCATTGTTTGAAACATGAAGGTATTCCTTCATGGTAAATAGAGTTTTTGAAAAATTTTTTATATTTATTTGCTTCAATAGGAAAATGCAATTATATCTTTAGCATTATGTGAATTGCCTTGTAGTCATTTGAGATGCTTACAAAACCGACTTACTTTTCTTGAGCATTGCAGAAAATAGTGAGATATATTATATAATACATGTCTAGATTGGGCAATGATCAAACCAGTATTTCCCTGATGATGACATTGTTCTTGTTTTCTTCTCATATTTTGAGGCATAAATAAATGCTTCTTGAAAAATGAAAATTTATGCTATGCTTCTGCCAACGTGTTTTTTTTTTTTTTTTTTGATTAATTATGGATCAGAGAGGATCATTTTTGAACTTAATACTAATCAGGAAGCTATAGTTTGGGCAGTGTTTAGCTCCCCTTTGAATCAAGCTATGTTGTTTATTATATGTACAAATTTTATAGTTCACAATTAATATCTATCCTCCACTAGATTGAAGCTTCATGAGAGCAGGGTCGTTTTATCTTATTTGTCTCTGTGGCTCCAAGAACTGCCTCATTGAATAGATATTTGATGAATAAATGAATGAGTCAATTAAATAATTAATTCAAAGGCTCAATTTACTTAGTGTTTGCTTAACGAAAGCCTGCCTTCTATTACCCACATAGTGCATGCTTTCTGCACGTGGAATATGTTGATTTCAAATGTGTTGTCACTAAGGATGTGACTTTAGAAAAGTCAAACAGTTAGAAAAGACAGATAAGGATTTTAAAGAATCCATTCGTTACAAATTTAGACTCAGTCATTAAAAAAAAAAAAAACCACCCCTGTTTTCCAAGTTATTTAACATATAAATGTGGGAAGCACGTGGTGGGAAAGGTTCAACAACAAATGCCCATCCCCCAGCGCTTGTCAGGTGCTGTTGTGGGCTCTGGGGGCACAGAAAGGGAAGAGGATGGAAAACTCCTTGTCTTCGTTTCAGTGCTGAGAGTGAGGTAGTATTGAACACTGGAAAATGTCATGGCAGACAGGACCTCGCACCCAGGGCGCTGCGACAGGCACCGAGCTAGGACAGCGAGGTAGTTCGTGATCTTTTTTACATTATTTCCGTGATTCCTACTCCCACATATGGTTGACGTTTCTGGGGTTGTTTTTTTGTTAAAGCCTGCCTTGATGTGGTGGAATGTAGACCAACCATTACACTCTGGTGACTACCAGCAGTCCAGTACCCTACCCAACGTGTGGCAGCGAGCGGTGTAGAGGATTCCTAGAGAAATATAAAGCTTAATGAAAAACAGAACTTTTCCTGAGCATTTATGACTGCCAAATTCACAGTAACTTCTGTATTCGCGTTGAACGCTTTTTCAGATAAAACTGCCCCTGTTCTATTCTTAGTAGCTGCCAATATCACTTTCATTTGTACTAAAACCTGAAATGTACTAGATGAAAATTTACATGATGTACTGGTGATTTCGTGGTTTCGAATTCCAGTAGTTTCCGGTTTTACTGTTTGCTTAAGAACATTTGCAGTCTGTCAGCTTATCTACTAAGGGGACCTGCCAGTTTTAGAGACTTTACTAAGCTCCACGTCCCCTGCTCCTCTGCTCCTTAACTTGATTATTTAGTTCCAGGGCTTCTGACATAGGGTGCGCAAAATGAGCCATTGGGGTAAGCAAGAAAACGTTATAACCTCTGTTTCTACTAATGTTTTATCTCACCTTTTTTTGTTTATAATTTGTTGCATTTTGCAATACATATAATTTATTAATATTAACCAAACAAGTGGGCTATACAAAAAATATAGACATCCCTAGGTCTTAAGTACTCAACATTTTTTTTTACCTGACTACTCAAATAAAACAACAAAAAAAAGAGAAAGTTGAGATAAACAATCAGTTTTCATCCTTATACCAACACTAGTACAGCCATATTATCAGCCTTATCTTGCTAAGTGGGCTTCCCTGGAGGCTCCGTGGTATAGAATCTGCCTGCAATAAGGGAGTGAGTCGAGTTGAGTTGAGTCACTGAGTTGTGTCCAACTGTTGCGACCCCATGGACTGTAGCCCACCAGCCTCCTCTGTCCATGGAATTCTCAGGCAGGAATACTGGAGTTGTTTACCATTTCCTATTCCAGGGGATCTTCCCAACCCAGGGATCGAACCTGGGTCTCCTGCACTGCAGGCAGATTTTTTACCGACTGAGCTACCAGGGAAGCCCAATGCAGGAGACCAGGGTTCAATTCCTGGGTTGGGAAGATCCCCTGGAGGCGGGCATGGCAACCCACTCCAGTATTCTTGCTTGGAGAATTCCATGGACAGAGGAGCCTGGCGGGCTGTGTTCCATGGGGCTGCAAAGAGTCGGGCACGACTGAGCGACTAAGCAGCGGCGGTGGCAGCATATCCAGTAGTTGGCTGAGCAGGGATTCATATCGCAGTTCTGTCTTAATTCCAAATCGCATGTTCCTAATCCATATGTCATTCTGCTAGTGGTTTAAAAGAAAGCAAGAATGTATGTAAAACATTGGCATCTTGAAAAATAAAATGTAACCACTCATACAGTTGAGTCATCATGAAATCAGCTCTTGGAATTGGGAGACATGGTGTGTTCAGGACCTGTCCGCATAGGAAATGAGACTAGCCGTGTGTGCCCTGTGTGATGTAATATATTCTGTCCTCCTTCAGGGTGAAGGTGGGGATTTGCTTGTTGTGATTTTCCCTCAACTCCTCTTTTAGAGTCTTCTTACTGAAAGTACTTAGTGTTCCCTTAGATCTCTAATCCCACGCTCCTCCTTTCTGGCTGATCAAACCCTTATTATGAATGCTTCGCGGTAGACTTTGCACAATGGGTTTTGCTGTCTTCTCACTCAGATAAGATGGATGTGTTGTTTTTGCTGGCTACACCCAATGGCTTCTCAAACCCTGATTCTTTTCAGCTGGGTGTGTGAATTCTGACCTTATTTGGCAAGCCCTTGGCTGTGTGAGAGTCCAAATATGATTTCTTGGTTTAAAAAGCACCAAGATAAAAGCTCCTTCTTGGCCTGGGTGGCACGATTTCTCCAGAACTAGGTCAATGAGGCATGCTGATGATTTAACACTCTTAGTCTAGCCCAGCTTTGACAGAGGTACAAGATTCTCTTCTCTTAAATGCAACCACTTTGTTGCGTGCAAAGTGATTTTGAGAAGGGAAGCCCAGGAGTGAATGATGTCCAGTGGAATGCGGCAGTCTTGGAGAGCCAGCATTATGGAATGCCTCTGAGAGGCCCATGGCCATCAGGGACTCTGTATTCCAGAGCTCCCATATTTTAAAGCTAACAAGTGTGATGACTGCCTTAACCTCTGAACTGGTCTTGCACCCTCCGTTCTTCCCATTCCATCCCCAGTTGGACACCAGTGAACTTTCTGAGATATAAATCTGATCCTGTCCCTCCCCTTCTGAAATTCTTCTCCAGATGCCCTGTGCCTTTGGAATCCCCAACATAAAAAAATAACCACTTTGATTTTCATTCCCTGCCAGCTCTTCCAGGCTCATCGTTTTCCTAACTTACTATTCAGAGTTTGAGATGACTGATCCAATTTTATCATCAGAACAACCCTATTAAATTAGCGTTATTTAAATCATCACATACCTCCCTTCATTTATCGGTTCCATATTGACTAAATGGCAGCTTCTCAAACACAATATGCTTTAGCATACCTATGTCTTCGCACATGTGATGTCTTCTGTTTGGAATTTCTTCACTCATCCCTCCCCACCTCTCCCTAGTACTTGGCTAAGTCTTTATTCTTCTTTAGGATTTAAGGTTAGATGTTAACTGATGTTGGATGAGTTTTTTGAGCCACCCAGACTAAGAAAATACTTATTTCCTGTGTTTATCTTTTGTACGCACAGAAAAGTTTGTGTTTACTTTTAAGATCATATATAGCATATAGTCATGTGATTATTTAGGGAGAGTACTGTTTTTCTCTGATGGTAATCATATATTACAGTTGAGAGGCTTTGTCTGTAGTTTGGGATTGGAAGGAGAGGAGAGAAATGAGACCAGAGAACCTAAGGCCAGGCTAAGGAAGAAGGGTTGGAGCTGACCAAGGAAGTATCAAGACTGATCAGTCAGAATGGAGGGCTGATGCAGAGATGGGCTGCTCACCACTATTCCACATCAAGGGTCTGCAAATTCCAGCCCAAGAACCACTTCCACTCACCACCTGTTTTTGTAAATAAAGTTTCCTTAGAACACAGCGCCACCCATGTGTTTACAAATTGTCTCTACAATGACAGAATTGAGTCATTGCAACACAGAGTGTATGACCCTCAAACCTGAAAATATTTACCATCTGTCACTTGATAGAAGGAGTTTTGTCAGCCTTGCTGGAGATGAGCAGTTAGGTCCTCAAACCAGCAGCTTAGTTACCAGCGCACATTTCCAGGTTTCACGAACTCAGTGAAAAGCTCTGGGTATAGGGTCCGCTGATCTGTGTAATAAGCCCTTCAGGTAAAATATGAAGACCCCTGCTCTCCATTCCTACTCCTGTGGCTAAGTACTTGGGGCTTGATGACTGCCAGGCAGCTGAAGCTAGGAGAAACAGATCCCAATGTGAAGCAAGGAGGGTACAGTCAGAAAACAAGGCAGGGAGCAAACCAAAGAACAGATTCTGAAGCACAGATCCCAGGAAGGAAGGGACTCTGGTTGTGTCCCACTGTCTTGCCCAGAATGGCAAGGGTGTGTGGCTGTGTGAGAGAGAGACAGTGCAGGCATGCATGGGTGTGTGTGTGTGTGTGAATGCAGGCATGCGTGTGTGCTTGGAAGGGAGTCCATCCCAGAGTGTGAATCTGGGGCATACAGGTGGAAAACAGGAAGCAGGCACCCCTGGCCAGAGAGCCTCAGGACTGAGGCTGAAACCCCTTCATAGAAACAGATCAGAACTAAGAACTGAGCAACAGAGACAAATGTTTCAGAGTGTGATGATTTATATAAGATTCTAACTTTCATTTAATCTCAGGTTCACTCCTCATTCGCTGCCCTGGGATGTGTATTATTCTTGGTGTCTTGTTCTTACCATCCCAGCTCAGCTGCACCCTGATTCAGTCTTATATAGTTTACTCAACCTCCCTACTAACTGAAGGAATCAGTGTGAGCACTTAGCAGTATCTGATATTTCTCGGCTACAGAAATGTTTCTTCATTCTCCGAATCACATCTTATTTTATGTTGTCATAAAGGTTGCCAAATGTTACTAGTATTTATCCATATTTACTCCAGTGATAACATTTATTTGCCAGTATTATTTCTTTTATTTGTCTTCAAAGAAACTTCTGCCAAATAGTCCATGTTGTAATCTGAAGCCCAAGTTACTGTGCTTTTTCTCATTTAGAAACATATCACAAACTTTTTTAAAAAATCCAGAATAGATCTAAACCCTGAGACAATATTTGTTAACATGGAATAAATCACTTTGAGGTTCTGTTATTTAGTAAAATATACATACATTGGGGAAAAAATGTAATTTCTAAATCTGTCATAATACATTTTCCCCTAGTTTTTAAGTACTCTGCATGAAGCTTTTTATCTTTACTAGGGTAGATATTTACTAGATATTACTAGATATTTTTATCTTTTTTTAAAAAATTACATCAGAAACATCTAAAAGAGAAATAAGATTATTGAGGACTTTACTGGGTAAATAAATACTATTTCATAATTTTTCAGTGATAACTAAATCTATGTCAAAGAGGCATCAACTGAAACTTTGATAACTTTTGGCACAGTTACATTTTGAAAGTAAAATTAGTGTTTTAGGCTTTTTTTTTTAAATTCCGTAAATGTCATGGGAATTTTATCACGTTTCAACACTTGCTGAATATGTAATTCCCATAGTGACCATTAGTGGCCATCTGTGTAAGGTAATACATGTTTGGGATGAAATTGATTACGGCCTAAACACTCTTGTGTTAAGATCAGGAAAAGCACGCAAAGTTCAAATCTTTTTTCCTAATGATCGTTATGTAGCTAAAGATATTAATTTCCAGAGACTGAACAGTCTATCACTCAAGAGCTAATCTCACAACAAATGACATCGAAGCCAAAGGAAAGGAAGCCGCAGAGCCGTCCACTAAAATTAGTAAGTGCCCTGCTCGAGGAGCTCTCGGGATAAAGGCGAAATGAACAGCTTTCAGATGCAGTGTTTCTTTTACAGGCAGCAAGGTAAACCCACTGCAGTTCTGCTGAATATTCAGAAATGTTTCACTAGAAATTCCTGTTCTCATAGCCACCAGCACACTGCACATTAACCTGCTATGACATTTCTCAACATGTACATTGCTGGCCCTACATCTTTGGTACTTTATTTTTGCCTGGTTTGAAAAATGTTTCCTTTTTACCGGTACAAAACCAGCTGCTTTCCTTCTTTCAAATGTGCTTTCAATATAATCTCCACCAGCGCAGTCATTTTATTTTTATTAGGCTTGTTCACGGCAGTGGATACCCGTGTACTTCCTGTGCTCATTTATCCCCTTAGAGTAGAACTAAAAAACATACAAATATATTTGTTTATTTATTTCTAATTAATGTATTCACATCTTGGCTTTCATATTATCTACCCCAGGGTTTTGTGAAATATTACCAAAAAAAATTTCTTTTTTGGTTTAAAATTTTTGAGAGCATGTATGACTCAACTATCTTCATGAGATCCTTTAAAAATCTTATCATGCCTTCTGTAGAACATCTAACATTTAAAAACGGCTCTATCCTGGTCTTTGCTGGGATGTGGGCCAGAATAATTTAGCTACTAATGCCCTAAGAGTAGCTGAAAGAATTGATGAAATCATTGTCTCGGTGTTGAAATTCATCAATTGTGAGGCTAGCATAGTTGCTGCTGAACTGGTCTTCCTTTTCATTCTTGAACTTCTTGATGATAATTATTCATCAGGTTTTGATAGATTTCAAATCTGCTTCCCATTAAAGATAATAAAGTAATGCCATGTTTTTAAAGAAGGAAATTTGCCTTCCTGTCATATATGTTATATACTAAGAAGTCATGCATCAAGTGTACCTAATAGCTGCGTAAGTTATTTGGAGTATATTGAAGGCAAAATGGTCTAGATTGCGACAGTACTTTAGAACATTTGGATTTGGGTGTTTGGGGTTTTTTGGTTTTTTTTTTTTCTTTGTCATGCATTCTCTGCAAATATGTCAAACTCTGACTATCAGTCTTCTGGGGATACAATATAAAGATGAATAAGACATGGTCCATGCTTTTTCTTTCAATTTAAAACTTCACTTTCTTTATAAAAGACTCCCCAGAGCCCTTCCTCAGCATCACCTCAGTACCTGGGCTTACAGGGTCTTCCTTGAGTCAGCACTTAGTGCTCAGGCCAGCATTCTTAGAAGGAATATGCCCAAGACAGGGCCCTACCCTCCCTGTTGCCAAATTGGGACATCAACCTGCAACCAGAGCAAGACCTCCATTTGTTCCTCTCCTTAATATTACTTGAGTAGAGAAGTACTTGAATAAAGAAGTAAGTACTAGCCCTTAACACACTGATGCCCATTTCATTTACTTCAGCCAATATTTATGAGACTGAGAGCTGACTGTTGTTCTGGACACCATCATTGACAGAAGGGACAAGAATGGGATGGGCAATACAGGAAATCTTGGTTCAAGCCCTACCCTTCTGTAATCTTACCCCAGTATTCACTGTCGTTTATCATTGCCCCTATCTGGGCTTCTGTCACCTCATTTGTAAAACAAGGAGCTTGGAGACATGGTCCCTACTTTTGAACAAAACTACCAGAGTCATACATTTAAGCAGTTAACCTTTATATGATAAATTAAGGGCTTCCCTGGTAGCTCAGACAGTTAAGAATCTGCCTGCAATGCAGGAGACCTGGGTTCAACCCCTAGGTTAGGAAGCTCCCCTGGAGAAGAGAATAGCAATCTACTCCAGTATTCTTGAACAGAGAATTCCATGAACAGAGGAGACTGGCAGGCTATAGTCCATGAGGTTGCAGAGTCAGATAAGACTCAGCAACTAACACTTTCACTTTCAAGATGTGTAAAAATGGCAAAGCTCTATCAGAGCACAGCAGAGGGAAAAACTTGAGTTAAGAAGTAAATGAAAACTTCAAAAAAGCAGTAGCTTTTGAATTTGGACTTGCAGGGTGAGCCAGAGCAGGGCAGTGGGTGATATCAGGGCAGTGGGAGATATGTGTGTATCTATGTCCGTACGTATACATGTAAATATATACATGCGTGTATGTACAAAAACGAACAGAAGCAGAAGATATTAAGGTGGCAAGATAGAGGTGGCAAGAATACACAGAAGAACTATACAAAAAAAGATCTTCATGACCCAAATAACCATGATGGTGTGATCACTGACCTAGAGTCAGATATCCTGGAATGTGAAGTCAAGTGGACCTTAGGAAGCATCACTACAAACAAAGCTAGTGGAGGTGATGGAATTCCAGTTGAGCTATTCCAAATCCTGAAAGATGATGCTGTGAAAGTGCTGCACTCAATATGTCAGCAAATTCGGAAAACTCAGCAGTGGCCACAGGACTGGAAAAGGTCAGTTTTCATTCCAATCCCAAAGAAAGGCAATGCCAAAGAATGCTCAAACTACCACACAATTGCACTCATCTCACATGCTAGTAAAGTAATGCTCAAAATTCTCCAAGCCAGGCTTCAGCAATATGTAAACTGTGAAATTCCAGATGTTCAAGCTGGTTTTAGAAAAGGCAGAGGAACCAGAGATTAAATTACCAACATCCGCTGGATCATCGAAAAAGCAAGAGAATTCCAGAGAAACATCTGTTTCTGCTTTATTGACTATGCCAAAGCCTTTGACTGTGTGGATCACAATAAACTGGAAAATTCTGAAAGAGATGGGAATACCAGACCACCTGACCTGCCTCTTGAGAAATGTGTATGCAGGTCAGGAAGCAACAGGTAGAACTGGACATGGAACAACAGACTGGTTCCAAACAGGAAAAGGAGTACATCAAGGCTGTAATTGTCACCCTGCTTATTTAACTTATATGCAGAGTACATCATGAGAAACACTGGGCTGAAAGATGCACAAGCTGGAATCAAGATTGCCAGGAGAACTATCAATAACCTCAGATATGCAGATGACGCCACCCTTATGGCAGAAAGTGAAGAGGAACTAAAGAGCCTCTTGATGAAAGTGAAAGTGGAGAGTGAAAAAGTTGGCTTAAAGCTCAACATTCAGAAAACTAAGATCATGGCATCCATTCCCATCACTTCATGGCAAATAGATGGGAAAACAGTGGAAACAGTGGCTGACTTTATTTTGGGGAGCTCCAAAATCACTGCAGATGGTGACTGCAGCCATGAAATTAAAAGATGCTTACTCCTTGGAAGGAAAGTTATGACCAAGCTGGACAGCATATTAAAAAGCAGAGACATTACTTTGCCAACAAAGGTCTGTCTAGTCAAGGCTATGGTTTTTCCAGTAGTCATGTATGGATGTGAGAGTTGGACTGTAAAGAAAGCTGAGCGCCGAAGAATTGATGCTTTTGAACTGTGGTGTTGGAGAAGACTCTTGAGAGTCTCTTGGACTGCAAGCAGATCTAACCAGTCCATTCTGAAGGAGATCAGCCCTGGGTATTCTTTGGAAGGACTGATGCTATAGCTGAAACTCCAGTACTTTGGTCACCTGATGGGAAGAACTGACTCATTGGAAAAGACCCTGATGCTGGGAAAGATTGAAGGAGGGAGGAGAAGGAGACGGCAGATGAGATGGTTGGATGGCATCACCGACTTGACGAACCTGAGTTTGCGTAAGCTCTCGGAGTTGGTGACGGACAGGGAAGTCTGGCGTGCTGCAGTCCATGGGGTCGCAAATAGTTGGACACAGCTGAGCGACTGAACTAGACTGAATGCATGTGCACACATCTATGTTTCAGCATTGTGGCGGAGACTGTTAACTGGCTAATTTACTACCTACTCCCATCCCCGTTCTGCCTTGCCACCTCCACTAAGTCTAGAAAAGTTAAATGTTGGTAGTTAGGGACGGCCATGTAGCACCATCTGGCCAGTTGCTATTTTGGGAAATACACTGAGGAATTTTATAAACCCTTCTGCTCTTCAAATAAGAGATGGATACATTTGGTTTCACCTCCTAATTCTTGTCTTCACAGTGGTTGTGGTAGCTGTGACAGTCACATTGAGACATTGAGAGAGATCTAGAGAATAAGTGGAAATATAGTCAAGCCAACCATCTTTGGCCCAAAATACCCACTTCAGTACTAATGATGTAAGAAATATGGAACTTTACTTAAGCTACTTTTAGTCAGATTTTCCTATTATTTATAGCCAAAAACATTCCTAAGTAATAGACTCAGCAACTATACCCACACACACTCTCTCAATTTTACATGTTTGTATATATATTTAACTTTATTTTCCATACCTACCAAGACTTGGGGCTATTTTTAGACTTGGATTTTGATGAAAAGTAAATAGGACTTAATGTTAGAGAAAAAATAGAAAGTGGAATGCCTTCTTCGTTGTTACCAACCCAGACACTATCCTTTGCAATAATTTCCCTTGTATCTGTTCTGTCCTTGTCTGATAGTGGAAATGAAACATGAAGGCAAGCAGGAAGAGAATGGTTGAGAAGAAAGATAAATGCTGAAGTAGTTCATTCTGGAAGTTAGGTTATGGGGAAATGCCTAAGACTAAGAATTAGTTTGTTGTGGCTTGCAGAACACCACTGGAAGGGTTCCCAAGTGGTGACAATGCCTAGTCACATGATAGATAGGTTTAAATCCTAGTCCGTCGTTGCGCATACCTATGTATTTAGGACCAAAAACACCATTAGCTGTTTCCATTTGGCAAGCCAGGGTTCCCTAGCAGCCAGGAGATTGTTCTCCCTTTCCTGCCATTTAGGAAGTTGAGAGAAGAAACCATTCTTCTTTGTCCGAGATTGGAACAGCTTTCCACAGAGTGTTTTGGTTTTGTTCAGTCTTATATGAAAGATACCATCAAATAAGCAAGAGATCTTTAATGGACTCCGACCTTCCATGACACAAACGTGAAACCAAGTTAAAAACACTCAGCCTGTTCTTTCGTTCAGAGACCAGTGCGGTTGCTTTGTTTATTGCTCCTTTATTCATCCTAACTGTATTGTGTGTCTACATTTCCTGACTCTGTATGCGATTGTCATTTAATAATGTCAGCATGTAACTTTGCTCTTTTTCAACCAGGTCACTTGGATTATTCTTCACTGTGGTGACCTTCCATAGTTTGTGTTTTTATTTTTTCTTAGTAGCTGCCTGCTCCTATTTAACTGTTTTTGATTCCCTCCTTCTACGTGTGTGTGTGTGTGTGTGTGTGTGTGTGTGTGTGTGTGTGTGTGTTCAGAATCAGTTCCTTACCTTAGAGGGGAGGAAGGTAGCTTCAGTGTGTGTGTGTGTGTTCAGAATCAGTTCCTTACCTTAGAGGGGAGGAAGGTAGCTTCAGTGTGTGTGTGTGTGTGTGTGTGTGTGTGTGTTCAGAATCTTGTTCAGACACTTGTTTATGTGACCAAAGGTTATTTCTGAGACAGGAAGTAAGGTTTTGCCAGTTTTCATTGATCTAATAATTAATTCTGATTTTACAGAAAGAGTTTATATTAGTCAGCTCGGGCTGCCATAATCGAATATGGCATATTAGGTGACTTAAGCTTCAGAAAGTTATCTCTTCACAGTCCTAGGAGCTTACCTTAGTGGGGAGGAAGGTAGCTTCAGTCTTCTGTCAGAAGTACTGGTTGAGATTTAGGAATCCTTGAGAGAAAAAACTCAATGGGATAGTTGGAATTCACACTGAATTCATGGATTATCATTTAGTCTCTGATTTTAAAACACTTTAATGTTTTGTTCCTAAAGACTCTAAACCATTTTCTTAATCTTAAAAATGTTGCTGCTCTTTTTCTTCAGAATCTTCAACTACTGGGAGCCACAGCCATTGAGGATAAATTACAAGATCAAGTGCCTGAAACCATAGAAACTCTAATGAAAGCAGACATCAAAATCTGGATCCTTACAGGAGACAAGCAGGAAACTGCCATTAACATTGGTAATTCAGCTAGTTTAAACTTTATGTCATGGTGCTTTTTAACATGTTTTGATACATTTTAGAAGATATATTTGAGGTATTTCAAGATTTGAAAGATTTAGTGTTTTGAGATTTCCTTATTTGTGGTTTCACTTAGCTTATCTATTTACTTATGGCCCCAGTCAGAGAAGGCAATGGCACCCCACTCCAGTACTCTTGCCTGGAAAATCCCATGGACGAAGGAGCCTGGTAGGCTGCAGTCCATGGGGTCACTAAGAGTCAGACACGACTGAGCAACTTCACTTTCACTTTTCACTTTTCACTTTCATGCATTGGAGAAGGAAATGTTCTTGCCTGGTGAATCCCAGGGACGGGGGAGCTTGGTGGGCTGCCATCTATGGGGTCGCACAGAGTCGGACACAACTGAAGCGACTTAGCAGCAGCAGCAGCAGCAGCATGGCCCCAGTGCCCCCTTTAAAGATGCAGTGATTATCTATACAGCCAAACTTTAGCTCTTGCAGCCACATAGTGCCCTCTCTCACCTTTGAACTCTGCCTGCCCCTAATTCACCTCCTTAATTGACACACATGGATGAACTTTCTGCAGTTGTCTGCCAGAGTCTGGAGACTAGAATTATGGCAAGCTTGTATACTGACACTTGTTTATGTGACCAAAGGTTATTTCTGAGACAGGAAGTAAGGTTTTGCCAGTTTTCATTGATCTAATAATTAATTCTGATTTTACAGAAAGAGTTTATATTAGTCAGCTCGGGCTGCCATAATCGAATATGGCATATTAGGTGACTTAAGCATCAGAAAGTTATCTCTTCACAGTCCTAGGAGCTGGAGTCCCAAATCAAGATGTCAGCAAGTTGGTTTCTCCCAAGGCCTCCCCTCTTGGCTTGTAGACGGTCACATCTCTGTGTGTCCGCGCCTGACCTCTCCTCTGTGGATGCTCACAGCGCGTCTGGTGTTCTGTCCTCTTCCTATAAGGACACTAGTCCTGTTGGATGAGGGATCACCCTTATGATCTCGTTTAACTTTAACTCTTTGAAGACCCTGTCTCCAAATACTGTCACACTGGTGGCTGGGGCTTCAACATATGAATTGGGAGGTGGGACAAAATTCAGTCTGTAACAGAGGAGAAAGGTAATGTTTGCTGGTAGAGGCCTGTAGTACCAATAATGTACAAGAAAAATAGTCATTTCCCCCCGCAAATTCAGCAGTAGCATGTTGCCTGAGCACTGTGAACCCTGACATCAACCTCTGGATGATACTGATTATACAAATTACGCACAAAACTCTCCCAAAATTAAAGAAACCATTTCAGGAGTATTCACAAACTAAAACCACATTTTTTGAAAGTCATTAAGTATCATCTATATTAAAAAAAAAGATTTTAGCTAATATTCCTTTTAGAAATGTGAGTAATCAGTATATTCTGTGATAAATACTATACTTATAAATATAGTATTTATATTAAACTATGAATACTATAAATTCATAGTTCAGTTCAGTTGCTCAGTCATGTCTGACTCTTTGCGACCCCACGAATTGCAGCACTCCAGGCCTCCCTGTCCATCACCAACTCCCAGAGTTCACTCAGACTCACGTCCATCGAGTCAGTGATGCCATCCAGCCATCTCATCCTCTGTCGTCCCCTTCTCCTCCTGCCCCCAATCCCTCCCAGCATCAGAGTCTTTTCCAATGAGTCAACTCTTCACATGAGGTGGCCAAAGTACTGGAGTTTCAGCTTTAGCATCATTCCTTCCAAAAAACACCCAGGACTGATCTCCTGGAGATCAGGAGACCTGGAAAATGCAAATATGATAAAGTAGTGTAACTACAGATAGAGGGGGAATAAATGGTGGTTAAGAGTGATCCGTGGGGAAGATGAACAGTCCTCAGGATGGTCCTGGATATGTAGCCAGTGTGAAAATACCTATGAAAAGGAGAGAAGGGTGGTGGTTTCTAGTAACCCTTAACTTCTAGAATCCTAAAAGTTGTTCCTAGAAAAAGGAAAGTAAGATTCATTCATTTAGCAAATGATTATGGTGCCTGTGGTACCAGGCATCAGTTAAGAACACAGAACAAAATGTATCAGAACCTCTGCCATCGGAACTCAGATTCTGGTCAGGGAAACAGACAATAATATAAATGAGAAAAACACATAATATACTTCATGGCAATAATTGTTCTAAAGAAAAATAAAGCAGGGAAGGGAGAATAGGGCATTACACTGCTGCTGTTGCTGGAAAGTGGCTTTAGTCGTGTCTAACTCTGTGCGACCCCATAGACGGCAGCCCACTAGGCTCCTCTGTCCCTGGGATTCTCCAGGCAAGAATACTGGAGTGGGTTGCCATTTCCTTCTCCAATGCATGAAAGTGAAAAGTGAAAGTTTTCACTTTACACAGAGGGGTTCAATTTTAAATCAGGAAGTCAGGAAGAAGTATTGAAAAAGTGAAAGCCCAGAAACAACCTATGAGAAGAAAGGGAGCTTGTCACTCAAATGATTCGGGACAGCTGTCTTCTGTCCAACAGAAAGAGCAGATATGCCCAGGGCTAGAGGAGGAGAAGAGGTGAGCGGTGTAACAGAGCTCAGGTTGGATGGAGCCACCTACACTGTTGTCCAGTCTTGGCATTTACTCTGAGATGGAAAACCACTGCATGGTACTGAACAAAGTGGAGGAAACACTTGATCCGACTTTCCTATTAAAAAAAAAAAAAAACTCTATGTATCTGTCTGGCTGCTAGACTCAGAGTAGACTCAAAGGGAAGCAAGTATTGAAGCAGGAAGGCCAGACACTGTTGAATTCATCCAAGCAGGACATGGTGATGCTTGGACCTGGGTGGTAAAATAGAGGTGGTTAGGAATGGTTGGACTCTGGATGTATTTTTGAAGGTACAGCCAACAGGATTGATTGATAGATTAGACACAGAGTATGGGAGAAAGGAAGGAATCCCAGGTAACTTCAAGGTGCTTTAGCCTTAGCAATTGAAGGATGGAGTTGCCATTAACCAAATGAGGAAGACTAAAGGAGGAGCGAGTTTTCTGGAGGGAAAACTTCCTTCTTTCTGAAGGGAGGTTAAGCGCCTAATTTTAGATGTGTTAAGTTGGAGATGTTTATTTTACACCTAAATGTCTGCTGTAAAGTAGGCACTGCCATGTGAGAGTCCAGAGTTCAGGAAAGAGGGATTTATGAGATCTAGAATGGTCAACATTTCAGTCCAGTTCAGTCGCTCAGTTGTGTCCAACTCTTTGCAACCCCATGGACTGCAGCACGCCAGGCTTCCCTATCTATCACCAACTCTCACAGCTTGCTCAAACTCATGTCCATCAAATCAGTGATGCCATCCTACAATCTCAATCTCTGTTGTCCCCTTCACCTGCCTTCAATCTTTCCCAGCATCAGGGTCTTTTCCAATGAGTCAGTTCTTCACATCAGGTGGCCAAAGTATTGGAGTTTCAGATTTAGCATCAGTCCTTCCAATGAATATTAGGACTGATTTCCTTTAGGATAGACCGGTTTGATCCTCTTGCAGTCCAAGGGACTCTTGAGAGTCTTCTCCAACATAACAGTTCAGAAGCATCAATTGTTCAGTGCTCAGCTTTCTTTACAGTCCAACTCTCACATCCATACATGAATATCTGGAAAAACCATAGCCTTGACTAGATGGACCTTAGTTGGCAAAGTAATATCTCTGCTTTTTAATATGCTGTCTAGGTTGGTTGTAACTTTTCTTCCAAGGAGTAAGCATCTTAATTTCATGGCTTCAGTCACCATCTGCAGTGATTTGGGAGCTCCCCAAAATAAAGTCAACCAGTGTTTCCACTGTTTCCCCATCTATTTGCCATGAAGTGATGGGAACGGATGCCATGATCTTAGTTTTCTGAATGTTGAGCTTTAAGCCAACTTTTTCACTCTTCTCTTTCACTTTCATCAAGAGGCTCTTTAGTTCTTCTTCACTTTCTGCCATAAAGGTTGTGTCATCTGCATATCTGAGGTTATTGATATTTCTCCTGGCAATCTTGATGCCAGCTTGTGCTTCCTCCAGCCCAGCATTTCTCATGATGTACTCTGCATATAAGTTACATAAGCAGGGTGACAATATACAGCCTTGACGTACTCCTTTCCCGATTTGGGATCAGTCTGTTGTTCCATGTCCAGTTCTAACTGTTGCTTCTTGACCTGCGTACAGATTTCTCAGGAGGCAGGTAAAATGGTCTAGTATTCCCATCTCTTGAAGACTTTTCCACAGTTTGTTATGATCCACACAGTCAAAGGCTTTGGCATAGTCAATAAAGCAGAAATAGATGTTTTTCTGGAACTCTCTTGCTTTCTGGATAATCTATTGGGTGTTGGCAATTTGATCTCTGGTTCCTCTGCCTTTTCTAAATACAGCTTGAATATCTGAACGTTCACAGTTCATGTACTGTTGAAGCCTGGCTTGGAGAATTTTGAGCATTACTTTGCTAGCGTGTGAGATGAGTGCAATTGTGCAGTAGTTTGAACATTCTTTGACATTGCCTTTCTTTGGGATTGGAATGAAAACTGAGGAATGAGATCACGAAAGAAATAAGTGTAGATGGTACTGTTTTACATGTGAGCTGGGCCAAAAAGGTTGCCTATTTTTGTCTAGCCATGTTCAGCTGTAGGCAAACAAGTGGGCAGAGTTGGTTTGATCAGCAGGTGAGTTTGCCCTGTACCAAGTACAGCAAAGCAAGAGAGAGCAGGAGAAAAGAAAATGTGATAACAGTCCAAGGGCAGGGAGATAGATAGTGGTGGGATCAATGGTCCAAGAGAAACCCAGACAACCTCCTGCATCCTTCTCCCAAACAACCGTTGGCCCATCTTCTGCTCTACATGTTGGTCATCATGAAGGGTATGCCATAGGCACTTAACAGTTTTCAGAACATTGAGAATCCTTACTGTATTCTCTTTCCATGTTTGTTTATCAAGGCAGCCTTAACCTGTCAGGTGATGTCCTTGTATCTTATCCCCCTTTTATAGCAAGCAGAGTATTTCTTTTTCAAACTTCTGCAGATCCAGAAGACAGCTGACTGCCATCTTTCTTGTTCAAATAGATAGCATTTTAATTTTACCAAAGAATATATATAAAATTCATAAGTTTTGTAGTTTTAGCATTTTAACATCTTCATCTTCTTTCTCTAGAGAAATTAATTATGTCAACCAATTTACTCTGTTTGGACATAGGGCACTCCTGCAAACTTCTGAGGAAGAACATGGGAATGATTGTTATAAATGAAGGCTCTCTTGATGTAAGTAAGATTGTCTTTTTGAAAAACTTTTAGTAACTTACCTTGTATTTTATATTCAGCTAACTTGAGACATTTTGTTTTCCTGGGTTAAAAGGTGCCTTATTACTGTCATTCTGCTGGAACAAATGTACACTGTTTTGAACCACTGATGTAAATAGACACTAGTTTTGTGTCTTTAACAGCTAAAAGAAATTGCTAAACGTTGTGAGACCAAAAAGCTGCTTTACAAAAGCGTTATGTCAAGAGATTGCTGAGTGACTACAGCTTCTTTGTATCTGCCTGAGTATTTTGTATATTTCAGTATTACTACATATTATATATGTAATATTTCAGTATTAATATTTTGCTTCTTTTTTAAAAAAATGTGAAAGCTATTGAACAACACCAAATAGCCAACAGTCAACTCTTTTTTTAATGTCTGAAGTTCAGAATTGACATAGAAATTCCTAGGATATCTTTTTTCATGACTAAGATCGCATGAAGTTATATTTGGAAAAGAGGGAAACATTTTTTAGGAGTATAAAAGATAGAAGTTAACCCCCAAAATGTAGGTCATGACCTGTAAATATTTCAAAGGAAAGATGACTATTTGCAATTTAAGGTGGAAGACAGAACAGGAAAGGTGATATACAGCTGCTTGAAATAGCCCTTGTGACGCAAAGAGCAGAACAGAGGAAACCTGATAACTAGGGATGTTGGAGAAGCTGAGAGGCCACCTCTGTGGAAGGGATGGTGAAGAAGTAGATGTTTAGAAGTTGGGTATAGACAGGAAATTACATGTAAGAAGTACTTTGTTTCTGATTTTTAGACTGGAATGATGATCTCTTCTTTATTATTGTACTTAAAATGCGCTTCCCTTTCTTGTGAGATCTTTGAGCACCTTGTAGCCTGAGGAATAATATATGATTTTGTAATCATGGGAACTGCTTATGCCTTTAATTATTGGAGAAGTGCTTTTTGTGAACCAGGCTTTAATCCTAAAAACACAAACAAAAACAAACAAAAAAAAAAGCCAGCCCTCCAAAAGCTTACAAATATTAAGAGAAGTAAATTGCATACAAGTAATAATGCAAAACAAATAGGTAAGTAAGGTAGATAACTTGCTGTGAAAATATCATGAAGTTTAAGGAACTATTTACAAAGTAAGTGGCATTTAGTTACATAAAGGTGAGTAAAACTTGAGTCATTGAGTAAGAGGAGCGGAAGCAGAAAGTTAGTGCAAGTTAAGTTCCTCTGTTGGGGCCTGAAAGAGGAACATTAAACTTGAACACAAGATTATAATTTTTTAAGTATGTTTTCTTTGAATAAATACAGGCACAGAATGTAAAACTTAAAAGTTAGGAAAAGAGAAAATATAGATGATAAAAAGTGAATCTCTCACCTTTCTTTTTTTATTTTATTGAAGTATAGTTGATTACAATGTTGTGCTAATTTCCACTGTACAGGAAAATGACTCAGTTTTATATATATATGTATAGACACACATACATACATATATGTAGGTATGTAATGTATATATATATACTGTTTCATATTCTTTTCCATTATGGTTTATCACGGGATATTGAATATAGTTCCCTGTGCTGTACAGTAGGACCTTGTTGTTTATAAATCTCCCACCTTTATATCCAAGCTACTAGTTTACCTCCCCAGGGATGGCCGCTAGTTCCAGTTCGTGTGTTCATCCAGAGATGTTCTGCCGTATCTAAGGGATTTATGTGCATGTCAGTTGACACATCCTTTGTTGTTAAACACATTACAGCATCCTGTCCACACTCCTTGATACTGCACTTTGTTTTTCTCACTTAATATATCTTAGCAGTTGTTTTATAATGGTCCGTATGAAGCTACCCAATTCATTTTAACAGTGGGCACAGTATTTATAAGGCGTCCATTAAAAAGTGACAGAGGGGGTTAAACCTGGAGAGGTAATCTCAGGTCAATTGTGGAAAGCTAGGCCAGGTTTGAGAGTTGCCTTCATAGGCAAGGGGCATGACTTCATCAGCCTCTTAAAAGAGGTGTGATGTATAGAAGCAGTTGGCAAGTTGGAAGGGTGCAGACAAGGGACCAGGATAAGAGTCAGAGAGGAGGAAATGGGGGCACAGTGCCAGCGATGTGATGTAAAGTTCAGGGATACTTATCCCCATGGGGGTCCCTGGAAAAGGAGCCATCCAAGGTGGTTCCAGAACTGGGTTGCAGTTGTTCACAGCCTTGCAAAAACTTCAGTGTGAACGTTTCCATAATCCCTATAAACCTTTAGGCCTTTGTCAGCATCATAGGTTAAACGTGATGCACAGACTTTCTGACACTTGAAGGAAACCAGAAGTGGGACCTGTGAGACTGAAGTGAAAGCATGGTTGATCACATGCTTGATGTGACATCCTTTCCTTTTTGTCTGGATTTAGGCTTTCACCTTACATAGAGTGTGCTGGCATTGCTCTTTTTGTTTTCACCTGTTTCATCATTTTTCTCCAGCTCTTGGATAAACACATCCAAATGTTCTTGAAGTGTTTTTAGTGTCAAATGATATAAGCAGTAATCTCAAGAAAAAAAATAAAGAGAGAAAACTGAAATACAGAAAATATTCTGTGCACTGAATCCTGTATTGTTAAGACAGAGGCATTTATTTTCATTTTGAAGTTACCAAGATGGTAACTCAAAAGTCATAGACACTTCAAAGGTTTTTGCACTTTGTGTTGCTACAAGAGCAAACATAAATCATCCCAGGGGAATGCTCAGTTTTGATGAGAGCAAGGACCCCGTCTGTCTATTTTGGTCTGCAATCTCTGTCAGTCTCCAGCAAACTGCCTAGCTCATTGTTGTGGGCGTGCTCAGTTGCTCAGTCATGTCCGACTCTTTGTGACTCCATGGACTGTAGCCCACCAGGCTCCTCTGTCCATGGAATTCTCCAGGCAAGAATACTGGCTTGGGTTGCCATTCCCTTCTCCAGGGGATATTCCTGACCCAGGGATAGAACTCAAATCTCCTACATTGGCAGGTGGATTCTTTACCACTGAGCCATAAATATTTGAGAAATGAGTTACTGAATAATGTTTAATTAAGGGATCCCTTTTTTAAAAATTTGTGTATCAGTTTTAAATGTGGTAATAGTCTATCATATCTGATATTTAAAGAGCAAAGTGATTGGAAATGGCCTTAACAATTTGTGTTGGTTTGGTGTGAAAGATCACAGGCAGATGCTATGGCTGAGCAGATTGACACTGATTCATCCAGCATTGGACTGCCTCTGGTTCTCGCACTGGTGTCTGGAGGAGGCTTTTTCTCCCAGGCAGTTAATCGGTGACTTTAACAGATCTGGCTGTCTGGGGTCAGACCTGCTGCGGTGAACTCATTTGCTTCATAGCAGGAAAGGAAACCCCACTTTGCATCATAGCTCCTCCAGGTCTTGTGTGATACAACCCACGGCTGAGATTTCAGGCAAATCATTAGAATGAGTCTAGGGAAATCATTATTTTTCATTGCCATGGAAAAGCAAAGTATCCTCTGTGTTCACATTTGTACTGATAATAATAAAAGGGTTATCATTCCATCAGCACAAAGCGTAATTAATTTTCAAGTAATAAACTTAGAAACACACCACCTTAGGAAATAATATAATAGGAAATAAATTGTAGGTGTGCAAAGTTTTGTCAAATCACGATTTTAATGAATGTACTCAAATCACTCTGAACAGCAGCACAGTGGTTCAGGGCCCAGTTCTGCCCCACCTGAGTGGTGGATTCTGGACAAGCGGAAATTAGAGAACTTCTCTAAGCCACTTGTACTGCCTCTGAGGTAATGATAATGTTACCCTTGGCATAGGATTGGTATGGTTAGCACAGGGCACAGCACATATAAAATGAATGTTACACAATTTTGTAGAAAAATAGCCTATGTTGAAATCCTGCTCTACAGACCTAATATGGAAATCTGACTTTTCTGCCTCTGTACATTCCCAGCTCCTCTCCCAGAAGAGCAGCACTCCCCGCTAGCATGATGCCTGAGTGCAGAGCTGGGGGTTCTCACTCAGTCACCTACCCAACTATTGCCAGATGCTGACAGTGTCAGCAAGAGAGGTTCTTAGGAAGCTTGATCATATTGCTTTTAATTTAGGAAGTAAGAATTTTATGGGTAAGCATCTTTAATAATCATGTAAAGTTGATCAAAATCTGTTAGATATTTATAATAAGCAGATGATTTAGGTAACATGTAACTTTTTATCATGTAACTTTGAGCTGTTTTATTAAGGGTTCCGTGATATTGATATGAGACGTTTTCTTAAGGGTCTGCTAAAGCAAGAATTTTAAATTACTGGCTTGAAGAATATTTTGTACTTCTCTAAGTCTACAGAAATGCCCAGAAATGATCCCGTTAAATTCTCAGAAACCCCTTTGGCTTAATGACCTAGATCCAGATTCTTCCAGCATCTCTTTTTTTTAAATTTCTATTGGAGTACAGTTTTTTTACAGTGTTGTATTAGTTTTTGCTGTACAGCAAAGTGAATCAGTTATTCATATACATATATCCACTCTTTTTTGGATTCTTTCCCATAAAGGCCATTAGAGAGTAGTGAGCAGCATTCCCTGTGCTATATGGTAGGTCCTTATTAGTTATCTGTTTTACATATAGTAATGTATATATGTCAATTCCAATTTCCCAATTTATCCCCCAGCATCTCTTTTATACTTTTGGTTTGCCATGAAGTAACATGTTCAAAATATATCTGTTAAAACTGGAAACATCTAAAAATGTGAGCTAAGACCTAGGGAATCTCCCATGTGACCTATCTTTAGCTGCCATTATCTAATTAATATATTTTAAAATGTAGTATAATGGGTTTATGTTATATTAAGGAGTGTGATGATTATAGTATTCAAATGTCCCATAGCATTCTAATTCTGTGAATCTCTGAAAATACTTCAGGTGACCCAGAATATTTGTTAATGGATATTATCTAACTTTCTGTAAAAGGTAGAGAGAAAGTGAAGACTGTTTCATTGAGATAGCTCAGGATTTCACTACCCTCATCTGTCAAGTCTGGGTAAGTGGAAGGAACCATAATTTCTCAAGCCATTAACTCTTTAGGTGCCCAAATGATCTTTCTTGGGTCTCACATGATACCCTTGTAACCTTGACCTCTCCTCCTCCTAGCACCTCCTAGGACAACTGTGGGATCTGTCCTGGGAGGCAGCTCTGGACCTTAAATTTGTTCCTATTGTTTCTTCTCCTCTTTTCTACTGTCTGGATTCCCTGGGAAAAAGAAAGGGGCAGAGAGGAAAATTATATTTATGGAATCAACAGGAATGATGGTTAAATATGTATGTGAGGAATTTGGAGAAATAAATTTCCTCTACTTGGAGTCAAAAGGCTTCAAGTCTTCCCAAATTTAACTCCTGAGAAACCCTGCCTGCCTCTCCTTCTGATCATCTGGGCACAGTTGGTTTTCAGTTTCTGCTTCTGTTGGTATTCACATTTAGCCTGATGAGGAGTCAGTACCCAATATATGGGAAGTGCAGAGTATGGATCCGAAAGAAAAATGCAGGCATCTGACTATGTGAAGAGGAAGCTCTGCTGCCCCTGCAGGGTTCTATGCATGGCTGATAGAGTCATAAAAAACACTAGCTTATATTTGGACTAAAGATTTTACAGGGACAATCACATTTACACCTGAAAACATTAGTAGGCAGATACCATTATGCCCGGGCTTCCCTTGTGGCTCAGCTGTTAAAGAAACCTGGAGACCCAGGTTCAGTCCCTGGGTTGGGAAGATCCCCTGGAGGAGGGAAAGGCTACCCACTCCAGTATTCTGGCCTGGAGAATTCCACGGACTGTATAGTCCATGGGGTCACAAAGAGTTGGACACGACTGAGTGACTTTCACTTCACCATTATGCCCAATCTTGAAAGTAAACTTGACCTCTAGTGTTAAGCAAACTCTGGAGGATGTATGTAAGTCATTGGATTCTGGAGTCTAAGCAAATAGAATTTTCTGGAACCTAAGTTTCCAGTGACACTTGTAAAACAAGAGTAATAATAATACCCATCTCTAGGGTGTTGTGGGGGTTAAACCAAACAATACATTTTAAATACAATACCTAGCATTTAGTAAGCACGTTAAGAACTAGGAACCACTGTTGTGATCATCATTATTATTTCTTTTAACATCTTTATTCCCGGGGGTAGAGGGAGTTTCGTTTTGCCAAGTGCTATAAGAGGTGATTTTAAATAGCCGTCCTCCTCACTACTTAAATTTCTCTGCTTAATTTGCAAATATGAACTTAAGCCAGCTTACATTTGATTATGGATACCAGTGTTTTCTCTCACCTGTATATTTTGCAGAAAATGAATTGTTAACCACATTTGATATTAACAAGCACAAGAATATGTATTTTTCAACACCATGGTAAAAGAAAGCCCTTTATAGGATTGCACATTTTTTTCTAGCTAAATTTGGTTTTATAACACCATGTAAGCTTCAAATATAACTTACAAGCATTCATGACATAAATGGCGAAGTTGTCATCTGTACCCTTTTAAGCTCATCTTACATGTATTATGCAGACAAACCTTACTGTTTGGGAAACCAATCACTGTTGAATGGCTTCTGAAAGAAATCCAGAATAAGCAAGTTATTGAATTGGCTCCAGAAAAAGAAGGGGAAAAAGGAGAATTGAGGCTACTTCAGGTTTTGTCTTGATATGTCCCATGAGTCTAATACAATACATTTTGTATTGCTTTGAAAAATAGTTCAGGCAGGTTTTAAACCACAGTGAATTTTCTTCCACTGCCAGCTTTGGATCTTTAGGATTGTGAATTCTCTGTTACCATTAGCAAAGTTGTTTCAGCTTTTTGGCCTGAAAATGTTTAAGAGCTCAGTTTAACGTTTAAGGTGTTAATGTGTCCCTATCAGAAGCAAAGATATGTTTTTGTAATGTCCCATTGCAGGATGATTGTTCAAATACTGTCTGGCACACAGCTTGCTTCAAGTAGCGCTCAGTGAAGAAAGCGAACTTTGTTACATTTGAGAGAAATGGGTTAGTTAAAAAAAAAAAAAGTAAACATTACAAAAATGAAAATAACATATGAACAAATAATCTGTTCCCTTTTCCTCTGATTTAAGATAGTGTCTGCCACAAAGCAGAGTTTGTGGTTGAAAAAGTTCCATCGAGTCCATTGTTTGGTCTCAGAAAAACTAAATGTGTCCCCTTTTCTTAAACAAAATTCAGTAATCTTGGCTTGTGTGCAGAACCCAAAGTGAAGTTGTTCACAAATCCATAGTATTTCTGTTTTGAGAAATTCTTCCTGCCACAAGCTTGAATGGTCTTTATCCCTCTCTCTCTCTCTCTTTTTTTTTTTTTTTTGGCTAAACATCTGAGCTCTTTCAAGAGCTCTCTGAGACCTAGAATTACCGATAAATCCTTTCTAACCAGTCTACCCTCTTGCCATTTCCTCACAGCTTGTGGGCAGTTTTGAGGGGAACAGACTGCTGTGCCTTGGGACTTCTTTGCGCCTCTGCCACCCATGTCTTTTGATGAGTTATTAAACTGACAGTTTGCAGGAAGCTGTGTCCCAGGTGTGTCTGTATGCACTCGCCTCTGTTCCTTTTTTCATTTTGACTCTTTTATTGGCACATAGTTGCTTTTTGCCTCCGTTCCTACATGAATGATGATGTTTGTCTCAATTACAGATGGAGACTATGGGTTCACAGGATTAGCAAATGTGGGATCCTAAATTTTGACCTAGATGACTTTAATCCCAAAATTGTTTTTCCTTTTGTTTTTAAACAACCCTTCCTTCTCCAGAAATAACAGGGCCTTAGTCCCAGAAAAAAGCCTTCTGGGAGCTTCCCCCCAGATTTTCCAACTTGTCTTTGCCTCCCCTTCCTACTCACCACCAAGGCTCCAGAGCAGCTGGGAAAGAAGTGCTCTTCTGGGAATTGGTGATGTTGGGTATCTGGTATTTATGAAATTTACAGAAGACCCTATATTCCATTTTACTATGACAGTTGTACATGGATTTTTTTTTAATTTTATTTTATTTTTAAACTTTACATAATTGTATTAGTTTTGCCAAATATCAAAATGAATCCATCACAGGTATACATGTGCTCCCCATCCTGAACCCTCCTCCCTCCTCCCTCCCCATACCATCCCTCTGGGTCGTCCCAGTGCACTAGCTCCAAGCATCCAGTATCGTGCATTGAACCTGGACTGGCATCTCATTTCATACATGATATTTTACATGTTTCAATGCCATTCTCCCAAATCTTCCCACCCTCTCCCTCTCCCACAGAGTCCATAAGACTGTTCCATACATCAGTGTCTCTGGATTTTTTTTTAAATGGATGTTGAAAATAATGGAAATGGTGTGCCTTTGGAATTTGCAGTGAGAAAACACAGTAGATAATGATTCCTCTGTATTCCTACATGAATTAATTCAAATCATTAGGAAAATGGACCCAACCTTAGCTTTCTTTGTGGTTCTTGGTAAGAATTTCTCACAGACACCAGTTGTTACTTTCTCCAAACCGTTGATTTGGTAATTTGCTTACTTTCAAAAAAATGGTTGTATATTCTAAGCAGTCTCTTCTGGCTGAATTGAAGGCCATACGAGAGACTGGATGTCTGCCCACCCAGTTCCTCCAGGACGCTTCCTCCTGCGCTTGAGTCACTGCCGCCGCTGGAGAATATTTAATACCAAACTCAAAATAAGTGTTTAGGAGGCTTTCAGTGGTGGTTTCAAATAATTACTATGAGGGCTTTGGTAAAAGCCTTTATCCACAAAACTATTTAAATTATATAATTATACCCCCTGCCTCACTCTTCCTTCCTTTCCCGGGGTTTGTCTTTCTTTGCTTGGTGCCTCCATCCTACACTGCAAGACAGACTTGGACCCAGATTAGACACTTCTCAGCCTTTCTCTCTAGGGTACCCCAAACGAGACTAGATGCCTCACAAGGAGTTATTTGCCTGACAGAACCTATCATAACCCCAAATCCCAAACCTCTGCCCAGGGGCCAAGAGCAATTTACCTAGCTCTACAACTTCCTCTTCCTACCTTCTTCCATCCTGTAACCTTTGACCTTTTTCACATGGCATGACCCTATTGGGAGATTGGACCATTTCCTCAATTATAGTGTTTTGTATCAACACCTGCCCTGAAGAGCTCATATCTGCATATCAGCAAAGCATGAGCAAGATTTTTTTGTTTCCCTTTCCTTTATGTTTAGCAATATGTTTTGATTAAATTCATTCACTTGACTCTTTTCCACTAAGCTGTTTTAGAAGACCTCTTTGACCATATGTTTTTTAAACTAATTTATTTGTTTTAATTGGAGGCTAATTACTTTACAGTATTGTGGTGGTTTTTGCCATACATCAACATGAATCAGCCACATGTGTACATGTGTCCCCCCATCCTAAACCCCCCTCCCATCTCCCTCCCCATCCCACCCTTCTGGGTTGTCCCAGAGCACCAGCTTTGAGTGCCCTACTTCATGCATCAAACTTGCACTGGTCATCTATTTTAATATGGTAATGTACATGTTTCAGTGCTATTCTCTCAAATCATCCCACGCTCCCCTTTTCCCACATAGTCCATGATTTCACCTTCTGTCTGCCTTTACCCATTTTGCGAAATTACTTTATGTTGGTTTGATTCTATATGAATATGTTTTTTGAAGGTTATATTCTAATATAGCCTAGGAGTTTAGAAACACCAGATATTTTGGTCAGAAACTGTCCAAGAGAGCTAGTTAGTGATCCTGACTGGGATAAATACTAAATGGACCAGTTGTGTATAAATATAGTTTCTCTTTACTCCCAGGTATATGATCTTTACAGTGTACAGATCAGTTCAACGTACAGCCTGCAGTAAAGGAGTAGTTGATATATGTGTTGCATGGGGGTATATGGAATGTCCTGTGGTTCTCTGAATCAATAACACATTGTCAAAAAATAATACCCAGTGATTTATCCACATTGTTCTTATGGGAGTCATAACTTACTCTTTAAGAACATGCTAACATGGTCCATACTTGTTATGGTCATAGTGTATTATTAAGAATGTCCTTGGAATACTCTGTTAATTTGTAATTTTAGGTTGTGAATACTGAGAGTGTAAAAATAGAGAAAGAATGAAACATTATTTGGCCATAAATTTATAAACACCTCATGTCATAAATGGTGATGAGATAGGGCCACAAACCACCAAAACAGCTAATGAAATATGTTAGTTTAAGATTCTTATATATATCCTCTTATTTGACATCTTATGTCAATTGATAGTAGGTTTTAAAACTAGGTAGGTCAACTAAGGTTTCCCCCTGCCAATGAATATTTATAAATCTGGTTTAAAAAATAATCAGTACCTAAGAAGTAAGGTGATGGTGTGATTGCTGAAAAATATGCCAGCAAAGTGAGTCCTCACTGTTTTCTTTATCATTGTTTTCAACCTACTATTTCTGAGGGTCTCATTTACATATAATGCTATTTACTCTGCATATATATATATATATATATATATATAAAACACTTCACATTCTTTATGGGAGCTTAAACTCTAACATATATTGATGTGGTCATCTGCAAAAAACATAGATAGTAAGAGAGACATGCCAGTCAATTTATAACTTTCAATTTATGTTCTGCTCAAGAGTTATCTCAGGTTAGAGACAGAAATTTAGAGATAAAGAAAAAGTCTAGGTTAACTTGATAAATATTTGTCCTCCTACTCTCTACCAAGAGCCACATATCATGTGGGAAGGGATAATGCTATCTTTTCTATGATTGAGGGAAGACAGGTTCCCAGTTAGTTTTTACATAAAAGAAGTAGTAGCTAGTAGAGTTGAGTGTTAGTAATCAAAAAGTAGATTGAAATAAAATTGCTGTTAGGTGATTTCAAAAGGAAACTGAAAATCCTCAGTAATATACCACTTGGTTTGCACTGATGTTGTGTGGTAATTGACAAGTTGCAGAGCGTTCATTCTTCATCATGTGTGGATAATACAGTTAGATCTGATGTCAGAGGAAGGAAAAGAACTAGTCTTTCTCAGATGTCACCTCTGAGCCAAGCACTGGACAGGACACCTGAGTTAGCACATCTTGTCACAACAATAACCCTATGAAAGATATTAACCCAATCTTATTAAAAAAAAAAAAAAGACTCAGAGAAGTAACCTGCCTAAAGTGGGAGAGCAACGATTCAACCCAAGCCATTTGATACCATATCATTGCCTTCTGCGTGCCTGCATGCTAGGTCTTTTCAGTCATGTCTCTTTGCGACCCTGTGGAGCGTAGCCCGCCAGGTCCCTCCGTCCGTAGGATTCTCCAGGCAAGAATACTGGAGTGGGTTTCCATGCCCTCCTCCAGGGTCTCTTCCCAACCCAGGGATCAAACCTATGTCTCTTATGTCTCCTACATTGGCAGTTGGGCTCTTTACCACTGGTGCCACCTGGGAAGCCCCTGATTGCCTTCTAGAGATAGTCAAATGAAAAAATAAATAAGGAGATAGATTGGAATATACATGTACTCCTGGCAAAAAGTTTATTGATACACCATGAAATGAACTTACCTGTGACATGTGATGTGGGATATAATCCTTTCTAGAACCCTGAGCCTATGTAGCCACCTTATCTAGAAGTATTTTGAAGTTCTTGGTATTTTTTACTTGTTAGTGGTTGAAACTATTCCTTATTTTTCATTTAGTTTTTTTTTTTTTCTTTCACAGCATTAAGGAACTTTTTTTCAAAATAAATATTTCCATTCCAAGGAAGATGAAAAATGTTTGATTACCTTGTTTTCACCTTATACTCTGCAGCTACCAAAAGTTGAGGCATACCTTGAGTTCTTAGCCACAGTGTATGTTTTGTCTTCTGAAACTTAAGTTCTTTGTAATGTGGCTCCATTGTTTGCATCAATGTTATCAATGCCCAGAAGCACCATCTGAACCCTGATGGCCATTCTTGACTTTCTAACTAAAGAAGCCCCATTTTTTATGGTTATACATTTGTCCCTGGCGTGGGAAGATGCCCTGGGGAAGGAAATGGCAATCCAATCCGGAACTCTTGCCTGGAGAATCCCATGGACAGAGGAGCCTTGTAGGCTGCAGTCCATGGGGTCGCAGAGAGTCGGACACGACTGAGCGACTTCCCTTCCCTTCACTTCATTTGTCATATGTTGATGGCTGCCTTCTCTACACTGACTGATGACTTGTGCACATCAGCTGACAAGCTCTGAAAAGTTATTTTACAGTGACTCAACCTCTGGTAAATGGTCTTATTTCATCAGAGTCACCATCTTGCTCAAAAAGATACTTTCCTGTAATAGTATGTTGACTTTTGCCCTTTTGGTGGAAAGTAAGTGAAAACCGAAACCAGAGGTGCTAATACTAAAGTGAAAGGCACAGGCTTCATACACTTATCAAGCCATTCCGACAAGGGTCAAAGTTGTGTGTCTTCCAAAAGTAATTAACATTAGCCAAAATTCTATGCTTCGGTCATTTAACTGGTGGTGAATTTATGATAAAATGATGGTAAGCATAAGTTTACCATTTGACCTGCACACATTTAACAGATTCCCAGGAAAAATACAGGTGCTGAGTTCTTATTTGTATTCAGACCCACACACCAACATATAGTTTGAACTCAATAAGTATATATGTATCCTTTTTTAACTTTTGCTGTTTGGCTTAGCCTCGCTGATGACACCCTCTGGGATAAGATGAGTGATCGCACATTTCCTTCTGTCGCTGTAAGTAACTGCAGCCTTGGAGCAGGGTGTGGGAGCCATGACATTTAGGTGTTACATCTTAGACTGTGTGTAATCTTCACCTCATTTCTGCTGGTTAGACTGGAATAGAGTAGTCTTCTAGTCAAAGACAAGAGGCTTTCATTTTCCTCTGCTTAGGGATGTTGCTACATTCTCTACTAGGGTGTTTCCTGGATATGTTCCTAAGTAAGACTAACTGTTCTATAAACCCCTTAAAGGAATCAGAAAGAAAAGCCAGAAGCTGAAAAGGGCCATTTTTATGCAAGTGCTTTCTGCAACGTTACATTTGGGGCCATCAGAAACATAGTTCTTAGGTGGCCTAACATGTTCTTTGCACATCTGGCCTCTGGGTTCCTTAGGCTGTTCCAAGCAGAGTTTTTGCCAGAATGAAAACGACATCTTGCATGCTAGGATACTTTCCAGACAAGTCAGGGCTTTCCGTTTATTTCACTGTAAAATCGTATTCATTGTCTAGGATGCCCGCAGTGATTTTTATCAAGGATTTCCTTGGCAAAGGTCATGTAAAAGTAATGTTTAAAAAAAATTATCATAAAGCTGCCAGTCTCTGATTTCTTAAAAAATTATTTTATTTCATTGGAGGGTATGTTGTGGCTCAGGGTAGATCCTCTCAAAATATTCCAGACTGGCATATCAAATGTTTTGAATTAAAGTTACTCTAGAAAAACCAACCAATCCAAGAAAAACATTCTGACCCTCCTGTGTCTTTAGAAAGCAAGAAATAAATCTTCCATTTGGAAGGTAGCCTCTCTGCTCCAGGAGGTAGAGACATCCTTATCATCAGAGATAGGAAATTTAGGGCCAAGAAGGCTGTTTAAACAAAACTTGTTACTTCCTCACTAATTTACTACCAAAGTTTAAACTTCTCTATCTTGTCAAGTCTTTATAAATTTATTGTTTCTTTTTCTAAAAAGCATAAAAGCTGCATGCTTTGGCCACTTATTAGGTTCCATTTCTAGAGACCTCCATATACACTAATTAAATTTAAGGGGTTTTTTCCCCACATTAATCTCTCTTGTGCCAATTTAATTATTAAACCAGCCAAAAGAACTCAAGAAAGAGAGGGTGGGAAATTTCCCCCACCGTGTTAGGTATTATATGAACATGTCATCTGTTGGGCCAGGCAATGCCCTGAAGATTCACATAGAAATTTATTAGGGCCCTTTGGTCAGAGTTATCTTTTGTGAAAAATTCTGCTTAATCTAATTATCTGCCAAGCATCATTCTTTTCTTTTTTTTTTTTTTCTTTTTCCAGTATGTTTCTTATAAACCAAATACAAGTTGTTTTCTTCTCATCAATCCACTGTTATATAACCCGGCTTGATCACTAAGTAGCTAGTCTAGGTGCTGATTCCATTATATTCATTAGATAATTTATGTTATATAAGATAGAAGGAGATGCTCGATCATAACCATCACTTTGTTCTCCATTTCCTCTGTCATAAAATAAACACACTAACATTTTATTTACTGCCCTAATTAAGAGTAGCCAAGATTACACGGGAGTTTTACGGGCAGCAAAAAACAATCCTCAGAATAATCACACAACAAAGGATTGTAACTTCCCACATGAGAGTCTCCAGTCATTAATAATTTGGTTATTCCTTTTCCACCAAGCTCATATTAATTGTATTTCATCTCTTTATCAAGGGCCTCAGTCCCAAAGAGACCTAGAGATATAGACAGATAAGCAATTATACATCATGCTGCATTATGTAAGTATAAACAAGTATTTAGAGAGTCTGAAAGGTGGAGGTATTCATCTCACCTGGAGGACTCAAAGAACAGAGTTAGAGGGACTTGTCTCAGTTTGTTTATTTGTTCATTGTTCTCAGTATGTAGTCTTAGAGCATGACAGTCGGGAGAATAAAGATACAAGGGAGAAAAGGGAGGAACAGAGACGAGCAAAGTCAGTCTCCCCCACCACCTGACTACCTGGCTCAGGAGTCAGCAAGGATTAGGGAAACAGAAGTGTTTCAAGTTGAGAGAGGAAAGTTAAGAGAATTCTTTCTTAACTAAATGTTTTTAGCTGTAGTATCAGGGGGTAAATTTGGAGTCTGGGGTAGCCTCAGGAAAGAGTGGAATTGGCTAGACCTGGGGGAAAGGAGCGATCCATAGCAATGAGCACCCATAGAAAAGAGGAGAGCTGGCTAGAGCCTGCCCTCTGGGGGAGGTGATTTTCTTTCTTTCTGTGGGGTCGGAACTAAGAGTAGAGAAGTGTGGGTGGGGGACTGGATTGTGACTTGGCAAAGTAGGAAGGCATGGAGGGAGCGCCTAAGGGCTCTTGATGAGCAGTTGGCTGGGGGCAGGCCGTGAGCAGGGAGCAGATAGCTGAGTGCTCAAATGCATGTCCACATGGGATGCAGTCTGCAGGAGGTGCAGGCAGATCCCACCTTCTCTGCAGCTCCCTCCCGTACCTGGATCCCCATCTGGTGAGACGCCTGGACCCCTGCCTGTCTCCCCAAACTGCCTGTGCTTCTGACTCTCCCTGATTATAGCAACAGATGCTCCTTTTCTTTCCACCCACAAATAAGACTTTGTAGCATAAGGGAGACAGAGCTCTTATTTTGTTGTACTCTGTGGTCTTTTATCCTTTTTCTGAGTTAGCTTTTCATTTATATATTTTCACTTTCACATGTCACTAAGTTTAAATGTTTAAACATTTCCCCCTTCAGTAGCCAAAAAGAAAACAAAGCAACAGCTAATGTAGTAATAAATTTATTTCTAGCTACAGGAGATAAGCTCCAATGCAATATGGCCATAAAGTATGGCTCCTAGGCTTAAGGGAGAAGCAATAAACTTTCATAAATAAAGGAATTTTAAAATACTCCCGGCAGTATAAATAAGGGTCAAATGCAACGTGTAACTGGCAGCACACAGCCGACGACAGATCTGCTTACAAAAGGAAACTGTAAACTAAAATAAGAAAATGTTTGCAGCTTTGCTGTGGTTGTTACCTTGCACCCGAGGTGGGCTGACTAAAGAATTCACTGTGTGAAGATGTTGACTCACCTTCTGAATTGTGACCTCTAGCACATCTCCTGACACCTTTTGATTTCGCTGAAGATCTGCGATAATCACCCAGCAAACCCAGGGGTCCTGACGCCACAAATAAGTTCTCAGCACATCTTATGGTGTTAGAGAACACCCTGGAAGGAGGGAAGTTTGGGCGCCCAGGACTGTGGCCCTCAGGCTGGTTCATGAGGGAGCTTGCACAACTCAGGAGTTCACTTGTCTTCCAGTCTCACTTTGCAGCTAGTCTGTAAGGAAATTGGAAGCCCTCTTTAGGTGCATCTCAGGCTTCATTTGCCTTTTCAGATCAGGAGGGACATGGGCAAAAGCTTAAAAAAACACACACAGAGTGGCGTATGGATGGATGGATAAGTAGGAAGATAGGCAGGCAGACAAATAGATTCACAAATACACACACCTGCATTTTAGTGGGCAGTGCCTTGGTTTGAAAGATGGTTGAAGTAATAGGGATTATTCTTTAGAAAATTAAAGAGCATGAAAGAGAAGTCTGACACCTCTTTCTGTCAGTCTATCTCTCTTTCTCTCAAACCAGAAGTGATAATAGAGGGGAAATGGACTGCTGCAAGTAGGGTGAAATCAGAATTTATCAGTGCTCTCATTCCATAAACATGACTTTTCCTGAGCATCTGTAGTTGCAGGAGCTGTGTTTGTGGCTGGGAACGAGATTAGACATTGTCTGCTCCTCAAGGATCTGGAGGTCTTGGTAGCGTAGACAGACTTAGTAGCATGGAGTGCATCTGGGAGGGTTTGAGAAGGTAAGCTTGGTTTAAGAGACAGTGGGATATGCTCAGGAGAAAAGAGTGGTCCAGAGAGGGGATAAAGGAGTCAAGATTGTAAAGAGAAAAGCCAACGAAAGTTAGTTGGGCTTAGGTTTTGGACTTTATCATGTAAGTAGTAGCAAGCTATTGAAAAATTTGAGAGCAGAAAGAGGCATGATTTGTGTTTCAAGCTTGTTTTGTGAAGAGAAGTCTCTGTTGGCGGTAAAGACAAGATGAGAGACAGATGATGAGGGCTCGGGGGAGACAACAGAGGGAATGATCTGGGGATTCCATTTATAATTCGCTAGGCCTGGTACTGTTGGTTTTGTTTTTGCTGGATAATGTAGAGAAAGACAAGCTGGCACAGAAATTTAACTCTCAGTTGGGTTTCACCATTTAGTAGCCGTGTGTTTGGGGGCAAGGAACTTGAAAGTGTCACGCTTATCATCTGCAGAATGGGGCAGTAGTTATACCTCCTGCATAGGTGTGTAATAAGTGTTAACTGAAGTGTTGTATCTATGTGTGTGCCCTTAGAATCATGACTGGTGTGTGGTACATGCTAAATATTGTCTTATTTTCATTTTTTATCAGTGCATTAATTTGCTTGGTTGTTCATTTCTATGGGAGTTTGCTTCTAAGACAATCCAGAGTAAGAGTAATCAACTATGGATAGTCATTGGTAAATTTTGCTTGCATAATTTTACTGACTTTTTTTCTTTTTTTGCCTCATTTTCTTAAATTCTCTTGGGCCAAAAATTTCCAGCAGGAAATAGGAGGGTGAGGTCTGTAAATTAAAACAGCTCTTTCCCCTCTGATGTAAAGTGTGAACAGAGAATTTTGCAAAGAATGCTGCTATATGGTGGTCCTTCATGTCACTGTGTATAACAAGGAACAGGGGAAGTGTTAAACAAAGTCCCCGTGTTGGGAGGATTGGGCAGTCTTACTTTATAGTACAGCACAGTTCTATTATTTTGATAAACAGATTCTGAAATTCCAGAGCAGAGTGTGAACCACATTTGAAATACGAATGCAAAACCACCTTCAAAAATCCGCAACATAAAATTTTAATTACCTCTGCCTTTGCTTCCCTCTTTGTGAAGATAACTCAGATAACTGTACCACAGTCTTAAATTGGAACAATAATTATATCTCCCATGAGTATAACAAAAATTATTCTATAAGTATTGTTTTTACTATAGGTATATTTTATTCTATAAATATGGATTTGTTAAATTTATTATATAAATAACTACAGACTCCGTTACCATAGCACTCAGAACAAAACTCTAATAGGAAGGCAGTTTTTTCTTACACCTCCTTGTGCAGAGCATGTGTCCTGTTTCTTCGTATTGTCAGGGCTTGGGACTGCCCTGGTGATCCAGTGGTTAAGACTCCATGCTTCCAATGCATGGGACGTGGGTTTGAACCCTAACCAGGGAATTAAGATCCACATGCGACAGGGCAATAAACAAATAAATAAATAATTGTTTAAAAATAATAATAATCATATTTAGGGCTCTATTGAAATAAGCTGTCCCTATTAGGTTATAGGAAGAGTACAGGATTTGGAAAGAAATACGAAGTATCTTAAAACTTTTTGCCTTTGAAGAGCTGGGAAAGCAGTAATTCTTAACAGAGGGAGAGAGATACAACCCCTCTGTACGGTTGAGGTGAACAAAGCCTTCCTTGACACTAAAGGTTCTTACTTTGCCTGAAAGTGAACTCTTCACTGATGGAATGGGTTCTTTTATTGGATCTGCCAAGATTACTAGGGCCACATGTCACCCTCCCCAACTGAAATACAGCATCATAAAATCATAATTGAAATTACAGATGCCAATTCATGAAGTGGCAAGACATTATAGATACTGCCCTTCCTCTTCTGAGTTACTGGGAATTAATTTCAATAGCATTGAATACCTCTGAAAGAAAACCCATTATTTAAATCATATTCTCCAACTTTTCCTCTTGATTCATTTATTGTTGTTCAGTCGCTCAGTCACGTCTGACTCTTTGCGACCCCATGGACTGCAGCACACCAAGCTTCCCTGTCCATCTCCAGCTCCCGGAGCTTGCTCAAACTCATGTCCATTGAGTCGGTGATGCCATCCAACCATCTCATCTGCTGTTGTCCGCTTCTCCTCCTGCCTTCAATCTTTCCCAGCATCAGAGTCTTTTCTAATGAGTAGTCATCAAGTGGCCAAAGTATTGGCACTTCAGCTACAGCATCGGTCCTTGATTCATAGTTAAGCACTTTTGACTAGTTCAGTGTTGTTGTGATTTAAGAAGATACTGTACTGAAAATATTTTCACAAGATTTTGATTATGTGGTTGGAATAATGAGCAAAGATGGCAGGGGAATGGATGACGTATAATCTGATCCCAACCCTGGGAGGAACAGGGTATGACTTACTGTTCCATCAGAAAAAGAAAAAGTCACTTACTTTTTCTGATAATGTTTGTCCAATATTCTCTGATGGGGCTTTTGTGAGAATGGAGATATGTAAAAGCAATTTGAAACATAAAAAGCACTAAAAATAACTAAGTGTAGCTGCTGAACAACCTTAAGACGTCTTGAAAGAACAAATGGGAGTAAGTGTTGAGGGCATTTCTTGTTTAATTTTACAGGGAACACGGGAAACTCTCAGTCGTCACTGCACTACTCTGGGTGATGCTCTTCGGAAGGAGAATGACTTTGCTCTTATAATTGATGGGAAAACCCTCAAATATGCCTTAACTTTTGGAGTGAGGCAGTATTTCCTGGACTTAGCTTTGTCGTGCAAAGCTGTTATTTGCTGCAGGTAAGTTCTCTGGGATTTGTCAGATTTCAGTAAAGAGCAACTAGATCCTGAGCTCTTGATTTTTAACGTTCCTTGAAGTTATTTTATCTCGAACTTGTAGATGTCAGTTATTTGTTAATTCATTCATTCAGGACTCAGGGTTCACAAACTGGGATAGCTTTGAGAACATTGTGACCAAGCCAATGGACAGGTCTATTCTCAGGATTGTCTGGCAGAAATCCCTCATTGACCAGAAATGGTGAGGCTCGTTCATTGACTTTGACATGGAGCTGTGAGAGAATGGATTTAGCTAAGGTGCTATTTTGAAAGTGAGTCCTGATTGGAAGCCCATCATTGATGATAATTGTTCATAATTTGAATCAGCAGGTTTCTTGCCATTCTATGTTTAAGACTATTTATCTGCATTTCTGTCTGGGGTTGTCTCTCTAAAGTTTCTATTTTCTACACTTATATCTTTGATTCTGTGAGTTAGACTTATTTGTGGGGAAATCATGGTGGGAGGCACTAACTGAATCATTTTCCAAATAGCCAAGCATTTTTCTGAAGGCTATTTATTGACCGTACAATCTTCCGCCCTCTAATTTGTAATATTGCGTATATCCTAAGTTAAAGTCTGTTTTGAGTTATCAAGGCCTACTCCATAGAATTGTGCTTCTGTGAACTGTTCAGCTCCAGTGCTTCCTGAACTTCTTGGCAAAGAACCTCTCTCATGTCTTTGAAAAGTGTAAAGTAAATCTATGCCCACGTGCAGTCTCTTCCCTTCTGGTTACCGTGAAACGCAAAGATTTTCCTCTTTGTGACCCACTTGCTGAGTTTAACCAGCTGGTCAGACTAGGTCTGGGGTAGCAGTTTCTCAAATTGCTTTCTTTTAATGGAAGGTGAAATGTTTGCAAGACTTCTAAAGAATTTCTCAGAATCTGTGCTTTTAACATTATCTTGAAAACTGTACTATTGGCCTTTCTTTTTCTTTTAAAATATATTTATTAATAAAAGAATCTTCTGCTTTTAAACTTTTCTTTTTGGTCCAGGCTTTACTTGTTTCTTTATTTAAATATCCTATATATGATATTGTCACCAAACTTACAAGCCATGCCTTATGGATATTTCCTAAATTTCAGTGGGTATTTTTTGTGTGTGAAATATAGTTTAACTCATACTTAATACATTTCCCTGGTAAGTATCATTTCAGCCTATAAAATTATACTCAGAGCATTAAGAGTTGCTTATTATTCCTGTTGTTATGCTCAGTTGCTCAGTCATGTCCAACTCTGCGACCCCATGGCCCACCAGGCTCCTCTGTCCATGGAATTTTCCAGGCAAGAATACTGGAGCAAGTTGCCATTTCCTCCTCCAGGGGTTCTTCCCAGCCAAGGGATCAAACCCGAGTCTCCCTAGTCTCCTGCATTGACAGGCAGATTCTTTACCATTTAGCCACCTGGGAAGCCTTTATTATTCCTAGGAATCTAATTATATCAGTCATTTAATTTTTCTTGTCTATGGCATGTATTAATAAATACTATTTATTACTCTAAAGCTTTTAGGCAATATTGTATTAGATATTTAATATTAGTAATAATCAGATTCAGCTTGAGTGAGTGAAGTTGCTCAGTCGTGTCCGACTCTTTGCAACCCCGTGAACTGTAGCCCACCAGGCTCCTCCGTCCATGGGATTCTCCAGGCAAGAATATTGGAGTGGGTTGCCATTTTCTTCTCCAGGGGATCTTCCCGACCCAGGGATCGAACCCAGGTCACCTGCATTGCAGGCAGACGCTTTAACCTCTGAGCCACCAGGGAAGCAGATTCAGCTTAACCATGAAGAAAAAATATAGAAATTATTTTATCTTGCCTGTCTCATTTTAAAAGCATGAGGATACTCATGATTTCTTAAATCTGCTTTTCCAGGGACTTTCTTGGTTCCTTGCCAATCTCTTGACCAAGTCTCAGTAATGTTCAACTCTGACACTCTCCCATCAGGATAATTTTGTTCCAGACTTGGTTGTTTAATCATTTTCATTAACCGGATCACAAGGATCAACAAAAGATTGCTCAAAAACACATTAAGTGATGTGGCTGTTGGCTCCTGTTCAGAAACAGAACTCAGAGCTGTTCAGATAACAGGACCAGTCCCCTTGAGCCGGCATTCATTCTGTGCCTGCTGTGTGCTGGGCGAGGATGCTGCACACAAGGATGCATAAGACATCCTGCCTGCTCTCCTCCGTGTTTGTGTCTGCCTCTTGTTTTAAACAGACTCACAATCGGTTTGAAAGATGTGGGAGGCCAGTTTCATCGCAGCTGAGCCTCATTCCTAGAGTATTGCTTAACTCGGCACCTCCCACCATTCTTCAAAAAGTCGAACCACAAAATTAAACAATAGCAGAAGGAGAGAAAAACTAGAAAGCAGAATCAAGGGAGAAAAAAAAAATATGTTCCGTGCTTGTGAAATTCCCTCCTGAGATCCTTGTTCTGAAAGCCCACAAGTCTCAGGGACCTCAGGGCCCCTCCAGGTCCCAGGCCCCCTGGGAGGGACTTGCACTCTGCATTGACCGTGCAGCTCAGCTCTGACACTGAACTTATAAAGATGTGTGTGTGGCCCCTTCCTCCCTCCGTCCTGTTTTATGCATGTAGGAGGACTGTGAAGGTCCCTATGCAGACACTAAGAGTTTTATGTAGAGTTTTAGGGGACTTTTTAAAAGTAAAATCGCTTTGGTCTGCTTTTTTCTTCTCATTACCATCGTATTCTGTCTTTTCCCATAAGAACTGTGGTTCAGCTTCCCGTCTGGCTTTGGGAATTCGTCTAAGCCCATAATTATCAATACATCAGTGCCACTGCCCGATCTATGTCTGTGCACCTTCTTGGCCTGGTGCCTCTTGGCATTTAAACTATGGGCACAGACCATCTTCTTGTTATTTCGCTTACTGACCTTGAAGCATCCTTTCCATGATGATTCCTCGCTGGGAGAAGTAGTAAGTGGGCGGTTCTATAGATCCTTCTTTGAAATTGAATGCATGCATTCTGGCTCCTGGTTTCTCAGATGATTGTAATCTCCTTGCCTCAGGAAATTCTCTATTTCACTCCATTATAAGAAACCCTCCACATAAATACCGAATATTATTTCAAAATACAGTGGGCCACTGTTTCCCAAATTCATTTACGTTCATGATGGCTTTCTGGGTTTTCCCCTTAAACTACTTTACAGTTTAGTTCTTGTCATTCCACAGGTGAAGATAATTCAGAATCTGCTCTTCCTCTGCCATCTTCTCTTTGCTAGAGTGGAATAGGGGGAAAGCCTCCCTTAATGGATAATGAGGCTCTGGCCATTAGTTCCATCTTCAGGATTACATCAGCCACTTTCTTCCCTGACATTATCAGCATGAAGGACAGGAGGCAGTTTTTAGTGTTTGCCTAATTGACACAGTTATAAAGATGAGCATTTTCCCTGAAGAGTCTACAGCTGAATTGAAAGAAACAGTTGTTCTCTGTCAGCTGTCATTACATCTCTTACCATCATTTTCTAAAGGGAATACTCAGAGACAGGAATAATCCCCTGGCCCCCAAATTATTCAGGGCTTTGGAGTCCTGGTTTTGGTTTACAGAATGAAGTTGCATGTTCTACATCAGATAATTTTTTCAATTATGGAAAACCCAAGAAGTACAATAAAATCTGTTTTTATCAGTCTTCCAAGTACTGTATTTTCGTAGATGCCACAAGCAGTTTTTGCTTTTATCTCTGTGTAAATTTACCCATATAACCTGAGTAGTTCAATAGCAAATGTCCATCTTATGCTAAGGTAAGTTTTCCTGGTTATAAACTACTCCTCTTGTGGTCCTTCCCTTCTGTTCCCTTCTTGAAGTACATTGATTTTTTTTTTTCCATTCAGTGTGATCACAGATACTTTTGAAGAACAAAGGAAAGGTCTGTACCAATTTTGCGCAAACATGTAAAATTGAATTTGCCATGTTAGAGATTTCACAGGCTCCCTGGAACTCCTTGGACAGGTAGAGGGGAAAAGCTTGCTCCTAGACTCATGGAGATGTGTGTACACAGCTAAAAGCAAGAGGTATTCTGCAAACTAACTGTACCAGGTAATAATTTCTCATCTCAGTGACCAATATTTTATGCCCTAAGGTCTTACAGCTTGTATAGTTGAGGATTCATGAAATATTTGTTCCAACTTTACCTCTCTGGCACTTTGGATACCTGATGGAACCTCTCTCTGGTTTTGTAACTTGTAAAATGGAGAGGTTGCCATATAGCAGTGAAGTCTTCCAGGGAGCCTAGATGTCTGCAGCAGTTAAGATTGGAGCTTCTCTGGCATAGAAAGGTGTGAAGCCCATGCACACATGCACCCTTCCTGGATCAGCTCCTTCCAATGTGAAAGCCACTGAGCCAGGTGACTTCTCGCCCTGTCAGACTTTGGATGAACCCTACCTCTGCTGGCCACTTCTATGCTAGGAAGAATCTGTCTCCTGCTTGGAACTGCCTAATTCAGGGAAGCATCTGGTCAACCTCTTTTAATATCCCCTCCAGAAGAGGGTGGGAACGTTGCAGTGGAGTTATTGCTGTGTGTTAAATGGCATGTGGTTTCTGAGATCCTCGTCAGTTCACATAAGGCAGCCTTTCAAAGAATCTTACATTTTTTCTGCAGTTGTCAGTTTAGTTTAAACATATTTTGAAACTTATGTTCTGTGACAGTTGGTTGAAAATTGGCCTAGAGCCTCCAAGCTTTTAGACTGTCTAGTAATCACCGTTCTCCTACATAATTTATGTACTCATGTCTTCTGAGAAGCAGAAGTTAAATTGAAGTAAGCATTTTTCCCTACTTGCAACATCTCTAATCAAAGTTTAACCCCCTTTTAGGCCATTTTCCCCATAGTGCATAAAAAAACACTTGACTTCAGTGCGTGTCGTCACTCGGGAGTGGCATTCCAGGCAAAACCTTTCACCTTAGTCTGATCGAGGGGCCCTCCAAGAAGAGGTCTAAAGGGACACCTTGGATACTCTTTGTCATTGCCTGAGTGTGTTAAGTAAAGGGTCAAGACAGATCTGCTTCTCGAATCTTTGGGGATTGTCTTAAACTTTAAGGATTTCTCTAAATAAATGTTCTACTTAAAGGGTAGCCATAAAGCACAAATGAAGCTACTAAATGCTCAACAGACATCCCTTTAAAGAAAGAAGTTGGTGAACACGTTGAATGCCAAGCAGATGTCTGGCTTTGAGAAGACTTACAAATTCTTAATGAATGTCAACCCTATATTTGCTTCCAAGGAAATGTGAATAAATGTTGGAAATGTTGAGAGAATATTTCTTTCATACATGGCTAAAAGAGGACACACTGAATAAATTTTATAACTTTATAACTGCATATATTTTGCTTTAATATCATAATATTATCATAATATTATCATCTCATTTGCTTTTCTACCTCTACTGAGTAATGTTAAAGGAACTACGTGGCCATATTACAACCTGGTAGCCAATTATAATGTATGGCATCAAAGAAGTCCATGTTAGGTGGTAAAATATCTAAAAATTTATGAGAAATCTAAATGCTGTAGCATCCCACTGTAATACAGCATTTTATAGTTTTAGATGTGACTCAATTTACTCAAACCACCAACACCAATATACATACATAAAGTGAAAGTAAAGTCGCTCAGTCATGTCCAATTCTTTGTGACCCCATGAACTGTAGCCTATCAGGCTCCTCCATCCATAGGATTTTCCAGGCAATTCCAGGAGTGAATTGCCATTTCCTTCTCCAGGGGATCTTCCTGACCCAAGAATCAAACCCTGGTCTCCCACATTGCAGGCAGACGCTTTACCATTTGAGCCACCAGGGAAGCCTACATACATAAACACACAGAACCACAGGTTGTATAATTCTGATAAAACAGAGGTAGACTGTCCTGGAAGGTGCATCAAGCATAAGTGTAAAGTTCAGTGCATTTTTACAAAGTGAACATACTCCCGTGTCAATAACCCAAACATAACCCACACCCCAGATGACCTTTCGTGCTACCTTTATTTTATTAGCCTCCCAAGGATAAGTGCTATCTTGATTTCTGCCACCATCCCTCCTAAGTTATATCTTACTCATTTCAGTCTCTCTGTTTTGTATCTTGTTTACTAGGAATAAATGTATCTCTTCCATAACTATATTCAAATTCTTTTTTCTGTTGAGCAGTTTGAAGTACAGAGCTCTGAGGCCTTCCACTAAAGGCCTCCCTAAAGCTTTACATCAGTCAATAAATCAGTACTCTCATGTGTTCTTCAGTCAAATACAGATCCACCAAAGAGATGACTTGCAGTCCTCCTTCAGTTCTACCTTGAGAGAATGAAAGGATTTCATTTTCCAGTTTACGAAGGACATGATATATGGAACCTACGGCATTTCTCTGTTCTGTCAAACTAGTGATCGCACCATGTGGGGCAGAGTTAGTTTGATTTAACTGGTTGTCCTTGAACCCTTGATGGATTCTAGTGATTACCTTCTTAGTAATAAGTGGACCCCAGGAGTTGGTGATGGACAGGGAGGCCTGGCATGCTGCAGTTCATGGGGTCGCAAAGAGTCGGACATGACTGAGCAACTGAACTGAACTGAACTGAATAAGCCATGTGAGTGAGCCCCATTTAGGGCAAATTAAAGGTTTGGTGTTTCGAGCCAGACTAGGGTTCCAGGAGCCAAGATCAGGTAGAATAGTAAGTAGGTCGTGGCAGTCTAGAAGCTGTGGGGCATGGAGTGACGATAAAAGAGAAACAGCATCCTACTTCAAAACAAAAGGCATGTTGCCAAGAGAGCAGTGCGAGAAGAAAGACATGAACGTACAACGGACTTTTTACTGAAGCATGAAAGACGAGATGGTTCCAGGTAGCATTTTCCAGAAGGGAATATTTTATGGAGCAAAAGTGGGCAAACTGTTTCTGTAAAGAGCCAGATGGTCTTTTAGGCTTTGCTGGCCATGCAATCTCTGTCACAGCCACTTAACTCTGACGTTGTAGCTTGGGAGGAACTCTAAATAATATGTAAATGAATGGGTATGACTATGTTCTCTCAAGAGTTTAAGCAAAAATAGGATGCTGCCTGGATTTGACCCTGGGACCATAGTCAGCCAGCTCTTTAGGGGGTGTCTGTGGCTCATAAATGAACAGTAGAGGGAGTTGATTCTGACACAGATTTTCCCGTAATTTTGATGGAATTCACCCCCGATTCCCTAGTCTGTAATTTATAGGCTCTTTCTTTTCTTGAAAGCTGAGACGTTGCCCATCTCTCCTCACCTGGCTTGTTTCCCTTCCTCCCCGATTCCTCAAAAATGACTGGTGTTCTTTCTGTGGTGACAGCTGCACCGCATTCTGTGGTGACAGTCTGGCATCTCCATTCAATCTTTCCATGTGTTTGGATTCAAGCAAACCCCTTAAAAACCGGGTATGTCCTGACGTCAGTCTGTTTCAAAATGAAGTGTAAATGACAAGAGATGTATGAAGAACCCAGGACTGGGACTTCCCTCGTGGTACATTGGTTAAGAATCTGCCTGCCAATGCACGGGACACAGGTCCAATGCCTGGCCTGGGAAGATTTCACACGCCACAGAGCAACTAAGCCCATGTGTGGCGACTGCTGAAGCCTGCACACCCTTGAGCCCGTGCTCTGCAACTGGAGAGCAGTCCATACTCCCTGCAACTAGGAAAAAACCGCACGCTGCAACGAAGGCACAGCACAGCTAAAAACATGAAGAAATAAAAGAACCCAGGACCACAAACGTGGATCCTGCTCTGTCACCTCAGGGCCTTCCCTCTGTTTTAAGGAAAACTGCTAGCAAGGTGCTGAAAGGAAAGAGCAACAAAGGAATCAGGCTGAATTCCTAAGGAGCTGGAAGCATCATAGAGTCTTGAACTGAAGGAAATTCTTCTTGGATCTTTATATATTACTTTAGTGTTTGCCCTACATTCCCAGTCACTTTTCACTCCTCTTTACACAAGCATTCTCATTTAGTATGCTCCTATCTATCTGTGATACTTATTTGTGTATCTGTGTAACTATGAAAAATATATAATATTGTTATATGTGATTTGAATCGAAGAATAGACACTTATTTATAATGACATCCCAGCATAAATTTTTTACCTTTTCTATTTTTCTACATGTTTCCAAGACTTTTTCATTTACCATATGTAGAACAAGTTTATTTTTTTGCACCACTACTAACTATTGCTCTAATGTATATACACCATTTTATCTAGTCCCGTAGTGATCACCACATGGGTTGTCCCAAAATCTTTGCTAACATGGAAAGTGCTGAAATGAATACCCAGTGTATGAACCCAACACAGTAGGATATATCTTAATACCTAGCAATGGGAATCCCAGGGACGGGGCAGCCTGGTGGGCTGCCATCTATGGGGTCGCACAGAGTCGGACACGACTGAAGTGAGTTAGCAGCAGCAGCAATGGGAATGCTTGGCTCTGATATCAGTTGAGTCAGAATTGTCTCATTGCTCCAAAACAGCTGAACTAGCGTGTACTCCCAGTCCATGGAGATAGGCTGCTATTTCCCTACCTTAACACCCACACTTGGCATTCCTTATTTTATAACTTTGCCAATTTGATGTTTGAAAAGTAGCACTTTGTCTCAATTTTTGTTTCTGTGATTGCTAGGGAGACTGAGTAGTTCTTTATTTAACCATTTACCTCTCTGGATTTCTGCTTTTGAAGTGCATTCATTCTTCCTTTTTTTCTGTCATTCATTCAAGGAATGTTTTCAAAGAACCCATTATGTGCCAGACACCTTTATATGTTCTATAAACAGAGCAGTGAATGACAGAAGAAAAAAAATGCTCCCTGCCTTCACATTATAGCTGTTACTCAATAAAATAAATACACACATGCATATTCAAAAGGTAATAACTACTGTGTGTCTGTGAATGGTAATGGTTTATTATATATTAGACATAAACTCAGTGATTCTACTTGCTGTGAAGAAAAGTAACACATTGAAAAAGGTTGTGTGTTTGTCACTCAGTCGTGTTCGACTCTTTGCAACCCCATGGACTGTAGCCCGCCAGGCTACTCTGTCCATGGAAATGTCCAGGCAAAAATACTAGAATGGGTTGCTATTTCCTTCTCCAATTGAAGAAGGTTTTTTATTGTGTTTCCTATATTTCTTTCTGCTTTCGTATAAGAATTATTTGTGTGTTCTGGATATTGATTCTTTGTTGAGTCTAGACATGGCAGATATCTTCTAATCTGGCTCCCTCTTCTTCTGTCTGTGGTACTCTTCCTTGAGCATAAATAATTGACCCCGAGACAGTCAAATTCCATTAGCTTTTCCCTTTATGATTTGTTGTTTGAGATAGTAAGAACTTCCCAATTACAAAGATATTCTCCTACATTTCCTTCGTTAACTTGACACATTTATGTTTTTTGCATAGGTCTTTAAGCTTATTTTTAATGTATATTTGTGGTGTGAATGAGAAGGGATCCAATATTATTCATTTCTACATAGGAAGCAAATTCTCCCAATGCCCAGTACTGAACAGTCTTGGGTTCAGTCCCAACACCAAACAGTCCATCCTTTTCCTTCTATTTATAATGCCATATGATCTGAAACTCAAACTCTGAAGCCAAACTTTCCAGGGTTCAAGTTCGGACTCCACCTCTTATTAGCTAAATAACACACTGCTTAACTTCTCCAGTTCAGTTTTCTGTATCTTTGAAATAGAGATAAAGAGGGAGAGGATATATGTATACATATAAATGATTCACTTTGTACACAGCAGGAATGAACACAACATTGTAAAGCAATCAAACTCCAATAAAATAAATAAAAACAAAATAGAGTTAAAATAATTGTTCTTATAGATTTATGAGGAATAAATAGGTTAATATATATACTTGGTGCATTGGTATCTATTATTAAAATTGTTTCTCTTAGAAATCGTATCAAATTTACTTTCACATCATTTCTGATAAGAAGAATATAAAGATTTTTCTCTGAGTAGTATGGACTCTTCTGTGCCCTAAATTCTATACTAATATTAAAATTGCTAACCTGGATTTATTTTGTTTTATATGGCCTTGTCTTTTTTTCCCTCTAAATCCTCTATCTTTCTATATAATGTAGTGACTAAGGATGCTATCCTGTCCAAATTTACACTGCTTGGTGCTTAAAATTCTCCAAGCCAGGCTTCAGCAATATATGAACCGTGAACATCCATATGTTCAAGCTGGTTTAAGAAAAGGCAGAGGAACCAGAGATCAAATTGCCAACATCCGCTGGATCATAGAAAAAGCAAGAGAGTTCCAGAAAAATATCTATTTCTGCTGTATTGACTATGCCAAAGCCTTTGTGTGGATCATAATCAACTGTGGAAAATTCTGAAAGAGATGGGAATACCAGACCACCTGACCTGCCTCTTGAGAAACCTGTATGCACGTCAGGAAGCAACAGTTAGAATTGGACATGGAACACCAGACTGGTTCCAAATAGAAAAAGGAGTGTGGCAAGGCTGTATATTGTCACCCTGCTTATTTAACTTATATGCAGAGTACATCATGAGAAATGCTGTGCTGGAAGAAGCACAAACTGGAATCAAGATTGCCAGGAGAAATATCAATCACCTCAGATATGCAGATGACACCACCCTTATGGCAGAAAGTGAAGAGGAATTAAAGAGCCTCTTGATGAAAGTGAAAGAGGAGAGTGAAAAAGTTGGCTTAAAGCTCAACATTCAGAAAACTAAGGTCATGGCATCCAGTCCCATCAGATCAGATCAGATCAGATCAGTCGCTCAGTCATGTCCGACTCTTTGCGACCCCATGAATCGCAGCACGCCAGGCCTCCCTGTCCATCAACAACTCCGGGAGTTCACTCAGACTCACGTACGTCGAGTCAGTGATGCCATCCAGCCATCTCATCCTCTGTCATCCCCTTCTCCTCCTGCCCCCAATCCCTCCCAGCATCAGAGTCTTTTCCAATGAGTCAACTCTTTGCATGAGGTGGCCAAAGTACTGGAGTTTCAGCTTTAGCATCATTCCTTCCAAAGAAATCCCAGGGCTGATCTCCATCATGGCAAATAGATGGGGAAACAGTGGCTGACTTTATTTTTCTGGGCTCCAAAATCACTGCAGATGGTGACTGCAGCCATGAAATTAAAAGACGCTTACTCCTTGGAAGGAAAGTTATGACCAACCTAGACAGCATATTCAAAAGCAGAGACATTACTTTGCCAACAAAGATCTGTCTAGTCAAGGCTATGGTTTTCCAGTGGTCATGTGTGAATGTGAGAGTTGAACTATAAAGAAAGCTGAGCGCCAAAGAATTGATGCTTTTGAACTGTGGTGTTGGAGAAGAATCTTGAGAGTCCCTTGGACTGCAAGGAGATCCAACCAGTCCATTCTAAAGGAGATCGGCCATTCATTGGAAAGACTGATGTTGAAGCCGAAATTCCAATACTTTGGCCACCTGATGCAAAGAGCCGACTCATTTGAAAAGACCCTGATGCTGGGAAAGATTGAGGGCAGGAGGAGAAGGGGAGGACAGAGGATGAGATGGTTGGATGGCATCACTGACTCAATGGACATGGGTTTGGGTGGACTCCGGGAGGTGGTGATGGACAAGGAGGCCTAGTGTGCTGCAGTTCATGGGGTCGCAAAGAGTCACACACAACTGAGCGACTGAACTGAACTGAGTGTTGAACTCTGGCTTTACCACTTAGTTGCTATTTTATCTTAAGCTATGTAAATCCCTGTGTGCTTGAGTGCCCTCATTTGTAAACTAGCAATACTAGTAACCTATCTCATATAGTGTTCTTCTGAGAATTGAAAAAATTAAAACAAGTAAAGGGTTCAAAACATAGTGAGCAAATAAATGTTATGTTAGCTGTTATTATTGAAGTGTATCTCTTTTAGACACCATATTGCTGAGTCTTTTTATTTTAATAATGGGAGAATCTCTGTCTTTTAACACATTGTTGACTGGGGGATTTTTGTAGAAACTAAACCTGTGGCCAGCAATTAGTTATGTAAGTGAATACTGAAAGCTCTCCAGTCAATAACATTTGGGTAACAAAAGACGTATTAATTGCCATGGCAAATAAAAGGTGAAAAGGTGGTGACCAATTTCCTCTTCTTGGGCTCTAAAATCACTGCGGATGGTGATTACAGCCATGGCAACAGAAGATGATTGCTTCTTGGCAGGAAATTGATAACAATCCTAGACAGTGTATTGAAAAGCAGAGACATCACTCTGCCAACAAAGGTCTGTATAGTCAAGGCTATGATCTTCCCAGTGATCATGTACAGTTGTGAGAGCCAGACCATAAAGAAGGCAGAGTGCCAAAGAATTGATGCCTTTGAACTGTGGTGCTGGAGGAGACTCCTGAGAGTCCTTTGGACTTCGACAAGATCCAACCAGTCAAGCTTAAAGGAAATCATCCCTGAATCTTAAAAGAATCAACAACAACAAAATAAGATATGTTGATACATCTCTGGTCAATAAGTTGTCAATCAGTGAATGTAACCCATTTATACATATTATATTTATTGCCATATTCAGCCTTATTTCTTTAGTCTTATTTTGTGTTTTCCATTTATTATGCTTTTTATTTCTTTATTCTCCCCATAACTTCCACTGTGTGAAACAGTCAGTCACTAAGTTGTTTCTGACTCTTCGTGATCCCGTGGAATGCAGCACACCAGGCTTCCCTGTCCTTCACTATCTCCCAGAATTTGTTCAAATTCATGTCCATTGAGTCAGTGATGCCATCCAACCATCTCATCCTCTGTTGTCCTTGTCTCCTCCTGCCTTCAGTCTTTGCCAGTGGCAATGTCTTTTCCAATGAGTTGGCTCTTTGCATCAGGTGGCCAATGTATTGGAGCTTCAGCTTCAGCATCAGTCCTTCCAGTGAATATTCAGGGTTGATTTCCTTTAGGATTGACTGGTTTGATCTCCTTGCTGTCCAAGGGACTCTCAAGAGTCTTCTCCAGCACCACAGTTCGAAACCATCAATTCTTTGGCACTCAGCAGTCTTTATGGTCCAGTTCTCATATCTGTACATGCTGCTGCTGCTGCTGCTAAGTTGCTTCAGTCGTGTCCGACTCTGTGTGACCCCATAGACGGCAGCCCACCAGCCTCCTCCATCCATGGGATTTTCCAGGCAAGAGTACTGGAGTGGGGTGCCATTGCCTTCTCCAATCCGTACATGACTACTAGCAAAACCATAGCTTTGACTATATGGACCTTTATCAGCAAAGTGATGTCTCTGCTTTTTAATACTCTGTCTAGGTTTATCATAGCTTTTCTTTCAAGGAACAAGTTTCTTTTAATTTTATGGCTGCAGTCACTGTCTGCAGTGATTTTGGAGCCCAAGAAAATAAAATCTGTCACTGTTTTCACTTTTTCCCCATCTGTTTGCCATCAAGTGATGCAACCAGATGCCATGATGTCAGTTTTTTAAATGTTCAGTTTTAAGCCAGTTTTTCACTCTCAGTTTTTCACTCTCCTCTTTCACTCTCATCAAAAGGCTCTTGATTTCCCCTTTGCTTTCTGCTATTAGAGTGATATCTGCATATCTGAGATTGTTTTGATTCTAGCTTGTGAGTCTTCCAGCCTGGCATTTCACATGATACATACAAGTTAAATAAAATTTTCTTTAGCTGATTTGAAAGCTTTACAATCTATATCTATACTGTGCTGATTATCTCTATTGTTCTGATAACCATACTTGTGCTTATTGTCTATATGTATTAAGATGTCTTTCCTTCCCTTCCCTTATAGAGACAAAAACTGAAGATATTAAAGTAATTTTGTGCATGCATCCAGGATTAGTCAGGTTACTTATTTTGTAAGTGATCTACTTTTTCTGTCTAGAGGCTATAGAAATATTTCTTACTCTTAGTTTAACCATAATATGTCTGGTGATAGGAAACTTTTTTCTTACATTTTGGTGCTATATTAATATAGTCATTTCAGTCTAAGGAGATATATATCTTTCTTTAATTCTTTGAAGTTACTCATCATTCTTTTCATTTATCCTTTTTTGTTCTCTTCTTGGATTCCCATTATATATGTGTAGTCACCTTTTTTCCTTCATTTAATTTTTCTCACAATCTATCCTTTAATTTCCTGGTATCTTTTGGGAAATTTTTTAATTTACACTTTCAGGTTATATCAGTTTCCTATTGGTTTCTTTATTTTAGCAGTTACATTTTTATGTAACATTTTTAATTGATTCTTCTTTATAACTGCTTATTTCCGTCTCACATGTCCAGTATCCTCCCATATCTTTCCAGGGTTTTTTTCCCCTCATACTTCTTTTAAATTCTTGTTAGGTTTGTTTTTACAAGTTCTGTTTTCATATAAGTTACTGCATTCCTTTGTGTTCCTGAGCTTCTCCTGTCTTGTAAATATTCCTGTGAGACTACTTTTCCCCATTTGCCCTATGGGGCAGTAATATTCCTTTTGGAGGAAAGATGAAAGCTGGGTCCTAAGTTGAGGCAAATTTGGAAGGGTTCAAATAGGGTTCAGTCTGAGCTTAGGGAATCCTTATTTCACTCCAGTGTCTTTACCCAAGCACTGCTCTTGTTAGAGGCAGCCATATTCTGATGGAATTGCCCTGATGAGGTACCATTCAAGGGTTCTCAGCACATCCATAATATTGGCACCTGTCCCTGCCCTGGCTTCATGCCCTGAGGTTGACCAGAAAGGTATGACTTTCTTCTTCCTAGGCAAGAGTTTAGAACTGTCCTGAGGTTTTAGCTTTAGAACCTTGGAGATAATCCTGAATTTGGCATGTTTTGTTTCTCACATTATTTTGTGGGCTTTGAGTTTCCAGAGATTCTAAGCCTAAGCCAAAGTTCACAGTTGCAAAGAGAGAGGAACCCCTTAGCTCTATCCAGCCCAGTCTCAGCCCTGTCACACTGGTCACCCCAGGCTTGCACAGGGCACCATAGACAGGGTGGAAAGCTTTCCCCACCTGATTGTTCCTCTGTGTCCTCTGGCACACCACTCTTTCTCTCCATGCCATTTATCTGCTGATAGTCATCCGACATTTCCTGTTTCCCCAAAGGACTCTCACAGGTTTTGTGTTGACAGGTAATTGTGACTCTGAAATCTAGTGAATTCCTTTTTTTAATTCATGGCATCATCAGGATTTTATTCCAGTGTCTGTCGGTACCATCTGCTACCACATGTTCCATCTTCCACTAGGGCTTTCTGAGAGAAAGTTCCTTGGAGAAACCCATCTACATAGGAGAAAATTCAAAAACAAGGGAGTAGGGAGGTAGAGGAAGGAAAGAAAGACGGGCAAGCTGATTTTAAGTTTAAAGAAGCTCTAGCTTCCCAGGTGGCTCAGTGGTAAAGAATCTGCCTGCAACATAGGAGACGCAGCTCTAGTCCCTGGGTCAGGAAGATCCCCTGGAGAAGGAAACGGCAACCCATTCCAGTATTCTTGCCTGGAGAATCCCATGGATGGAGGAGCCTGGTGGGCTACAGTCCATGGGTTCACAAGAGTTGGACACGACTTAGTGACTAAACAGCAACAACTAAGACGCTTCAGCTCTTCCTTACCTACCCAGAGTCATGGGAAGAGGGAAGAGAATCAGTGCCCACATGGTCTCCAAACAGATCCAGTGAATGGGAGCTGGGGCCATTGGTCTTACCACTCTTGAGAGCAAGGTCACCATCGGGCAGAGCATGAAGCGGGAGGGCAGTCATCCTTCCTGAGTAGATGTGCTTCCCAGTTGAAAGGCCACCAATGCTATATCATGTGAGGCTCCTAGACAGAGGTGGCTGGGCTGGTCCTTATTGGAGAAACTACCATCTCCTTGTAGCAAGAGTCCATAGAGAAACCACTGTCTACAGGCTCTTAACGTTTAACTCCTGGGTCAGTAGCTCAATAAAAGTCCTTAAGTTAATATCTCTTAGGGGCAGAAGGAGGGTTCTGAGATCTACTCTCTTTTCCTTTCTTCTCCTTATATTCTTCCATAGAAATTTCACCATGTAGTAAAGGAACTGAGTAAATGGACATTTTGCCAAAAAAGAGAAAATAACCTCGTCCATGATGCCAAGATTAAACTCTTATTCATATTTGACAGTTCACAGTTAGGAGGCAGCCTGTTGTATATTTAGAGTATAGAGGAACTAGGTAATGAATACTGGATTCTTCATGCTTTCTCAAATTGAAGGTTGTAACAACCCTGTGTTGTCCAATAATGGTTACCATTTTTTAGCAAGAAAAGTATTTTTAATTAAGGCATGTATATATCTTTTGAGTGATCCAAATTAATATTTTAAGGCATTACTACTGTATTATTTTTTGATTCCTGTTGCTTACAGCAGTCTGCTATATGCTAAGTACAATGTTAGGTCCCAGATAACTGGATAGATGGATGGATGGATGGATTTCTTTTTTTTTAAATGAGCAGTACCACTGTGGACAAACTGTTCTATGGTATGAATACTATAATAAATATTTCTACTAGGAAGTATCTTCTTTTTAGTGCCTTTTATAAGGTATATTTGCCAGTCAATAGTTCAGTGTGCCTGTACACACATACATACGTGCATATGCAAACATATATTACTGTCAATATGATCAGTCATTATTTAAAATATCTGAACCATTGAAACTGAAGTTTACTTATAGCCACATAATTCCACAAAAGAGAAGTTTTACATCTAAAATGCATTACAAAAGGAATTAAAGATACTTTCCTTTTGCGTCCTGTGGCCGGGCTGTCTGTATTTTGTTTCTGTAGACTGAATCCTTGAATTACAAGTTGCCCTTGATGGCTCTGACTTCACAGTGTATCAGCAAATGTTGCTTTTGGAGACTAGGAAAGCACTCACTCATCAGTCATTTGAATAACACAACTTTCTTACCTAGTAATGGGTGAATGTTTCATTATGTACCCTATGCTAAGAATCGTTTTTAGGATTTGCTATATAAATGGCTGTTTTCATTCCAGTAATAAATTGATGGAGAGTTTCTGGAAGCACTGTAATGGTTATATAATTTTAGTACGTGTAGCCCAAATTATTTTTGCCATGTTTTAACTCCTCCTCAATTCAAAACTTTATAAATGAGCCTACAAATTTTAGTTCGAAGAAGAGTTAAGTTCGGTCTCATAAATTTTTCTCTTAGGTATTTCTCCTTTCGTAATTTCTTTATTAGTCAGCAGAATATGACTCAATGGGGAATAGACTGATATTCGCAAAGAGAAAACTTAGGAAGTTTGTTGCAAAGGAAAGTACAACAGATTCCCCACTAATGATCCTGACCTCTAAATAGTCACCAGGAGCAGCTGTCTAGCTTCCTAAATGCAAAGGCTTTACAAATACAAGGTCATTATACAAAACGCTTCAGGATAACGAAGAAATACTGTATTCCTCCATGTTCTCAATGTGTTTTCTAAATTTACTTTCTGAAAGCAACTTTATAGTAATTTTTAAATTTATAATATGAGTTTTTAAGTTAATATATTATTGGCCTAATTTTTAGTGTATATATGAGATTTTTCTAGGTTATTAACCTAAATATACAATACAGTAAGACAAATTATTGTACTTTTAGCTACCTATAAAAAGTCCTTTAAATATTCTTTAATATGTGAGTGTGTATATATACATGCACATATAATCCTTATCCATATTGCATTTGAAAAGGTGATTCATTTAGCTAATCCCGTTAAAAGGGTGCAAAGTGAGGCTCATGTAAGATGGGCCACCATATATACTTTCCAGCTTAAATGGTAAAAATTTCCAGTACTCCAAACTAATGTTCACAGGGCAGTGAGAGTTACTACATAGCAAGTAAGAAAACTAATGAATAACACATGCAGAAACTGCAGCCAAGATAATATCTGAAGAGCATTCTGCACTCGATGCACTGCTAGGTTGCATCGCAGAGGACCACCCTCTGTTTGTGGAGCCACAGGGAAGAAACCTGGACTTTACAGCACATGCTCCATGTGCAGTCCTTTTCCGCAGAGGCTCTGACTTCTTCCAAAGAAGAAAGAGCAACAGTGGAAGAGAAGAGAACCATAAATAATTTAAGTACTGATGCAGACCCTTGGGTGGTAAAAAATACATCTAGGGTAGAAAACAGAGCACTTTTATGATGTCTATGAGTTATGCATTGGATCACTATCGGTATTTATAAAATTTAGGTTTCATATATTCTCAACCATGAATCCGTGGTTTCTGATAGATATGGGGAAGATTAGCTTGTGTGGTAAGGTTGTTCCAGACTACTCAGAAAACTGTACACATATAGAAGCAAGTATATAAAAGTTAAGAAAGTAAACTAATGAGTGAGGAAAGGACTTTTTGTATGGTGGAAACACACAATGAAAAGGAAAGTATTCTGGAGAATTTTTAACGTGAAATTTAATGTATGCTATTTCTTTTACCTGACGTGAACTCCCCTCTCCTTGTCAAATTCTGACTCATCAAGGGAGGCTCTTGCAACCCATGCTAACTTCTACATCCTCAGAAATTATGAAGTACTGACAAGTATATCAAAAAGCTTTCTGCAACACTAATGTCTTCTAATTTGGTTTTGCTATCTTGTAAAGGCAGGAGGAGAAGGGGACAACAGAGGATGAGATGGTTGGATGGCATCACTGACATGATGGACATGAGTTTGAGTAGGCTCCGGGAGTTGGTGATGGACAGGGAAGCCTGGCGTGCTGCAGTCCATGGGACTGCAAAGAACTGGACATGACTGAGGGACTGATCTGACTGAATACCTCTTGTAGCAAGAAATAATTTTTTAAATGAGTGCTGTACAAACAGTAGAAGATTGTTTAGCTGGTCTCAGCTTGACTAACCTGGGTCCCATTAAACCACATTCCCTCCCTTAGACATGCTGAAGGCTGCCAACAGCACAGCATACCCGGGGCTGGAAGGACAGTCTTTAGTACATGCCTACACTTTTGCTTCCATGAGTTGACTTGGTGCTTACTAGGAATCCATGGGTGTTCGTTCTTTAATCTATTTATTCTTATTGTACTTCTTAAAGTAATCATCACCTAGATGTTTCATAAGCCACCAAAAAATAGTCTAGCCAAAATTGTTGGTAGATAACCAAATATAATGTTCTGGAAGGACTTTTTGAGTTGCCAGGAAAACATTGCTGGGGACAAGATAACAATAAACTGGGGTGGATGGTATCATGACACTGTAGTTTCCACTTAATGAAACAAGACATGGATTGTGCCTCAAAGTGAGGTTTCTGTAAGAAAAATATGCAGGATTTCAAACACAAACTCCTTTGCAGAGTATGGTTTTTTGCCTTACATCACAAGCTTGTACATTTATATTCTGAGTTAAATTTTATAAGGTATGTATATTTTGTTTTTTGAACTCTACTTAAACCTGATCTCTTTCTTTAGCAACCAACTACTATTTCAGACCCATCAGATACCAGAGCTTCTGCTGTTTGTTGAATCCTCTTCCAAGGATTGTCCTTCCAGTTGTCCTCTTTTATCTTGATAATGGAAGCAGATATCCTTACTTGTGCTACTTGCTGTGTAATTTGGGTTGTCTCTCATCACATCGTTGCCTTTTCTTAAAGAAAAACAGATATTGTTCTTGCCTAGGGAATTCATACTCTGATTTAAGGCCTGAGTTAGTCACATCCATGTTTGTTTTTTGTTTGTTCAGCCTCTCAGTCGTTTCCGACTCTTTGCAGTCCCACGGACTGCAGCACACCAGGCTTACCTGTCCTTCACCATATCCCAGATTTTGCTTCAACTCATGTCCGTTGCGTCATTGATGCTATCCAAGCACCTCATCCTATATCACCCTCTTCTCTCACCATCAGTCTTTCCCAGCATCAGGGTCTTTTCCAGTGAGTCAGCTCTTCACCTCAGATGGCCAAAGTATTGGAGCTTCGGCATCAGTCCTTCCAATGAATATTCAGGATTGATTTCCTTTTGGATTCACTAGTTTGATCTCCTTGCCGTTCAAGGGACTCTCAAGAGTCTTCTCCAACACCAAAACTTGAAAGTATCAATTTTTTGACACTCAGCCTTCTTAATGGTCTAACTCACATCCATATATAACTACTGGAAAAACCGATACAGACCTTTGTCAGCAAAGTGATGTCTCTACTTTTTAATATGCTGTCCAGGTTTGTCATAGCTTTCCTTCCAGGAAGTAAGCATCTTTTAATTTCATGCCTGCACTCACCATCCACAGTGATTTTGGAGCCCCAAAAAATAAAGTCTGACACTGTTTCCATTTTTCCCTTTCTATTTGCCATGAAGTGATGGGACCAGGTGTCATGATCTTAGTTTTTTGAAGTTGAGTTTTAAGCCAGCTTTTTCACTCTCCTCTTTCACCCTCATCAAGAGGCTCTCTAGGTCCTCTTCACTTTCTGCCATTAGAGTGGTATCACCTGCATATCTGAGTTTGTTGATATTTCTCCCAGCAATCTTGATTCCAGCTTGTGATTCATCCACCCCAATATTTCCCTTGATGTACTCTGCATAGAAGTTAAAGCAGGGGGACAATATACAGCCTTGATATGCTCCTTTCCCAATTTTGAACCAGTCTGTTGTTCCATGGCCATTCTAAATGTTGCTTCTTGACCTGCATGCAGGTTTTTCAGGAGACAGATAAGGTGGTCCAATACTCCCATCTCTTTAAGAATTTTCCACAGTTTGTTGTGATCCACACAATCAAAGGCTTTAGTGTAGTCAATGAAGCAAAAGTAGATGTTTTTCTGAAATTCCCTTGCTTTGTCTATGATCTAATGTATATTGGCAATTTGATCTCTGGTTCTTCTTCCATTTCTAAATCCAGCTTGACATCTGGAAGTTCTCAGTTCACATACTGTTGAAGTCTAGCTTGAAGGATTTTGAGCATTATCTTGCTAGCATGTGAAATGAGTGCAATTGCGTGGTAGTTTGAGCATTCTTTGGCATTGCCTTTCTTTGGGATTGGAATGAAAACTGACCTTTCCAGTCCTGTGGCCACTGCTGAGTTTTCCAAATTTGCTGGCATATTGAGTGCAGCACTTTCACAGCATCATCTTTTAGGATTTTAAATAGGTTGGCTGGAATTCCATCCATAGTGTTGGTAAAAATCCTCAGCCAGTTTTAATTTGGGGGTATTAAAAACTATGATGACAAGCAAAGAAAGCAGTGGTTAGTTGTAATAGTCATGAAGAAAAGAAAACAAAGTTTAGTCCAGCTTTTTTCTGATGATTCTCTAAATCATTAATATTAGTTCACCATGCAGAGATTTATCCTTTATTATACATTCAGCTTATGAAAAAAAAAATACTTGTGTTTCTCAGCTCCATTGATCCCATAGTGTGACTTCACAATGTATTTGCGTCGTGAGCCTGTTAAGTTGTAAAGGGAATTTGACAAATGTTTTCAAATGCTTCGCTCTTTTCATGCCCATTTCCCATTTGCTTTTTAGATCATTTCTTGGTGAGCATTCTTTTTTGACATTTACTAAATGTCAGCTATAGTTCATATTTGAAACATTGGCCTAGAGCCAGTAGGCTGACCAATTTATAACAGCCTGTTAAGAAAAATTAAATAAAATGTGAAAATGAAATGAAAATTGCTTCAAAGAAAAATGAGAGCTAACAGTGGAAAAGCCCGTTGATGATGTGATACTCATCCATTCCTTCCCTGTATTCACAGTTCTGTCACTTTGTACTGTTGCCAGACTCTGAAAGGAAATTCAGAGAAAGAATTAAAAATAATTCTTTCATATAGCAAGCATTTATTGAGTACTTATCCTGGATCAGCACAAGTAATACAAAGATGAGGAGACCTGTTCACTCTGCAGGCAACTCACTCTAACACAATGATTCTCAAACTTGAAATAAAGACTGAATCTGTTCTTGGCTAAAGCATTTAAGAAGGGACAGCTGGGCCACCTGAAGGCACTTATTTGAGCAAATACCCACTGCTAGGAATTTTTCCTAAGGAAATAATCAGGAAAATGTGCAAAGATGTATTGAGTCTCAGAGCAATGATCTTCATTTCTAAGTAGGCTAATAAATGGTTTACCAGATGTTCCAGCAGGTATTTACCGCATTTAACCTTGATGAAGAATTTAGCTCTGGGTTATTTCTTTTGCTCACTAACATTGTCTATATTAGTTGTTTCTCAGTAGTTCATTACTGTCTTAATAGTTTGCTGAGCCAGATCACTATTCAGTTTTCCTTTCTTTCTGTCTAAGCACAGAGATAGCATGGATACTAGATTAAGTTAATCATGCAAATAAATATTTTGTCATTGAACTGTAATTGTTGTGGGGTTTTAAGTCTATGATAAGTTGCTCCAAAGTTAATATTAATACCATACAACTTTAGTATGGATGCTGGTGTTCTCTATTCCTGACCCACCTTTATATAAAAGGATGCTTGATTCTACTTGGCCATTGTCAGCAGCTTTAGAAAAGAAACAGGCATGTGAACTATGTAATCAAGTACTTGGTATTTTACTTGACTCACCCGGATGTCTGAGAACAGGTGGGGAAGGTACCCAGTTCCTTATTGTTTATTTAAATTGTTTAAATGTATAAGAATCATCTAAGATCAGCTTATGGAGGTCCAAAACTTTTATTTTCAAGGTATAGAAGAACAATTGGTATTTGAACTATCATTCAACAGCCTTTCTGGCTTTCTTTCTCATTCAAAAGTGAAGAATCAGAAATCTTGATATTATTTGTTAGGAAGTAATGGGATTTCTGAACACAAATGTCATCTTTTAACAAATTTATGCACACATACTGGGAAACTAATATTTAACAAGGCCATTGTAGCTTCTATCTGTCACCTAGAGTTTTGCTTCTGTGACTTTATTTTTCCCTTAAAGTGGCAAACCAGGCTAACAGAGATTTAAACACTTAAGCGTAAGACTTTTCCATGATGATTCTTCAGAGACCTATTCATTTAGCTCTTCTGCTGCTTTCATTCTTCAAGACAATGACATCTTAAAATTCCTTTTTTCAGAAAAAAAGTGATAATTTGTTGTTATTTAAGGGTTTCTCCTCTTCAAAAATCTGAAGTTGTGGAGATGGTTAAGAAACAAGTTAAAGTCATAACACTCGCCATTGGTGATGGAGCAAATGACGTCAGTATGATACAGACGGCACATGTTGGAGTAGGAATAAGTGGCAATGAAGGCCTTCAGGCAGCTAATTCTTCTGACTACTCTATAGCTCAGGTAAACCATCATTTCTGCCAAACACACCATCCATCTTTGTCAGCTGACACTGTGAAGAGGAAAATGTTAATTTTTTCCATTCTTATTTTAGTTCAAATATTTGAAGAATTTGTTGATGGTTCATGGTGCCTGGAACTATAACAGAGTCTCCAAGTGTATCTTATACTGCTTCTACAAGAATATAGTCCTCTATATTATCGAGGTAATTGCAAGTTAAGTTTAAAAATCCTTGTTATTTGCATATATATTTGAAACGTTTTGGGGAAGACATTTCTTCATAATTTTAATGAATCCTTCATCAGCCCACTTTTTTAACTTCTGAATATGTTAAAAAGTTTGTCAGCTGTGGAGAATAATGTTGAAATTCTGGCTAAAACATTATGTTGCTTTGGTAAGGAATGTCGAATTATAATTGCTAATAATGTGTACAGTTTTTAAAAACTACAAACTACATAGCAGTTTTTATAAAGTTCAAAAACATACGAGAGAAAACGGTAAATTGTTAAGGGATGCACATGAGGAAAACTGTTTAAAGAGAAAAGGAAGGGAAAATGGAAGAAAATCCAAAAAAAGAGGGGATATACATATAGCTGATTCACTTTGCTGTACAGTAGAAAATAACACAACATTGTAAAGCAACTATGCAATAAAAATCGATTTTTTTAAAAAAGGAAAGGAATAGTGGACATAAAACTGAGGATGTCAGTTTTACTAAGGGATCTGCCAAGTCACTTCAGTCTTGTCCGACTCTGTGTGACCCCATAGACGGCAGCCCATCAGGCTCCCCTGTCCCTGGGATTCTCCAGGCAAGAACACTGGAGTGGGTTGCCATTTCCTTCTCCAAGGCATGAAAGTGAGAACTGAAAGTGAAGTCGCTCAGTCATCTCCGACTCTTAGCGACCCCATGGACTGCAGCCTACCAAGCTCCCCCATCCATCCAGGCAAGAGTACTGGAGTGGGGTGCCATTGCCTTCTCCAACTAAGGGATCTAATCAATAAAAATACACAGGTAGTTTGGCTAGTATTGGTCATCCTATAGTTCTTATTATGTTTCAGGCCTGCATAATTGGATAGAAGTATTCCTTGCTCTTCAGATCGGTTTTGGTGTCTGGATTTGGTAGGAAACAAGAGTCCAGATAATGAGGAATTTGTCTAAAAATTATCAGAATAGTTCAATTACTGTGTCTGGATCACAAGGAATTTCTATATTCCTTTTCATATGGCAAATATAACATTTTTAACATGTAAACTTAACTTGGGTCAGGAATATCATTTCTGAAAGGATGCATTTTATTCTGCAAACATGTTTTGCAGTCTCCACAGGCTGCCAGGCACCAGGGTTAGTTCAGTAACTGAAGTAAATCGCGCGAGGTTTCTATCCTCCAAAAACTTGCCAATAGAAATATAAAGCAAACCACATGTGTAATTTTACATTTTCTGGAAACCACATCAACAACAAGTAAAAATTAAAGCCCAAATTAATTTTAAATTATATTTCATTTAACTCTATATATTCAATATTATTATTTCAGCTTGGAATCTCTATAAAAAATTATTAAAGCAATATTTCACATTCTTTTCTTCATAACTAAGTGTTCACAGTCTAGTGCGTATTTTACACATACAGCGTATCTTAGTTTGGACTAATTACATTTCAAGTATTCAAGAACCACATGGCCAGCGGCTATTCCTCTGGGTAGCACAGCACCAGTAGGTGAATAAGTAAACTGAACACTCAGGATGCGATAAGTAAGTTCTTTATATTTAAAAAGAAAAAATATGACCACCTTTTCATCAGAAGCTGTATTCGTAATGTTTGAACTCTAGGCGTTACCGGTTCCTTGCTCCTCTTGCAGCTTCACAGAGCCCAACAAGGAGCGCTCCATAGCTTGTTAAGAAAGCCCTCCATCTTCCACTCCTGTCAGAGGACCTGCCTACGCCTTCATAAATCTGCCCTGGGCTCCCTTACACATGTTTGTTTATGCCACCTTGCCCTCTACTCAGTTGACTGCTTCTACACATCCGTCAGAAGAGGCAGAACCTTCCCATGTGCCATTTGAAAATAATATCTCATACTTTATGCCACAAAAGTAACACTATAAACAAAACGGTCTGTAGACTTTACATTTCCCCTGCTGAGATGTTCGTTGGAAACTGCTGTATGTTTGCTTCAACTGTTCTTTATGCCTGTCAGAATGCTTATCTTCTTATCAAAATGTTGACTGAGCATAGTTCTTATTATGAGTCAGATTAATAAAATTAAGGGCTTCCCTGGTGGTTCAGACGGCAAGGAATCTGCCTGCAATCCAGGAGACCCAGGTTCGATCCCTGGGTTTTTTAGTTTTGAAGTATGCAGGCAGTTTTATTTGTTGGTCACTAAAAATCTGTAATTAGATTGCAACCCACTCGGTAAAATAATCATATACCATAATTAAATACTTGGAAACATAAACAGAATAATCTATGAATTTAGTTATTGTTCATTACTGCTGAATTTGGTCTGAAATAGTCTGTTTTGAAAAAAATACACTTCCAAAATAGCTTATGAGATCATACAAAATATTTTCTATTTATATAAATTTGTTATTCTTTTCTAATAAAATTATTTTCAATTCTCAGTCCCCTCTATAGTCCTAACCTTTCTAGTTAGATTTTTTTTCTCATCCCTCAACATTTATCGGCATTAGAAAGAATACTAGTTTATACAGTTTATTTACATATAATCTTGAAGTATCTGGGAATTTAAAGCCACTGGCAGCAATAAATCTGCTTGCAAAAATATAATTGTGTAAAATGAAATGAGTACTCAACTTGCCACTTTTTAAATCTAGATTATTTGACAATCAACAATGAAGTGGTCAAAATTACGTACTAATGGGAGACATAAAATATATCAAACTCAAATGAAAAACTAAATCTGCACGCTCTGTTTCAAATCCACAGTTATGCAATTTGTGGTTGATTAGCCCTAAATTTCACTTGGCTTTGAATTTAAAGCCTCTTTGAGAGATAACTAACACTGATCAAATTCTTTACACATTGGAAAGGAAATCAGTCCTAAACTTTACTGGAAATCTCATTCTTAAGTTATTTTTCTTTTAGCAGTTTATGGAAATGTATTTTGAATATAATTCAACTATCTTGGAAATGAATTGACCTTTTAAATCAATTCCCAGATACCCAACTTTTGCCAGCTAAAACAGGTTCTGCAGATGTTAATGGCTCATGTCAATACTGTGAATGAATAGACAGAAAACACATCATTGAATGTCTCTAGTGAGGACAACTGCCAGTCTCGAATCTCCCCTTTCAGTTTTTTGTGCTGATCGGGCGTGGGAGCAGAGGGCTCATTGACTGTTTGTAAGCTGCTGTTTAATATGCAGAAATGCTCCATCAGGGAAATGTTTGTGAAGCTGTAACTGCCACGCCTCTACTGGGACGCGAAAGTTAGAAAATAATACCAGGGCAGGCAGGTCTGAAGTTTCTTTGCTAATAAAGAAATAGTATGGAACACTATGGGTTTTAGAGACTATCTGTAAAAACTGCTTTTCCCATTGCTGTACTGCCAGGAATGTCACCGTCTAGCTACTCCATTGCCATAAATTATAGCCAAACAAATAAAAACAGATTTGGCAGGTGGCGGTATAAAGCACTAGCTTGTGGTGGCCACTCAGCAGCGACTCTAGGTGTTCATTGGAATGACTGGCATTCACTAGAGATTTTAGTTTCTCTGAAACATCTGACTCCTTGCTAGCAAAGTAAGACCTTTTCTCTCAAACAGTTGGTCACATCCAGGTTTTCCGGTAAGATCCCAAGGCAGTGTAGCGTTTCTGATTTCCAGAAGCTTTGATTAAAGTCAATGAGGTGATACTTTCCCACCAAGTTGTGCTGAGATATGGATTTCCTGTGAATTTAAATAATTTAGATACCTCCCCAGAGGGACTCATGTTTTCTTTCTGCATCCATGGTTTTGTTGAGTCAAGGGAGGGACTTTTATGTGTTTATAGTAATTTAGGTGTTGTTTTATTTAGTATGGGATGCATTTCTAATGTATCTTTAAACTGCAAATCTCAGACTAACTTGAAATCAGCCTTCTGGTAGACGTCTTCACTGTTAAAAATCTCTCTTTCCTTTAAAATACATAAACTTCAGTGCCAAAATATTTATATTAAGATGTGGGTACTATATTAGAAGAGTCAATTCCTATCTAGTCATTTCTCCTTTTAAAAAAATTAAAATATTAACTTTTTAAAGCACAGGAAGAGAGTTTCTAGAAACATGTTCACATACCTTTCATTAGGAAAAATAAAAAGGCAAAAATGCTTTGATACCTTTCAACTTAAAATGTCTACATTTTTCTCATAAACCAGTTAGTAAAGTAGTGCATTTTAAAATAAACTTGGACTGCAAGTGTGTTAGCTTATTTGCAAGTTATTTTGAATTGGAAACTGAATATAAGTATCCATTGATTTAGATTCCTAAATTTCAAATTTAGATTCCTCAATTTCAAGCTCCTAGTGGTGTTTTAATCACCAAATTTACATACAAAGAAGCCAGGAGACCATTCACATTTACAAATGTTTATCCACACACAAATTTATTAACATAAATGTCTCCTATTATACAGTATTGATGTTTGCAAATGCATTTATAACTAACCTTTGAGCCAAATCATGTCCCTTAAAGGAATTTGGTATGTGTGCAGCTTCAGCTTTCTTCAGACCAATGAAGATTAGGCTGCGTCTTCATAGACTATTCAGGCCACAACTGAAAGTTTGTGTTTAAAAATTCCTTATATTACCATCATACCGTAAGAAATCTGAATGAGCTTCACAGTCACCTACAGGGAAAACATTACCGTCACCCAGAGTATCACAAATATGTATTTACAGAATCCACATCTCAGAAGGGCCAAATGTGAAAACACAATAGATGGCGTTGAAGTCTGTCCTGTCAGTTTGTGTCTACTTAACGCTTTCCAAAAAAAAAAAAAAAAAGTTTAAAGTCTGCAAGGAATAAAGGAAGTCTCCAAGGAATACATTTAACTTCACATGAAGATGCTAAGTACTTTTGCATGTAGCAGTGAATGGTCTGGCTTCTAGTTGAGAGCACAAGTTCAAATCTTTTCTGTAAATATATGTGGCAAGCAAGTGAGAATTTCAGATTTGCCTCCCATTTCTATGCTTTTGTTCTTGTTGTCGTTAATGCATGTTACAACCCTGACACAATCTGGACTTATTTTTCATGTGCTATTGCTGCTTTGTTCTCTTTTCCATCTCATGAAGCCGACATTGGTTTTTATATACGCTCAGTCATTCCTTTCCCTATAAAAAGGAAAAAGATCAATGTGTGTACAGAAACTGTTCATAGGGAGGCCAGCCTGGGTACATATTGATAAATGGTGAATTTGTAGCAATTCATGCTTCCATAATGAGGTTAAATGAAACGTGAAGTGTAGCAAAGTCCGTGCAACTCCAGTTCAAAAATTCACTTAACCAGCACGTCCAGACTGCTGTCCCCTAACAGGTTCTTGGTTGTTGTTGTGATAGTTTGGCTTTGTGTTTGTGTTTATGTCTTGTTGGGCCAGACATTTTTCTCTTCCAGATCAATATGATTTTTAATTACATTTTAGTCCTGCTTTTTTTTAAAATAACACAGGGATTATGGATTTACTAACATTCACTTAAATTTTCCACTTGTCTTAAATATGCTGGAGAAAGTTTCTCTTTATTGTCCCTTAATTTTGTAGGCAAAGTTCAGTTTTCTGCTTTTAGGAAACTGCAAAATATATAAGAATATGTCACTCTATTAAAGATTAGTTTTTAATCAAAGTATAAATTGAAGTTACAAAATATTTTTAATATTATAAACTCAAATTTTGCATTCTGATGGCTATAATTATCAAGAAATATTTTTTAAAAAGGTTAAATACGTTGACACATTAATTCTACTTCTAAGAATTCATTCCAAAAGGAAAAAGAATAGGAGGAAATTTTGGGAGATGATGGGATATGTCTGTTACCTTGATTAGGTGATAGTTTCATGCATATGTCCAAATTCACCAAATTGTATACATTAAATGTGTGTCATTTTTGTATGTCAATTTTACCTCAATTAAGCTATATTTTACTCAAAGTAATTCAGCCTAAGAAATTGAGATATTTAGGATTTCTGAAAGAAAATTCAGTTCTGAATTTAGTAGAAAAAAACAGAAGCAAGCTAAATATCCAAAATAGTAGGGGATATATATCCATTTCCATTAACATCTTTTAAAGGGTATGTAACAACTTAAGAAAATATGTATTATACAATGTTAAGAAGAAAAGGAACAGGACATGATGCTGCATATAGGTTTCCATAAGATAAATCGTTGAATGTATATAAATGAGCTACATGAATATAACCAAAGCAGAAGACAATAAATGGTGATGGTATTAGTATAGGAAATTATTTTATTTTCTAAATAAACAAAAGTTTTAATTATGATTAAAAAAATCTTTAACTACCAGAAGATAGATATTTTAAAGAGGAATTAAATGTCTAAAATGTTAATGGCATAAAATATACTCTCTAAAGTGTCTTTTAGGAAACAAGATTATACCTAATTTTTTTTTAATCTATGATTGCCTATTGGTATAGTTCTTTTTTGATTCAACAAGTGGAACCAATCCTGACCTAAATAGCAAAGACCTTATGAAAGAATCCCTTCAAATTAAAAAGTAAAGCAAAGAAACGCCATTTTCAAGAGAATCATGAAAATACTGTGTCAGTGAAGCTCTTATGCACTGGTTGAGTAACAGCAGATTTTAAACACTGAGTTTATGGTTTCTGCATTCTAATTTGGAGGTTTGGACTATTTTCTTCCTAGATCTGGTTTGCCTTTGTGAATGGCTTTTCTGGACAGATCCTCTTTGAGAGATGGTGCATAGGTCTTTATAATGTGGTAAGTTTAGGACTTTTAATTACTCCTGTTCTATTGAATACTTTGAGATAGAAGATCACCCTGCGTTTGGCTACCTGGTATAATGACTAGTTTGTGCACTTTAGATGTTTACAGCAATGCCACCCTTAACTCTGGGAATATTTGAGAGATCATGCAGAAAGGAGAATATGTTGAAGTATCCTGAATTATACAAAACATCTCAGAATGCCCTGGACTTCAACACCAAGGTAGGAACCAGTGCCCCGGTGGGACTTGCTTTATTGCTCCAGTTGCTTGGGGCATCAGTCTTCTAAAGCCAAGGAAACTCCAGGGTCCTGACCATGGCAGGCCAGATTTGCTTAAGGTTCTGATATGACCTGAGAAGGTGTTTGGTTTTGCTGTGAATTTAACCTGTAACCACAATTCACTGGAGTTTGCCAGGCAGCAGTAAAGTGGGCCTGGCAGGCAGAGGGGGTGGCCCTCTGACTTTCTGTTTTTGTAGTTTTGTGGGGAATGCACACTGTTCTCAGAGGTCAGTCATCCAGGACTGGCATGGACAGTCTTTACACATACAAAGTGATGAGGGATGATATATCATTCTTTACCCATTTTCTGTTTTATGAAATAACTTTGTCTTCATTGAAATATTAGATTGTATTAAGCATTAAAGATATCGTCTCTGGTAGATAACTCATTTACCAATAATAATCATTATTTACAATCATTATTAAGCCATAAAACTTAATATAAGATAAAATATCCAACATTTTATCTAAAATCATATTCTGAGTTTATAGCCTATATAGCAAGCCACAGACTTTTGTCATCTTTGTGATCCACAGTATTTCTTCATCCCAGCAACAAAAATATCTATTTCCTGCATAGTTCACTCTCCTGCAATTATGTATTCTAAAGTGTTTCCACTAGTGTTTGTTAGAAATTCGGGTTTCTATCCAGTGTAACTGAGGAGTTTTGTTTGTTGTTTTTTTGTTTTTTTTTTTAAGTTTTGTAACAGTCAAGGTAGATGTAATTTTGAAACTATAATAAAAGTATCAAATACACCTTCACAGAATTTTTTCTCATTTAATATAGTACATGTTGGTTATGTTATGCATGTTATGTTACCAATAATTATATGTAACCTTAATTTGGTGTTTTGAATTTAGGAAATTAATGTAGGATATTTTAAATTTTATTATTTCATAAAACTGTCAAATGACATTTGTTCTCAGTATACCAGGGCAATAGAGTGAGACTGGTGTGGCAGCGCCTCTAACCTCATATAGTAAATGATGGTGTTAAGTTTATTGCCAGGATGTTATTCATCTTCTGAGATGAGGTCTTCATGAATGCACTGTGCATACATGTCCCAGTGTGCAGATGCGTACAACTTGAGGGATGGGATAACTGAATTTGGTTAAGTTAAAAAAAAAAAAAAAAAACCTAACTACAAGGTTTTATGTAGAGTGGAGAACAAGTGGGTTTTTATAGAGCCCACTAGTTCTATAAAGTATTTTAGTGGTCTTTTAAAACTGTTGCTATTTATAATATGCAATGTCTGTGCTTTAATTTCTTAATGTTTTATTTTTTGCTTTTTTAAAAATTTACCTTTGATGTCCAATTTGTGTTAAATTCTACTGCCTTGCTAAAAAGCTTTCCATTACCTATGGTGAGTATTTTCAAGTGACAGAAAGCTACACTTGGGGCAGATACAATGGATTATGAGCTCTTGTTTCCTTGAAAATGTAATCTGAGAGCTAGGAAGGTTCCAGACTTTCTGGCAGGCTAACAATAACCCTTACCAGCCCAGAGTACATCCACCTCAGCCACCCGTCCCCATCTCCCGTTGCTGAGGCTCCGTGGTGTCTCTTGAGAGTTAGCTTCCCAGCCCAGAGTACATCCACCTCAGCCACCCGTCCGCATCTCCCGTTGCTGAGGCTCCGTGGTGTCTCTTGAGAGTTAGCTTCCCAGCCCAGAGTACATCCACCTCAGCCACCCGTCCGCATCTCCCGTTGCTGAGGCTCCGTGGTGTCTCTTGAGAGTTAGCTTCCCAGCCCAGAGTACATCCACCTCAGCCACCCGTCCGCATCTCCCGTTGCTGAGGCTCCGTGGTGTCTCTTGAGAGTTAGCTTCCCAGCCCAGAGTACATCCACCTCAGCCACCCGTCCCCATCTCCCGTTGCTGAGGCTCCGTGGTGTCTCTTGAGAGTTAGCTTCCCAGCCCAGAGTCACACGTCCCCATCTCCCATTGCTGAGGCTCCGTGGTGTCTCTTGAGAGTTAGCTTCCCAGCCACTGCCTTGACCTTGCTCCTGTTGCTTATAAACCGGTCGTCACAGGATTACCCAAAACCATTCCTAGAAAGTCACATCCTTTTGTACCCTTTGTATATGGCAACTTGGAAAGTCTTGTGGCCAGTGAGAAAGTGTAACTGGTCATATATAGTTTTAACGTGAGAGCAGCCTTCCTTGTATTTTTTGCTGTTCTTGTATACAAAGTATCTCATAGTCTGCAAAGCCCTGGCATTTAGAAAAGTCACCATATCAATCCAAATAGAGTATACAACTTCTGTATTCATTTAAATATTTATAGATACACAAGCTGCCAGCAATTTTTATAGGGTTTATGGATTTTTCTAATGATTTCAGTGAAAATTGTTTGAATAAATCCCATATAAACATTTTAAAATTCAGGAACAAATGGTTACAGAATGCACAGTTGTATACACAGCAGTTGCTCCAGGTCCCCAGTGTAGAAGCATTGTTACCCTGAATGATGACGATTACGTTTGTTATGGTAAAAAGGGTCGGAGGTGCTGAGGTCGTGACAGGGGTTAAAGGATTAACATGTGACAATAAGTATCGGTCAGGAAAATGGAAAAGTAGAACTAATTTTTCTTGCACCCACCTGTGCTTTCTGTCAAATAAAAACTTGCAGTAATGACATAGTGAGGAGAAGAGACAAAGGTTAATGAGTAACATAAGTTCAAATGTGTAATGTATTGGAGCGTAAATTGGATCATACAATCCAGTGTGGCTGGGTGAACTAACAAAGGAGATTGAGATCACAGTGGAAAATTTTGGGAGGCAGGCAACTTAATTTCTGTTGTTTGAACAGCTTAAAACTATTTTAATACATGCCAGTTTTATTTGGCATACATTTTGTTTGCAAGAAGCACTTCTGAGGGACAAAACTGCAGCCCTTCAAAGGGCTGTGAGGGTTCTAAACAGTTTTTCTATAACTTAATCTTTTACATCCATGTTACAAAGAAAAGGCTAGTGATACTTGCTTTCTTGTTAATGAAATACAATAGATGAGAAAGCAATAACTATTAAATGATATTATAATTGTATGAAGTTTGATGTTGACAGGTGTTTTCAAATTGTGAAAGTCTTTTGTAACTTAAGTCCTGGTAAAAGGGCTTTGCTTTGAGGAACTATGCAATTTAAATGTTACACTTGTTATTTTTAGTGTTGTGCTGTGGGTGTGTTTGGAAAAAGAGAATGCACTATATCCTTACCATTTAAAAGTTTACACTTTTATTGCACATGGAAAAGAAAAAGTAGGGATCTCACCAAATTACAATCTCTTCAAAAGTCTGTTCGTCTGGAATTATGAAAATAGTCCCACTTAAAGAGTTTCATGATCTAACAGTAATTTTAAATTTTATTTTCTTCTTCAGGCAGAAATTTAAACTTTTAATCCTTGGTTTTTAGAAAGTAGAAAAAATTTCAGTGAAGCTGAAAAAACATTTAGAGAAACATAAAAATAAATAAATGACCCATGAAGGTCTAAGAGGCAGAAAGTGTCTGTCAGTTCTATTAATTCACAGTGGTGGCCCGACAGAAACACGTTTTGTGAATCTAGCTCACAGATAAAAAGAAAGGTCAGAGTTCACAGAGCTAGTTTATCGCAAATGGTTCTCATGGATTTTTGTTTTCCCTCAGGTTTTCTGGGTTCATTGTTTAAATGGCCTCTTCCACTCAGTTATTCTGTTTTGGTTTCCACTAAAAGCCCTTCAATATGGTAAGTAGGAAGGATATGAATGCTAAGATGTGACTTTTTACTTTTTTAGAAAAATAATTCATTGTCAATATATGTTAAAAATTATAGCGGTGTTTCATTTTATGATGTTTCTTCCTTAACCTAAAATACATGCATTTAAAAGTTGTACACACTTTAAAGATTTTTACTATTCCTTTGGGAGCAAAGTGATTTAATATATGCAAAGCCTTTCTTCTCTACTTCTCATGTTTTTCAAACTTGCAGAGAGTGAAATTTTAGGGTTTTTTTTCCCCTCTGTTGATGTATAGTTAGGAGACAACAGTGCTGATGTTTTACGTCGTCTGTTTATTATACCTGTGAGACTTGTATCAGCTCTTTATACTGAACCTCATCAGACATGCTAGTATTTTCAAGTACTTGAGCTGCAGCTTTGAATGAGATTTTCAGTATGTTATTATGTTCGTCTTGGAGTGTAAGCTTTTATCTCTGCTTGTTTTGAGGGGGTGATGTTATTGTGTCAGTTTTGAGAGATGGGATCATGGTGAATTTCCTATACACATAAAAATGATTAAGTAGTCACTTTAGAGAAGAGGTCCCTGGGATGCTTAAGCTGGTGTTGCTATGTCCGGAGCAGACCTTGCCCTGGGATCCGGAGGAAGACGGCTGAACATTCAGCTCACAGACATGTACCTCAAACAAGACACACACAACACCCGAGATCTGCGCGCCCTTCAGAGGTACTAGCTGTTCTCGCGGCTGAGTTAACACTGGCCCGTAAGGTGCAGGGCCGGCTCTTCTGTCCCACCAACAGCCTCCTCTCCAAGCTGCCAGAGGCATCCTCATAAAACGTAAATCAGACCAGATGCCTCCCTGCTCAGAACCCCACAGACTCGATCACATTTAGAACCAAGTCCATAGCCCCAGCCTTGGCCAACTTGGCTCTCCTTCCACCCCACCAGTGCCGCCCCTGCCAGCTCCCACCCTCTCTGTGCTCCAGCCCATAGGCCATCCATCCGCTCTTCCTCGTCTTCACCAGGTGTCCAGCAGCTCTCTCCTCCCACCCTCAGGTCTGTGCTTGGAGAAGCACTCCCGGATCACCCTGCCTCAGAGACCCTCCAACCCCGCGCCCTCTGCCCCTGACTCTCTCTCCTCATCCTCTTGTATCTTCTTGGTGCTTGCCTAGTGGGTGTGATATATTTGCTTTTTTTTTTTTAATTACCATGCTCCTCTGTTAGAACCAAAGCTCCAGAAGGGCAGGGTACCGTCTGTTAAGTTCGCTGTTGTTTCCATAGTGCCCACAACAGCGCCTGGCTCACTGTGGGCACCCAGTCTGTCACAGACGCCTTCATGAGAAGCTGCGGCATGAGTCGGGGAGTGCGTATCGCAGACAAGGCAGCAGTTTCGTGGCCTGGTCGAAGATTTTCATCTCCTTCCTACATTCATTGCTCTGCCAGCACAAAGTGAATAGATTCTCATTACTAGACCCTGGAAATAGCTGTAGTAAAATCTAATTAAATATAAAATATTGACCCAGTGGGCCAGGAGAATCATAATAGCATTTTTTAGATAAAATTTACATACCATAAAATTCACTCTTTTAAATTATATGATCCAGTGGTCTCTAGTATAGTCACAGAACTGCCCCCACTCTCTGATGCCAGAACAGTTTCATCACCCTTTATGCATGAGCAGTCACTCCTCATTTTTCTATCCCTCTCCCCTAGCCCCTGACAACCATTGGTTTTTGTCTCTGTGGATTTGCCTATACTGGCATTTCATAAAAATGGAGTTGTGATACAAGAATTTAACTGATCCTTATTGTGGCATAAATCAGGACTTCATTCCTTTTTATGGGTGAATAATATTTCATTGTATGGATAGAACACATTTTGTTTATTCATTCACTCATTGATGGACATTTGGATTGCTTTCACTTTGGGGAAATCCAGGGTGTTGAATCCAGGGTACAATATAGGACTTAGGTAAGTTTTCTACGTAGTTTATTTTCCTAACGCAAAATCAGTGTAAGCATGAAAAACTAGGAATGTCCATCATCAAAGTTCAGTTCAGTCGCTCAGTCGTGTCCGACTCTTTGCAACCCCATAAATCGCAGCACGCCAGGCCTCCCTATCCATCAACAACTCCCGGAGTTCACTCAGACTCACGTCCATCGAGTCAGTGATGCCACCCAGCCATCTCATCCTCCGTCGCCCCCTTCTCCTCCTGCCCTCACTCCCTCCCAGCATCAGAGTCTTTTCCAATGAGTCAACACTTCGCATGAGGTGGCCAAAGTACTGGAGTTTCAGCTTCAGCATCATTCCTTCCAAAGAAATCCCAGGGCTGATCTCCTTCAGAATGGACTGGTTGGATCTCCTTGCAGTCCAAGGGACTCTCAAGAGTCTTCTCCAACACCACAGTTCAAAAGCATCAATTCTTCGGCGCTCAGCTTTCTTCACAGTCCAACTCTCACATCCATACATGACCACAGGAAAAACCATAGCCTTGACTAGACGGACCTTTGTTGGCAAAGTAATGTCTCTGCTTTTGAATATGCTATCTAGGTTGGTCATAACTTTCCTTCCAAGGAGTAAGCGTCTTTTAATTTCATGGCTGCAGTCACCATCTGCAGTGATTTTGGAGCCCAGAAAAATAAAGTCTGACACTGTTTCCACTGTTTCCCCATCTATTTCCCATGAAGTGATGGAACCGGATGCCATGATCTTCATTTTCTGAATGTTGAGCTTTAAGCCAACTTTTTCACTCTCCACTTTCACCTTCATCAAGAGGCCTTTGAGTTCCTCTTCACTTTCTGCCATAAGGGTGGCGTCATCTGCATATCTGAGGTTATTGATATTTCTCCCGGCAATCTTGATTCCAGCTTGTGTTTCTTCCAGTCCAGCGTTTCTCATGATGTACTCTGCATATAAGTTAAATAAACAGAGTGACAATATATAGCCTTGACGTACTCCTTTTCCTATCTGGAACCAGTCTGTTGTTCCATGTGCAGTTCTTAGCTGTTGCTTCCTGACCTGCATACAGATTTCTCAAGAGGCAAGTCACATGGTCTGGTATTCCCATCTCTTTCAGAATTTTCCACAGTTGATTGTGATCCACACAGTCAAAGGCTTTGGCATAGTCAATAAAGCAGAAGTAGATGTTTTTCTGGAATTCTCTTGCTTTTTCCATGATCCAGCGGATGTTGGCAATTTGATCTCTGCTTCCTCTGCCTTTTCTAAAACCAGCTTGAACATCTGGAAGTCCATGGTTCACATATTGTTGAAGCCTGGCTTGGAGAATTTTGAGCATTACTTTACTAGCATGTGAGATGAGTACAATTGTGTGGTAGTTTGAGCATTCTTTGGCATTGCCTTTCTTTGGGATTGGAATGAATACTGACCTTTTCCAGTCCTGTGGCCACTGCTGAGTTTTCCAAATTTGCTGGCATATTGAGTGCAGCACTTTCACAGCATCATCTTTCAGGATTTGAAATAGCTCAACTGGAATTCCATCACCTCCACTAGCTTTGTTCATAGTGGTACTTCCTAAGGCCCACTTGACTTCACATTCCAGGATGTCTGGCTCTAGGTCAGTGATCACACCATCGTGATTATCTGGGTCGTGAAGATCTTTTTTGTACAGTTCTTCTGTGTATTCTTGCCACCTCTTCTTAATATCTTCTTCTTCTGTTAGGTCCATACCATTTCTGTCCTTTATCGAGCCCATCTTTGCATGAAATGTTCCCTTGGTATCTCTAATTTTCTTGGAGAGATCTCTAGTCTTTCCCATTCTGTTGTTTTCCTCTATTTCTTTGCATTGATCACTGAGGAAGGCTTTTGCTACCTAAGTCACTTCAGTCGTGTCCGACTCTGTGTGACCCCATAGACGGTAGCCTACCAGGCTCCCCCATCCCTGGGATTCTCCAGGCAAGAACACTGGAGTGGGTTGCCATTTCCTTCTCCAATGCATGAGAGTGAAAAGTGAAAGGGAAGTCACTCTGTCGTGTCCGCCTCTTGGCAACCCCATGCACTGCAGCCTACCAGGCTCCTCCATCTATGGGGTCTTCCAGGCAAGAGTACTGGAGTGGGGTGCCATCACCTTCTCCGGAGGAAGGCTTTTAGGTACTCTAAATTAGAAAAAAAAAATTTTAAGTAGCACAAAGCAGACAGCATCCAAAACACCTTACCAATTCAAAACACTTTAGCAACAAGAGGTTTGAAAGGAATTCCCAACTAATTCCAGCCCCAGAAAAACAGATCCCAGGATTCCCTTTGCATTTGTCTGGGGAACTGCCAAGCCGTCCAGCCTCAGCAGAAGAAATTCACAACGGGTGCTGCCTGGGGAACCCAAATCTAGCCAAGTCCAGAGAACATGCACTTCCTCTTTTCAAGAGATAAATGACACATAGCATAAATTGTGTTTTAACATTCTACTTTTTTTCAGTTTTTTTTGTTTGTTTGTTTTCAAATAAGAAGTTTTTGTTTTCTTTAGCTTTTGAAAAGATGAGATAGAGAAGAGATAGAAATGGTTGTATAATATCTGGCTAAACATTCATTCACTTGCTTCAGTGTTTTTCAAAGTATGGTCTATAGACGCCTGAGAATACTCAAGACCTTTTGAGGTCTATGAATGAGGTCAAAATTTCATAGTTTCAAATTTTTTATATTATCAAGACATTATTTGTCATTTTCATTGCTGCTGCAAAAGCAGCAGTGGGCAAAATTCCTGGTACCTTGACACAAACAGTGGTACAATTGTACTAGAAATCATTATATTCTTCACTACCACACACCCACATTAAAAAAAAAAAAAAGTTTCCCTTAAGAATACCCTTGAAGAAGCTGTAAACCTAATACTTTTATTAAATCCCGAAACTTGATACACATCTGACTAATATTCTGCATGACCAAATGGGAAGTATGCATGAAGTACTTCAGCCACACATCAACAGGCAGCAGCTTTATCCACTAGAATGTCTGGGGGATTGTTTGAGTTATCAGCTGAACCAACTACATCCATGAGGTTACAGAATCATGCATAAGTAAAAGATGCATTCAGAATGAATTTTTCCAATGAATTTTTTTAAGGTTGTGTGTTCAGTCGCTTTAGTCGTGTCTGACTCTCAGTGACCCTAAGGACTGTAGGCCACCAGGCTTCTCTGTCCACGGGATTCTTCAGGCAAGACTATGGGAGTGGGTTGCCGTGCCCTCCTCCAGGGGATGTTAGGAGTATTTCTTCTTGTAACATGGGTTTAGAGCACTATGCAAGTTTCGTGTGTACAGCAGTATATCTCTACTAGTTCTGCATATGCTGCAGCGTGTTCACCAGAAAAACAGTTTCAGATTCCGCTGCAGCTAACCTTTCGGAAACTACCTCCACATCTTTAAGAAATGACTTGAGTTTTTAAGTAGTATCAGGGAATAGTCACAGTTACTAGAAAAGGTTATCAAATACTTGTCTCCTTTCTAACTCCATCTCTCTGTGAAATTGGATTTCCCTCATATGTGAGGACTTCCCTGGTGGCTCAGACGGTAAAGCATCTGCCTACAATGCAGGAGACCTGGGTTCAGTCCCTGGGTTGGGAAGATCCCCTGGAGAAGGAAATGGCAACCCACTCCAGTGGCTCCATTGTGTGACCCCGCTTCCCCTCCTTTTGTTCAACACTCCTAAATTGATTATTCTTTGAATGGATTCTGAATTTATTTCCTTTCCCAACAAACCTCTCTTCTTTTCATGTAGGCACTGTATTTGAAAATGGGAAGACTTCTGATTACCTGCTGTTGGGAAACTTTGTTTACACAGTGAGTGTGGGACATTTGCCTCGTTTGCATATGAAATTGAATTACTTCAACCAAGCTCATTTTATTTTCAAATTTAAATGTGTGCATTTCTGTATTTAAGGGTTGTTCGCACATCCTTTTAAAAATGAGATGTTTTGACTGTTGAGAGATTATCTTATATTAGCTTATAAAAATGTCATTTAGGTTCACTGACTGTATAGGCCTTTGGTTGTTCTTATTTTCAGTATTCCTTCTTCATTCTTATTGCCTCACTTTCCCTTTTTGTCTCCTTTGTCCCTTTTTCCTCAGGATTGTTTTATTGCCCTTGTTCGTATTTCCTTGCTTTCCTAAATTCATGGCAAATACTACCATACTAGACTTGGGTGTTTAACAGCTAATTATTCTAGAGTCGCATTAAAAATAAAATGCCAAAAAAATTAAAAATAAAAAATCTCCATTTTTTTGAGATATTTAAGCCACGCAAGACATGGACTCCACTGTAGGAAATCACTGTATAAACGCTTATGAGGGATGCACAGATGAGTGTGAGCCCCACCCTGCCACTCAAGAGCCAAAAAATGTTCTAAAACCATTTTTTCATCTAAAGTCAAAAGCTCCACTGGCATACTAGTGCCAAAGGTCATATAGTTAGTCTCCAAAAGATGTGCCCTCCAGCCTTCAACTCTGAATTCTCAGGCCAGTGTCCTTTCCTCTCCTGTGACCCCTCCATGGCTCCACAAGTGGGGACCGTGTGCTGTCCTAAATGTTAAGCGGGCACTGATACGACTGATTCCGTTGGTGGAAAAACTATAATGTGATGTTTAAATAACTGATTAATAGGTAGTTAAGACTACTGAGTAACAGAGAGAGAAAGTTTTTGGCAAATCCAGGCTCTCCTTTCCATTGACATCAACCCACTCAAGTAGTAAAAGAAAAAAAAAAGGAAAAATACATTTGGGAGCCTAGTGGTTTGTTCTCGTACGACATGAGCGCAAAACAAATAATACTTGGTGGACTAAGTTTAAATATAAACCAGTAGATGTCATTGGATGTCTCAGAGACATTTTAAAGTATCCAAGTCTTAATAGGGAGTATTTCCTTCATTTTGTGTCAAAATCTCTCTCATTTTGGAATTTTTTATATAGTCTAAATTAAATATTTAAATTTTAGTAAATGTTTTATTTCTACAGCTCTTTATCCTGAATTGCTATTAGATATCCTGCTGAGAAAGCCCAAGTGCTTCACTTTATCCTGACTTTATGACCCAGTGGGCAGCGTCTAATACTGTGTATAAACCCTACAGTAAGCAAAAGTAAGACTGTGCACTTAAGCACTCACTAATCACCAGCGCTAGGCAAGCACACACTTCCATCCTGGCAAACTGTTGGAAGTGCCCCGTTTCCCTTTGACTACTAGCAGTATTCAGTATGTTATTTTTATCACAAATAGATAATCATAGATAATGCTGCAGTGCTAAGCGCCATTCTTGGTATTTTGCCTATAAAGGGATAAGTTTTATCAGATCCCAGTTTATAGATGCAGGAGATGAGACCCAGAGAGCTCAAGTAACCTGCCTTGTTCCTTAACAGAACAGCCAATAAGTGATGGAGTCTTGAGCACGCATAGTCTGACTCCAGGGCAATGTAGTCTGACTCCATTTAAACGTTGCGCTATCCTATGGAGAACACAGGGCAGTTCATTAAGTCTGGGTCCCATGCTGTAGGATTAATAGCATGGCCACCAGTGACAGTGGATGTATACCGCGTGGAGATGTAACACGCTCCTACATGCCACTCCACAGAGTTTCTAATAAGTCAAGTTATAGCATAAGTGTTCAGATTTCTAAATATCCAGTTATATGACTTATAATTCATCTTTAAAATTTAGAAAATGAAGTCTTGTACTACAGATGATGTCAAATAAACTTAAAGCAATCTCAGGAACCCAAGATTACTGTGGACCTTAGACGATTGTCGATCACTACTCATGAATTTTACGAGAAGTAGGCAGGCCCATGCTCAGAAGGCTTGTGGCTGGACTGTCGGACGACGACGATGAGGAGAGGGCAAGGAAGAGAGGCAGGAGTGTAAGGCTGCGCGTGGCAGTTCCAGCTGGCCACAGTCGTAATGTTCAGCCCTCAGCTAACTCACTCATTTCTTTGCTGGTTCGACGTACAAGTCCAGCTGTGAATAGTCTACCAGCCCATCTTATGAACTATCATATTTGTGAAGTAAAATAACGTCTCCCTTCTGTTCTAGTTTGTGGTGATAACTGTGTGCTTGAAAGCTGGATTGGAGACATCATATTGGACCTGGGTAAGAGGATCTTTAGTCACAACCAAGGATATCACATTTATTCATGCATTATCATTAATATTTGTTGTTTTTTGTTATAACTTGATGTGTCTCTTTACTCCAGTTCCACAAGTGGTTCTATGGGGGTTCGGGACTGGAGGGAAGAAAACGGGGCACTCTAGTTTGGAAACATTGAGTAAAAAATAAGTGTATGTATCACAAGACTTCTCAGAGCCCTTAATATATGGTTGTACATTGTAAATACGCCTGAAAGTGGGAAGCCTTCAAACCTATTGATAGGAATCTTTTCACGGTAGAGTATGTCACAAGACATGCTCATTGGAAAACCCATTGGAAAACGATTCTGAAGACCATTAATATTAGTGAAAGATTTGTCCTCAGACACTTGCAGATCTCCAGCCTGAATAAAAGAAGTTCCATTTTAGATACATTAGTGTTGAAGTACATTCACATCCAGGTAAAGAGACACAGTAAACAAAAAGAAAGTTAGATGTTCAAGGGAAAGGTGGGAGCAAGAAATTTGGATTTGACAGTCCTTAGCACAGAGATTAGTATTCGCACAAGTGTCTTAGCATCTTTCAGTCAGAGCATACAGACAAAAACTAGGGAGGCTTAAAGATGGTAGCAGATAAAACTGATAAGAGTGAAAGGTGAGACCCACCAAAGGAGGTGGGAAAGGAACATACCGCAGGTATTATATCATCATAGAGGAGATGTATTTCATGCAAGATCCAGTTAAAACACGCAAATATTTAGTTAATAAGTGCCATAGATAACATTTATGGATACAGTAAAATAATAATAATAAGGAAATTTGTGAAAGCTTCACCAGTGTGTGAGTCCTCTGTCCACCTGCAAGTCTCTGACACAGATTCCCTCCCTCCACAGTTCAGCCACATAGCCATCTGGGGCAGCATCGCACTCTGGGTGGTGTTTTTTGGAATCTACTCATCTCTGTGGCCTGCTGTTCCAATGGCCCCTGATATGTCAGGAGAGGTAATGTATCCTAATAACAGATAATCTGGCAAACCATAAGAATTGGCATTCATTAATGAGCCTTAATTGCTTGGCTTGGGTTTATATTAAAACAGTATTCACCAATTTAAAAAGCTATTTTTAAATTCCACAGTTGTGAGTGATAAAAATTGAGAGAATATTTTAAACTTGGGCATTTTACTTAAATCTGACTTACCCTTTCATAAGCATTGCTGGGATAATAAAATATGGTTGTCAGGAGCTTGAATCCTGTTAAGACTATCTATACAGAAGATGCCATTTTAAAATTAGACCATCAATCCACACATACTTTTTGAATAAGAGATTTGGGGAAATGGTGAGTTTATGTCTTGGGACAGTCTGTCTTTTCTTCTGTTATCTTTCATTCTAAAGAAAAAGGCTACTGTCCTGTATTAAATGCACTTTTAGAGTTGTCTTAATGACATCAGTTTGGTTTTCATTTTGAAAGAGTTAGGCTATCTGACATTTTAGCCTTATCATGGTCCACTTTCAATTCCATCTGTCACTTTCTCGTTATACTGGTAGGAATTGAGTTATTAGGTGTTCGTGGGGGAGTGTCATAAGATCTCCTTTCGTACAGAAGGGATTCCAGCAGTAGGAGAGTGTATTATTTCAATTGCAGGAAATTTGACATAAAATGTATAAAAGAAAATGTGGAAAACATTTCAGGATTTCCTGTGACCTCACAGTAACTTGCAAATCGAGGTAACGTGAGCTCCGTTACAGCACATTGTTTTCCCGCAGTCACAGGAAACCTTTCCAGGGGTTTCTATTATTTGTTTCCCTAAGTACTGCCTGAGTACCTTTCACTTTTGACAGTCTGGTTTATAGATCATTTTCATGAAATTTTATCTGACAGCATCCTGCTTTTTATAAATTAGCAGAATGCAGACACATTAAAAAAAATTTGTGGCTAAATTTATTAGAGAGAGGCATTATATACTATTACAGCAAAACCAGACGTATCGAGGAGTATGTACTTCCTTCCACCAAAGGGAAGGCTCCTTCTGAAACATGGACTGTGAACTCAAGAAAATTTACAGCATGTATTTTAAGGAGAACAGAAAGAAAGCTGTGAATCCGTCTCCTTGCCTTGATTTGCGTCCTTTTTTCTTGAAGGAATAAAATCAAAGATTGTATATGTCCACTTACGCCACCTGGAAATTCCAATCCTACTGTTTTTATTTGATGTGCACTGTCTGATTGGACCTGCTTTTCCCCAAGGTCGATTCTAACTTAATACCTTTTTCATTAGACCTCATTTTGCCTCATGTCTGAATGTTTTATTTTCAAAATGAATGACACAAAAGATTTTGAAATCGAGATAGTTTGAGCAGCTGTAGCCAATCGCTTTGAAGACAAGAACAGAGTTTTTGACCACCTACTTCCAGGACAAGTGTGAAGTTTGACTGGCTTTTAGCCAACCAAATATAATTCTGCCCTTGCCTATAGAATTCCTGGTATTACCCAAACACAAAACTTAATAATTTCTCTTGAGATTTGCGGTGATGCTGTGTTTAATTCAAAGTGAAATGAATGTCAGTACCCCATCACATTTCTGTTCACTTCATATACAGTGGGAAGTGCTAACAGGGCTTCTTTTTCTTGTTTTATTGCTACTAATACTTTGAATATAATGTTTAAAGAGCTAATGCCCCATGGAAAATAGAAAGAATGGATTAATTCAGCTGTTGGCTTGGCTAACTTGTCCAAGATGTAAATTTGTTTAATGTATTTAAAGGAAAGAGTAATACTTTAAAATTATGTAGTACTTGGTGCTTGCAGAGTGTCTTGGTGTGCATATATGTGTAAATGAGCTTCACGGCCACTCCAGAAAAGGAAGATGACAAGAGCACCACTCACATTCTCTGGGAGAGAGAGTCTACGTTCACGGTTTCCTGGGCACCAGGGTTTTAGAACCCAAAATATTATAGCAATACTCTACTTTTGAATCTTTTTATTGTGCACAGTCACTAATTCTATTACAATCCAGTTAATTTCAGAAAGTAATAACTACCCTTAGATTTGCATTTTTCATCGTAAAATTCTACATTTCAACCAAGAATGTAGCCAAATGCATATATGTGAAAAATTCATTTATGTGCCAGGAGTTATACTTGTGTGTATGTATATATATATACACACACATATATACACACACACACATATATCATTGGCCAACTATCTTGAGTAAAACTTACTTGTTCATCCTTCTAACTTTCACAGCAATATACTATTACAGTGTATATTACATATATTTTATTGTATATTGCAAGTAGCAATATAGTATTCTAAATAACACGGGGATAAGTACAAATATTAGCGTTCCCTGACTTGACATGTTTTACGTAATCCATATAATGAAACACAACCCCAGGCATTTTCCAGAAAATAATAACGCTGTTCCAAAGGTTCCTGGTGTGCTATGAAGGTAACTTTCTGTCCCCACCAGCAACAGGGTCGTGAGTGTCTAATCCAAGGACCCTACCCCTAGAATTCCACATCTCTCCTGTTTTGATTTGGTGGCAGCTCCTCCCTAAAGTAAATAATTAAATACATGTGTATGTTTGGGTTGTCTAAAAGGCATAACAAGGCCATCCGGCATAGTAAAGCATTAATAGAGATGGTTAAGCAGACTAAAAACAGCAACCCCAGTCCCCCCCATCCTGGATCAGGTGGTATTTTGGAGGATGAGGTACTAGAGGTTTAAAAGGAATTGACACAATAGAGAAGTCCTTTAAAAAGACAGCTAAGTTGGACTGGAGAGCCTGGCTGTGGAGTCTCCAACTCGGCCACTCATGAGCTGTGTGACCCAGGGCTAGTTAAAAAAATAAATAAATAAAAAATAAAAAGACACCTAAGATCTGGGAAAAACAATGCTAAAAATGCATAAGGTCTATTGAATGCTTTGAGTGTTTTATATGCATTTATTCTATCGATTCAGCAGCTGTTTGTTGAGATTCTACTGTGGGTCAAGCACTGTGGATTCATTAGTGAATAAAATAAATAAAAATCCATGCCCTTCTCAATGTTTCTACTGGAAGGAGACAAAATAAGTGAAATATAGAGGGATATAAATGCTATAGAGAGAACACAGCAGGCAGGAGAAACTGAGAACCGTGACTCCCATTGTTACCCACACCCTGTGGCTTTCACTCCTGGTCCAGTCACAGGCTCTGGAGGGGCTTGCGAGAGGGTGTCCTGATCTGACTTGTGCTTTAGCACCAGGACTGTGACCACGGTGTTATGAACCACCTAGGAGATTGTTGCAAGAACCTAGGCCGAAAGTAACGGTGGTTTGGGCCAGGAGGGAGGTCATGGTGAGAGGGGTCAGAGTCTGAAGCTAATCTGAAGGTAGAGCCCGTAGGATTTGCTGACAGATTGGATGTGAGGAGTGAGAGGAAATGAAGCCGAGGGGGACGCCATGGTGTTGGTTGTGACCATTAGAACGTGCTTGTCCTCAACTCACCAAATCCTCCCAGCAAACTTATTACCGTGCTCGTTTTACAGATGAGAACACAGAGGCCTAGAGAAGTTAAGTAAGTGCCTCAAATGATAACCCAATCTGAAGTGACAGAGGACAGACTTAGCCGTGTGGTCCACGGTCAGCTGCCCCGTGCTGCTCCTCTGATCGTGTTTATTCAAAGGAAATCTGAGGGGACTCTCCCTCGTTGCAGCTATTTCAAGGATCTGTGTGGATGAGATCTCTATTTTCTGGTTCCTGACAGCAATGGCTCCTCCGTGCTTCTCTCCCTGTGGGCATGGCAGTGTCCTGGCCTTCCTCCGTCCACCCTCGGCATCCCAGCCGCTGAGCTCCACCTCCTCCTCACGTGTCCACTGCCCCTTCATGTCTTCACTGATCTGCTCTGACATAAAGATGTTGAGTGCCCCATTAGTATTCAGTAAATGATTGCGAGGTGAAACTGCTTTTTTTCCATGCTTGTTTGTTTTGAACAAACACACGAGAAACAGTGGCATGGAGGTGACAGAGAGACAGAGTTCGGCTCAGATAAGACCCTGGTGCTGACATCCAGAGGTTTTCCGGCAGCAGAACAGGATGCTGGCCTCTCTCACCCCAACCGCAGTCCCTGCCACTAGCGCTGCTCAGCAGAGCCATGCTCATCTGCGCTGTGCAGCTCCTTCCCGCTCCTGGGGTTCAGGTGCTCTGTGGACCTCTCTCCAGTGTTTTGTCTTCAGACAGACATCGTACATGTTGAAGGGCACAGATTATTCTGCTCTAATTAGTGCTAACTGGAGCACAGGGTGCAAATTTTAGACCACTTACAAGTATGGGTCTCAGGCTTCTACATTCAGCCTGGACACATACCCATACACTGATCAGGGTTTTATAGTTGTTTCCAATCTGTGTTCTTGACGCGTCCTTTCAGCCATCTGGAGACAGAGCCATTTCTCTCACTGTGTTGAAAGAAAACCCTTGTTCACGAAGAAGGGAAGGGAAGAGAACTAGCATTTATGGTGCACCCTTTTATTCTCCAGGCACTGGTTTTGATCCCAGGCGTTCATTGTTTCATTTAAATCCATATCACAAAGCTATGGAGTAAGTAGAGCAATAGCAAGTCACCCAGAGAATTCACCCCAGGTTTTCCTCTCAAATCCCTTCGGTTGCTCTAACATCCTGAGGAACTAAATACCTTCTCTTTAACACCCATTCCTGTTCCTTACTCTCAGATGGGGACTCTCTTTTCTCCTTGCAACCGTTTTCCTTGCATTCTGTTGATTTCCCTGATATATCTGCTATTTCCCAGGATACCCAGAGCCCTGATCAATTTCCCCCAGTTTGTCAGATACAAAAGCATTCCCATCTCTCTTTAAAAGTGCCTAGATTTTTAATTCTCCCCCCTCAACACCACCTAACTCCCTCAACACACTTCTAGAGACTGTGTCTCACTTTGTATCCCAACTTCTCATGTCCTCTTAGCAATATCAGTGTGTCTAATACCCACTCGTTAAATACATATATGTATAATATATATATATAAAATTGAAAACCTAATCAACCCACATCATCAGAGAATGTACAGTTGCCACTCAGATGAGAGTAGGACCTCACTTACTGAGGGTCAGTCACTGTCACAAGTACTTCTCATATCTTCACTCGCTTAACCCTGAGAACATTTAACGCAACACTGTGAGGCAGTTCTGTCACACATTTCACCGACACAGAGTGGTTAAATAATTTTCTCAAGGTCACACAGCCTGTAAGTCATCTCTGAGCTGCCTCTGGAAAGCAGCCAGTCTTTCCCCTTTACCACTATACACACTGTTCTCTGTCCCTTTTACATTTTTCCTCTCGCCTTTTCACTTCTCTGCGTTTTTCTCCCAGCCGTTTGTATAAATGCCTTTTAATGTCAGTTCCCCAAAGTACTTACTTCCATCTGGTTGGTCAACTAAGCCATGCATTATCTGCATATAATATTTCCATCTTCAGCTGTGCTCAGCTGCCTGTATCACTAATCAGGCATCGTTACCTTCCTCCTTCCTTCAACACATTCTACATGCCTGAAATTACCAGAAATCCATCCCCTAGATATCTGAGCCTTTAGGCCAGACATGAGCCACTCCAGCCAGGGCCAGAGAGGACTCTTCTCAGTTGGTGGGCAGGGTGTTGCCATTTGGGAAACATTCCTTCCTATAGTTTTGTTTCCACTATAGGAATTCTACATCTCTGCCCATAATAAGATTCAAATGATAATGATTAACAAGCATTCCAGTACCACAAATATTGAAATATTTAGCTATTAAGAAGGAATTACGACATCACAGCAGGGGGAGAGTAGATTCCGCAAAGGTGGAGAATGAGACAATAAGAAATTATTTAGAAAAGGAAAAGAAAGAGAAAATAGCATGACAAGCTTGACTGCGACTTTAAATATGTCACTGTCTTCCCCTCCTCTCACAAATATGGTTGTGATTTAAGGGGAAGACTTTTTTTTTTTTTTTTTTTTTCAGACCTGACTTGTATTTTTTCACACCAGTACAGCAATTTATGGGGCAAGGTAGACTCTGGGGAGAAGTGCTATGTTATATAAACACATGCTGGCCTGCTTTTTCTGACTTGTCTCAGTGATGTTACTGAGTATTTCTTGAAGTTTCAGAAGGAAATGTTTTAGGCACTCTGATTAGTACACCAGATTACAAAATAAAAAGCAAGTTCCATCAAGGATCATTTCATATCACGATGAATACCAGGAGGTTAGCAGTGGCAGAACTTTCCAGGGCATCACGGCCGCACAGACACACTGTACAGTCTTCCCGAGCGCCATCTGGTCCTGCTCTCCCTGGCCTGAGGGATCTATAAAACTACTGAAGGAAATTGAAGTTAAGGAACGAGCATGTGTTTTACAGAATTTCAGATCTCTTGACTGAGGTTTGTAAAGTCTCTCTAAAAAACAATAAAAGTCTTTGTTGAACCCTTTACTGTCACCCCTGTAGGAAAGGTATTAATAAACCACATTAGTGATATGATTTTCCTAAATTGTGCTGTTGCCCATTTTACCAACACAGTGAGTTACTTTACATATGAGGAATTTCCTGGTTTCAAATAGTACTTATTCATCTCTCAGCTTTTAATTACCTAGATAGCATGTAATAATTTATAGGTCCTAAGACCTGCCCTGGTAGATAGGGTGGGGCAGTGTTTTGATATGAAGGAATTTCATCCAAGATTACTGGGTTTAGCCAAGTAGCCTGGGGAGAACAACTGCTCCAAACTCTATCAGATGTTCTTCAGTCAACCAACAGTTGGGATCCCATCCAATAAAACATGCCATTGGTTGCAGTCCTCAGAGCCCTGACAGTGAATGAGACAGGCAGACTATCACAGATCTTAAAGAAGCTGGCCACATGGCCACTTCCAAGCCCATTTTGTAAAGAGAAGTCTTAAAGAAATGCTGGGAAGCAGAGACATCAATGTGACTAATGGCAAATCAGGACACGGGCACACACATGGGCATAGAGTGCTCTTTTGAGTCGCTGTGAGAGCTGGCATTGCTTTTTGTAAGCACAGCACCTTTTCCTACAATACGGAGCACACGTGTATTGAGCATCTAGGGTACATGTGTTGCTCTGTGTTAAGCAGTGGAGGATGCACAGGTGAACAGAATTGGTCAAGGTCCTTAAGGATTTTGTTTTTAATAATGGGATATGGATGTCATAAATATGAGGGATGATGCAGTGCACCCCAAGTGCCATGATAGGGAGCAAGGCATGAAAAGCTGAACAAAGCTGCTCTTAGTATGACAGAACTTTGGCTGTTTGTTTTCTAGAGTCAGTACATTCTTGCATTCATTCATTCCATAATTATGCATCAAGTATGTAGTTGGTTCTAGGCATGGTGTCTGCATAATGGATTAATTAGGCAAGATCCCCATGAGTGTTCAGGTTGAGGGGACCTGGGAGTAAGAGGGGAAAAGTCACTAAATCAGTTAACAAATGGCTAAATGTTGAATGATTAAAGATGATTTCACAAGGTGATAGGAAGAAAACAGGGTGATATGATAAGGGACGGGATTGTAATGGCTGCTCCAAGAAGGTCTTTTGGAAGAAGGGACAATTAAGCTGAAGTTTAAATGATCCAGAGATAGCTTCAAGTGAAGAAGAGCATTCCAGGGCTGACAGAGCAACTCATGCCCAGACTCTGAGGCAGGACTGAGGCTAATGTGTTCAAAGACTGAAAAGTCCATGTCACTGGAGTTGAAAAAGTAGGAAAGAGCACTATGAAATGGAGCCAGTGAGATGGGCAGAAAGTAGATCACCACTCCTGGCTTAGCCTCTAGCTCGTAAGTCAAGTACAGCTTGTTTTTTGAGTTGCATGCCAGGGAACAATCAGAAATGCTCATAAAAGAAACCATGAATGTCATGTGCCATCTGCTTCAATAAAGCTCATAATTGGACACAACTCTTGCCTTCTGTGATATGGTAAGAAACATTGTCAATGAGTTCAAAAGCTAGTTGGCTCCAAATTATCACTTAGCCCCCCTAGTGTGTATCATGCAAAGCAAGTTATTTTATGGCATACTTTTGATGTTAAAAAAAGTAACTGGATTAAACAAGATAGAAACATTTCTCTCTCATATGAAAAAAAAAGGTCCAATGGAGCCAGATAGTTCAGGACTGGTGTGGCAGCTGCACAGTCATCAAAGACCAGATTTCTTCTATCTTGCTGCATAGTGAACCTTAGTGTACTTCCTCATAGTCCATAATGGCTGCTTAAGCTCTAGCCATTTTATCAACATTCCAGCCAACATGAAAAAATTAACCCTTTCTCTTTGAAGTTCTTTCCTAGACATTGCCCACCATATTTCTACTTAGCTCTCATTAACCAAAGCTAGTCACATGGTCATACTTAGCTACAATAAGACAGCCAGAGGAATATAGTCTGAGCTGGAGGAAAAGATGATTCACGATTCAAGTGGTTGCACCTAAGAAAGTGAGCAGAGACATACTAGGAGGCAACTAGAAGTCTCTGCCGTGATAGTCAACAATGTTTCTACATAAGCCATATGTCAGTTTATGTCTTGCCATAGGTAAATCTTTTTTGAAGTTTTGAATTTTTAAAATATAATTTCCTAAAACAGATGGTAATTAGAAGATGAATGGAGATGTTAGTTAGATGGTGGTGATTTTGCAATATATAAATGTATCAAATCAACACATTGCACTCCTTAAACTTATATATGGTTATATGTCAATTATATCTCAATAAATTAGGAAAATAAATTTTTTAAAGAAAAAAATTTCCTGCCATCTGCAATATAGGCCATATATGTTTCACAGATTGAGTTACTAATAATCAAAGAATTGATGCTTTATGAGATGGTTTTTTGTTTTTTTATTTTTGCTTGTTTGAACTTTCCTTTATATTTTCATCTTTAAAATGAGAATAAAATAGTACCTATTTCATGGTATTGATTTTTTTACCTTTTTTTTTGAGATGGCTTTTAAGCAGACAAAACATAGAGCTGTCACAGAATTATAAAAACTTGTAAGAATGATATAACAAGTAAACAAATTGACCACTGAGATACGGTACTTTATCTTAATATAACTTCTCCAGTAGCATCAGAATATTTTAAAATTGTATTTCTCATAGCCAAAAGAATATTTTGTTACTAATTTTGTCCTCATTTTTCTGGTACTTTTAAGTTTTTTAAATAGCACAGTGAAGAAGATTAAAATAAAACAAAGCAAAACAAATTCTGTTCTTAATTACTTTTACTGTTCCGGAAACTACACCCCTAGAAAAGTTTCAGAGCTGTACAGTTTCTAATGCTCTTGATTGCTTTTTAAAAAGACTATTTTGCATGTTCATTTCTCAGTATTTATTGATACATAGTCAAATTTTACTTTAAAAAAATAAAGTTGGCTTCTGATTGATCTGATTGATCCTGGTGGCTCAGATGGTAAAGAATCTCCCTGCAATGCAGGAGACCTGGGTTTAATCTCTGGGTTGGGAAGATCCCCTGGAGAAGGAAATGGCTACCCACTCTGTTATTCTTGCCTAGAGAATCCCCATAGACAGAGGAGGCTAGCAGGCAGTCCATGGGTGGCAGAGTCAGACAGGACTGAGCCACTAAGCACAGTCCTGTTGTGTTGATACACAGGATTGTATCAACCACAGTTGATACACAGTCAACTTTTACTTTAAAACAAAGTTAGCTTCTGATTGATCTAGGTCCCAAGTAGCTCTTCCTCCTTTTCCTCTGATAATCTTTTTTAATCATTTGTTTGCAGAGAGTGGAGATACAAAGGTTGTTTCTCGCACTATTCAGCTGGATTGAATATTGATTGAGTCCCACAGGGTGATCATGCCTTCTTCAGTTCTTCACCACCACCCAGGAATGTCCAAGGGGAAAGAGCACAGAAACGCTGTGAACTGGCATCTCATTTGCATGTTTTCTCAGATTTTCTTTGCTTGGAACAGTTTGCGTATTTTCTAAAATTTTTGTTTGTTTGGGATAATCCAAGCGAAGGGCTTTCTTTGTCTCAGAGTAATCAAGAGCTTCTGGTAATAATTGCAAACATATTGAAGTTTATCCAAAACACCCTTCTCCTTAGTTATTTTCTGGGTGTTCTGCCCTGTCTATTTTTACGGAGAAAGTAATTCATCCTGTATAAGAGCCCAATTCAGCTCAGTGCAACTGAGATTTATGGAGCGCCTCTGCATCAGGACCTATACTGGGTGTCAGTGGATCAAAAGTTGACAAAATAGAGTCCCTCTTTGGAGCCTGAGTTGTGAGTAAACCAACAGATCAACAGAACATTAGAATGTAAGACACTAGTTATTATGATCAGGATGCACAAGGGCTGGCCCAGGAGAGGCCACTCTGCACACTATAGCTTGGAGACTTTAGAACAGTTTCTTGGAACTACTGTTCCCCACACTGTTCAGGAAGGCAAGAGAAAGAAGGACTTTCAAAGCAGTGTGTGTTAGTCATGTCCAACCCTGTGACCCCATGGACTATAGCCCACCAAGCGCCTCTGTCTATGGGATTCTCCAGGCAAGAATACCAGAGTGGGTAGCCATTCCCTTCTCCAGGGGATCTTCCCAACCCTGGAATCAAACCCGGGTCTCCTGCATTGCAAGCAGATTGTTTAGCACCTGAGCAAACAAGGAAACCCTTCGAAGTAGAGAGCAGCCCAAGCAAAGAGGGAGGTTGGAGTTGCTGAGGGAGGGGATGGTTGGAGCTAGAACTGAAAAGTTTAGCAAGGACTAGGTCACAGAAAATTACCCAGTTATCATTTACATCATTTCTTTGAACCATGGCAGATTGCTTTTCTTTATGAAATACATAGTATTCCAGAAAGTACCGAGGCCATAGAGTACAAATTGGGTCATATAAATGCTAGTAATAAGCCAGTGAGTGATTAAAAAATTTTGTATTTTGGCATGAATATCTATCACATAATTGAAATTTTGTAAGAATGCTATTGTACTAAAATAAGACATCAAAGACCTATCTCAGTGATAACCACTAGAACATAGAACTTGGCATGTGCATTCCTCTGTCTTCAGGTTTTATCAGAGGGAAGTTTCAAGCCTCACTACCCAACATGAGCAAACGCTGAAAACCTTCCATGGAAGTTCATCTCTTCAAGCCAAAGTCCACATGAGCTTGAGATTTGTCTCTGATTAACGTGCAGAGTGATGAATTCACCATTTAGTGTTGACCCAGTGATGCTTGTTATGTACCTCTGAGTTCAACTCCGTGCCCAGGTACCATAACAGATTCAGACAGAAAGAGTTAAGTTTCAGAGACAGGCTCCCACAACTTGGAGACCTCTGTCACACCATGGTGTTTCCCAGGCCTTGGACACAAAGACACTTATTAAACATTTGCAAGTTTAAATTCAAGTAACACAGTATTACCTGAAAGCAGATTTGATTTTGATGAGCTCATATCAGGTTTTCATACATCAAGGGCAGTGTTGCCAGGAGAAGGCACAATTTTGATGCAGTAAAACCATTCTATTTATATGACATTGATATTTTGCCATAAAAATACAGATGTTCAGTTCAGTTGCTCAGTCATGTCCAACTCTTCGTGACCCCATGGACTAAAGAACACCAGGCTTCCCTGTCCATCACCAACTCTCAGAGCTTGCTCAAACTCATGTCCATTGAGTCATTGATGCCATCCAACCATCTCATCCTCTGTCCTCCCCTTCTCCTCCTGCCTTCAATCTTTTCCAGCATCAGGGTCTTTTCCAATGAGTCAGCCCTTCGCATCAGGTGGCCAGAGTGTTGGACTTTCAGCTTCAACATCAGTCCTTCCAGTGAATATTCCGGACTTATTTCCTTTAGGATGGACTGGTTAGATCTCCTTGCAGTCCAAGGGACTCTCAAGAGTCTTCTCCAGCACCACAGTTCAAAACCATCAATTCTTTGGTGCTCAGCTTTCTTTATAGTCCAACTCACCTCCATACCTGACTACTAGAAAAACCATAGCTTTGACTAGATGGACCTTTGTTGGAAAAGTAATGTCTCTGCTTTTTAACATGCTGCCTAGGTTGGTCATAGCTTTTCATCCAAGGAGCAGGTGTCTTTTTTTTTTTTTAATTTACACTAATGTATTGGTTTTGCCAAATATTGAAATGAATCAGCCACAGGTATACATATGTTCCCCATCCTGAACCCTCCTCCCTCCTCGCTCCCCATACCATCCTTCTGCGTCGTCCCAGTGCACCAGCCCCAAGCATCCAGTATCGTGCATCAAACCTGGACTGGCGACTCATTCCATATATGATATTATACGTATTTCAGTGCTATTCTCCCTAATCATCCCACCCTCTCCCTCTCCCACAGAGTCCAAAATACTGTTCTATACATCAGTGTCTCTTTTGCTGTCTTGTATACAGAGTTATTGTTACCATCTTTCTAAATTCCATATATATGCGTTAGTATACTGTATGGGAAAGACTACGCATCTCTTCAAGAAAATCAGAGATACCAAAGGAACATTTCATGCAAAGACGGGCTCGATAAAGGACAGAAATGGTATGGACCTAACAGAAGCAGAAGATATTAAGAAGAGATGGCAAGAATACACAGAAGAACTGTACAGAAAAGATCTTCACGACCCAGATAATCACAATGGTGTGATCACTGACCTAGAGCCAGACATCCTGGAATGTGAAGTCAAGTGGGCCTTAGAAAGCATCACTACGAACAAAGCTAGTGGAGGTGATGGAATTCCAGTTGAGCTATTCCAAATCCTGAAAGATGATACTGTGAAAGTGCTGCACTCAATATGCCAGCAAATTTGGAAAACTCAGCAGTGGCCACAGGACTGGAAAAGGTCAGTTTTCATTCCAATCCCAAAGAAAGGCAGTGCCAAAGAATGCTCAAACTACCGCACAATTGCACTCATCTCACACGCTAGTAAAGTAATGCTCAAAATTCTCCAAGCCAGGCTTCAGCAATATGTGAACCGTGAACTTCCTGATGTTCAAGCTGGTTTTAGAAAAGGCAGAGGAACCAGAGATCAAATTGCCAACATCCACTGGATCATAGAAAAAGCAAGAGAGTTCCAGAAAAACATCTACTTCTGCTTTATTGACTATGCCAAAGCCTTTGACTGTGTGGATCACAGTAAACTGTGGAAAATTCTGAAGGAGATGGGAATACCAGACCACCTAATCTGCCTCTTGAGAAATTTGTATGCAGGTCAGGAAGCAACAGTTAGAACTGGACATGGAACAACAGACTGGTTCCAGATAGGAAAAGGAGTTTGTCAAGGCTGTATATTGTCACCCTGCTTATTTAACTTATATGCAGAGTACATCATGAGAAACGCTGGACTGGAAGAAACACAAACTGGAATCAAGATTGCCAGGAAAAATATCAATAACCTCAGATATGCAGATGACGCCACCCTTATGGCAGAAAGTGAAGAGGAACTCAAAGGCCTCTTGATGAAGGTGAAAGTGGAGAGTGAAAAAGTTGGCTTAAAGCTCAACATTCAGAAAACAAAGATCATGGCATCCGCTCCCACCACTTCATGGGAAATAGATGGGAAAACAGTGGAAACAGTGTCAGACTTTATTTTTCTGGGCTCCAAAATCACTACAGATGGTGACTGCAGCCATGAAACTAAAAGACGCTTACTCCTTGGAAGGAAAGTTATGACCAACCTAGATAGCATATTCAAAAGCAGAGACATTACTTTGCCAACAAAGGTTCGTCTAGTCAAGGCTATGGTTTTTCCTGTGGTCATGTATGGATGTGAGAGTTGGACTGTGAAGAAGGCTGAGCGCCGAAGAATTGATGCTTTTGAACTGTGGTGTTGGAGAAGACTCTTGAGAGTCCCTTGGACTGCAAGGAGATCCAACCAGTCCATTCTGAAGATCAGCCCTGAGATTTCTTTGGAAGGAATGATGCTAAAGCTGAAACTCTAGTACTTTGGCCACCTCATGTGAAGAGTTGATTCATTGGAAAAGACTCTGATGCTGGGAGGGATTGGGGGCAGGAGGAGAAGGGGACGACAGAGGATGAGATGGCTGGATGGCATCACTGACTTGATGGACGTGAGTCTCAGTGAACTCCGGGAGTTGGTGATGGACAGGGAGGCCTGGCGGGCTGCGATTCATGGGGTCGCAAAGAGTCGGACACGACTGAGCGACTGATCTGATCTGATCTGATCTGACACTGTATTGGTGTTTTCTTTCTGGCTTACTTCACTCTGTATAATAGGCTCCAGTTTCATCCACCTCATTAGAACTGATTCAAATGTATTCTTTTTAATGGCTGAGTAATACTCCATTGTGTATATGTACCACAGCTTTCTTATCCATTCATCTGCTGATGGGCATCTAGGTTGCTTCCATGTCCTGGCTATTATAAACAGTGCTGCGATGAACATTGGGGTACACGTGTCTCTTTCAATTCCGGTTTCCTCAATGTGTATGCCCAGCAGTGGGATTGCTGGATCATAAGGCAGTTCTATTTCCAGTTTTTTAAGGAATCTCCACACTGTTCTCCACAGTGGCTGTACTAGTTTGCATTCCCACCAACAGTGTAAGAGGGTTCCCTTTTCTCCACACCCTCTCCAGCATTTATTGCTGAGCAAGCAACTTTTAATTTCATGGCTGTAGTCACCATCTGCAGTGATTTTGGAGTCAAAAAGAGTCTGTCACTGTTTCCATTGTTTCCCCATCTATTTACTGTGAAGTTATGGGACCGGATGCCATGATCTTAGTTTTCTGAATGTTAAGTTTTAAGCCGAATTTTTCACTCTCCTCTTTCACTTTCATCAAGTGGCTCCTTAGTTCTTCTCTTTCTGTCATGAGGGTGGTGTCATCTGCATATCTGAGGTTATTGATATTTCTCTTGACAATCTTGATTCCAGCTTGTGCTTCCTCCAGTCCAGCGTTTCTCATGATATACTCTGCATAAATGTTAAATAAGCAGGGTGACAATATAAAGCCTTGACGTACTCCTTTCCTGATTTGGAACCAGTCTGTTGTTCCATGTCCAGTTCTAACTGTTGCTTCTTGACCTGCATACAGATTTATCAGGAAGGAGGTCAGGTGGTCTGGTATTCCCATCTCTTGAAGAATTTTCCATGGTTTGTTGTGATCCACACAGTCAAAGGCTTTGATGTAGTCTATAAAGCAGAAGTAGATGTTTTTCTGGAACTCTCTTGCTTTGTCAATGATCCAACAGATGTTGGCAGTTCGACCTCTGGTTCCTCTGCCTTGTCTAAATCCAATTGGAACACCAGGAAGTTCACGGTTCACATACTGTTGAAGCCTGGCTTGAAGAATTTTGAGCATTACTTTGCTAGTGTGTGAAAAGAGTACAATTGTGCAGTAGTTTGAACATTCTTTGGCATTGCCTTTCTTTGGGATTGGAATGGAAACTGACCTTTTCCAGTCTTGTGGCCACTGCTGAGTTTTCCAAATTTGCTGACATATTGAGTGTAGCACTTTCACAGCATGATCTTTTAGGACTTGAAATAACTCAACTGGAATTCCATCACCTTCACTAGCATTGTTCGTAGTGATGCTTTCTAAGGTCCACTTGACTTCGAATTCCAGGATGTCTGGCTCTAGATGAGTGATCACACCATTGTGGTTATATGAATCATTAAGATCTTTCTTGTATAGTTCTTCTGTGTGGTTTTTAGCATTCAAGATTCTAAAGGATATCACTGTATCTCAGGTTCAGTGAATCAGCTCCTCTCATCCCCTGAGAAAGGGAGCTCAAGGAGAATGTAACCGTGCAGGTAGGCTAAATGAGATGGGACTGAAAGTGAAACACAACAACAGAAACCTCCAAAGAAACGTTCAACTCATACAGCAGAGACAAAACACTTAAGAGCAATAGGAAGGGAAGATCCACAGCTTGGTGGGAAAGATCTAGAAAGTTTGTATGAAAAGAAGCAATAAATGCAAACTTGAAGTTGGGCACTGATTTTTGTTTATTTTAATGAAAATGATTTCATGAAGAAGATGGTCTCAGAGGAGATCAGAAGGGTGAACTGAGACATAGAGGAGATGGAAAAGTGAAAGTGAAGTCACTCGGTCGTGTCCGACTCTGCGACCCTGTGGACTGTAGCCTACCAGGCTCCTCTGTCCGTGGGATTCTCAGGCAAGAGTACTGGAGTGGGTTCTCATTTCCTTCTCCAGGAGATCTTCCCAACCCAGGGAGATAAGAGTTTAATTATCTATCAACTGAGTAGATGGCTCTGAAAAGAGAACAGTGGAGGTTGTGGGCTTTGAGGCTCACAAAACCATATCACAGTACAGACCATCTCTGAATAGTGGTTCTACCCAACTGTTTCAGAGAAGCTGTAGCCAGAAAAAACACTTAAACTCTTGGATCTGAAGCCACACTTGACTGAATCCTAAGCAGCACATGATAGGATATATAAGCTGCATATAATACAAGCTTTGGGAGTTTTCAAAGTATTGTGAACCTATCCCAGTACAGTACTATATAGCTGACCGTGTTAGCTGAGTACCTGGGCTAATTTCACTGGACCTATGAACAAAGTGGGCATACAAATGTGCTCTCAAAATGGAACTCGTTTGTTTGTGGTGAACTTTCTCTATATTCTCCAGCACACGGATGGTGAGTGCTATGGAGAACCCCAGTGCAGGAAAGAGGATGGAAAGCCCTGCAGAGGGGTGGGGTGCTGTTCTACGTGGAGTGGCCGTGGGAGAGCTCTGAAGATGGCCTCTGAGCAAAGACCAGAGCAGGGTGGGCAGGACCTATGGCTCCCTGGATGAAGATAGTCACAGACAGGAGGAGCAAACACTGATGAGGCCAGAGTGTGAAAGCAGAGCAAGGGAAGGAGGGGACTTCCACTGGCAAAAGATGGGCAGGGAGCTGGGTCAAGCCCTACTCCTCTCTCCCCAGATCACATAAATATCTAGTTATGATTTCTCCCACAATAGCTCCATGCCAGAACACAAGAAAACCAAGAACATCTCAGGAATATAGTCCCAAAGCTCTGATGGTTTTTGGCTTTTAATCATTCTAAACACTAAGTTGTAAGAACTTACTTATTCAACAGTTATTTATTAACACCTGATTGGTGGTTAAGCACTTGAGTTGTGAGAATTCATCAAGATGCATTCCCTCTTCTTACAAGGATCATAGTCTGTAATTAGAAAATGGATAATAGTTACCCATTTTGGAATAATTACCCAAATTGGAAGCACAAAGTAGAGTCAGCTAACCCAAATCTAAGGATAGAAGTGACACTCAATGTGAAAGTTGAAAAGCCAACAAGAATTATAGACACAGGGGCTTCAGGATGAGAATCAGCTTGGGCAGCTTCCAGGATCTGAAACACGTGGTGTAGCTAGAGATGAGGGCTGTCTTGAGAGATGATATGGGAGAAGTAATCAGAAGTCAAATAGGAAAGGTCATGAAATCATATTATGGAATTTTGTATGCCATCCTGGGGGTGGTGTGAAGCCACTGAAAGGGTTTCATCCAAGAACTGCTCAAATCTTAATTTACACTGTGGAAACATCTCTTTGGCTACAGTGTGGGGAGTGACTAGAAGCAGAGCAGGACTGGAGTCAACAAGTCCACCCACGTGTCTTTAAGGAGGACAAGCAAAGTTTGGACTGGAATAATGGCAGCGGGTGAGAAAGAAGCAGACAGGTCCAAAGTTACTAGAACACAGGAGAACCAGGCTATAGGGTGGATGTGGTACCAAGAGACAGTTCATGAATACAGTCCAGGTTTCTGTCTCACGAAGGTGGCAGTGAAGCTGTTCTCTGAAGAGACTGCACAAAGGCAGAGCAGGTCTGGGAGGGAGACAGTGTGTGCTGGGGATGTATTAAGTTTGAAGTACCTATGTAGCGCCGTCGGTAAAGAGTCTGCCTGCAGTGCAGGAGACCACAGTTCAATCCCTGGGTCAGGGAGATCCTCTGGAGAAGGAAATGGCAAACCACTCCAGTATTCTTGCCTGGAAAGCCCCAGTCCATGGGATCACATGAGTCAGACACGATTTAGCGAATAAACCACCATATGTAACATTCAAGTTCAGAACTGGATAAGCTGTGTTTGAAGCAGAAGCAAGAGATGTGAGCCACAGGGAGGGACCATGATGATCCCCTTGATGATCTCCTTGTAGATAATAGAAACCGTCAACCTTCCCAGGGAGGGTACATATGTGATAACAGAAGACTCCTGAGAGAATGCCAGGATAATCCACCTCTCTGTTCATTCAGGGATCATCCAGACAATCAGCTTCCTAATAATTACATTCTGTGAATAGCTTGGACAATATTATCTTGTTGTTGTTCAGTCATGAAGTCATGTACTAGGCTTCCCTGTCCTTCGCTGTCTCCCTGAGTTTGCTCAAACTCATGTCCACTGAGTCCGTGATGCCATCCAACTCAATATCTCATGCTCTGGCACCCCCTTCTCCTCTTGCCCTCAATCTTTCCCAGCATCAGGGTCTTCTCCAATGAGTTAGCTCTTCGCAACAAGGGCCCAAAGTATTGGAGCTTCAGCATCAGTCTTTCCAATGACTATTTAGGGTTGATTTCCTTTAGGATTGACTGGTTTGATCTCCTTGCAGTCCAAGGGACTCTCAAGAGTCTTCTCCAGCACCACAGTTCAGAAGCATCAATTGTTCAGTGCTCAGCCTTCTTTACGGTCCAACTCTCACATCCATACATGACCACTGGAAAAACCATAGCTGTGACTATGCTTTTTAGTACACTGTCTAGATTTGTCATCACTTTTCTTCCAAGGAGCGAGTGTCTTTTAATTTCATGGCTGCAGTCCCCGTCCACAGTGATTTTGGAGCCCAAGAAAATGAAATCCAACACTGTTTCCACAGTTTCCCCATCTATTTGGCATGAAGTGATAGGATCAGATGCCGTGACCTTAGTTTTCTGAATGTTGAGCTTCAAGCCAACTTTTTCACTCTCCTCATTCACTTTCATCAAGAGGCTCTTTAGTTCCTCTTCACTTTCTGCCATTAAAGTGGTATCATCTGCATACATAAGGTTGTTGATATTTCTCCCAGGAATCTTGATTCCAGCTTGTGCTTCATCAAGCCCAGCATTTCTCATGATGTACTCTGCATAGAAGTTAAAATAAGCAAGGTGGCAATATACAGCCTTGACATACTCCTTTCCTGATTTGGAACCAGTCTGTTGTTCCAGGTCAAGTTCTAACTGTTGCTTCTTGACCTGCATACAGATTTCTCAGGAGGCAGATAAGGTAGTCTGGAATTCCCATCTCTTTAAGAATATTCCAGTTTTTGTGATCCATACAGCCAAAGGTTTTAGTGTAGTCAGTGAAGCAGGGGTAGATTTTTTTTGGAATTCCCTTGCTTTATCTATGATCTAGCGAATGTTGGCAGTTTGATCTCTGGTTCCTCTGCCTTTTCTAAATCTAGCTTGTACATCTGAAAGCTCTCAGTTCTCGTACTGCTGAAACCTAGCTTAAAGGATTTTGGTATAATTTTGCTATAATGTGAAATGAGTGCAACTGTACAGTAATTTGAGCATTCTTTGGCATTGCTTTTCTTTGGAATGAAAACTGACCTTTTCCAGTCCTGTGGCCACTGCTGAATTTTCCAAATTTGCTGGCATATTGAGTGCAGCACTTTCACAGCATCATCTTTGGGGATTTTAAATAGCTCAGCTGGAATTCCATCACCTCCACTAGCTTTGTTTGTAGTGATGCTTCCTAAGGCCCACTTGACTTCACACTCCAGGATGTCTGGCTCTAGGTGAGTGATCACACCATCTTGGTTATCTGGGTCATTAAGACTTTTTTTGTACAGTTCTGTGTATTTTTGCCAACTCCTCTTCGTCTCTTCTGCTTCTGTTATGTCCTTGCCGTTTTTGTCCTTGTGCCTATCTCTGCATGAAATGTTCCCTTGGTATCTCCAGTTTTCTTAAAGAGATCTCTGGTCTTTCCCATTCTGTTGCTTTCCTCTATTTCTTTGCATTGTTCACTTAAGAAGGCTTTCTTATTTCTCCTTGCTATTCTCTGGAATTCTGCATTCAGATGGGTATATCTTTCCCTTTCTCCTTTACTTTTACTTCTTTTCTCAGCTATTTGTAAGTCCTCCTCAGACAACCACTCTGCCTTCTTGCATTTCTTTTTCTTGGGAATGGGTTTGGTCACCACCTCTTGTGGAATGTCCATGTAGTTTTTCCTATGAGTTTCACTGGTGTTTTACTATTTTTAAGAAACTCACAGTGAATATTTGCAGTTCCCAAAATTAGTTCCTTGGGATATTAGTAAGCAATATATGGGGAAAAGTATTCCATGGTCAATAAATACATCTTGGAAACCTTGGTTTAAAAAACTATTTAGTAGGTTCTTTATTATGATTTCTCAAAGACTTAAAAAAGCTCCTCTTCCCTGTGACTTACCAGGACTGGAGGCTGCTGTGGTTTGTTTGAGCCATGACAAGCTTTTGGAGGAAGTGCCTTCAGGACTAGTGACCACAAACAGTTTAATGGGATAGTAACCTCTACCCAAAAACTGTACCAAATTTCAACACATAGTTTCAGAAATTGAATTATCAAATTAACAGGAATGAATGCTTGTGTTCTTGATGCACATGTCAGTTGCCTTTCCCAAAGTGAGTACGTTTATTATGGAAGTGTGAATTACCACCCAGACCTGTTTCACCATACCATCCCACTTCCCCAGGTGTGATTGTGAATTGTCCAAATCTGATCTAATTTGGTAATGTTTCTGCAACTGTAGAGAGGCTCGACATTTTCCCATGTTATTGATTACTTGCTGCTGCTTTTGTGAATACCTTCTCAGGTCCTTTGCCTGTCTATTGGGATCTTAGCTACTCTTATGAAAATAAGTGGTCTATTTTTATAATCAGATATTAATGCAGAATTTCATATACTTCTGGCAGCCATTTTCCAAGTTCTTATGTATCGTTTATTTTTTAGTTAGGTTATTTTTGAACCTGTGGTGCGTCTACATTTTAATGGATCAGTTCTTTAAAGCATTTCTTTCTATAGTTTTTTTTTTTTGAGTAGGTTTCTTTTTTTTTAATTTATTCATTTTAATTGGAGGCTAATTACTTTACAATATTGTAGTGGTTTCTATAGTTTTTTTTTACCATTTTAAGGCTTAGAAAATCCTTTTATAAAGTTTTATCTAGACACTTAGTAATCACTTCTTGTTTTCTGTTGTTAATATTAACTCTTAACTCCTCTGGAGTTATTAGTATATTAATTTTATTATTATATTATAGATTAATTATATTGATTATTAATTATTATTAATTAATTATTAATATATTAACTTATCTTACACCCTTCCCCCTCCCAGAAAACTAACCAAGTTTTACAGCAGTATTCTCTGAATAATTTTCCCTTCCAAATTAATATGTAGTACCCATACAATCTTGAATAATTTTTATGAAATAAAAAACATTTATCTCCATTTATTAAATTAGCAAATTGAGATGAATGGCAATTTATTAAGATTCAGTTACTTGGCCAATTTCAGTCTGGAGAGGAGTAGATGTTAATGTGATGAAAACTATGACATTTATAAACTTGCATTTAATTTGATGTTGTGATAAAAAAACTTCCTTCCTTGAAGCTCATGGGAGAGATCACTAAAAGGAACACGAGACTAGAGAGCTTAGAGGAATTTGAAAATTAAAATGAAGAAAGGAACGTTTGTTAATAATCGATGTTAGTAATGAAAGCAGCCACTTTATAAACATTATTGGTTTAATTCTTATAATCCACTTTACAGCTGAGGAAGCAGAGACCCAGAAGTGACTTCCTCTGGCTCTGAGAGCCGGGACAAACAGAGCCAGGACCGCTTCCAGGGCTGTTTATCACCAGCCCTGGTCCAGTTGGGGTCTACGGATATAGTTTTAGCACTCCCCAAGGGGCCTTCTTACAGCATCTGTACTTTAGCAAAGAATCAGCATCCTATTCGACATTTATAGGGTAAAAGAGGGGACAGATTTAAGAAGTGCATTGCTGAAAGTTTGTAGGCAGGTAAGCACATTGAAATCCTCTCTCTTCCGAGCCTGAACTTGGAGGACCCTGCAGGTGAAAGAGTGAGTGTTCCTGTCTGTGTGAGAACATGGGTACCAAGGGGTCATCTCACTGTGGGTCAGAAGGTAAGCCTTCCCATCCGCTCACTGCACAGGAGCTAGGCTTTTCTCAAATGTTCTTTCTCCGCAAGTTCATAGGGAAATTTCAAAACAATTCCCTGGTCCTCTGTGTCTTCAGGCAGCGATGGTTCACTTTTGAAGGCCGAGGCCGATGCCGAGGCAGCATTGCTCTGCAGACACGCAGTTGTTTGTTCCCAGAGCAAGGCCTGTGCCCTCCGCTTTGCCGGCTTTGCAGCTCCCTGGGCTGATCCTCTCAAGTCCCCTGGGAGCCACTTTTGTGGCAGATTCCATTTGGTTTCAAAGGGCCTCGAGAGGGGCGGCGGGGCCACTTGGCGTGATCCCCCCAATCTCCCACGTTAAGAGTGACTTGCAGGCTGCCCTGGCGGGAGCCCGAGCCCAACCCCAAACAGGCTGCCCCTGTTCCCCCCATTGTCTGCGGACCCGGCGTCTTTTCCCAGCTGACCTGCCTGCAAGTGGAGAGATGTGAAAAGTTAGAAACAAAAATGGTCTCTACAGAGTGAGAGAGAGCTTTCTTGTACAGAAAGGAAGGAAATACCTCTGTGGGATTTTATTTTTCCCCCCCTCTTCATCCAAAAAATACAAAGAGACTCTCTGTCTTTAATGCGAATGTCGGCTTTAAATCTCTTAGGTTTGGATTAACTCTGCAAAAGAAAAAAAAATCTGACAGGCTTTCAGATATGACGCAGAAAAACTTTTTTCCCCTCAATTCATGGTGTGCATTTGCAAAGCCAAAGGCTGGTGGACTGAATAGTGGGCGCCAGTCTCCCCGTCATAGTTAACATCACAATGGTCAGAATTAGCAGCCTCTGTCCCCACCAGGGGACATTTAATACAAGGTGGCAAAGGCGAGAATAAACCTCTCTTCTCTTGCCCCCCAAATTAAAAGAGATTAAAATTAAACCAAAGAAACAACGTTATTTTCAGTTACATGACTTAGACTTATCTTACCTTTTTCCCGCGAAAGGAAAAAGAAATGTGGCATTTTGCAGTCATTACCTAACTCAAAAGCTTCCTTCCAACTAAACAAAACCCACTGACTTGATGGACATTTCCTATTACACAGTTATTGTTGGTTTTCACTATTGAGGATGTCAGCAAGCATGTCGAAGATCATGTTTTGCTTATAAAATAAAATGACTTTTATGTGAATATCTTTCGTCTTGGTGGTGTCCGGAAAGTGGGTGCTGTTCCACTGAATCCACGTGGTGATGTTTATTTTCTGAAATTTGGGGTAATAGCATGTTCTTATTTTTAATGTATTCAGGGCTTTTTCATCCTAGATACTGGAGTATTCGGCACCAAGAGTCAGTATCAATAAGCTTGTGTTAATGTAGAAAATTTTTAAATAGCAGCTCCCAGTTTCCAAATGAGAGTCAAAATGAATAGGTAATCTGAAGCACAACTTAAAATTAGCAGTCTTTATATTTGATAAGGATGGATTGATTAGGACTGTTTATGTATAATTGTGAAACCACCTATATAAATTAAACTCTAGATCATTTTTAATTCCTGACCCACACCTAGTTTAAAAAAAAAAGTTTCTTGTGTGATACTTAGTGGGATGTAAATGGGTGTGCATTAGTTGGCTACTATATAACAGAGTTATAACAATACGTTTATGGATTTAAATAGGTACTGCAAATTTGTTCTTGATAAACAAATAGACTCAAAGGGAAATAAAATATTACTTTTGGTTTTATTTATTTATATGACGCTATCCACTTTAAGCTCTAGGTAATCTGATGACATTATAAAGGGATTTTTATTATAATCACAAACAGCTAACAGAATTTATTAATTTTTATTATAGAATCATTTTCTTTGCAACCCCAAAGGCTCTGATATAGCAATTTGGGATTTAATACAAATGAAAGTGTGTTAAAATAATTTTTCAGAATACACTGAAACAAGTTATGTAAATCTTTGAACAAAAATTAGTATTATTCCTGCTGCTGCTACTGCTGCTAAGTCGCTTCAGTCGTGTCCGACTCTGTGCGACCCCATAGACGGAAGCCCACCAGGCTCCCCCGTCCCTGGGATTCTCCAGGCAAGAACACTGGAGTGGGCTGCCATTTCCTTCTCCAATGCATGAGAGTGAAAAGTGAAAGGGAAGTCACTCTGTCGTGTCCGACTCTTAGCCACCCCATGGACTACAGCCTACCAGGCTCCTCCATCCATGGGATTTTCCAGGCAAGAGTACTGGAGTGGGGTGCCATTGCCTTCTCCTACATAATATCAAATTGTTATTTTTCATAGATACCCTAACTTGTTTATACTGTATTCATGATATATCTGGATGATGTTTTAGTATCGTGTAATATTTTAGAAAAAATAAATTTTTATTTTCCAGAAATAGTAAATTTAGTTTCTAATTAGGATTGATTTTATGTATTGTATTGTAAGAGAATTTAATCCAGCATATGTTTGAAGTTTGCTCAAAAAGATAATTTTTTATATTCTAAGTTATAAAAGAAGGTCAAAGTTTATTACTCTGTGTTTTGGTCACAATAATAAAAAATTCATATAAAAATATGAAAAGATTTGGTACATGATAAAACTTTTCTGTATTAGCTACTGAGGGAAAAATAGAAAGGCATGTTTTCATAAATTAGGCTTTTAATTCCAAATATTTCACAAGTTTGAATTCAGAGTTATTTTATGCCCTCTTTCAGAATGAGATTCTTAAAATTATTTTACTTGAAATCATATAACAACTGAATTTTTATTTGCTGACGTATTTTTATGATTTTTAAAGTTATACTGTTTCTGATACTTAGGCAGCCATGTTGTTCAGTTCTGGAGTCTTTTGGATGGGCCTGTTATTTATCCCTGTGGCCTCCTTGCTCCTTGATGTGGTGTATAAAGTGTAAGTATAATACTCAGTTATGTACATAACAACATAGATGGCATATTAATCCTCGGATTTCTCTAGTTGTAACATCAACTCTAATATAGAGCTTACAAGATAGGAATTAGAAATATTAATTAATTCTATGTAAATACAGGAGAAAGGATTGATTGAGGAACTAGAAAACTATATTAGTTTAAAAGAGCCAGCAGAAGTAAAGCAAGTAGTTTCAATTAACATTTTTATTAATCAGCCTGAAAAACCCCTTCAAGGTAGAAGAAAAAATTCTGTTATCTCCAAACACACGCACGCACACACACATACACATAAATTTTTAGTGAACAATAATTGTGAAAGGAAATTTTTGCTTGCCTGATTCTAAACATATATAAAATAGAGACTAGAAGAATCCACAATTTTATTAATCCTTCTCAAGGATTGTAAGTTTTAAAATGTTCTCTCTTCCCACAGAAAAGATATCGTTAAAGTTAGTTAATGTGATGCTTGTTCAATAACTATTTATTACTATCAACCTAAACCATTTATGACTATTGTTTCTATAATTATATTAATGCCCAAAATTACTATAATTTTTTAGATTCTATGAAAAAAATTCCTTATACTCTGATTACTATTGTACTTAGAAGCAGCATGACAAAAACTTGTTTTATAATGTTTTAAATCTTCACACAAGTACTCCTATCCTTTTTCTTTTCTTTCCCTTTTATGTTTTTGCAGTATCAAGAGGACTGCTTTTAAAACATTAGTAGATGAAGTTCAGGAGCTGGAGGCAAAATCTCAAGACCCAGGAGCAGTTGTGCTTGGAAAAAGGTAAAATACACACTGTGTTCTTTTCTCAGCGAGCTTTACATTTTTCTTTTGCTAGCGGTTGGAAATAAGCAGTTAAATTTGTATTTATCTGTTAACGTGGAGCTGGCAGTGTCGCTGAGAGATTTTGGAATCAGAGAGATGCAGATTCAAATCAAATCTCTCTTCACTGAGCTGCCTGCGACCTCAGCCAGGTTGCTTGGTGCCACTGAGCCTCAATTTCCTCATCTACACAATGGGAGTGGTCGTACCTCCCTCACAGCCAGTCGTGAGAATTGAAAATAGTGTCAGTGAAGCAGGTGGCTTGGGGCTTAATGAGCATGAAATAAATGGTGGCTACAGATAGTGTTTATTATTAAACTGAAAAAGAAAATGCAGTATTCATAATGCAATAGAATACAATCAAAGTCAGAGGTTGACACAGAGTCAGATCTCTCAGTTACCTTCATGGTTCAGTACTTTATTGGGAACTGAGCTGGGGGTCATATATGAAGTGAGTTATGTCTTCCAAGTCCTCTTCATCACCACCACCCACCCACCCCCAAACCAAAAAAAAAAAAAAGCAAGGTTAGAAAGCTAATCGAATTTACTAAACTTCATAAAGCATTACAAAAAAGAAACTAAAATTATTCGAAAGCACTCTATAATAATCCACAATTCTGATGAAAATACCAGGAATTTATTCTCCCTCTCTCTCATCACACTAAAGTGAGCTGGCGTTTTGTCTCGACCCTAGGAAACATTTTGCCCTGGTCTGTGTCACCTTCATCATGATTCACTGTCATTACTCAGTTTGACACAATGGAGTAAGTGTCAGACTGGGAACTCGGGCTGAGACCTTGGCTTCCAGCCCGCTCTTGCTCTCATTAGGCCAGAGGGGCACGTCATACACCAGTCTGCGCCTCTCTCCTAAAATTAACAGCACTGGCATCTGTGGGGTGGGCACCGCAGGCTAGGCACTGCACTCCTCACTTCATAGCTACTGTCTCATTGAATCGCCATGACATTCATGGACAAATCCATCATCCCCATTTTTTCCAGATGAGGAAACCGGGGCTTAGAGAGACCCAAGTTCTCCAGGTCAGAAGTGACTGTGCTGGGCCTTGAGCCCGTGTCAGTTGAGTCTAGAAACCCTAAGCATGCGCTATTCTGCCTCCTTTGGCTGCTTTTCAGGACTGTAGTGGCGTGGCACAGACATAGCCTGCCTGTAACACGACAGTTCTGACCTTTCCATGTCAGCGTCCCTGTGCACATGATGAGTTGGTGACACCTCCCTTCAGATGACAGGAGTAGCTCCTCTTCCCCGCGCTTTCCCCTCATCTCTTCCCTTAACCTCCAACTCTACACCAACTCCACTGTCCTCTCACTTTCCCTCTAGCTATAAAAAGGATATGGTAAGAGTTCTCGCTCTTAGGAAAGAATGGGTGCGTGTATATGTATGACTAAGTCCCTTTGCTGTGCATCTGAAACTATCAAAGCATTGTTAATCAGCTGTACTCCAGTATAAAATGTTTATTTTTTTTAAAAAAAGAGTTCTATTAATAGTTCACAGAATCATGAATAAAAATATTCACAATTATTAGGGAAAGTCCACTGATAGTACTGTTACTTAGTAAATTTCTCCTATTTGTATGTTAATAAAACTTACATCAAGCCCCTTCACGTGATACTCTTTTTCATCATTTATAGTATTTCAGTGACTTCAACAATTCATAAGTCAGACTGAGGGTTCGATGTGATGACCTCTGGTCTCTGGGTCCTAAAGAGTCAATGAGTCTGTGATATGTGTAATCCCTTACATTAAATAAATAAATCAGAGAGCCTAAAAAGAAAGAAGTGAATTCTGTGTAAATGACCACCAACTTCTCCATAGAAAATGCATCTGATAAATTTCCTGCTGCTGCTCAGCTCATTTGCCTAAAATAGTGGTTCAGCTTATTTTGGGGACTCAGGACTAAGTTAGTTGTTAGCTGAATAGCCCAGTCAAAAACTCCTAGTTTGGTATGGACCCCATGTTGCTATTGCTGCTGATTGGTGAGCAAAATGATGGTGATGGTCAGCCTGGCCATGGTGTCTCCCTGCTGAGTGGCAGCTAGAGAGGAAGATCTATGAGAGAGGAAAAGTAGCAACTGGTCAGCAAAGCCTTCACATCAAACTGCGTTCTAAGGCAGATTAGCAATTGTCAGATTGATTTTATTGACAGAATTGTTTTAGGAACCTTGGAGAATGAGTGAGTGAGTGAAGTCGCTCAGTCGTGTCCGACTCTTTGTGACCCCATGGACTGTAGCCCACCAGGCTCCTCTGTCCATGGGATTTTCCAGGCAATAATACTGGAGTGGATTTCCATTTCCTTCTCCAGGGAATCTTCCCAACCCAGGGATTGAACCCGGGTCTCCCGCATTGTAGACAGATGCTTTACCGTCTGAGCCACCAGGGAAGTCCATGTCAAATTTTCAAACATGAGCTGATTTCATCTGCACTTTTCAAAGAGGGAAAAATGATGATTTCTGTGTATTCGAGTGACACCAGGCTTCCTTGAGGGCTGAAACACACACATTATTTTATGCTTCCTGGCCTCAGCCTGTGCTGATTCCTTGTCTAGAAGCTGAGACCCTCTTACAGACTTGTAATCCAGTTCCTGGCTTTCAAAACCCAGTCCAAACGCAATTACCTCAGCATTCCACAGATAAAACCAATTCCCACTCTGCTGTCTCTGCATTTGGCTTATTCTTCTGCCTCTGCATCTACCACAGTATACCAGAGTGTATGTCTCCAACCTGTGTTTGCTTGTGTCCCCTACTAAACTGAGCTCCTTGTAGGAGAGGCCTCTGTCTCAGTCTTAATGGCAACCCAGCACCAACCACAGAGCCAGGAACGTAGTAACACTCAGTTAATATTTACTGAATGGGTGAATGAATGGTCAGGAGAAGGAACCAAAGAATAAATTCATTAATGGAAGGGTAGGTGAAAGGCTGGTTGAGTAGTGGGCCAACCTGTGGGTAGTTAATGGGAAATGTGATACACAAGGGCATAGAACTGTCTAGGTTGCACTTGCCCAGCTAGCAAGCTCCAGTGTAATGATCGTTTACTTTTTGTCACAGAAGGATGCAGTTCTTAGGAATGACCTTATAAGTTGATCACCCCAATTGTTTAATCTTCACTAAGCACTACTATGAAGTCAAGCTAGGTGTAAACACGCAGCTTCTCTGTGTCAGAGAAACTAATGTGTAAGCACTGTATCCAGATTAGCATTTACAATAATTCATTTCTCATCTCTACTCATTTTCAAAAATTAAAACATCTTGGTTAAAAGAATTAGTCTTTTTTTAATAGAAATAAGTATGCCATTTATCATATTATTATCCTGACTTCCCTGGTGGCTCAGATGGTAAAAAAAAAAAAAAATCTGCCTGCAGTGCAGGAGACCCGGGTTCAATCTCTGAGTCAAGACGATCCTGGATTTCCCAGGCGAAAATACTGGAGTGAGCTGCCATTTCCTCCTCCAGATCACTGTGTAGCCATGGCTGGTTATTTTGGGTAAAGAAACTAACTCGTAAGCTATGAAACTGTCCTTTGCTGTTACTTTCTATGGACATGCTCCAACACTAAGGAGCAGAAGCATCTACATTTCCAAAATCCAACAAGCTTTGAAGTTCAGTTTTTTCTACAAGCTTATAGCGAAATTTGCTGGATTTTCAAAACAATTTCTTCTCGAAATATAAGGACATTGATAGTGTTTATTTTTCTGCAGTGTAAATATGTGTTTTATAGCAGAAATATTAATTTGGGGGATACGGGTCTCTAAGGTCTCACTTGGGAGTATTACATATATAAATCGTGTGTAACATATTACTTTCCTAAAACAAAACAAAAATATGAATTGAGAACCCCAAAGTGTTAAAGTAATGGATTGCAGACACTGGGCTCATTGGAGACAGGCAGTTATTACTGGATATCTTTCCTGTGGGTGTGAAGCAATGCATCTTATAGTAAGGCCAAGTATGAATAATGAGAGTCATAATTTTTTACACCTATCTATAGATATTAGCCAGTATAACATCATCAGCCTCTACTAAATAGTATTTTAGCCCAGGATCTTCAGGTCAGTCCTCATTAACTTGTTCATCACCACTGTTTGGCCCAAAGCCTGAGCTTTTTAAAGTAGGGAAATATAGATGTCAGATAATTTGGTCATGGAGACAGTGATGGTGGTGTCTCCTAGCTTTTCTCTGTGTTGTTTATCTTAATGAGAAACAAGAGGTTCGATGTAGCTAAGGCAAAAGACAAAGCCTAGTAGCTTTCCTAAAGAAGTGGAGTGGGGGACATTAGAAATTAAAACTCATGTTTAGCAATAGACTTCTCTTGTTGAGTCAATGTTGAATATGAACCCAGGCATCAGAAATGATCCTCACAAAGTATCTTTGCCTTGTGATGATCTCTGTTGTAGTTGGTTTGTTGTTGTTTTCTTGGGATCGAGGGAATAGTAAGGATGGGAAGAACTAGTGTTTCTAAGTGGCTGAGTAGTTCCTAAGTACCGTCTTCCTGAATCTTCCATCAGCCCGAGGTTAGGAACTGTCCTCCTAAACGCCATGAGATGTCTGAGAACGGCTGCCTAAGGCAGTCCAGCTAATAAATAACAGAATTAAATCAAAGACTGCAGAGACCAGGCTCTTTCCACAGTAGTGTGCTTCTTTCCCCAGAAAGAAACTTCTTTCTTCAAATAAACCCTAGACGTTAATGCGACATGACAGCTGAGTGAAAATATAGCCTTAAATGGCCATTACAAAACAAAATTACATTGTCTCATATATTTTGGTTGCCATAATATGAAAGGGGCACTTCTATATTGAAGGATCATGCATTTAAGAAGGCCAGCCTAAAACCTGGAAAACGTATTTTGGGAAGAAGAAGCTCCATCATGATACACTGCTGTCCTCTAGTCTTCTGTAGTCATTCATTTCGGTTTTAAACACCAGAGACTTCCCAGCACCCCATCCACAGTGCTCTGCTAACAAAGTCAGACCACCTGCTGCTAAAGCTGCTGACTTCCTCAAAGCAGTTAGATGTTTTAGTGTCCCTCTGAGTCCCCAGGTCTGTAATGGTAGATCATTTTAAGAGTAGAGTAAGAAAAGTCTGTAAAAATGGCTCTTTCTTATTCCCCATATCTGTTTATTTCACTGGCAAAAACAAGTTTTATAAGTTTTTGCAAAACTGCTAGAGTTTTAAGATTAATTAGCTTTCTTGCCTTAATTCCCAGTGACAATAAAGTATGTCTAATAAGTACCAGTTAACACCCCTAGACTTTTAAAAAATATCTGTGGAAGATTACTACAAATGTCAACATTTCCAAATATTTTACTTCAGCAAAAGCCTAAATGTTTCTGTAATTACAATGAGTTCATTTTGCAGATGATCCTCTTTTTTTGTGTATGATAAATATTGTTCCATTTCAAGGTCTTAAAAAAATTGGCAATATACAGAACTAACATAACTTACAGCAGTTTAACCAAAGCTTTAAAATGGGGAAGCTAAAAGATGGAAATTTGTCCACTGAGTCAGTTCCAGTGATTAAAACAAAATTGCATAAACATTTGGTGCAACACATGTGGATTACTTATTAGCTCTTCATGCTTGTTATGTGGCTTAATATCAAAGCAAAGTTTTATAAATCAACCAGTGGAGAAATGGCATGACTGGGAGGATTGATGGTGTTTAAAAGTGCATTTCAGAATTACTATTCAAATTTATTTATTTGACAGATATTTGACTTCCCACTGTGTGAAACAGTATTCTATGAGCAGGAGAGAAAAACAGACGCAGTATTTCCTGCACTCTGCTTTTAGAAGTTATATAATTACATGGATTCATTTCTGCAGAAAAGATTATTCTAAATGTTTATTGAAAATAGGTGTTCTTCCTTGTCACTTTACCTAGTAAATTATTTTCTGAAAATACTTTTTTTATTTTAAAATGAGATTAAGGAACACATTTCATACCATATTAGAGTGGTAATGGAATTTTTTCTAATTAAAAAGTCTATGAGATTTCTTCTTTACATATTTTTTTTTATTTTTCTGTATAAAAAAATTAATTTATACCAGAATATATGCAAAGTAGGAAAAAGGTATAGTAATGGTTCTTTTTTTTTAATTCTCAAATGCCATACTTGCTATATGTAGTAAGTCAGCTAAGATTTTAGAAGGTACCATCACTACTGGTGGATTTTGTGTTTTTTGTTAATTGTATCGTGCAGGTTCTGTATCTCTGTTTGACTTAAAAACTGGGGTTGCGGACATCTTTTGCCTGCACTATTGGGGACAAAACTCTTCTGAGCTGTAGGGGGAAATGGCCTCTAAAGTATCTGTCTAAATACTTGAACCCTCATTTGCTGTCTGAGAAAAGAGGGTGAAAAAGAATCAGTAGACTACAGATTTCTCAAACAGTCTTTTGTTTAAGTCTGACTCTCTCTGGTGGTCCTGTGGGCACGCCGGGGTCTCTGCCGAGTTGATAATTCATTTCACACGTTTGCACCTGCTCTGCAGCCTCACAGAGAGGGCGCAACTGCTCAAGAACGTCTTTAAGAAGAACCACGTGAACTTGTACCGGTCAGAATCACTGCAACAAAACCTGCTCCGTAAGTATTTGAGTTCTGATTTTTAAACACGTTCTCCGCCATTACCTCATAGCGTTTGTAAGAGCAGTATTTTGACTTGAAGGATATTTAACTATTTACAATTAACACCTCAAACAAATCATGCACACTTGCAACATAGTGTATAAATATTAAGAACAAATGTTTACAGAGTCTTTTGACCACAGCCATCTCACTTTCAGCAGAAAAGATAGAGCATTTGAAAATCTTGCTGCTTTCACTGCACAAAAAATATTTCTGCATGCCCCTTACCTCCTTAAATCTTAAAAAAGAACCAGTAAAATAAATCTTAACTCTTAAAAGCTTACTCGGTATTGTTATCTTTTCTACTTGAATAACTTTGCAAGAGCCTTTTCAGCTTTCATACACAATGACATGTGTGTGAAACAGCACACAATGAAACATATATTTTCCCCTTCAAAAATATTTATGCATATTTAGAGTTGTAAGAAATTATTAGATATCATGCCCTCTTAAAATTTGAAGGATCTCAAAAAGAATATGATATATAAAGCCCTGTAGTAAATGCATTTGTGTTGGTAATATGTCTTTTGTTTCATGTTGTCTCCACATGTAATTTATTTTCATGTATATATACTCATGTTTAATGCTTTTGCTCTTTATGCTTCAAGAGGCCTTCTCTAAAGATGAGATCCCCTCGGGGGTCATCTCTTATCCCCAGGCCCCCTGTGACCAGGCTAGGGCATGAGTGAGTTTATTTGTAGATGCTGAGAGTCCAGAACCATGTCTTCTGAGGGAAGTTGTGTGTGTTTATCTCCTTGCTCTTATTCTTCCTTCACTCTCATCCGCCTGATCTATCTGGAATACACACTCCCACTTGACTGCACCCCTTCCCACCCCTCTGCTAGCAGGAAGCAGACATTGGAGGAGTTGGACATGATGTGCTGAAGGGAGAATGGAGGGGGGCTACAGCATCTGTTCATCCAGCGAGCAGAACGCCAAGGATCTAAGCCACCATCGTCTCACTCTTCATTTTGCAGTTGAATCTATCGTTTCCAGACATTAAAAATTAGTGTCTTTATGCTTTCAAAGGCAGGGAAGGATGCATTAGCTCCCCAAGTTAGAAAATGAACACTCAAAACTCAGAATAACAGAGACTTCCTGTGACTTCAAGCTCACCGTTTCTGTTTTAATTTACAGATGGGTATGCTTTCTCTCAAGATGAAAATGGAATCGTCTCACAGTCTGAAGTGATTAGAGCATATGATACCACAAAGCAGAGACCTGATGAGTGGTGATAGGTCAAGGGGCTGCAAGGCCAGCTTGGCTACGTCTCTAAGGAGAGTCCCAGGTCTTCACCAGAATCTGCTGACCAATTCCAGTCTGGTCCAAGGAGGGGAAATGGATCTGAGCTCATCTCATTGACTGACATTCAGATTCATGTATGTTATAGACGTAAGCACTGTGCAACTATACTGTAACACCATCTCTTTCAGATTTTCTAAAGTATTTGCTAAGTCTTTGTAAACAGACATTGAAAATGACCTTGTATCTTGCCAGAGTGTTTTTTTCAACTGAGAAAAGGTCAGTATTCTTTTGCTGTTACTCTGGAGCTGTAACTATCAGTGTCTTGGATACACCACAAGGCTATTCACCATTAAAAATCTGTAAAATGGTAGTAAGTTAGAGGGACTCTTGATATCCAAATTTAGATTTCAGAACATGCTGGGAGGGGGCGGGAAACAGCCTTCTTAAGGAAGCAACTTACTGAGCAAAATTTCTAAACAAGACATTAATGATAAGTGTTTGTGTCAAAAATTGTCTTGATAAATGTCTGCCAAAGAAGTTCAATAAATGTATTACTATTTCTCCTTCAGTAGTCATTTGCCCAGAAATTTACAAGAAAGTTTACCTCCAGTTCTGCTGTAAGATCTGCATGCCTGACTTTTCAAATCTAAGAGTGATTTGTAAAAATGAGTATTTCAAGGCATTTGCTACTAATATCTGTGATGTTGCACCTTTGGCCTTACAAATGCTTCTTTCTCGTTTGTCTTGTCTGTTTGTTCAAGTGGAAGTGCACAAGTGGTTATGTGACTGTCGTTACAATACTGATTTTTAAAACTGTACTTACTGTGTCTCCGTCCTAATGAGGTTTCATCATCATTGAGATTTTTCTTAGAACCTGGCTTCTGCTGTAGATTAAGTGATGTCATTTTGTCTTTGAGTTTTCTTTTTTTATTTTTAAGAAAAATGTACTTAAGTGTTTATGTGAGATTTCCAATACTTCTGTGGAAGTGTTTGAAAAACCATGGCAGATAAATGCCTGGGCTTTTGTAACGCCTGTAGGCTCAGCTTTTTGTCCTGTGTCTTGGTTTTCCCTAGTAGTGCCCATTCCAGATGCCTGTGGTCCTGGATGGCACGCCCCAGGTTAAGATGACTGCCCTGAACTTATAACCAAGAATAGCTGAACAGTTCACTTGTCAAGCAGCTCCCAAAATTAGTCACATGCTGCTTACTGGAACAAATAGGTAGTACTTTCCCCCCGTTTTAAAAACACCTATTTTATTCAAGCCTATAACTTTACAAAGAGATCTGTTCATCATGAGTAGATTTTGTTAACATGCTTTAAAATATAGATTCCATTTAATTATTGCAGCATTTCCAAGATATCTCCTGAAAATGCCTATTTTGCTATGCCAACAATTAATGGAGAAGGGGCTGTTTAAAAACCACAACCAGTTTTCTACACTATTTTTAACATAATGCTTTCATGTAGAAATAAAAAGAATTCTAGCTTTCAGATACATTTCAGAGATTGAAGCAAACTTTTTGCCTTGTATTCAAAAGCCTGTTTGCCTTTAAGTGGACTTACCAGCAAAACAGATAGAACTTCCTCTTTAAAAAAATAAGTCAACTACAATTAAGAAGAGAGGTGATTTTCAAATCACTCCTTGAGTTTGATAATTTCACATCTTTTTCACCCTTTCTCTATCTAGATTTAAAATTTTAGTCTATATATTATTTCCTTCTCTGAATTTTTAGCTCTTTAGTTACATGTATGCCTCCCACATTTTCTACAAATGTGAGAGGTTATGACATACATAACTTGATTTAAAAGGGTTAAGAAGGTGACATACTTCACTCTCCACACCCTTTCCATTCGGAGTTCAGATTATGAAAAGCATGAATTCAAATATGCAAGACCACAGGTCTAAGAGTCTAAGATCATCTTCAAAATTCAGATGTCACAGTGTTTGTTACTGAATGGCTATTCAGAGCATCTGGGCCTCCGTGATGACAGGTGAAGTCAAACCACAAAAAAATGGAAAACAAGAATCAAGTAAAAGGAATAAAGGGTTTTTTTTTAAAAAAAAAAAAAGAAGAATGAAATACATCCCTCGGGAGAAACACTTAATAGCAGTTCCAGAGAAGGGCTGCTTCCATTTCCCCTCACCTCACAGGTGACATCCTTCTCCATAATTTTAATGTAAAAATGTGATGAGTGTAATAGAACTGAATTTTCTGACTTAAGAAAACTGGAAGCTTTATTTTTACCTTGAAAGATGATTTGTTTCTGTGGAGCTCTTCAACATGAGTGGAGGACTCATGGTTAATAATGTGAAAGAGCATGATCTGAAACATGACTGATTTATGCCCTTTTGTCCCATGGACCTGTTTTTGAGTTATCAACATTAAGTAAATCTCTTAGCTTCTCGGTAGGGAGTTGAGGGGTAGGCAGCAGGGAGTGACCACCTTGGTAAAACTTAAAAGACAACATTGCAACTGCAGTGACTTTGTAGTGTTAGAGAAAACCCTCCTTTTTTTAACCTTCCTAAGTGGGGTGGGGGTGGGGGTGGGTAACACAGTTTTACCAGGATTAAAATAAATAGTTGAAGTGACTTTTAATGTGTATTTTCTGAAATAAGGGACATACTTCAACTAAAAAGTCCCTTATAGGGACTCTTGCAAATGCTAACACCATTGCTTTACAATGTTTACAGTTCAGAAAATACTACTCACAGCAGAAAATCCTCATTTATTTTGCATTGAAAAGTTGGAAGTTGCTTCTTTAGCATTGACTAGTACACAGTGATATTGAGCATGAACTTTCTAAATGTTTTATATATACATATAAAAATATATTGGTATTTCACACCCAGAAAGATGCTATATGGTAGAAAGTATGAGCAGGAAAAATGGTGTTTCTCAGGAATGTAGTAAATTTTAAATGGAATAAGCGCCATCCACCCTCCCACACAACACTCTGGCTGACATGAGCCTGCTTGGGCAACGTGGTGAAGTTAATGGAAAACTTCTTCTAATCAAGTCAGGTGAATGTGTATTATATTCAGTATTAGCCATTTACGTGAATTGTGTGGTCACTGAATGGAATCAGCAATTCCTCTTTATTTCCAGGGGGGAAAAAATGAATTCAAGAAATCTACATTTATTCTGGTCATTACATTTTATATTTTAATTTTGCAGTCCTGCATCCTAAATATCCAGTGTGAAAATCATGTGATAATTTGTTCTGCATTGTGTATGCTGTACATCACTTATCTGTCACTTAAAATGTTCTTTCAGGAAATGAATACTAATCTGAATGTACTAGATTGCATATTCACAAATTTTTATGTATAACAAAATCATCGTTATTACAAAGCTAAATAATCATTAGTGTTTATTTCTGTGCAGTTTGCCCCTTGATATGTCCTGGTTCTAAGACTTATATCATCTGATAAATCTATAATCATGTACAAAATTTATTGAGCAAATTGCCACCCTGTTCACATCATATGAACCAGGCCCATGGAATTCTTTTGTAAATTACTTAATGTAAACACCATGCAGTCTGGTGCCTAATAAATGCTTTTTAATGATGAACATTACTATAATGCCTCTTAAAGAGACCATAGTCTGATTTTTCTCACATTAAAATAAGTGAAGTCACTTGTGAAACTGTTATACTTTGCTGCATTTTAATTAACCTTCAACAGCTATTAAAATGGAATGTAAGTTGAATTTTGAAGGAAAGGAAATAAATGTTTTCCATTTTTCGTCTTGATTTATTTTCTGTATGAGAGCAGCTGTGTTTTTGATAGGTTTATGGTTTGCATGAATTAATATTTAAAGTGGTCTAGGCCAACGCATGGCTATTGCTGTAAATCTTGATGTTTATTTCTGCCTTATAAAATTCTCTCATGGCCTACCTGAGACTTAATATTCAATGGACAAATTAACTGGTCCTCCACACAACTTTTTTTTTAATAAGTAAATTATTTTACAAACAAATTTGAACTAATTTAATTGAAACTTTTGTTTAGCTTGCCTCTAAGAACTTTGCTTAATAAAGCTCACAAAATTTCTCAGCAAATAAATCTCCCTTAAGTAGGGGGGAAAAAAGCTAGATTTCATACTTGCTTACTTTGAATTAACAGCGACTTTCCATAGGTAAATCTGCTCTTGCAAAGATGTGAGCAGAATATTTAAAAGTACGTGTTTTTGTTTCATAGTTCTAGACTAGAAGCCATAAATGCAGTAAATACTATTTGTTGTTTGTTTTACTACTTCAAGCTTCGTTTTTCACATTTTCAAGTTTATTAGGTTAAAATAAAAAAAGGCAGCCTTGGAAGGCAGCTACTATGGAAAATTGCAGTTTGCATTCAAAATAAAATAGAATTTTCAGCTCCATGAAAAACCATTCCTGCTGAAACTGCTATAGAAATTGTGAAGCTGCATGAGTGGAGAGTACCGAACCTGTGTTTATAGTAGTTTTCTCAGGTGTGTTTATCTCGATATTCAATGCACTGTGTTTTATAAATAGTTATTAAAGTCGAGTAATATTCAGTTCTATGCAGTGTTATATGTCACTGGCCTTTTGTGAATGTGCATGTTTTAAACTGCAAATTTTAAACATTTTTGTCCTCTTATTAAAAATGAAATAAACTGTACCATTACATAAAGAAAATTGTTCGTTTTAATTGCTAGTTTTAGAAACTATATTTCTTCATAAAACCTTCAAAACTGCAATAACTGTAGTTTGAGCAGGTGTATATCTGTTTAATAACAATGTTGACATTTTATCTACAACCCCAATGATAATTGAAAATATCCCTGCATTGTAAATCCCATTCAATGCAATATAAAGTGGGGTATATTAACTCTAATTTTATACAAGTTGGTAGTTAAATAATTATCAAAAAATAATTTTTGGACTTCCCTGGTGGTCCAGTGGTTAAGACTCCAAGCTTCCAATGCAAGGGCTGTGAGTTCAATCCCTGGTCCAGGAACTAAGATACCCACGTTCTGCACAATGTGGCCAAAATAATGACAAAAATAAAATAATTCTAAATAAAATTACTATATTTTGACTCTTCAATCAGAAAGCCTCCAAGATTGTCCTCGTTACAGGTTTAAATCAGCCTGTAAGTCAACAACTAACTCATGGCTCCTTCTTTCACACAGGATGAAGTTCTTAAGATTTCTAAACCCACTGAAATTGTTTCAGTGTTATGACAGAGTGGCCACATTTGGCCCATAAAATTTGAAGGAAGTAACCAGAAAATAGTAAAATTGCTACGTGAGACAAAATACAGGAAAACCTTGGAAATGAGGACAAGACAATCAAAATAATCACCATTTGATAAAAGGAACGGGGGAAACTGCAATTTGGAAAACTGTTAGAACAGGATGAGTTCACGGAGACCCCCTGGGGAAGCAACGTGAAGAGCCTCCGGTTTCATCAGAGTGAGGAGCAGTGTATGCGTCCTTGTCTGGGACCCCGCTTCCCTCCCCACAGCCTTTCCCTGGGGGCAACAATTGAGTATGGGTCCCCCATGCAAAACCACAGCAAAACAATGTTCAGAAAAGTAACCTGTGAATTATGCCAAATATTTTCACGTTCAACATCATCCCTCTTAAAACAAGCACCACCATCTAACACCACCATAAGGAAACAGCAAATTTGAAATACATAAATCCAGTACATCATCCCCATTTAAAGATTGTTTTTATGTGCTTAAGGCATCTCAGACCTAAAGCTTCTATTTCAGTATACAGAACCACTCATTTTAATGAAGAAAGATCTTTCTAACCTGGATCATTTCACTAGTAAGCTAATAAAAATTGTTGGAAAATGTAATATTTTTTACTATTCAGTCTCTATTTCAAGTACAGACTATGTAACCAGCAATTCAAATATAAACTCTTATCAGAATAACTTCATTAGCAACTGTTTAACTGAAATTTTGAAAGTCTTATACATATAAAAATATGTGTTTGTTGCCTTAATAGTTTAACATGCTCGTAAATCCTTATTCTTCCTGAACATGTACTAAATAAGCCTTTTAGGTTATGCACAAGTAAACTGATCCAGAGCCAGTGAAATGCATCGTACTCCTAATTGTGATTGTACATATTCTCAGGAACCTTTTTGGTTAACTGGTTTTAGAAAGAAATTTTCCTATAGATTTAACTCAATCTGGCAAATTCTCTTCCATGGGGAATAGCTAAAAAAAAAAAAAAAAAATCAGTGAAATATAGGGTGGAAAAATAAGGAAAAATCTATGCATTGGGGACAATTAAAATTACAATCTATTAGTTTTGAAGTGAATAAAAGCAAGTTTATTAAATACGTTTTTCTGAGTGCAGGGTGGGAGGATGCTTGCTGTGTCTCAGGCAATAAGGAGTTGGCCAGGTATCATAGGAGGCCATGGATTACCAGGGACTAATTCTATCAAACCTTTGGGCCATTTTCTCTGTTTCATGCCCTCCAATCAGTGTTACATCTCCCCTTCCACAGTACTCAGCCTTGCTTTTATATGTGAGGATATTTCATCTGCTTTCTATTATGGACCATGGACTGATGACACTGCTCCCTCCCCACTCCCTCCCCAGTGCAAGTCACTGGGACAAAGATTCTGACTTCTGATTCCTTCAGACAACCCTCAGCAGTAGGGTACAATGAACATCTCCATTTTACAAATATAAAAAAAAATTTTTTTTTTTCCTAAGAAAATTAGGACTTCCAGGTACACACCATAAAGAATGTAGGGTTTCAAAGCAGACAGCGGGCCTGGGTTCAAATCTTGGTTTTGTTATCATTAGTCTTGGGCACAGTGTTCAATCTTTCTACTTTGATCTGTTTATCTGCCAAACAAGCATGGTAAGAGTCCCGACTTCAGGGTTAGGAAGATTAAATGATACATGTAATACTTTAATAAATGTTATCCATTATCTGCAACACCTGGAGTAACAGGCACACATGGCCTTGGAGTACAGAATGAAGCAGGGCAAAAGCTAATAGAGTTTTGCCAAGAGAATGCACTGGTCATAGCAAACACCCTCTTCCAACAACACAAGAGAAGACTCTACATGTGGACATCACCAGATGGTCAACACCAAAATCAGACTGATGATATTCTTTGCAGTCAAAAATAGAGAAGCTTAAACAGTCAGCAAAAACAAGATAGGGAACTGACTGTGGATCAGATCATGAACTCCTTATTGCCAAATCCAGACTTAAATTGAAGAAAGTGGGGAAAACCACTAGACCATTCAGGTATGACCTAAATCAAATCCCTTATTACTATACAGTGGAAGTGAGAAATTTAAGGGACTGGATCTGATAGAGTGCCTGATGAACTATGGACGCAGGTTCATGACATTGTACAGGAAACAAGAATCAAGACCATCCCCAAGAAAAGAAATGCAAAAAGGCAAAATGGCTGTTTGAGGAGGCCTTACAATCAGCTGTGAAAAGAAGAGAAGTGAAAAGCAAAGGAGAAAAGGAAAGATACACCCATTTGAATGCAGAGTTCGAAAGAATAGCAAGAGAGATAAAGCCTTCCTCAGTGATCAATGCAAAGAGATAGAGGAAAACAATAGAATGGGAAAGACCGTAGATCTCTGCAAGAAAATTACAGATACCAAGGGAACATTTCATGCAAAGATGGGCTCAATAAAGGACAGAAATGTTAGGGACATAACAGAAGCAGAAGATATTAAGAAGAGGTAGCAAGAATACACAGAAGAACTGTACAAAAAAGATCTTCACGACCCAGATAATCACGATGGTGTGATCACTCACCTAGAGCCAGACATCCTGGAATGTGAAGTCAATGGGCCTTAGGAAGCATCACTACGAACAAAGCTAGTGGAGGTGATGGAATTCCAGTTGAGCTATTTCAAATCCTGAAAGATGATGCTGTGAAAGTGCTGCACTCAATATGCCAGCAAATTTGGAAAACTCAGCAGTGGCCATAGGACTGGAAAAGGTCAGTTTTCATTCAAATCCCAAAGAAAGGCAGTGCCAAAGAATGCTCAAACTACCGCACAATTGCATTCATCTCACAAGCTAGTAAAGTAATGCTTAAAATTCTCCAAGCCAGGCTTTAGCAATACATGAACCATGAACTTCCAGATGTTCAAGCTGGTTTTAGAAAAGGCAGAGGAACCAGAGATCAAATTGCCAACATCTGCTGGATCATGGAAAAAGGAAGAGAGTTCCAGAAAAACATCTATTTCTGCTTTATTCACTATGCCAAAGCCTTTGACTGTGTGGATCACAATAAACTGTGGAAAATTCTGAAAAAGATGGGAATACCAGACCACCTGACCTGCCTCTTGAGAAACTTGTATGCAGATCAAGAAGCAACAGTTAGAACTGGACATGGAACAACAGACTGGTTCCAAATAGGAAAAGGAGTACATCAAGGCTATATATTGTCACCCTGCTTATTTAACTTCTATGCAGGGTACATCATGAGAAACGCTGGGCTGGAGGAAGCACAAGCTGGAATCAAGATTGCTGGGAGAAATATCAATAACCTCAGATATGCAGATGACACCACCCTTATGGCAGAAAGTGAAGAAGAACTAAAGAGCCTCTTGATGAAAGTGAAAGAGGAGAATGAAAAAGTTGGCTTAAAGCTCAACATTCAGAAAACAAAGATCATGGCATCTGGTCCCGTCACTTTATGGCAAATAGATGGGAAAACAGTGGAAACAGTGGCTGACTTTATTTTGGGAGGCTCAAAAATCACTGATGGTGATTGCAGCCATGAAATTAAAAGGCACTTGCTCCTTGGAAGGAAAGTTATGACCAACCTAGACAGCATATTAAAAAGCAGAGGCATTACTTTACCAACAAAGGTCCATCATGTCAATGCTGGTTTTTCCTGTGGTCATGTATGGATATGAGAGTTGGACCATAAAGAAAGCTGAACCCCAAAGAATTGATGCTGTGGTGCTGGAGAAGACTATTGAGAGTCCCTTGGACCGCAAGGAGATCCAACCAGTCTATCCTAAAGGAGATCAGTCCTGGGTGTTCATTGGAAGTACTGATGTTGAAGCTGAAACTCCAATACTTTGGCCACCTGATGCGAAGAGCTGACTCATTTCAAAAGACCCTGATGCTGGGAAAGATTGAGGGCAGGAGGAGAAGGGGACGACAGAGGATGAGATGGCATCACCGACTCAATGGACATGGGTTTGGGTGGACTCCGGGTGATGAACAGGGAGGCCTGGCGTGCTGCAGTTCATGGGGTCACAAAGAGTCGGACACAACTGAGTGACTGAACTGAACTGATTAACTGCATAGCTACCTTTCAAAATATAGAACTTCTGTTCTTCAGAGATCCTACAGTGCATGAGACAGTTGGCCCAACAAGACTTGATGTCCATGAGCAGGACTTTGAAATATCCCTCCATTCCTATCAGTGGAAAAATCTAGTCCCATTTTATCTAAGTATTTTCTGTTTCTGCGCTGCCTTAAATATACACTGTATTTTCCAGATATATAACTATGATACAGATTAAAAGATCAAACTTTGGGGAAAAAATCTCAGTAACAGTAGGGCAACTCTGGAGTGTAAATTGATAGTGTTGTAAGCTGCGTAGGTCTGGACGGGGAGCTGTCACATCTCACTGATTCCTGGGTGAAGAGGTTCTCCTGTGAGTCATCCGTTAAATCTGCTGAAGCTTTTACATTATGAAATAATTCTCCTTTTCGTTCTCCTTTCTATTTACCATTAAGACATTATGTTGATTGTTTTCAAGTATATGTGTAGTGAGTAATATGATCTAGGAATTTCACTTTAGGAAAGTTAAAAGTGAAAGTGTTAGTCGCTGAGTCGTGTCCAACTCTTTGCAACCCCATTGGACTGCAGTCCGCCAGGCTCCTCTCTCCACAGAATTCTCCAGGCAAGAATACTAGAGTGGATTACCATTCCATTCTCCAGGGGATCTTCGCAATCCAGGGATCAAATCTGGATATCCTGCATTGCAGGCAGATTCTTTACCATCTGAGCCACCAGCACAGCTTGTGGACAGTTAAAGGCATGACACAAAATATCTGTTGTAAGGAAAACTCACTAGATCCAACAGAGTTAATAATCACTGTCGTGGAGAGAGGCCCTGAGCCTCATGCTTTACTTGTCAGTGGATTGTGTGCCCAGAGACGATTAAAGAAACCTCAAAGCTGGTGTTCCCTTGCTGTTGAAATCTGGTTATGCAGACAGCTCCAGGACTGACTAGCTGAGGGATCGTGGGCAAGTTATTTCACTCCTGTGTGCCTTGGTTTCCAAATCTATAAAATAGGAATTAGAATACCTCCACGCTGCATTGTTTGCGGGGGTTGGTGGCGGGGGAAGAGTTAGTGCATATAAATATTTAGAATACTGTTTGAGTCATAAGAGCCCAGTAAAGATTAAAATAGCAAAGGAACCATATGTAACAAACATGAATAAAGCCAGCCTAATGATATGAGAGTGAATTCCAGAGCTTCACACAAATGTTTATCCTTTACATTCAGCCTTTCCTCCCTCCTTCCCTCTCCCGCTCCCTCCTTTTCTTTCCTTCCTTCCTGCCTTCCCCACTCCCTCCCTTCCTTCCTATGTTTATTCCTTAATTATCTGGGCTAACTTTGGGTACCTGGATGAGTTACAGGAGAAAGCAGGAGACCAGAAGTCAGAGCTCCTGCCATCAGTCTGGGCAAAGACACAGCATCTTCCAACTTGCTTCCTCAACTAGAAAACAAAGAGTCAAGGCCAAACGACTTTTCTTAGGTCAGCATTCCACCTCTAAAGGATCTGTATTTGACAAGAGCTATTGAGGATGACATACAATGGTATGAACCCATATAAACCTGGGTTTCCAAAGGACACCCAAGGGGCCAAGAGGCAACAAAATGAGGGAGATGGGCCAGGCCAGGGAGACCAGGCAGAAGGCTGGTGGAAGGCAAGGACCCAATTTGAAAAGGACCTCCTACCCCCGGCAAAACAGCACCCTTGGTGCCGCATCCTCTTCATGCCACGAGAAGCCAAAATTCAGATTCTTATGAGAAATGTCCCAATTTTTAAATTTATGCAAATAACACATCTGAGGATTGCAGCCCACGGGCTGATATCTCTATAAACGTTCACTTCCTTGGCTGCTTTCAGGCGTCCCAATGTAGAAAACAGCTTTAGAACATAATACAACATTAATGTAGGATTTTTTTTTCATTTCAAATTATGAAGTGTTAGGTAAAGACATTTCCTTTTATTGAATAGCAGAGAGTACCATTAAGGAGATACAATGAAGCACTTTGATCTAAAGTTTCAAAGAGATTTCATGAAAACGTAAAGCATTTTATTTATTCTAATCCAGCAGGATATATGCCCAAATATTTAGTCATCAGACATGGAATTCAGTGGCACTTAAGATACATAATATCAGATGATTATAGCCAAAGCTGAACTTTGAACTCCACGATTATTAACATAAAAATTACAGTGTGACTACTAAATAATTAGTACCATCAGTGTAGTAAATACATTAAATTACAAATCTTTACATTTGTACATAACTCATTTTACAAATAAATGTTTTAGGACCCAACTGTTCAACTTTCATTTAAACACTAAATGTTGCTGAACAAAACGTCTGCAATAAATATTCCCTTGGGCAGGTGGGGGAAATGCTTTTACATAAGATCTCTGTTACAATGTATATCTAAGTAAATATTTAAAATGTTAAATTTCTCATGCAGTTATTGAAATCTTCTGAAGACACTCTTATATTTCCAACAAAATTTAGCTATTGATTTAAAAAATAACTGTTCTCATGATGCTAATATTATTCCCAGTTAAGTCGCTCCCCAAATTATAAACAGGCTGTTCACTGTCTCTTCAGTTTACTTAGCAGTTAATTTTTCAAATGAACCTTCGATAATTACAATCAGGTACAACTTCTTTGCTTATTTATGTATATATTTGTATTATGACTCACTAAAGAACTTATAACGAAAAAAGAATGCATAGGCCTATGTAGGATAGGTGAATTGTCCAATAAAATGGCTTCAGCCAATTTGTAACTTTCAAGTCGGACTACTGCATATTTTGAATAAAAGTAGCATAAGTTGAAACGTAATAGTCACTGTGCTTTCAAAGCCAGAAAGCAATTTTCTTGATACAGCTGTTCTGTGACTGCAGCCAGGAACCTCAAGACTAAGAGGTGCTGTATTTTCCTTGCACTTTCCTCCGTGACGTTGCTGGTCCAAGTGAAATTGTCTTGGGATTCCTGGTGGCCATGGCAGCAGCATCCACAGGCATGCCATTGCACTAGACGATGGATCTGTAGCCATGGCCTGTCAACTGGAACTGAAGTCTGGACAGCTCTTCCCGGGCAGAGGGGGCTCCTGCTGGAGCGGGTAAGCGAAGTACTGGGGTGACACCAGGAATCCGGACGGCTGGGTCAAGTGGATTGGGTGGCCCGTGGTGTAAGGCGGGGGCGGTGAGGGCACCAGGCAGCCTGGTTCTGCCCGGGCAAAGGAGAACCTTCGGATGGAGCCCCCAGTGGAGCTGGAGCTGGTGGCGGTGCTGGACTGCCTGGAAGGTGCCCTGAGGTTCGTAGAAGTCAAGATCATGGGGAGAGTCTCTGTCTGATAGCTGCGGAGTGAGAAGCGGATTGGCTGCTGCGAGGGTTCCTTAGGTCTCAAGCAGGTGCAGCAATAAATAGCCACTAAAGAGCCTAGGATGATGAAGGCAATGAAGATGGAGCCAACAATCAGGAAGGGAACGTAGACAGGCTCTAGAAGGCAAAAACAGGCACAGGTACTCGGACGAGAGATTCCCAAACTCTGGGCTGCTCACGGGTAGGAGGTGGAAGGTCCATTCAACCACCTTGTCAGCCCGGCTTCTCAGAGCTTGTTACTGGTAACCTCTGAATTGTAAACTGTGATAATAGAATATTCTTGCTCCTAGCAGGGAGGAAGCAGACTGATACTGTAGACTCTGTTAGCAATTAGCCATCATACTGCACATCTGGAAATCAGAAGGAACAGACTCTATCCTGTCCACGCACTGGAGGGAGGGAAAAGATGAGTTTGGGGGGTTACCATAACACTGGCTTTCAATCCAGGTTTTAGGAGTTTTATCACAGTGGGGTGCTTAAGGACGCTAAGGCTGAAAATCCATCTCCTAACCAAGAATCTCTGATCTGAGCAAAGACAGCCGGACCTGTTAAGTGAAACCCCCAGGATTTTACAAGACTACAGAAAGAACAGTATAAAGAAATCCATAGCAGGCCCCCATTAACTGTCTCCTACCACATAACAGACTGTCCTGTCTGGATACCTCTTTCAATTTGGGATGCGTCCTTCAACCATCACGCTCCTGCCTCTCGATCCCCACTCAAATTCTGGGAAGGTCAGACTGAACTTTAGCTAGACTGCGGTGTGGTCCTTGGTGTTGGTGACCCACACTTTCTGGGAGTGCACCTTTTTGACAGAGTTAACCCCAGTTCCCTTCTCTCTCTAAGGCAGACATAATGTTTCCCACCCAGAGGCACATCCCAAGCAGTCCTCCAGGTGTGGCCCCTGCCTGATAGAGCTGCCTTGGGATGCAAACCTCTGGCTTAGAGGTAGAAGAAAGCAAGTCTGCATTGACTAAGACCCTGCTGCTGCTGCTGCTGCTGCTAAGTCGCTTCAGTCGTGTCCGACTCTGTGCGACTCCATAGACCACAGCCCACCAGGCTCCCCTGTCCCTCGGATTCTCCAGGCAAGAACACTGGAGTGGGTTGCCATTTCCTTCTCCAATGCATGAAGGTGAAAAGTGAAAGTGAAGACGCTCAGTCGTGTCCGACTAAGACCCTACTGTGTGCCTATTTTGTATTTATTATCAGATTCATGTAACCCTGTGAAGCAGGAATGATATGGTCTAGTCTCCAGTTGTGGAAACATATTGGAGAGTTGCTGAGTTTCCCAAAGACACACAGGTGATGAGTGACAGGGAACTATCCACCCTAAGATCTGTGGGCTCCTGGGTGTAAACTCTTCCAGGTGCCACCCACTCTGCCCTGTCTTACTAGAAGAAGGTTACTACTACTTCTACTGCTAGAAGTAGTAGAAGGTTACTAGTACTTCTTACTACTTCTTGCCCTGCAGAAGGCAAGTCTAAAGTGACTACTCACTCAGCACCTTGCTGAGCATCCATACACTCATTTATTTCACAACCTAACTCCTCTGAGAGCAACATGCCCACTTTAGAGTTAAGCGGCCCAAAGCAGTTAAGTAACTTGCCCAAAATGACAAGCTGGCAAGGGAAGGTCCTGAGGCTTTGCCAGACCCCAGTCTGGGTGGGTGCATAGACTGCCCCCTTTCCTGCCACAGAGCACTGCGGGAGGCCAGGATGGGGTCCCCGAGGTAGACCCGGCACTTAGCACTTGCTCTGCAGAGAGGGCGAGTGACTGTGAAGCCAGTTTGTACTTTCCAAACAGGCCAGGCCGCCCTAGAGTTCCCTACTTTCCACTGAACATCCTTCCCCCAGAAGCCACTTCCTCAATCCTCTAGACTGGTATTTTGCACTCCAAAGTTAATTCCTTGAAGGTCTAATGGAGTTCTAACGTGGGACCTCCTTTCCTCTGGGTTGTCAGTCTCGGGACTGGAGCTCCAGCACCGTTAATCATCTCTCCAGCCTCTCCTGCCTTGCCTGGGGACCGTCTTTGGCCGGCTTCAGACCCCCGCTCTGGAGTTCTGGGGTGTCAAGGCTCTCTCTTGGCTCGCCCCGTCCCCTGCCCCCGCTCCTCCGGTTTCTCGGCCGTAAAACCATCGCCTGGAGCTCTAAATGGTCTCCCTGAAGTTCCGATTCTGGTGGAAAGTGTTTTTTTTTTGTTTTTTAAGGTGTAAAGTTCCTCTGCTGGGGTTGTGATTTATTCCGCTCTGAAGTAAGCGGAAACTTGACCCGTGTTTTCCGACGTGAGAATAGGGGGCGGGGAAGCCCCTGAGACCCCAGTTTCTAAATATCCAACCGGAGGACCTGGGCATTTCTGAAAAGCGTGACAATAGGGGGTGGGCCGGAGTGGGTAATTCGATGCAGAGAAATGAAAGGAAGTCGTGAGAATGGGGCTTAGAAACACTACCAAACGGCCACACACACACACACAAATGTGGCTTAAGTTCCTTACCGCCGTGGGGTAGAGATAAACGCACCCCAAGAGTTGCGTTCCCTGCGCCATCAGCACTTCTCAAAGCTCCCGGAGCTCCCAGGGCGCAGAGTAGGGCACCCTCACCAACCCTGAAAACTCAAGTCCAGCCTGGCGCTGCCCTCAAAGCCCTTCTCTGAAATGTCGTGAGCGCCCAGGGCTCCCTCTTTCTCGCCGGGAGTCACTGGGCGCACGCCCCGCGGTCCTCGCGGTCCGTTGTGAACTAGCTCCTGGGCAGACCGGCGGAGACCGCGTGTGGCGGGAATCGGGACTGCAAAGGAACAGCGCCCCTGACCTGAAACGCGACCACCCACTTCTCCCTTGATCCCCCCACTTTCTAGAGTCCCCTTTGCGCAGACCCGGGAAGGCCTGGCACGCCTCTTTGCGCGCACACCGGTCGGCACACACGGCAGCCGGCCACGCGGCCGGGCAGGGTCTGCCCCAGCTTGGGCCCGTACTCACGCGCCGTGATGCCCGGGTGCTCCAGCTCGCCGCGGTCGTTGGTGCAGCCGCCCTGCTCCAGCCTGGCGTCGGCCGCGGCGCAGCAGTAGCGCAGCGCGCAGGAGCCGCAGCAGATGGTGGCGTCCAGCGTGTCGAAGTCCTCCGGGCACTGGAAACCCTCGTGGTAGTTGCCCTGCACGTCCACCCAGCCGTGGCAGTACTCTCCGGGCTGCTGCGCGCCCGCCGGCCCACCGCGCAGCCAGCCCAAGAGGAGGCAGAGCGCCAGCAGCGCCCCCATCGCCGCGGGCGCGCCGGGCGGCCGGGAGGGGGACGCGGCTGGAAAGCGAAGGGCTGAGCCGGGGCTCCGCTCGCCCCGCGGTTCCGCCTCTCCTGGGGAGCGGCCTGGGGAGCTGCCCGGGCGGCCCAAACCCGTCCCCTGCGGGTTAGCGGGGGCCAGGGAGGAAGCAGGGGCTGCGCGGCGGGCTCAGCCGGCCAGGGGTCTGCATGGTGCGCGGGGGCGAGTTGGCGAGGGCCCGCGGGAGGCGCTGGCCGGGGCTGCGGCTCGGGCTGATGCTGCGGTCCTTTGCCCCGCTCATAACTCTCCGGGCGCGAGGAGCTCGCCCAGCCCTCGGCCACCTCCCACCCCACTCCTCACGGGAGCCATCGCGTCCGGGGCTGGCAACTCCCGGGCCGCACAGCACCTGGACTCGCCGCCGTCGCTGGGTCCAGAGTGGAGCCCAAAGCAGGAGAATGTGTGATGCCCACGTAAGGGGCTTCGGGACAGGCGGCCCCTCAGCCCCCGCCCCTGTCTGTCACGGGAGTCAGCCTGGCCGGGCCAAGTACAAACGGCCTCCCGGTTGCTGACAGCTCTGCCTCCACGACGTCCTTTAAAAAGGAAGAGGGAGGGGGAGACAGCGAGGGTTAAGAGAGAGTCCGCCTCCCGGGTCGCGCCGCCCGAGCGCGCGCGGCGCGGCTGCGTGTCCTGCGCGCCCTCTGGTTCGTGCGCCCTCCTCCGCCTTTCCCGGGCCACCTCTTCCCCTGGCACTCCCCCGGGACTCGACTCGACCCTAAACTTGGGGGATCAGGCCCTCTCCACGCACACACACACACAGACACCCCGCATAGTCCTGCAAACTCCGCAGAGGGCCAAGGCCTCCGGGTCTCCGTCTACCCACGCGAGTTGGCGCGCGAGTGGGGACCTGAGGTTTGCTTTTTAAGGATGTAATCAAACATGAACTGGGCGACTGAGGTTTGTCGAATCATCTGTCACCTGTTGCACAGATCCGGCCTCGTTCCTGGGACGCCTGTTCTAAGGGTTCCGGACGGATGGCTTGACTTTTCGGGCCCGCCACATTTGCGCTGCGTTTTCCCCTTGGGTTTCCACTTTCTCCAGAAGGGACGGCACGTTTGACAAATGCGCATACACTCGCACTCTCCCCCGTCCTCATAACCTGCGTGCCGCCGGGTGAAAAATCGAGGGTCACCTCCGCCTGCCCGGGGCAACTCACAGAACCTCAAAGAGCACAATTTCTCCATTCGCGCCCGCAAAGGATATAAAAGAGCAAAATTAATGATAACTGAGCAGATCTGAACTTCTGTTCGGGCAAAGAAACACATTTATTTAAATGATGTGTCCCCCGTGTGCTATTTTCTGGGGCACAGCGCCTTTAGCCGGGTAAGTGCCCTATGGAACTGGCGTTATGTGAAACCTGGGCTCAACTCAAGAATTTATTTTACGGCATCTTGAACTTCCTCTCACCATATATTGGTTCGTGTGAATATGTTCCGCGTATCTCGACCTATTTGTCCAAGGAAACGCCGAATGCCCGTGTCACTGATTTAGATGTTGGCAAGTTGAGTGAAACAAAAAGACAAACTTTGCTGCTCAGCAGCCTTGAAAGTGTGCGGTCAAAAGCATTCACCACGCTCGAGGCTTCGCGAGGGTCCGAGTCGGTTCACAGAAGCTTTTTTTTTTTTTTTTGGTAACTCAATAAAACGGTTTCTGTTTTAAAATATAAGTTCAAGTATATTACAAGGAAAGATTCACTTCTGATTTCTGACTTTAAATATAGGCATTAGCATTTAGTTATAAGAATGTAAAAATAATGCCCAACATTTCAGATGTTAGGTAGGACTGTGTAAATATTTAACTTTATTGCTCTGTTAGATATTATGTGGGACAATAATATGCTACTTAGTAAAACCCAATTAAGTTCTGGCTTTTATCTACAAACAAACAAAGAGACGTCTTTCTTGACTTAAAGAACTTAAATAAGCATATGGGAAATTGTTTTTGCAGAAATTTCTTAGGTACTGTGTTTTTACTTACAAAAAGAAAAGTCCTTGCCAGACTTAAAGTGGTTTTTTTTTTTTAAGGAGTGTTGTTTGGATTGTATAAATCCTGAGCAATTAAGGAAGAAAGTAGTGTGGAACCACACAGCACCAGTGAGATATAATGATCGTGATAAGATGACAAAACTACAAAGACATGTTTACTGCTAATAACTTTCCCAGAACCACACCTCTTAATAATATTTTTGTTAAATTTAGAGGAATTTCATGACATCACAACTACACACAGTTCTGCAGCAACCTCTGCTAGTCCCCCAAGGGTCAAGTTTCTCTCATTATCCAGCTGTTCTTTGATAGCATTAATATTTTAGGGAATGATTTGTTGGCACGTACCTCCCAATAATTACATTCTCTGTGCCACCTTGGGATTATTTTCCTTACGACACTGGCTATATATAATTGATTCCCTCATTCAAAGCTCCTGCCTATTTGACTTATTTAGAAAGCATTTTATTCAAATTTAGTTGGACATTTACTCATAGAAAATAACCACACCTCCAAATTACTTGATACTCCTTAGATCTGATGTGTGTGAGCAGAAAGCAACTGTATACCATGCCTTCTTTACTAGGTCTTGATCCAAAGCACCTTTAAACCATCATAACAGTCAGCTCAGGGGGTTTGCACTGGGGAGGAAATGTGTTGGTTCCTGTAGTAGAAACTCTCTTCCAATTGCACATTTACAAATTTCTACTGCAAAAGCAATGCTCTCAGAATGCTCTTTGAAACAAGAAGATAACATGCATTTCCTTTGGGGTTTATAAACATCCAAGATTGCTGTTATTTTGTTACTACGTGAATAGTAAAGGAAGATTAAAAAGTTCTCATAGACCCCCCTCAAAGACTCAAGGCAGAAGACCTAGAGATGGAAAATCAAATCTGCACCATCTGGGGTATCCTGTAGAGGTTTGGGGAAATTCTATATTTTCCCTTATCGCGGTAACACAAATTCCATATTTTGGTGAAGAAAATAATCATAAGAGATCATTTCCTCAGCTTATATTCTCTTGTGGCCCTCCCTGCCTCCGGGAAATGGTATAGGAAATGAGTTAAATGATATGATGTCTGGGATTTGCTTTAATAAACGCCAGAGAAAGAGAGAGTGGGAAGAGGGAGATTAGAGGGGAGAGAAAGAAGCAAGGAGGAGAAGGAGATGGAGAAGAAAAGAGAGAGAGAGAAAACAGAGTGAAGGAAAGAGAAAGAGAAGAAGAAAGGAGAAAGAAAGGGGAAATTAAAGTTAGGGGAGAAATGTCAATGTGAAGACAGAATAAAGCAGCTAACACACAATAGCCAATGTGTTGATAATTGTAACTGGGTGAAGGGTACTTGCAAAATTGAAATGCAATTCTATTTTTATGTATGAACAAAAATTATATATATTTTTTAAAAAATTTAATAGCTTGGAATCGGTAGCATCATGAGGTTGGCACCAGACCATATTTTTCACCTTTGTCCCTTTCACTTCTCTTTGTTTTATGTTCTTTGAAGCAGAGTGAAAGATTTAAGAAAAGCAATACAGAGAAGTATGGAAAAACAGGGCAAAATGAATGCATCAGAAAGGACTGGGAACTAAAATATCCTAAGGAAAGAGGGAGAAAAGGCCAAAGGAATGCAGAAGTGAAAAAAAATAAAGAATTTTTAAAAGACAATTAGCTTTGGCTATGGAAATCCCCTCCACTATGGGCAGTGAATCCAGATATGAAATAAGAAACAATAAGGTTTTCAACCCTCCCTCAAGTCTTTTCCTGAGTGATGTATTTTCTCTACCCTTCCTTTCATTACTTTGCCTAGGACTTGGAATTCTCTTCCTTAGATTACTTACTATAAATCTCTTAATCCAGAACCCTGTCAATCTGAGATACTGAAAAAGGTACATTTTTCTCAAATTTGCTTTGGCACATATTCACCACTAGAGAATATGAGGCGCCCAGAAGTGTACTTTCAGACACCGCCAGCAGCCCAGCCCCAAGCTGTGCCCCTCCCCTTGCATGTTCTTTGACCTCAGACTCATCGTTTGTAAAGAGGGGATTAGACATTAGGGCCTTTAGAGCAGTGTTTCACAAACATGCATGCGAATCACCTGGAGTGCTAAGATGCAGATTTTGATTCCCACGGTCTGAGAAGGGGCTTGAGATTCTGCCTTTCCACCAAGCTCCCGGGTGATGCCGAGGCTGCTGTCTGAGGACCAACCCCTGCATGCTCTTGGCCTCCTCTGCCCTTGTCCCCACTCACAGGGGAATGAATGAGTGAAGCCAACGAAGCAGGCCCATCCAAAGCCTGTACCACCCTCTAGGCCTTAAGCACTCCCTACTCAAATAGACCCAAGCTGGCTCATAGGGTTCGAAAAAGCTTCTTGTGAAGGCAGGCTGTGCTAAGTCGCTTCAGTCATGTCCGACTCTTTGCGACTCCATGGACTGTGGCCCACCCGGCTCCTCTGTTCATTGGATTTCCGGGGCAAGAATACTGGAGTGGGTTGCCATTTCCTCCTCCAGGAGATCTTCCTGACCCAGGGATTGAACCCACATCTCTTAGGTCTCCTGCATTGGCCAGTGGGGTTCTTTACCACTAGCACCACCTAGGAAGCCCCAGAGGTAGGCTAGGGTGTCCAAACATGGATGTGAGAAGCCCCCTGCAGTGCAAGAGGGACTCTGGGATGGGCTGGGGAAGGAGGATAGGCAGATTCAGGCTGGTAGCCTCTACCAGTGCCCGGACTCACACATGGCAGAGGGGGCCTGTTATGTGGCACAGCCCAGGGACTCAGTAAATAAATAGTCATAGAGGGAATCAGTGAATGATCGCATGAATGATGAATATTTTCCTTTAGTAACTTCAAACATTTACCACACCTCATGGTAGTTTTATGACAGGCCAATCCATCTTCTCCGTTGGCTTGACCTCCTTTCTTGTTACTGCATCCTGGGACCTAGCAGAACGCCTGGAACATAGTGTGTGTGTGCTCAGACACTCAGTAGTGTCTGACTCGTCACGACCCCAGGGATGGTAGCCTGCCAGGCTTTTCTGTCCTTGGAATTTTTCAGGCAAGAATACTGGAGCAGGTTGACATTTCCTACTCCAAGGGATCTTCCCAACCCAGGGATTGAACCCGGGTCTCCTGCATCTCCTGCATTTGCAGATGGATTCTTACCACTGAACCATCTGGAAAGCCCTTGGTAAATAGTAAGTGCTCAGTATATGTTGAATGAATGACTGTAAGTAATTGGCAACTGGCAAGAACTTGTGACAACTGACTGATACTCGTTTCACCACCATATAAAGTGAGTGGAAGCTGGATTAGTGGACAGCAGGGTGAATTTCCTGGGCAGGGACTATTTGTGGAGTCAATTCTGGTGATTTAATTGTAAATGTAGCTCATCAAGACTTACCCAGAGTGTCAGCACTGCTTAGAATAGGGCAGTCACCAGCCAGTTGTTCAGTCTGACTCTTTGTGACTCCACGGACTGCAACATGCCAGGCTTCCCTGTCTTTCGCTATGTCCTAGAGCTTGCTCACATTCATGTCCATTGAGTCAATGATGCCGTCCAACGATCTCATCCTCTGTCCCCCCACTTCTCCTGCCTTCAATCTTTCCCAGCATCAGGGTCTGTTCTAATGAGTCAGCTCTTCGCATCAGGTAGTCAAAATATTGGAGCTTCAACATCAGTCCTTCCAACTAGTTTGATCTCCTTGCTGTCCAAGGGACTCTTAAGTCTTCTCCAGCACCAGTTAGAAAGCATCAACTCTTTAGCACTCAGCCTTCTTTATGGTCCAACTCTCACATCCATATGTGACTAATGGGAAAACCACAGAACTATGATGCAGAGAAAATCAACCAGCATAATAGAAAGAACATTCCAGCTTTGAGTCAGAAAAGTCTAGTCTTGAGTGTGCCTCTTTCTGACCACATGACCTTCAGCAAGGTCATTCTCCACTTATTGAAACCTCAGCTTCCTGTCTCTAAAATGAGGGAGCTGGGAAGGAATAACCTCTACCTTGAAGGATGGTTGGAAGGATTCAAAATAAAACATAGCAATTCTGGCTCTGAGTAAGGGCTTCAGAACCAGTAGGTATTACCTACCACCAGCTGGTTTGAATCTCCAGTGAAATAATCATGGCAAGTTTCCTGCTAACCAGTATGGGCCTATGCCCTGATTAACTTGAGTGGATTATTTACAGTTCTCCATCATTCATTCCCTTATTCATTCAGTGTACCCATTCATAACCCCTGGCAATTGAATATCGATTATTCATTTTTGGAGTTGTTCTCCTGAGTCATGCACCAAAGCCCGGAGCAGAGGGAATAAGGGTGGGTGTCAGATGATCACAGGGTTGGGACAGGCCCTCCCGGACAGATCTTATTTCTGTTGGGTTTCTATTATATAAGGTGTAACCCCAAGCACAGGTGGGCATTTAATAAGTATCCGATTAGTCTGTGATTCCATACTATGTCAGTGGAGATGTAATTTATTAACCTGGGCTCCTGGCATCCTTCCAGTGCATGTATAATAGAATGATATTTTTTCATGCAGAAATATAAATTAAATTAATTGGCATCCATATTTAATTGAAACTTCCGTGACAGTAGATGGATTCCCCCCCACACACACACAACTGCCACCCCTTTCTCAGCAAGGGGCATTTCCTTCTGAGTGCTTGCAGACTGAAGAGAGGCCAGCCCCAGTTTCTGGAGCTCCCCAGGGAGCTGGCTTTCAGCAGGGTTTAGAGCAGCACAGAAAGTGAACTGACCCTGGAAAAATGGTAAGTTGCTGCTCAATAGCCATGTGTTCTTTAGGTGGGGGAAAGGTTTACAGAGGAGAAAGAAAACACAGAGGTTGCTTGTCTTATTTCTGTCTTCTTACTCCCCTTCTCACTCTTACCAGCCACACCAGAATGTTTTGAAAAACTTTAAGTCACCCTTAAAGTTTGGAAATCACATAGAATTCTTCTGAAAGCCACTATACAATGGCTGTCAAAGGTATCGTTTAAGTGTTCTCCTTTATTAAATAGCCCGTATTTTGTTAGCTCTGTGGGCAACATAAGGGCCAGTGAGGCAAAGGTCATAATTTCCATCCCTGTGGGTCAACTAAGTTTCCTCTGTCTAAGGGATGCAGAATGCACACTTGACCTTAGCTGGCAAACACCTGCTGTGAGTTGTTTGAAGGCACCAGTCAGAGGACTTGGATGTGACTGACACTGCTACTGTGCAGCATGGAAAATAAACTGAGTGTTCCACACTCACAGCACACGGGCCCACAGCGTCGCCTTCCTAACGCACAGCTCATCCTATTCTCAGAACTGTGCTGTGGAATTCTGCTTTCTATGTTCCACCATCTCATTTTACATGGCCATTCATTTTGTACAATCGTTCCACTTTATACTTCTTCAACATACTTTTTATATCAAGGACAAGAAGAAAACTCATCCTTGGTTTGTTTTTTTTTTTTTTTTTTTTAGTTTCTCCTCATGAACTGGGCTTGAAGTGGAGATGACATTTGTAGCTGTCTGCACGGTTATTCCAATTTAGTATAAAAACCTAGGATTCAGCAATACTTCAGTGTGTGTGCCATCTGCCTCTTCTATCCACAGCTTAGCTATATGACAGCCTCGGCCCTCTTGAAGACAGAGGAAATCTAGGAAATTATCTTCCCTGTCCCCACCCCCATCCCCCAGCACCTTGTTTTCCTAAGAAAGCTTAAGAAGTTACAAGTGAAGTGAAATGAAGTCACTCAGTCGTGTCCGACTGTTTGCAACCCCATGGACTGTAGCCTACCAGGCTCCACTGTCATGGGATTTTCCAGGCAAGAGTACTAGAGTGGGTTGCCATTTCCTTCTCCAGGGGATCTTCCTGACCCAGGTCTCCCACATTGCAGGCAGATGCTTTACCGTCTGAGCCACCAAATTTAGCTAATTTTATTAATAAAAGAGTGTCTTCCCTGGTGGCTCAGTGGTAAAGAATCTGCCTGGAATGAAGGAGACTCAGGTTTGATCCCTGGGTTGGGAAGATCCCCTGGAGAAGGGAACGGCTACCCACTCCAGTATTCTTGCCTGGAGAATTCCATGGACAGAAGAACCCAGTGGGCTATCGTCTATGAGGTAGCAAAGAGTCCAACATGATGACTGAGCGACTAAGCACATTGATAAGAGAGTGGTTTACACTCTCACACAGGGCATATCTTTCTCTATGTACTCATCTCTCTTGATTTTTCTCTTGACCTGACCTGAGCAGAATTTCTCCCCCTAATCTAATAGCCTACTCCACTACCCTCCATTCCATGTGAGCCTGAAGGAACTGTCTTGGTGTTCTACTCCTAGCCAGGGTTGGGTACGAGACTTTAGTGAAGCAATGAGAATTCCTGTCTCCCTGGAATCTGTGATTAGTTCAGGGGTGTGCACTTGACTCAAGCAGGGCCGATCAGAGACCTTTCATGAGTTTTGCGTCTGCCTACAATGCAGGAGATCTGGGTTCAATCCCTGGGTCAGGAAGATCTCCTGGAGAAGGAAATGGCAACCCACTCCAGTATTCTTGACTGGAAAATCCCATGGATGGAGGAGCCTGGTAGGCTACAGTCCATGGGGTCACAAAGAGTAAGACACGACTGAGCTACTTCACTTTCACTTTCACTTTCCCATCTTTGTAGCTTGTGAACAGTGGAGATGTTTGCCTGGAGCAGTCAAAGACAAGATCTTTGCCTTATAAAGCAGGCCTAACTGAGAATAACATAACTCACAGAGACAGGAGAAAAATCAAAAGGGAGAGATTTAAAATGTTTGAGCCCCTGGATGCAGCACTGCCTGAAGCTTGCCATATCCTGATCTTCTCTGTTACGTGGGAGGATACATTCACTTTTGGCCTAAGCCAGTTTGGGTTGGGATTTGATCACATGTGATGGAAAGCATCTTGACTACTACAATAAATATTATGGGGGCGGCTTTAATAAATAACTGCTGCCTGCAATTAGGAGGGGCAGTAAAGTTTTTGAAATAAAACAGGAAAGCACAACATCTGTAGCTATATTGTGAAGGGACAAATGTTTTATTTACCTCATTAGGCCTCCATGCTTAGTTGCTCAGTTGTGTCTGACTCTGTACAGCCCCATGAACTGTAGCCTGCCAGGCTCCTCTGTCCATTCTCCAGGCAAGAATACTGGAGTGGGGTGCCATTTCCTCCTCCAGGGAATCTTCCTGATCCAGGGAACGAACCCATGTCCCTTGTGTCTCCTCATTGCAGGCAGATTCTTCACCCCTAGAGCAACCTGGGAAGCCCTGCATTACAGGGCTTTAGGATAGTACATTCCAACCTCTTGGTCACATCATATTGGGTGGATTATGAAATCAGTTTACCAAGACATCAGTGGCATTTGTTAAAAGAGTATAATATAAAATAGAGAGTATGTCACCATAGTAAAGGTAGGTTTGATTTCACAACATTTTATTTCATGTATTTATGTTCGTATCTATGTACTAGATAGGGATATAAAATATTTTTTCTCTGAGGGGCATGATCGAAACATTTGAAAGTCACTGCTTGGAACAAAACTATACCAAATCGCTGAATAAAGCAGAGGAATCAAAATATTTAGCATGTTACTATTCCTGTGCTCTAAGAAAACGTGGTTGCCCATCTTCCATAACTACTCCTTCAGTCCTGACCTTGCTAGGGATGCACGGGGCAAGAAGGTAGGAGTCATGCATGGCATTAAAGTAGTTAAGTAAAGATGTGAGGCTCTTCTAGTTTAAGACTGCTTCCTGTGAGTCATTTATTCAGTTGCAGTTCATCTCTTTCTCAGAGCTGTTCTGGCCCCTGGTCCTCCCCTTGGCTATAAGGGGTGGAGGAGAGTGGCCACTTACCCCAGCTTTCGAGGGCAGGAGAGAGAGTCTGGAATGCTCAACCTGTTCTCCAGATGTTCACAGCTCACCTTTCTCGGGGGTGCTGGTCCACTGAAGTCTGTGATTGGCAAGCACACGATGTATTCTGCTTTTCCTGGCCCCACCTCGGCTCTCAGCCGTGATGTGAACATCTCTATCTTCCCCTCTCCCATCCACTACCTCAGGTCTAGCTTGTCCTGGGCCGTGGATCCCTGGTCCTTGGTTAATGGGTAAATCACCCTCAGCACAGAAACGCCCCCACCCCCACCAGTATCATCAGCTATTTTCCATTTCTCCATTCAGTTCAAGGGAGCTTTTAGATCCTTCCACAACACACAAGTGCCAGGAGAGGTTCCAGAATCATAACTCAGGCTCACTCTTTGCCTGTTCACGCTGACTGCCACCTTAACTGGCTTCCTCGTATAGGAGCAAGACCACGCACGCCATGGTTGGCTACCCCAAGAGTCCCAAAGAGAGAAGGAGGCAAACTCTGCTCTTGACTTCACTCCGAATTTTCTGACTCCTTTCCATCTCTGTTTTCTTTGGGAACAGGGCTTGGAAAGCAGCAATCAGAACACACTGTCTCACCAGTTGCTTCTTTTTTATTTTTTTTAGCAGTGCCATGTGGCATGTGGGGTCCCAGTTTCCTAATCAGGGATCAAACCTGTGCCTCTTGCCTTGGAAGTGTGGAGTCTTAACCACTGAACCACAACTGCTACCACATACCCCAGCTCAGTGGTTAGGAATCTGCAGGAGACGAGGGTTCGATCCCTGGGTCAGGAAGATCCCCTGGAGAAGGAAATGGCAACCCACTCCAGCATTCTTGGCTGGGAAATCCAATGAACAGAGGAGCCTAGGGGGTTGCAAACAGTCAGACAAGATTGAGAGACTAAACAACATCCCAGGGTTATCCATACTTCCCTGGGCTCCAGTGGAGGATGCTTTCTCTTTTTCCCATGGGTCAGGGGGACCCTTACATTTACTGAGTTATTTCTACCAATGACCTACCATAAGCCTAAAATCACACAAGATAGCTCTTAATGAATAAAGAAGAGCTTAAGGAATTTTAAAAATCCTCAATATTCTCAGGACCGTTTTTCTCTATGGACTTGAAAAATGCCATATTGGTAGCCTAAACCTGGACACTGACCTTTCCTTTCTCTTTTTTCCCCCCATTTTAACAAATTCTGAACACCCTGGGAAAAATGGATGCCCTTGGCTGGCTATGGGAAACACCACAAAAATTGAGATATGTTGTTTAAATTACTGACATAATTTAATAAGTATTATCCTTTTACAAGAATAATTTATGTTCATAATTACCATCACATGTGGTGGTCAGCTTGAACTACACTTAGGTATTTTAAATACTTAGTTTTTGTACACATAAACACATACATACATTCTTAGTATTTCCACCAGGAATTTAGGGGTAATTCTTCACCCATTATTTATAAGAGTGGGTGGACTTTTATAAGTATGGGAATAGCCCTACTTCTCTGTACAAAAAAAAAAAAAAAAAGAAATTTCTACACAGAAGACAAAGAAAATTTATCTTTCTAGACCAGTGGTCAGCAAATTTTTCTATAAAAAATGTCTGATAGTAAATATTTTAGGCTTTGTGGACCATATGGTCTCTTTCATAGCTACTCAACTCTGATGTTGTAGCACAAAAAAACAGCCATAGATGAACATAAATGAATGGATGTGCCTGTGTTCCAATAAAACTTTATTTATGGAGACTGGAATTTGAATTTCATGATATTGTCAATTGTTACAAAATATTCTTCTTTTGATTTGTCTCAATGTTAAAGACATAAAAATCACTCTTTATCATGGCTTATATGACATGGGCAGCAAGCTAGATGTATCCTCCAAGCTACACTTGCCAGGCCCTGCCCTAGATCCCCTTTTGAAATTTAGACATTTTAATGTTCCCTCTCCTCCCATTTGGGAGAAGGCAATGGCACCCCACTCCAGTACTCTTGCCTGGAAAATCCCATGGATGGAGGAGCCTGGTAGGCTGCAGTCCATGGGGTCGCTAAGAGTTGGACTCAACTGAGCGACTTCACTTTCACTTTCCACTTTCCACTTTCATGCATTAGAGAAGGAAATGGCAACCCACTCCAGTGTTCTTGCCTGGAGAATCCCATGGACAGAGAAGCCTGGTAGGCTGCGTCCATGGGGTTGCACAGAGTCGGACACGACTGAAGCGACTTGGCAGCAGCAGCAGCAGCTCCTCCCATTTATGATTCAAGTTAGTGTAGCAATGGCAACAACCGAGGCCAGTTTTAGCTTTACCATTGCCTCTCTGCTTGTTGGCGTGTAGAAGAGAAGAGCTGTCACACCCCTGCACTAAAAGTGAGCTGTGACCTGGACGTTCTGGGTGACCTCCTTCTGGATTTGCAAACTAGAGTCAACTGACCCACAGACATTGTTGGAGAAAAGGGCTATATGGCTCTTGATGCCTCTGCACCAGTCCCCCAAGTTCCTTTCCTAATTGCACCCTGAAAGACAGAGGCCAGATCATGCAGGACTCCGAAAAAATGCAAAAAGGGAACGTGGTATAACATTATTCTGCTGGAACTTTCATCTTTGCTGATGTGGATGGTATCCCTGCTGAAACCGTCTCCTGTGGCTGGTCAAGGGAATTATAGTCTTCAGCTTTTGGACAATTTATAGGAAAAGAGTCCAACCAGGAGTAACATGGAGGGAATCATTCAAATACCAAGATCTAGAGCTGATTCCTTAACATCCAGGTCACAATTAGTCATTAAGAAAAGTCTGCCTCATAATCTTTTGCAACCTGTTTAAGAAAAAAATAAGTGTATGACACAATTAGTAAATGTTCCAATCCAAATAGTGGAAGTGTTCACTGTTTTGTTATTCTAAATCAGCTGTCTGGAACATTCAGCTATCCAAAACAAGTCACTCTGAGCGGGTCTGGGATACCCCTACTTTGCTGCAAAATTGCCTTCTGGGAAATTTGTCACTGTCACTCAGAGTGTAGGATTTGCCAGAGTCATTTATGGCAGTATGTGTGAGGTTAGATACAACTAATTTTTATATAACACTATTTTTATTACCCCCCAAATTTTTATTACCCAAAGAAAATTCTAACTAAATAAACCAATGTGTGAAATATAATTTCTCACCAGAATTATTGGCCATCAGCCTTCTGGCCATCATTCATTTTCACATTACATAATTTAAGTTAATTGAATGAAAATATTCTAACATCTTGATAGCATAGCTAGATATCAGAGGTTTCATTATGAGAAGGAAAAATTAAGTTATTCACACAAGAAACACTGTTTAGGAGAACTTTATATAAAATTGATGATAACTAGTGAATATTGTGGAGAAGGCAATGGCACCCCACTCCAGTACTCTTGCCTGGAAAATCCCATGGATGGAGGAGCTTGGTAGGCTGCAGTCCATGAGGTCGCTAAGAGTCGGACACGACTGAGTGACTTCACTTTCACTTTTCACTTTCATGCATTGGAGAAGGAAATGGCAACCCACTCCAGTGTTCTTGCCTGGAGAATCCCAGGGACAGGGAGGCCTGGTGGGCTGTTGTCTACGGGGTCGCACAGAGTCGGACACGACTGAAGCGACTTAGCAGCAGCAGCAGCAGCAGTGAATATTGGGGGGTTTTGATTCACTAAATGTAACTTTCTTTGTGATCACTTTTTTTGTAAATGAAACATTAACTTATCTGCATTGAATTAAGTTTTTGGTATAGATTTTTTTTTAATTCCCCTGAATATAAAGGTCACAAAATGACAGTTAATTTTATAAAACACTCTTTGAGGGGGAGGGTCTCACTGAATAATACACAGAGTTCCTACTTTGTATTAGGTACTGTAGTACCTGTTTGCCATGTTACCTTGCTTAATGGTCACATCAACCCCGTAAGACTCAGAATTTAAGTAACTTGCCCAGTGTGCCATGTTCTCACCAACTCGAGTCTAAATTCATTCCCTGGGTGGCCTACTCACTATGAGTTTGCTGTACAATGAAAATAGGGAAATATTTAATTAATCAAGGCTGTTTGATGTATGGGATATTAAACTTCCAGTTGATTCCTTTTCTTCCAAAAAATAGAATATCTTTTTTTGTTTGTTTATTTTTACTCAATTCACCCAACATAGTTTAAGATTTAATATATTGATTAGCTTCTACTTGGGGAGCCCAGGCCCTCACACAGTTCTTAAGTCACTTGGCAAATTTGCAGAAAGCTAAAAAATTAGACTTCTCCAACAGCCCCTTCACACGGAACATTACACACACCTTAGCCTGGCAGACAGTCTAAAACGTGTTAGTGTTGGAGGGAGTGCCATTCCATAGTTTCATTTTTTAATTAAAAAGCTCAGATTTCAAGGATCAGAACTGAATTAAGTTTTCATCCTTAGATATTTCTTTCTGCAATTACAAACAATTTTTTTCAGTAATAGATCAGTTATACAGTATATTAAAGTTGACTTTGGGGATTTCTTCTTTCATTCACACTTGTGTAATACTCAACTCTTGCTAAATGTTGTGGGTTGAAAAAGGGCCTCTGGAGGAGAGTTGTTATGTAGGGAGAAGAATAAGCAGACTCCCAAATAAAAGGATCTGATAGCTTATATCTAGCTTGAAATCATATTTCCCTGAGAGAGGGCAAAGAACACTTTGTGGAAAGGCCATGAGCCTGGTCATGGAGGAGCAAGGGGTAAAGAGAGCCCTTGAGAAGCCAGAGACAGAGATGGAGACGTGTGCATCAGGCTAAGGAATTTGCATTTTATTAAGAACATGCTGGGAAGCCATTAAATGATGTTTATCATAGAAAAGGTATCAATGAGATTCACATTTTTATTTTTAAAGGTTTGTTTCTTTGGCTACACTGGGTCTCAACTGTAGTCCACAAGATCTTTGTTGCAGCCCATGGGCTTAGTTGCCCTGAGGCATGTAGGACCTTAGTTCCCTCCCTGACTAGGGATCGAACCCAAACCTCCTGCATTGGAAGGGGGATTTTTTCCCCTGGACCACCGGGAAAGTCCCTAGATTCAGATTCTTAAAAGGTCACTCTAGGCACCAAGTCTAGAAATTCTGTAGGGGATACAGTACAAGGCATGGAGTTGGAGAAACAAAGACTGGGTGAGAGATTCTGAGTAATTCAAGAAAAATTAATCAGTCCAAACCTGAAAAAGCTGAGGGAGATATGTTTGAAAGTGTATTTAGGATAACAGCCAGGTCTAGTTTTGTGGCATTTCCACTAAAAAGCAAATATAAGTCCATATCCTAACTGGTGTGTTAGATGCTCTGCAAGAAGATCATGCATAAAACATTATTTTCCATGCATTACTGGGATCTAAAGATGAGGGAAATTTTTCAAAAGGAAAAAAAGAAAGAAAATTTTAACAGTAACTACATGCAAAACTTTGCCATCAAGTCGTGTCTTGGTGAGTCCAAGCCTTGGACTCGTTGCAAAGTGAGAGAGCTGAACTGCAAACCCTCACATTAGGCTGGAAAAAACTAGAAAGAGGCTAAAATTGCCACAGGTATTTTAGATCCTCTGGCAAATACATATCCTCTCAGGAAAAAAAAGTACCTTCAAGGAGGGAAATTTCCTTCCTACTTGGGAGGGAAAATGCCATAAGTAAGAGCAGATATAACAAAATATATATTAAATATTTAGACCCACAAAGATTTCAGAGGCTCCTTGTATCTTCTATCTAATAATTAAAACAAGTTCATATATGTTAGTAATCACAAAAAATATATATAAATTAACTAAAACTACTGAAGACTTTTTGACTGGAAGGAAAAACAAAAAATTAATTTGACTGTCTTTACAAGAGACACACTTAAAACATAAAGACTTAGAAAATAGAAAGTACTGTTGAAAGAAGAAAGTACTGTTGAAAGTAAAAAGATTTTTTTAAAGGCCAGGCAAATATTAACTTTATAAAGCAGATAAAGTTATATTAATATCAGACAAAGTAAACTTAGAGATGAAGGCATTATTAGGGAATCAAGTCTTGTCTTGGGCTCCACCAAGACAAGACCTGATGGCGTTTGCATGTAGTTAATATTAACTGACATTATATTTTGATAAATTCACTGGGGATATAGAATAATTCTAAACTTGAATGTTCTCAATAATGAAACCTTCATGTACATTGAAAAATTCAATAGGATCACAAAAGAATATTGACATATAACATATTGGGAGAGTTCAATACACCTATCTCAATTATTCACAAGTCAAGAATAAGTCTTTGGAAAATTTGAAAATGAACCATCAGTTTGATTTATTAGGCAGTTAAAAAAAAAACCCTATCTTTAATAGTTAAAGAAAACACAATCTTAGAAAAAAAAATTAGAATACATATAGAATATTTTGAAACTTGAACACATACTAATTCATAAATCATCTCCAAATATTACCTATTTCAAAGACAATATTATATAGACTAGTCCTGAATATTCATTGGAAAGACTGATGCTGAATCGGAAGCTCCAATACTTCGGCCACCTGACACGAGGAACTGACTCATTAGAAAAGACCCTGATGCTGGGAAAGATTGATGGCAGGAGGAGAAGGGGATGACAGAGGATGAGATCATTGGATGGCATCACTGACTCTATGGACATGAGTTTGAGCAAGCTCAGGGAGTAGGTGATAGACAGTGAAGCCTGGCGTGCTGCAGTCCATGGGATTGCAAAAAGTCAGACATGACTAAGCGACTGAACTAAACTGATAGTCTATAAAAACTTTTCATGAAATTCAACAAATGTTAGTGGAACAATAGATTATCCACATAGGAAAAAAAATACATTGGATTTTTACCTCACACCAATGGGCTTCCCTGGTGGCTTGGACAGTAAAAAATCTGCCTGCAATGCAGGAGAGCTGAGTTCGATTCCTGGACAGCTAGGAGATCAGATCAGTCAATCCTAAAGGAAATCAACTCTGAATAATCACTGGAAGCACTGATGCTAAAGTTGAAGCACCAGTACTTTGGCCACCCGATGTAAAGAACTGACTCACTGGAAAAGACCGTGATGCTGGGAAAGATTGAGGGCAGGAGGAGAAGGGGATGACAGAGGATGAGATGGTTGGATGGCATCACCGACTCAACGGACATGAGTGTGAGCAAGCTCTGGGAGATAGTGAAAGAAAAGGAACCCTTATGTGCTGCAGTCCATGGGGTAGCAAAAAGTTGGACACAACTTAGTGACTGAACGACAACAGGAAATGAATATATCATGAGGAGTCAAGAGGTTGGGATAGTGAAGTCCAATACAAATGCGACAATATTGGTTAATGTGCTGTCTTCTGTTAAGCTTCATGAATATCTATCTTATAATTATGCTTCATAACTTACATAACTCATGTTCCTTTTTTAAATATAAAATATTATACTGAATAACTGAGACACACCCACAAAGGTAAATGCAGAAGGGCAATAGGTTTGGGGAGAGAATAATGAGTTTTTTTCCTTTCCCCACATGTTGCATTTGAGATACTGATGGAACATTCAAAAAGAAAGGTTCAGCAGGTGGAGACAGAACTCAGGAGCTCAGGAGAGACCTGGAATCTTCATCCTGTGGGTGGTAATTGAGTCAGTGAGTGAGTTACAAAGCCCTGGGATGAGCCTCCATTAAAGAAGGACAGAAGAAAGCCAAAAGGGCAACTGAGGAGCATGCTCAGATGGAAGAAAACACACGGAGAATGATTGCTGTGTTATTTAAATATTTAGTCACTTGTGTGCATAAATTTTAAAGTTCATTTGTGGTGCTATTCTCCAGAAATACAGTGATAGCCTTCCTGGCAAAGTAGTGGCCATTTCAGATACACCAGAACATGGGTGGATCTCACAGATCTTCCAGGAAGGCTCAGACTAGTCCTGCTTGACCCCTTCTGAAACCTCAACCAGCAGGCTTTCATGCGGAGTGGGGTGCTGTCAGCGCTGAGCACTGTGGGTATCTATTGTCCTGCTCCATTTACAGCAAGACACAGTCACTTTGAAAGTACCTACTTTCTTACCTTTGACCCATCACAATTATTTCAGGGATGTATCCACATCTGAGATAGAGACTTCCTGATGAGACCAAAAAATAACGGTGGCCATAGCCACTCTTCTCAAACTTTAAGGCAAATAACTGAACACTGTGAGTCATGATGCCCTGCTGTCCCATCCGTCTTATGTGTGACCACGACTCCACGCTCATGGGAGCTGCCAGGATTGACTTTTCACACACTATTGTCTCAGGACACATCCATTCACATCTCAGGTCTGCAGGTGGTGAAATAACAGTCACAGGAACTTATGGAAATAACAAGCAGTTCTACAGAAAATCAAAGTAATTAGGGGTCATGGTGGAAACACTATTTACATATGGCACTCAGATGAATATTTTACACTTTGGGTGTGCAGACCGTACGGGTTTGGGACTTGTTACGTCTGTTTTGGCTTTTTAAGCACACTGTGTGTTTAGTCCTTGTCACTTTCAGTCTGAACACACTGGAACTGCAAAATGCAACATCTGCTCTCTAAAGCATCATGCCAGCGCTCCCAGTGTCTGCAAAACCTCCTGGGTTTCATTGCTGTTGACGGATGTTAATCTCTGAGGGAGAATGAGTTAGCAGCTTGACTTCTTAGGATTCACAAATATTTTAATAGTGATAACTTGTGACTATTTTCTTTCTCTTATCCTCAAGTCAATCTTGTTTTCTTTTCTTTCAAGGTCTGACCTAAGGAAAGGGTCTAAGTTAAAGTTAAAAAATAATAGACATTTATAATAAATAAATACATATAAACATGCTTGAATAATTCAACTATAAATTTAAATGAGCTAAATATATTCTCAGGGATCCCATTTTCCCTCCTAACCAGCCCTAGAAATCAAGAATTAAATGTATTAACGTCATCCCTGCTGCTGCTAAGTCAAATAAACTCATATGGGAAACAGCGCGGTGCCATCTGTTGGTGAATTCTTGGGTATTGCTAGCCCCCTTAGTATTTTCAGGATGTTAAGATTATCTTTACTCATTCATTCAGTTATACCATTAATAACACTTTTAATGCACCAGAACCTACATGAAGTACTATGGAAATTAAGATAAGACATGATGACCAAAGTTGAATACAAACTTGGCATCTGTGTTCTATTCCAAAGTTCTAGAATTCCACACACTTCTACTGCAACCCAGATAATGTCATTTTTTTTTTTAATTTTAGGTTACTGTGTACAATCCATGTGCCAGATTTAGTAATCTTAGACCTTAGTTCATAATGATTCTTTGGACCAAGTGAAACACAGGTACTCATTTAAAATTCTTAGCATTCCTCCAACTCTGATTAAATAAAATTAGAATTATCCTGCTAGTTAATGGATATTTACAAAATGACTTATTTAGGTCAAAAACTCAACAGAGAATTAAAAAATAAGTAACTATTATAAAAATATATTTCTCATTAAATAAAAGGTCATTCCTTGAGCCCCTATTCTCCAATATCTCAATTATTTTGCTTCTCTGCAAATCAGAATTTCCTGAAGGAATAATTAGTACTTGATTTTTTTAATAATCTACTCCAGTCAGTCTTTTGTGCCCCCTGCACACACACACACACACACACACACACACACACACAGAAATCAAGTTCCCTAACAGTCTCCATGTTGCTAAATCCAGCTGCCAATTCTCAGTCCATGTTGTACCTAACCTCTCAGCAGCTTCTCATACAGTTGCTCACTCTCTGTTTCTTAACACGTATTTTTTCACTAGGTTTGTAGAACACTTCACTGTCCTTGTTGGTCTTCCTTCTTTCTGAGGCTTTTTCATAGGATTATCCCTTTCTGCAAAACCTCTAAGTCATAGACCTACCCCAGGATTCAGTCCCCAGATATTTCTTTTTTATTACACTCTCTGCTATTCAGGAGAAAGCTAATGCAAGCCACATATGTAATTTTTTAATTTTTTAGTAGCCAGATTGTTTAAAAAAAAAGACACAGGTAAAATTAATTTTCATGACGTATTTATTATGTCAGTATATCCAAAGTATTATCATTTCAGCATGTAATCAATAAATATTAAAAGCAGTGGGTTATTTTACATTTTGGTGCCAAGACTCTGAAATATAGTATGTATTTTACATTTAGTACATCTTAATTTAGAATCTCCACTTTCATAAAAAAAAGTCTGCTCTCCATTTCATAGGAAATACTCTATTTTGTAACACTTACAGTTAAAAACTATTCCTAAGTTTTCCAGTAACTGAGTTGTGTTTTTTTTTACATTTAAATGTAAATTAAATAACATTAAATACAATTCAGTTCCTGGTTCCTCTAGCTACATCTTAAGTGCTCAGTGACCACATGTGGCTACTAGTAGCTACCACATTGGAAAGCACAATTCTAGATAAGATGTTTGCTTTATAGATTTAAATAACATCTACCCCAAATTAGATCTCCAACATGAAACTCTCCCCTGTCCAAATGCTTATTCAACATCTTACTTAGATATCTAATAGGAAAACCAAAGTTCATATTTGATTTCATTTTGGCATCCCTTTCCACTTGTGGGCCTTGCCTGGTGGCTCAGCGGTACAGAACCCACCTGCAATGCAGGAGACTTGGAGAATGGAGATGCAGGTTCGATCCCTAGGTCGGGACGATCCCCTGGAGAAGGAAGGGGCAACCCACTCTAGTATTCTTGCCTGGGAAATCCCATGAGAGAGCCGTAGAGGAACCTGACAGGCTACAGTCCATGAGGTTGCAAAAGAGTCAGACACAATGGAGCAACTAAACAAACAGTAGAACCTTGTACCTACCCCTGACAGGCGACGTTGTTAAGTCACTTCTGTCGTGTCTGACTTTTTGCGACCCTATATACTATAGTCTGCCTGGCTTCTCCATCCACGGGACTCTCCAGGCAAGAACAGTGCAGTGGGTTGCCATGCCTTCTTCCAGGGGATCTTCCCAACTAAGGGATCAAAAGTGTGTCTCTTGAGTCTTCTGCATTGGCAGGTGGGTTCTTTATTACGAGTGCCACCTGGGAAACCCACCCCTGACAGGGAATATCTTTAATTTCTCTTTTTCTCTCACACTGCTACCACCAGTCCATCAACTCTACTTTTAAAATATATTCAGAATCTGACCATTTTTCACTCCTTCCACTGGGCCCCAGTCAAGTCATGTCACCGCTCTCTTAGAAAAGTGCAGTGGTTCTTAATCTCCCAGCTTCTATTACCCTTGTCCTCTTACAATCCATTCTCCACGTGGCACTGTAACAAAGGTATAACATGAAAATCAAATCTAATCTCTTTCTGATTCAAAATCCGTCACTGTCTTCCTGCCATTCTTTGACAATATATTCAGGTCCTGCATGATCTAACTTCTGAATCCTTCTCCAGTCTCAGCTCTGGTCACTCTGCCCCTAGCCTATCAAGTTCTGGTCACACTGGCTTTCTAATCTTGTCAGATTCATGAGGGTCCCATAGCCTGGGATTCTGCTGTTTGTGTGGCTTGCTCCTTCTTTCCAGGCTCTGCTCACATGTCACCCAGCCATCCTATCTAAATAGCCACCCTCTTCCATCCCCTACCCCAGCCCACCTGGTCTTCTTTCTGCCACTTTATTTTTCTTTCCAATAGCCATCACGACCTGAGAGTCTAACCTAGGTTTATTTGGTTGTTTTCTGGCTTCCCCTCTAGGCTTCCCTTAAGATTCTTGAGAGCAGAAACTGAAATGTTTCTTTTGTTCCTCTGGAGATTTCTGATTCCACGTGTAAGGAGCTTCAGTTCAGTTCAGTTCAGTCACTCAGTCATGTCCACCTCTTTGTGACCCCATGGACTGCAGCACCCCAAGCTTCCCTGTCCATCACCAACTCTTGGAGCTTGTTAAAACTCATCTCCATCGAGTCGGTGATGCCATCCAACCATCTCTGTTGTCCCTTCTCCTCCTGTCATCAATTTTTCCCAGCATCAGGGTCTTTTCCAATGAGTCAGCTCTTCGTATCAGGTGGCCAAAGTATTGGAGCTTCAGCTTCAGCATCAGTCCTTCCAATGAACACCCAGGACTGATCTCCTTTAGGATGGACTGGTTGGATCTCCTTGCAGTCCAAGGGACTCTCAAGAGTCTTCTCCAACACCACCGGGCAAAAGCATCAATTCTCTGGTGCTCAGCTTTCTTTATGGTCCAACTCTCACATCCATACTTGACTACTGGAAAAACCATAGCTTTGATTAGACAGACCTTTGTTGGCAAAGTAATGTCTCTGCTTTTTAATATGCTGTCTAGGTTGGCCATAGCTTTTCTTCCAAGAAGCAAGTGTCTTTTAGAAGTCACCATTCTGTCATGCATGCATGCTCAGTTGCTCAGTCATGTCTGACTCTTTACGACCCCATGGACTGTGGCCCACCAGGCTCTTCTGTCCATGGAATTTTCCAGGCAAGAATAATGGAGTGGGTTGCCATTTCCTCCTTCAGAAGATCTTCCTGACCCAGGGATTGAACGTGCATCTCCTGTGTCTCTCACATTGGCAGGCATATTCTTTACCACCGTGCCACCTGGGAAGCCCTACCATTCTGTCATAACAAGTAAAAAGTTGAACAGACTAAAAGTCAACAACTCTTACTGGACCCATAAGAGAGGGAAGGACAGGGCAAAACACTGCCCCTCCAAGACTAGAAAGACTGACAGTTGAATAATGGGAATCACAGCTTAGTGGATCAGACTCAGGAGTGGAAATCCCATGAGAACCAGGACGAAACTAGGAAAACCAGGACTGTAATTGAATTCCTGGCAGTTGGATGCAGACAACTCTGAAAGCTACAAATCCAGAAGTGGGAGTAGGGGCAGAATATTCTGGATGGATAATGTCAAAATGCTTATAGCAATTACTTTTTGTTAATATTTACACTCTTTTTAAAAATATTTTTAAACACTGGCATGACTTCTAAATCAGGAAGAAATATCAATAAAAATATTACTCTTTTTAAAAGAGATATCCTATTATAATGGCTCTCAACTGGGACGATATGGTTCCCCCACCTCACCTCAGAACTCTGGGAAATGTGGGTGGGGATTATCATACTGACTGGGATCCCTATGCACATTAGGGTCAGGATATTAAAGTCCTTCAGAACAAAGAATTCTCCTACCCAAAATGATGAGGCATCCCTATTGACAAAATACATCTAACTCAACTATTTTATAACCAAACATGTTTGAAATCAAAGAAGTGAGGTGTCCAAGGTAACACAGCAATTAGTTCTAAGTCAGAACTAGAATCTAGATCTTCTGGTTCCCAGTTCAGAGCTTTTTCCTTTTCTTACTTCAGTGTAAAATGTGGCATTTGAGATGGGTTAGACGGATGGGTAGTGAAGTAGGTGGGGCAATGGCCCATGTCCTGAAACGTGTAAATTTAAATGTGTGAAACTAAATAAAGGAAGCCACATTTAAAATGGAGTTGGGGATTTCCCTGGTGGGTCAGTGGTTAAGAATCCGCCTGCCAATGAAGGGGGCGTGGGTTTGTCCCCTGATCTGGAAAGATCCCACATGCCACAGGGCAGCTACGCCCATACCCCACAACTACTGAGCCTGTGCTCCAGAGCTCGGGAGCCACAACAACTGAAGCTCACGCACCGTAGAGCCCATGCTCCACCATGAAAGAAGCCATCTCAACGAAAGGCCGGTGTATCACAACTAGGGAAAGCCCCCGCACAGCAAAGAAGACCCAACACAGCCAACAACAATAAATAAATACATAAATAAAAAAATATTTTTTAAAAAATGGAGTTGGGAGGCCAGCAGGGGGAGGTCTCACAGGCTACCTCTCAAGGTCAATTAGAGACCCCAACACGGCAAGAGGTATTTGTCATTCCAGGCAGGAAGGTTACTACCTTTACTGCTGAGCAGGAGGAGGATTTTTTTGCTCGCCCAGCAACAGCCCAGCCCATGAGAGACCGTCACATTCAGCCAATGGAGAGCCACTATACGATGACTCCCAGTCTCCCCCAGTGGACTCCATTTATACCAGCCCTTTCCAGCTTCCCCTTTTCCTCTATAAAAGCACAGTTGCTGTCCTTTATGTCTCCACACTTGCCTATAGTTTTTAATACAACATGCTTGTCCATAACTGCAGTTTTCTACTATTCCCAAATAAACCCCTTTTGCTGGTCAAGTAACTGGTAATAAAATTGGCTGTTTCATTTTAAGATCTAACATGAGGAAAAGACCCTGATGCTGGGAAAGATTGAGGGCAGGAGGAGAAGGGGGTGACAGAGGATGAGATGGTTGGATGGCATCATCAACTCAATGGACATGAGTTTGAGCAAGCTCCGGGAGATGGTGAAGGACAAGGAAGCCTGGTGTTCTACAGTCTGTGGGGTTGCAAACAGTCGAACATGACTTAGCAGCTGAACAAAAGCAACAACACGAGGTAAAGGGTCCTTGCAAATGTAATTAAATTATGTATCTTACCTTGGGGACGTTGTCCCAGATTATCTGGGTAGGCTAGAACCCATCCACAAGTTTCCTTATAAGAGAGAGGCAGAAGGATATGAGACTCACAGAACAGATGCAGTATGACCATGGGGCTGAGGCTGAACTGACATGCCCACAAGTTAAGAAGTACCAGCAGGGCAGTGATAAATTGGGAGAGTGGAAATGACATATACACAGGTGGCACAGTGGTTAAGAATCCGCCTGCCAATTTAGGAGATGCAAGAGACTCAGATTTGATCCCTGGGAAGATCTCCTGGAGTAGGAAATGGCAAACCACTCCAGTATTCCTGCCTGGAATATCCCACGAACAGAAGAGTTTGGCAGGCTACAGTCCACGGGGTTGCAAAGAGTCAGACACCACTGAGCGATTGAGCACATGCACGTGTGTAAAAGAGATAACAAAGGCCTACTGTAAGCACAGGACATTCTGCTTAATACTCTGTAATGGCCTATATGGGAGAATAATCTTTAAAAAAGAGTGATATGTGTATAACGGATTCACTTTGCTGTACAGCAGAAACAACTATACTCCAATAAAAAAATTTTAAAAGAATGACCAGCAGCCAACAGAAGCTGAAAAAGCAAGGAATGAGTTCGCACTTAAAGCCTCCAAAGTGATCATGGCTGTGCTGACATGTTGATTCAGCCCAAAGAAACTGATTTCATATTTCTGACATCCAGAACATTGAGAGAATAAATTTTTGTTCATTTAAGCCACCAAGTTTGTAGTAATTTGTCACAGCAGCATCAGGACATGGTTAGGTGTCTAATATGGGTTAGATTTGACAAGACCCCAGGAAGTGCATGGTGACATGAAAATGGAATCTGAAGAGATATCACGAGCAGAGAGACAATAGTGGGAATGACTGCCCTCAGGAACAGTGAAAAAAACAGTTCAAGGCTAGAATGCCTTTGCATGGAGTACGGTGGAAGACAATCTCCCTGGAGTCTCTCATAATTCTGCAGCATTTGTAAAGGTTAACAAATGCAGAGCACTTCATTTAAAACTATCAAAAAGCCTGATGCAATATGCTGGTTTCTATTGCTTTCTTATATTTGCATTCTGTGAAACATAAACAAACTACACAAACTAAATATGTAAAACATAACAAGTTGAAATCTTATGTATACATTTCTTCTCCACTGAAAGGCAATTTACATAAAACGCAAACATAAACAACATCTGTGTATATCTCCAGTAATATATTAAGTGACAACGATGTTCTCTTTAACCAAAAATGTACTTATGTATTCAAAATTACCATTTACATAGAATTTTGGGGAAAATACACACTTTCCCATGGAAATTACCCTAATGTGTCTTAAAATGTGTAAACATAACCTAGATATATCAGAGTGATATTTGTGAAATATCACACATGTTCAGAGCTTACCCAAGTAATTATATTTTACAGCTTTTAAAATGGCATGTGTCTCTGAAAGAACACACACACAGAATCAGAGTCCAAATTTGAATATAATGCTTTTGTGATTCCTTCTCGGGACAATTAAGACACTGAACTTTTTTTTAACTTTGATTTTTATTGCAGTATAGTTTTTTTTTTTTTTACAATGTTGTGCTGGCTTCCGCTGTACAATGAAATGAATCAGCTACATGTATACATATATCCCCTCCCTTGTGGCCCTCCCTCCCACCCCCACCCCACAACCAATCCCATCCATCTAGGTCACCACAGAGCACCTAGCTGAGCTCTTCGCACTATGCAACAGGTTCCTACTAGCTGTCTGTTTTACACCTCGCAGTGCACATATGTGAATCCCAGTCTCTCAATTCATCCTGTCCCCAACCCCATGTCCATATGTCCAGTCCCTATCTGCATCTCTATTCCTGCCCTGCAAATAGGTTCATCTGTACCATTTTCCTAGATTCCACATATACATGTTAATATATGATACTTGTTTTCCTCTTTCTGACTTACTTCACTCTGCATGAGAGACTCTATATCCATCCAAAAGACACTGAAAATTTTACCAACTTTTCCAGGAATAAAACTTGCATTTTCAGGTGATGGAAAAATGGCACAGATTTTATTACACCTCATCTGAATCCCAGGGACTAAATACTAATCGCTTACTCAATCAGGTTCCTGAGACCCATCTACAAGGATACAGAAGGAGGATGCTTAGAACCAGCAGCCTCACCATTCACAAAGCCACCTTCATAAAATGAAAACCCTTAATTATAGGCAGTATCAAAACTCAGGGGTGAGTATTACTCTTACCTTTACTGTCACCTCTTGCCTAAAATCAGTCTTCTCCATTCTCTTCCACCCTCTCCTTTCCTACCCAGTCCTTGTGAATCACCAGTGCCATGAATTGTCCAAAGACTGTCTTGGTAGAGTCAGGGTGATGTAATGGTTAAGCACATGGGCTCTAGAGCCACATAGTCTTGTGCTTAATTACTGACTTCCACACTTATTAGCCGTGTGACCTTTGGCAGATTATTTACAGCCCCAGTTTCCTCATTTGTGAAATGGAGAGGATGCTATAATGCCAACTTCACTGTGTTGTTATGAGACCTGTATGAGTCCCGAGAACAGTACAGGTATATAGTGTGAGGGAAGGATCCAAGTGTAGCCCGTCACCTCTCCTGTGTTCCCAAGAAGTACCTGTGCTGCATACAGGATGAGTTGACAAGTTCACTAATCACATTGCATGCAAAGATCTCAGGGCACAGTCGGAACACCTCTAATCTCTCTGTATGAGACTCAGGCAAACCTTTCTCAGGACTGCTTAGCTCTCTACATGTGCTCATGGCCCTCACGTATGCCCCCAGCTTTCTTTATTTCAGACCTCACAGAGCAAGGGTTAGGGTCCTCTGGAGCACCAAATTGTGTATGTGTAGCAACATCACCCATGAACTACATCATATCTAAATGGCATCAATTGTGAGAAATGTCAGTGTTTTGGTTCCAATAAGAAAGTAAAAACACCTCCAATCATATGTGACATGTCATGATTGTAAGATACCCTCTGACTTAAGAGGTATTAAATGTAAAAATAATGTGCAGCCTAGAAGCCATGAAATACCAAATTATTATAAGGAAAATGGATGTGGGCATAAGAAGGTCCTTGTGCCTTCTCTGATTAGATAGGGAAAATGCTTTTTTATAGATGCAGAAATGAATCTAAATATCAGTAGGCATGAGATGATAAGTGACATCCAGTTCTTAAATCCCTCTAAATTATCCCTGCCTAGTCCCTTGCCACTGTCATTTTTACATATTTTACATATTTCACATATTTTACATATTTCCATTTGGATTCTGACTTTTGGTGCCATCAGCATTTAATTTCCCTTTGGACACCTTTTATTTAAATAATCTCCATTACTGCTCTCTTGCTCTCCTACCTGTACCTTCCTTCTATTTCAATAATATTCAAAAATCAGAATCTTAAAAAAAAATTATTAAGTGACGATGAGAAGATGAGTTATCAGATGCACAATTTGGCTTGAAATGCTGGTTTTTGTTATAAACTATTATTCACTCGAGGGCCTCAGCCTTAATTTGAGCCCCTAATCAGAGAGGACAAGATCCCCTATCTTCTATTCTCTTTCCCCAAGGGGGTCCCTGCCAGCTTCTCTCGGGGCTGCTTCTTCTCAACGGCGCCCCTTCATTAATAGGGGCTTTTCTGGGCAGTGGTTTTGCCTGCGATTAATCATCGTGAACCCAAGATGGACCTTTGGCTTTCTGGCTCTTAGCTGAGTAGCCAAGACATTTCTCTATACTGAGATAGTTGGCTTCAGTTCTAATTAATGATCAGTTGTTATCAGCTTAGTTTAGACTTCTTGCTCTCTGACTTTTTGGCGGGGTAGCCTAAACACTTCCCAGATCCAAAGAGCTGACTCAAATTTATGTTCCTTTTTTTGGCACTGTCATGATCATTCGGATGCTTTCCCGGATCTGGAAAGAGATTTTAATTGTTTACAGTCTTGATTAATGGGTTTGCTGTTGCTTTGATGGTCCATCATTTATAACGATAAGAAACCAAAAAACAAATGGGCATGTTATATTGCTCTTCTGGGATATTTTGGCCAATCTCTTTTAAGGAGTTACTGTTTTCTTTCCTTCTCTATTACTATTAACTTACTAATAATTTCATTATACTTTAACTTTAAAATATCACTATTTCTAACTCCTTTCTCCCTATGGTATTTATTAGGTTGTAGAATTTCTTACTGTTATTTCAACAGAGTCTTTTCTCAGAGTCTCCTGGCTATCTATCTGAAATTAGCTGCTCACGTGACAGTTTGGTATCAGCTTGCTTGCAAATATTCTTAATGCTTCTTTTCTCAAAGCTTAGTGAAACTGACTTTTTACTCTCTATCAAATAAATGGATCCTTTAGACCCCATAATCACTCTTCGGTTAATTACTACCTTTAACCAAGTAAGTAAACTTACTCATTTAAAGTCGAACCCCAAGTTCATTTTCACTAAAGAGCTTTACACTGCGCTCAGATATTCATCTCAGTTCTAGTTCATGGTAGAGGCACCCCTTGACATTCGTTTATTATTTATGAAGCCTGTCCTGTTGTGAATTAATACATTGTTAACAGAGCCTAACTGTCCTCTGGTTTCCAAACACTTGGCTTAGAAGAATATATATGTTTTCTCTGCAGGAATTCTCTGTAGCTGCTTTCTTTGTTTCCATAGGGAAAAAAATAGAAAAAGAAAAAATACAGAGTATTTGATGGAGGTGAAGATGTCTGATTTCCTATTTTAAAATGATTTTTGTGCATCCAGTTTCCTATGATTTTCTTGACAATGACCCCAGAAGCCAAAGTTTCTCTCAGTTCTGTTTCGTGCTTGAAATCAACAGACCCCTGTCTCTACTGTTAATTAAGGTCTATATGATTTCAGAAATGGTATGGACCTAACAGAAGCAGAAGATATTAAGAAGAGGTGGCAAGAATACACAGAAGAACTGTACAAAAAAGATCTTCATGACCCAGATAATCATGATGGTGTGATCACTCACTTAGAGCCAGACATCCTGGAATGTGAAGTCAAGTGGGCCTTAGAAAGCATCACTACGAACAAAGCTAGTGGAGGTGATGGAATTCCAGTTGAGCTATTTCAAATCCTGAAAGATGATGCTGTGAAAGTGCTGCACTCAATATGCCAGCAAATTTGGAAAACTCAGCAGTGGCCACAGGACTGGAAAAGGTCCATTTTCATTCAAATCCCAAAGAAAGGCAATGCCAAAGAATGCTCAAACTACTGCACAATCTCACACGCTAGTAAAGTAATACTCAAAATTCTCCAAGCCAGGCTTCAGCAATACGTGAACTGTGAACTTTCAGATGTTCAAGCTGGTTTTAGAAAAGGCAGAGGAACCAGAGATCAAATTACCAACATTCTCTGTATCATCAAAAAAGCAAGATAATTCCAGAAAAACATCTATTTCTGCTTTATTGACTATGCCAAAGCCTTTGACTGTGTGGATCACAATCAACTGTGGAAAATTTTGAAACAAATGGGAATACCAGACCACCTAATCTGCCTCTTAAGAAACCTGTATGCAGGTCAGGAAGCAACAGTTAGAACTGGACATGGAACAGCAGACTGGTTACAAATAGGAAAAGGAATACGTCGAGGCCGTATATTGTCACCCTGCTTATTTAACTTCTATGCAGGGTACATCATGAGAAACGCTGAGCTGGAAGAAGCACAAGCTGGAATCAAGATTGCCAAGAGAAATATCAATAACCTCAGATATGCAGACGACACCACCCTTATGGCAGAAAGTGAAGAACTAAAGAGCCTCTTGATGAAAGTGAAAGAGGAGAGTGAAAAAGTTGGCTTAAAGCTCAACATTCAGAAAACGAAGATCATGGCATCCGTTCCCATCACTTCATGGCAAATAGATGGGGAAACAGTGGAAACAGTGGCTGATTTTATTTGGGGGAGCTCCATAATCACAGCAGATGGTGACTGCAGCCATGAAATTAAAAGACACCTACTCCTTGGAAGGAAAGTTATGACCAACCTAGACAGCATATTCAAAAGCAGAGACATTACTTTGTCAACAAAGGTCCATCTAGCCAAGGCTATGGTTTTTCCAGTGGTCAGGTATGGATGCGAGAGTTGGACTGTGAAGAAAGCTGAGCGCCAAAGAATTGATGCTTTTGAACTGTGGTGTTGGAGAAGACTCTTGAGAGTCCATTGGACTGCAAGGAGATCCAACCAGTCCATTCTGAAGGAGATCAGTCCTGGGTGTTCACTGGAAGGACTGATGTTGAAGCTGAAACTCCAATATTTTGGCCACCTGATGCGAAGAGCTGACTCATTTGAAAAGCCCATGATGTTGGCCAAGATTGAAAGCAGGAGGAGAAGGGAATGACAGAGGTTGAGACAGTTAGATGGTATCACTGACTCAATGGACATGAGTTTGGGTAAACTAGGGAAGCTGGTAATGGACAGGGAAGCCCTGCGTGCTGCAGTCATGGGGTTGCAAAGAGTCAGACAGGACTGAGTGACTGAGCTGAACTGAATATGATTTCAGTTATCTTTATATCTTTTCTGTTGGATCTTAATAGAAATTTACATTGATAGAAAGCTTAAGTTGACCCACTGAGAGAAATTCTAGGTTTCTTCCCCAATCTCATTCTTTTTGACCGCTCTCCTAAGACTGATACTGTTGACCCTTTAAACCCTCCTCTTCTTTGGTCTGAGTGACCCTACAATGGGCTTCTCAGGTGGCGCAGTGGTGAAGAATCGCCTGCCAATGCAGGAGACACGAGAGGTGTGGATTCCATCTCCAGGTCGGGAAGATCCTCAGGAGAAGTAAATGGCAACCCACTCCAGTATTCTTGCCTGGAAAATCCCATGGACAGAGGAGCCTGGCAGACTGCAGTCCATGGGGTCGCAAAGAGTTGGACATGACTGACCAGCTGAGCACATACACAGGCTCCTCCTCCTTAATCATTCTCTGTCTCCTTCACAGACCCCTACTAGATCTCCCATGCTTTCATACTAGACCCCCAGGGGCCTATCCTTAGCTGTGTGCTGCTCTGTCCCTACGCATCTCCCTCGGGAATGCATAGCCTCCCATGGGTTAACCATCATCTCTACACTAATTAACTCATTACAATAAATTCAGTTCTCTCAATTGAGTTCTGATTGACATTTCTGTTTAGAGACTTTCCTTTTGAGTATCCTGTTATCATCCTACATTTCACTTATTTATTTATTTAACTAATATTTGTTGTGTGTCTGTGATGTGCCATGTACGATGCAAGACCCTGAAGTACAGCAATAATCAAAATACCATTTCCATTCTCCAAGATCTGATAGCTGAGTAGAGCTTAAGGTCAGGACATTATCAATTACTTATAAATTAAAACAAAACACAACACAGCACAACTCATAGTGCTCTTCTTTTCCCCCAGATCTGCTCTGTTTCTCTTTTCCAAGTCTCTCTTTGTCAATACAGTCAGCCCCTGGTTCTCCCAATCACTCAAGCTGTAATTGTTGGCCCTATTCTTTGTACATTAGATCTCTTCTGTAATATCTGCATAACCAACATCCTCAACTTTCAGCATCTTATGAGCATTTATTTAATAATTATAATAGGCCTACCAATAAGTTGCATGAGCTTTCCAGGTGACTCTGTAATAAAGAATCTACCTGCAAAGCAGGAGACACAGGAGACATGGGTTCAATTCCTGGGTCAGGAAGACCCCCTGGAAAAGAAAATGGCAACCCACTCCAGTATTTTTGCCTGGAGAATCCCATAGACAGTGAGCCTGGAAGGCTATAGTCTATAGCATCACAAAGAGTCAGACACGACTGAAGTGACTTAGCACATAGCACACATCAATGAGTTGCAACTCAGCTGATCTCCTCTGGGATTAGCCAGGCTGGGCTGGACTTTGGGTTGAGATCTGCTCCGTAGATTTTTCACTTTTCACCCAGAGCAAAGGAATAACAGTTACCTGGGGGGTATGCTCTTCTCATGGCAGGGAATGGATGTTTCAGGAGTGTGTCTGGAAACCTGCCAAACCTCTTTTCCCACCATCTATACTGAGATATAACTGACATATAACATTGTGTAAGTTTCACACATACAACATGCTGGCTGGGTAAAATTATATACTGTGAAATGATTATCACCGTAGTATTAGCTAACACCTCCATCACCTCACATAATGACCATTTCTTTTCTGGGGTAAGAACATTTACGATCTACTCTCTTATCAACTTTAAGTCTATAGTGCATCTTGTTAACTATAATTACCACACTGTTCAACCCTGTTGTCCTCGCTGTGGTCAGTGGTCTCCGGGAGCAGTTGTTGCTGGATTACCCAAGAAGAGTTGATCAGAATGCTTCCCTGGGATTATAAGGTGGATATAACAAAGCAAAGTTTTCTCCTACTGGAGTTTCTGAGCTGAAAGGGTCAAGTGAAGGAGGAAAGAAGAAGGCCAACCCATAGAAGAAACTGGCCTGACAATAGTCTCACTCGCCTGAGTCTAGGGGTTGTCATGTGACCCGCTATCATCCTAATGACTGTAAGGCTGGGAATGTTTAGTTCATTAGCAGACAGAAAACCTTACCATGAGATACTCAGGCTAAGCACAAAACCCAAAAGATGGTAAAAGAGTTCTCAACTCCTCTCCTTGAGTTTAATCTGGTTTCTCCTCTCTGGTTTCCTTCTGTCCTCTCTCCAGAGTCCCTTGGGTCTTTCAGGCTCTCTTTCTGCGTCCCTGGCCTTGCTGCTGCTGCTATTTCACTTCTTAATTTAGCTTCTGTTCAGGTTTCCCGAGGGAGCTGGAACAGGGAACTTTGTAGCCTGTGCTTCTGGGGAAAGAATGGAGGGAGAAGCCCTCTCCTGGTCAGGCTTGTGTAAACCATCTACAGACAAATCTAATGAGACAGATATAAATTTCACTCAACAGCACATTATTTTAATACATCAAATGAAGTCTGAGTCCCAGACCACATGCTCCAAGGTGGTGAGAAATTTAATTAGAGCAGTTTAATTAAAATAGTGGAGGACAATATAGTCTAAGTTGGCAGCTTCTTGAGAATTTGGCTTGGTTCAAGGGCATTTGGAAATTGTCAAGGTGGTCTTGAAATATGTTGGCTGATTGGCCTCTGAGGGCAAGCTAGACTCCAGTTCATCGCTGGTGGAAAGGAACATTAGGACTTGGGGCAGCCCTGATTCTCACCCTGCTCTCACTGCTCTTTCCCGAGCTCCGCCATCTCATGTCTGTAACCGCAGTGGAGATGGGTTGTGGTAAGGGACAGCTTGCAATTTCTCTATCTGTGCATCTGGCTGGTGAGTAGCTGGTAGAGGATTAGGCTGGAGAAGAAAGTCCTATGCGCCTTTCCTCTTGACCACTGATAAAATCCTCCTCTCCCCTGCTTGGGTTCCCCATCCCTCTGGGAGATCTGAGCTCCCCTCATTACAAGCTCCAATGAAGATGCTGCCGTTGGTTTACAAATCCAACACACCACATAACTGACATCTTGCTGGGGTCAGAGTAAAGAGATACCCTTTTCCTAACAGCCTTTCTTTTCTTCTACTGTTGTATTTAATTTGAAAATACCTCTCTACACTTATGTCCATATGAATAATCAGACTGCCCCATACCTGATCTTCTCAGGACTGGTGTCTGAGGGGACATTGTATGAAAAGACCCCCCTCCCAGCTTCCCTTCCATGGAAAACAGTTTTGTTACTGGGATTTCAATGGACATTAGCATGACACGTAATTCTCCATTTGGAGGGAGGAAAGACAAAATCTAACTAGATTAAGAGCTCATGATTGTGATTTACTTTGGCTTTTTAATTTGAATATTTTAATTGCTTAATTTACAAACTGAGCTTTAAGAAAATGAAATCATAAAATAAAGATTTGTAACTCTGAGTCTCCCTTCAAAGGGCTGTGCTTTGTGATTTCTTCTAAGCAGAGAAGCTCTATGTCCCTGCATTTCCAACTATTCTTTCTCTCCTTTTCTCCTAATCTCCAATTTTCTGTTCATCCTTTATCTCCCTTTCATTAAATTTAAAGTCATTTAGTTCAGTTCAGTCACTCAGTCGTGTCTGATTCTTTGCAACCCCATGGACTGCAGCACGGGGGCCTTTAAAATCATTAAAGGACCCCAAACTGCAATTCTCTGCTTATCCCAAATAAATTCATCTCTGCTGGAGAAATTTCTAGCAGTCTACTTGTTTTAAGACAACAGCTGATGTATATAAAGTCCAGATGATGGTGAGAAATAATCTTTTTATTTATGAAGTCAACTTTCAATCCATGAAGAGTATATGTTGGGTGGATATCTAAGAATGACCCTTTCTCTGGTCTTACCTTCCTTTAATCCCCCACTGTCCTTTCTATCTTTCTTCCTCCTCATCCCTTTCTTCAGGTCCATGCCTCACCCTAGAGAATAATATCTTAATTTCACCATGTGCTGCTGAAGAAGTCTTTTAGCTCTTATATTTTTCAGAGTAGCAATAACAAAGTAATAATACACTTGATCCTTGAACAACCTGGGTTTGAATTGAACAAGTTTGAAATCCACTTATACGTGGATTTTTTTTTCAATACATAGGTACTACAGTACTACATGGTTTGAGGTTGGTTGAATCTGTGGATGAGGAACCCCAGAAAAGGAAGACCACCTGTAAAGTTATATGTGGTATTTGATTACTGACTGCCAGCCCCCCTAAACCTCTGCATTGTTCAAGGGTCAACTGTAATACAAAATCTTTAGGATTGGATTCAACTGCAGAAACCACACGGCTTAAACAAGATAGAGATTTTTTTCTCTCTCTTCTAAAGCAGTTGAAGGGGGGCAGTCCAGGGCTGATATAGTAGCATCTCTGAAGGGGCCAATGCTCCTTCAGTCTCTCTTCTCCACTTTCCTTCATTTGTCACTTCCATCTTAGAGGTCCAAGATGGCTGCTAGACTTCTGGTTCCAAGCAGAAAGTAGAAAGAAGGCGGAAAAAACAACAGGGTATTTCTGCCAGTGGAAGTAGTCCCCTTTTATGTGGTTTCCCAGAAGCCTCATCCAATGACATTACATGTGCTGTGTGCTTTGCTGTTTAGTCGTGTCTGACTCCGTGCGACCCCATGGACTGTAGCCTGCCAGAAACCTCTGTCCATGGAATTCTCCAGGCAAGAATACTGGAGTGGGTTGTCATTCCCTTCTCCAGGGGATCTTCATGACCCAGAGATTGAACCCAAGTCTCCAGCATTGCAGGTGGATTCTTTACCATCTGAGCCACCAGGGAAGCCTCTATTGGCAAGGATGAAAAGGAATGTTGTCTTTTAACTGAACACATTGCTGCCCTGATTGTCCTATTATTATGAGAAAAAAAATAAAAAGGAAGAGAATGGATAATATTTAACCCAGTGGTTCAGAGTATTGTCTGATTCAACTGTATGGCTTATTAAAATATAGACTATTAACTACCATCCATGAGGTCACAAAGAATCAGACATGACTCAGTGAGTGAACAACAACAAATTAACCCCTGGACTACCAGGGAAGTGGACACAGTTTCGATCCCTGGTCTGGGAAGATTCCACATGCTGGGGGGAACTGAGCCCATGTGCCACAACTACTGAGCCCACCGACCCTAAAGACTGTGCTCCTCAACAAGAGAAACCAGCAAGATCAGAAGCCCGCACACTGCAACTAGAGAGCAGCCCCAGCTCACAGCTACTAGAGGAAACTTGTGTGTAGCAATGAAGACCCTGAACAGCCAAAAGTAAATAATTTTCTTAAAAACACAGACCATTGTATCCCCAGAGTTTCTGACTTAGAAGGCCTTAAGAGGATACTGAGAATTTGCATTTCTAATGAGCTCCCAGGTGATGCTAAAGCTGCTGGCTTGGGGACCACGCTTGGAGAACTTGAAGAACCACTAGCATTTTCTTCTAAACAAGACAAACTTTTTTTTTTCCTTCCTGATATTATCTATTTATTTTAACCTCAAGACATAATACTTTGGCCACCTGATGTGAAGAGCTGACTCATTTGAAAAGACCCTGATGCTGGGAAAGATTGAGGGCAGGAGGAGAAGGGGACGCCAGAGGATGAGACAGTTGGAAGGCATCACTGACTCAATGGACATGGGTTTGGGTGGACTCCGGGAGTTGATGATGGACAGGGAGGCCTGGAGTGCTGTGCTTCATGGCATCTCAGAGTCGGACACAACTGAGTGACTGAACTGCACTGAACTGAACTGAACAAGACATTATTTTATAGACAAGTCCCAGACTCTTTACCAAAGAGACCCTTCCCATCAGAGACAGATGAGGGAAAAAGGATGTCAAGTCTTGCCAACAGAATCATGGCTGGAAACCTGCTCTTTCTCACCCTTTGGCAAACCAGAACATCTAAGCTGTTGTGTGGAGCTGAGAAGCAGACTGAGAGGGATGGGATTTTAATGGCATCAATTATGGACACGCAGCCAATGAAACAAGAGCTATAAATAGAAGCTAAAAAACAACTTGGCAAGTGAGGTCCCTGAGGACTAGGGAACTTCCTAAGGGTCACATAACTGGTCTTCCTTGCTACTGATGGTTCAGGGTTACTAAGTGGATTCATTGTAAGCAGAGAGATGGCATTATAGACTGACAGCTGACAGGAGTAGGGAGAAAAGGATCACGGGAGAACTTGAAGAACCACTAGCAGCTCCTCTAGCCTGCCGTAGGGACTTAATCCCCTGGATCAAAGTCCTGTACACTGCAGCCAGGGGCACTGCCTTCCTCTGCCCTCCCTTCTCGATTTCTCCTAGCTGTTTTTTGTTTTTTGTTTTTCTAATTTGCAGAGTGAAGAAAGAAAACAAGGATTTTTTTCTGTGCCTCCACCTAAAGAAATAACGATCTCCAAATCCTTGGAGACTTGTAGGAAGAGTAGAGGAAAAATTAAAGAAACCCAAAGGAGAAGTGGAAAGTTGGGCCAAAGAAGTCAGAGGCCACTTGTCCAGTAGTATAGCAGCTCCTTCTGGGACTGTTTACCACACAGGCTCTTTTTTCTTATCATTTGGGGGAATTTTCTGTTTTGTTTTATTTTATGGTATAATTCCCATACAACCCATTCTCCTAATGGGGTCTGATTTGAATGTGATGATCTATGGTTCCAAGCTGGTTGTGTGTGTGTGTGTGTGTGTGTGCATTTTTAAAAATATTGTTCATTGTCAAAAGGACAGTGTAGAGTCCTATGCCTTCATCTTCTCTTAAGGATTTAGGCCTCCGGAAGGTAACAACAAGCACTTCTAAATTCTAGATATTTGGAAAAGTTTTTTGTGGAAAACAGAAACTCAAAATTCATGTTAAGCTCATTTTAATTGAGTTGCAGTGTAATTTAGACCTTGAACTTCTTCAGCCAGCCACATAACTAAGGAGAGAGGAATCCTCTTCTCATTCCTTCAGAGAGGAATCCTGCAGAACTCACTAAGAGCTATACGGATACAAAATGTTCACAGTAGAGCAGACCTTTACTGATCAGCACTTTCAGGGATAAGTGGTGATCCCTGAAAACGAATCCACTTTGAGGCACGGAAGTGAGTTGGCTGAAGGTCACCAGCAGTGACTTTCCAGTGTCTACACTTTCTCTTCCTAAATTTGTAAGGTCTGCACTTTGCTCTTCCCAAATCCTTTTTCTACTCATACCTCACTAACCAGTATTTTATGAATCTTCACAAAGTTCTGAAACTTCATAAATATTTTGGTAACTGGAGTTGTTTGTTTTAATTAATTAAAACAGTTCTGACTTTGCATCAGACATTGAGCTAGAGGTTAGGTTAGAGGGACAGTAAATATAAACACCACTTTCCCTGTCCACAGGGAACTCTTAGTCTATCACGAGAGATAAAGTGTACCCACTGCCAGCATGCCGTGTATTTAGAGCCTCTGCCATAGGAGACGCAGAGAGAAATAGATGGGGGATTCTGAGAATTGCTTCCCAGTGGGAGGAAGTGTTCATCGAAGAGGTGGCTTTTGGGCTGCCACAGAAGGTACCTGGAGATGTGCCCATGAACTAGAGTGAAACAGGGAGGAGCCCACCGCGTGGATGAACAGAAGAGAAACCAGCTGTGACAAGGTGCATGAAGGACAATAGAGGATACAATGCGTAAAGGCAATTGATATGATACAAACACCATTCCTGTGGCATTGAAAAGCAAATTTCTTAAAATAAAAACCCATGGATTCATTTGTTGCTGCCATAACAAAATATTACAGACTGGGTGGCTTAAACAACAGAAACTCCTTTTCACACAGTTCTGGAGGCCAGAAGTCCAAGATCAAGGTGTGGGCAGCTCTCGTTTCTCCTGAGGCCTCTCTCTTTGTCTTGCAGATAGCCACTTTCTTGCTGTGTCCTCATGTGATCTTTTCTCTGTATGCAGGCACCCCTGGAGTCTCTTCCTTGTCTTATAAGGACACTAATCATACTGGATTAGGGCCCCACTCTTAAGACCTCATTAAAACTTAATCATCTATTTAAAGGCCCTCTATCCATATATAGTCACATTCTGAGGTATTGAGGGTTAGGACTTCACATGAATTTTAGGAAGACACAATTCAATCCATAGCAACCACTACTCTGTATAATTACACTCCTTCAAGATGGATTACCCAGAATTAAGAAAGCTTATTAAAACAGGCTACACATTTACTCTCCCACACATTTTCTCTGAATCTTTTATTCAAGTATATAAAAGTAGAGACTCAAATACTACATAAAATCTTAAGAAAACAACCCTGCATGTCTACACCTAGGAATTTACCCAAAAGAAGTAAAAAATATATGTCTACATAGAGACCTGTACAACAATGCTCATAGCAGTATTACTCGTGATAGCTAAAATGTGGAAACAACTCAGATATCCATCACCTGTTGAATAGATAGACAAAATATGGCTAACCCACATAATGGAGTACTATTTGGCTATAAAAAGGAATGAAGTACTGATATATACTACAACACAGATGTACCTTGAAAACATTATGGTAAGTAAAATAAGTCGTATGGAAAATACTACATACCGTATGATTCTATTTATAGGAAATGTCCAGAAAAGGCAAATGTATAGAGACAGAAAGTATATCAGATGTTGCTTGGGGCTGGAGAGGTGAGTGAAGACTGAAATAAGTGGGCACAAATGCACTTTTTAAGATGAAGGAGAAGTTCTGAACCTGGACTGTGATGGTTGCAGACCTCTATGCATTTACTAAAAAGCAATGAATTATATACTTACAATGGGTGAATTTTATGGTATGCAAAGTAAACTTCAGTAAAGCTGGAAAATATTTATGGAAAAAAGACCTAGGAGAAGTAGAAAAGATTACAAGACAATAACATGATCTTTAAAAACTTCCTGTAATTAGGGAATCCAGCTGTAGCCTGCAGAAGGAAAAAGCCTACCCCTGATCCCAAGTGGGTCCCAGGTTCCACGCAGTGTGGGGTAGAATTCTGCAGCTCAGGGGCCGTGTATACTGTTTCTCATCCACTGACTAATTCCTAGTGAAGTCCAGCAAGTGATAAAATCCTGGAACAGCCGCCCTGGGAGGGCCCTCAATGACTGTCTTGTGCAAAGCTCTCATTTAATTGACGCCGGAGTGGAGGCTCAGAGACCTTTATATAACTGACTTGCTGAAGACACCACAGGCGGTGAACAGCCAGGTGGGACTCTATCCCAGGTGCCCTATTCCTGGCTCAGAGTCCTCCTCCACTGGGCTCAACCCACATCTCTTAGCCTCTCTCAGCCCTTGTTATCTCACCTGCAAATGAGGACAAAAAATATCTGCTCCTGCCTGTTTCACAGAGCTGGGCAAAGAGCAAGTGAGATCAGTGATGTGAAATACAAGCTTTCATAAAGCAGAAAGCAGAGTGCTGTTGTAGTAGTATTAGCAGGTCAATTGTGGGTCAACCTAGCTCAAAATCCAGACTCTAGATCTCCAAGAATACACTTCTAGGAAATGCATGTGTCTGTCCTGATGTGACCATAAATCTCTGCTTAAGGCTGCTGCTCCCCAGCATCACAAGGGGGTGGGGATAGGGCAGTTTAGCAGCATTCCTTTAATTTTCCAGAACATTCTCTCAATCCAGACCATCATTATCTTTCTCTTGTCCATCCATGACACCTTACCAAATTAGATGACAATGAGATTTAGTCTGTGTGCATTCAACTATGATGCCTCAAGTAACAGATGAAAATGAAGATTGTGTATAGATATCTGTACCTAAAATTTATTTATTTTACCACAGTCCTGTGAAAACTTATCCATTCCTGTTGGGACACCATAAAGGACTCTGTGTGTCTGATAACACCTGGAGCTCCCCAAGACTGTAAACTAAGGGTATTTTGGGGTGTATTCATCCCTGCTAAAGAATCCCCTCAGTTCAATCCCCTTCCTTGAACCTCTTCCTGCCCACACAGGGGTGGATCTCACTAGGAGCCCTCAGTGAAATGAGAGCCCAGCAAACCAGTCGTCGGCTGCCAGCCCAGAGAGAACACCAGGTGCAGAGCCCAGCACAGAATGTGATCCGGGAACACACTTATAAATCAACAGGTCCCAGGGAGTGAAAGTACATGCTAGCAAAAAGTAACAACAAAGTAGACATGAAACGTTAAATCAGACCAAACCAATAGCAAGCTAATTACTGTGGCCTCTGTAGAAAACCCAGGGTGAAGACTGAATGATAAGCCTGGGGAAAGCCTGAGAAGCCGTCTCACCTCCCACAACCAGTTACTTTTTATGTATTGGGAGGACTGGCTCCTTAACTGTGATATATGCTCCAAGTGTTTTCCCCCATTGTCTTAGGGCTTTGACATGTTTTTTTTTTTATTTCACATGCAAATATATTTTACTTTTCAGTCCAAATTATCTGTCTTTTCTTTTGTTGCATCTGGATTTTGAGCTGTATTTAGAAAGCACCTTCTCAAACTTGCATTATAGAGAAAGTCACCCACATTTTCTTCTAACACTTTCCTCTAACACTTGATCCATCTGGAGTTTATTCTTGAATATGGCTATCCAGTGGCCCTCCTAACATTCATTTATAAAGTTCAAGATACCATCTGTATCGTGTACTAAATCTCCATTTATATTTGGGTCCTTTTCTTGACTTTCTATCCTACTCCATTGGTGTCACTATCTATCCAAGTGCCAGTATCACACTATTCTAATTATAGAGGCTTTAGTACATTATGGAGTAGGAAATGGCAACCCACTCCAGTTTTCTTGCCTGGAAAATTCCATGGACAGAGGAGCCTGGTGGGCTACAGTCCATGGGGTCACAAAGAGTCGGACACGACTGAGTGACTGAGCATACCTGAGCATAGTACATTATAATATCTGGTAGACAGCTCTCAACTATTCTTGCATGTCTTGTTTTGTTTTTCTGTGTGAACTTTAGTATCAACTTGCCTAGTTCCAGAAAAAAGGCTTATTGGTATTTTTATTGGGAATCATATTAACTTAAAAAGAACTTACATCTCTATGATCCTTATGATATGAAACCATGTTATCCAAGAACCATTTCTTTCCATTTGTCCAAGTCTACTTGTATGCCTTTCAAGAGTATTTTGAAGGTTTTTTCTATATAAAATCTGCAAATTATTTTTAAGTTCATTCCTAAGTGTTATATCTTTTTTTTGTTGCTACATCCCATTACTTGTTGAAGCCACGCTGATCCAGGCACTTGATCTCGGGTTCTCAGTAAGGAGTAGCATATTCTTTTCCACCCCCTCATTTTGTTTTCCCTTGTCTCCTTGGCATTGAGGGTTTCTCTATTGACCATGTTGGGAGAATAAGAAATAACAGTAGGTCTAAGGTTTAAGACAAGACGACATAAGACAGTGGTGAATAAGGTCTCCAGGTCTTAGCAAGAAAGAATTCACATCTGTCTGGAGGCAAAGATAAGAAGTTGCAGGACTCTCGCATATTTAAAAATCTTAAATTGGATTTAACTGGTCTGCTTTTCTCAGTCAAGTAAACTCTATCAATCTTCATGACATCTTAGACAGTCTTCTAAATCCTCTTTCCTCTTCCTGGTCTGATATAATACAGTATACTTATGAGTAATAGTATTGAGTTGATAAATCCCTTCTATAAATTCTCCTTTCCTAGTATTTCCCTAATACTTTCATAATCTAAACTCCATGTGGCCAGAGGAATCTCTGATAGATCGTTGTCTCAGAGAGTCTCCAAGGCTATCTGCAGAAGCATGTTAGAGCCAGGCCCCGTGACTTGTGGTACACATCTCAGGCATTTCTGCCAGATTTCTGTCAGATTTCAGACTCAGGGGTCTCCAGCTGCTCTCTCAGGTGTGGCTGGTACACGGTCCTTCTAAAACCAAGACCAGTGGCTAGATTTTACTCAAGGCCAGCTTGAGCTCTCCTCTCTCCCAGCACCTTTCTTCCAAAGGTACTTTAATCCCTTGGACCCAAAGAGGACTAAGTAAGACATCGAGACAGGTCACAGGAAATGCTATGTTGAAAAAGCAATTGGAGACTCTAAGCCTTGGCAGGAATGAGAAGCAAGACCCCTGCTGGGCCCTTCGCCTGTAACACCTCCTTCTCAATCAGTTTCAATGCTGAACTCCTAAACACCCTTCAAGATCAAGTCTAACCATAACCTTTGGTACATAATTCTTCATGACACTCCTCCACCTCTCGAAGATGTAATTGCTCCCTCATCGGTTTTCCCAATAAATTTTAAACATGTTTCTATTATCATTTTAATCACACTTCACTACAATTCTTTCATTATTTATTTATATCCTCTCTCTACCAACTAGGATTCAGATTCCTGGAGGACAGAATGTCTTTCATTCATCTCAAGATCCTCGAGATACAGCAAATAAATTAAACTGACCAGAGGAAGAGACTTAAACTTATTTTTTCTGTTCACTGTTTGAGATCCATTAGTTACAGTCTCAGCAAGAAACAGTGCTTGTGAGTATTACCTGGCTCTCATTTGCACCATGAGACCCAAGGTGGAGCTCTCTGATGGAAGTATGCAATGAGCTCTGAAGCATGGCTCCCTTTCAGTCTACTGGTGAATTCTTAGTTGGAAAAATGTGAACTAGGGCTTCTCTGGTAGCTCAGCGGTAAAGAATCCACCTGCCAATACAGGAGACACAAGAGATGCATGTTCAGTCCCTGGGGTTGGGAAGCTCCCCTGGAGAAGGGAATGGCAATCCACTCTAGTACTCTTGCCTGGAGAATTCCATGGAAAGAGGAGCCTGGCATGCTACAGTCCATGGGCTCCCAAAATAGTAGGACGCAACTTAGTGACTAAACAACAACAATGAAATGTGAACTGTTACGAGGATTAAGTAAGATAATTGATCTAAGATACATGTGAAATATTAATTAAAATATTAGTAAAATATCAGTAACATACTGCAGACTGATAAGAAAAATCAGAGGACAAAGAGTAGAGCTATTAAGTGAAAGGAATTCCCATAATAAATTGCTATGTGACCCAACAATAGTTCCCCTCCTTTTCCCCTACGACTGCATAGAAGATGAGCTTCCCTGGTAGCTCAGTGGTAAAGAAACTGCCTGCCAAATGCAGGAGAGGTGGGTTCGATTCCTGGGTCAGGGAAGATCCCCTGGAGAAGAAAATGGCAACCCACTCCAGTATTCTTACGTGGGAAAGCCCATAGTCAGAGGAGTCTGTCTGGCTACTGTCCTTGGGGTCCTGAGAGTCAGACACGACTTAGTGACCAAACCACCACCACCACATATAAAATGGGTCATGCCACACGTGTGACGTATTCTCAGTACGGGCATGCAGCTAGGGATACATGCAGATGACAGGCAATTTCAGGTGCATTTGCTGGAACTCTCTATGCCCTTTCCCCATGTCTCCAGAAAACACCCTGAAATGTCTGTGAATAAGAATGGCATAGTGATGAAAATAGCACATCTACTCTAATTAATTTTTAACACACAAAACTCTGTTCTTCGTTATTACTAACACATTACTCCAGCATACATCTGTTTTGACACATCAGAATTCTGTGAAACCCAGTTGCTAAGGTCCATTTTGACTGACCCTGGGAACTTACGGTTGACCACTGTCACACTGGGAGATGTTCACAAACTCTTCCGCACATGACATTAATTATGAACGGTGGACTCTGACCAATGTGTCATCAGAATATCTCATGCATAGTCATGACACAGAATGAAGCTGCATTGTCCCCTAACATGTTTTAAAGCTCAGGGTCCTGGCAGGAAAGAGATGGCAAACTCAAAAGGGGATGTTGAAGAGGGTTTGATGAAGGCACTGTTTAAAAGGCTTGGGTGGCTATTATAAACAGTGCTGCGATGAACACTGGGGTACACGTGTCTCTTTCCCTTCTGGTTTCCTCAGTGTGTATGCCCAGCAGTTTGATTGCTGGATCATAAGGCAGTTCTATTTCCAGTTTTTTAAGGAATCTCCACACTGTTCTCCATAGTGGCTCTACTAGTTTGCATTCCCACCAACAGTGCAAGAGAGTTCCCTTCTCTCCACACCCTCTCCAGCATTTATTGCTTGTAGACTTATGGATTGCAGCCATTCTGACTGGCGTGAAATGGTACCTCATAGTGGTTTTGATTTGCATTTCTCTGATAATGAGTGATGTTGAGCATCTTTTCATGTGTTTGTTAGCCATCTGTATGTCTTCTTTGGAGAAATGTCTATTTAGTTCTTTGGCCCATTTTTTGATTGGGTCATTTATTTTTCTGGAGTTGAGCTGCAGGAGTTGCTTGTATATTTTTGAGATTAGTTGTTTGTCAGTTGCTTCATTTGCTATTATTTCCTCCCATTCTGAAGGCTGCCTTTTCACCTTGCTAATAGTTTCCTTTGTTGTGCAGAAGCTTTTAAGTTTAATTAGGTCCCATTTGTTTATTTTTGCTTTTATTTCCAATATTCTGGGAGGTGGGTCATAGAGGATCCTGCTGTGATGTATGTCGGAGAGTGTTTTGCCTATGTTCTCCTCTAGGAGTTTTATAGTTTCTGGTCTTACATTGAGATGTTTAATCCATTTTGAGTTTATTTTTGTGTATGGTATTAGAAAGTGGTCTAGTTTCATTCTTTTACAAGTGGTTGACCAGTCTTCCCAGCACCACTTGTTAAAGAGGTTGTCTTTAATCCATTGTATATTCTTGCCTCCTTTGTCAAAGATAAGGTGTCCATATGGTTTATAATAGCCAGGACATGGAAGCAACCTAGATGCCCATCAGCAGATGAATGGATAAGAAAGCTGTGGTACATATACACAATGGAGTATTACTCCACCATTAAAAAGAATACATTTGAATCAGTTCTAATGAGATGGATGAAACTGGAACCTATTATACAGAGTGAAGTAAGCCAGAAAGAAAAACACCAATACAGTATACTAACGCATATATATGGAATTTAGAAAGATGGAAACAATAACCCTGTGTACAAGACAGCAAAAGAGACACCGATGTACAGATCAGTCTTATGGACTCTGTGGGAGAGGGAGAGGGTGGGGAGATTTGGGAAAATAGCATTGAAACATGTATAATATCATGTATGAAACGAGTCGCCAGTCCAGGTTCGATGCACGGTACTGGATGCTTGGGGCTGGTGCACTGGGACGACCCAGAGGGAGGGGATGGGAGGGAGGAGGGTGGAGGGTTCAGGATGGGGAATGCAGGTATACCTGTGGCGGATTCATTTCAATATTTGGCAAAACTAATACAATATTGTAAAGTTTAAAAATAAAATAAAATTTAAAAATAAATAAATAAATAAAAGGCTTGGGTGGGTTTAAGATAAGCCAACAAGGATGGAAACGAAATTGGGCTTATGCCAACAGGAAGTTGATACTACCTACTTCTTGAAGGAGTGAGCACAGAATCAGCTACTGGAACCCAAAGAGGGCTGTAGCTGTCAGAAGAGGCTGCCTGGGAGATGCAACTGCTGACAAGCCCTGCCCAGTGGCAGTGAACCAGGGGAGTAAGTAGAGCGTCCCTGGTGGCTCAGATGGTAAAGCATCTGCCTGCAATGTGGGAGACCTGGGTTCAATCCCTGGGTTGGGAAGATCTCCTGGAGAAGGAAATGGCAACTCACTCCAATATTTTAAGTACGCCAGTGTTTTTCTTCTTCCCCTTCCTCTGACTCCACTGGCCAAACCCAGATGGAATTCGGAGGGTGTGGACCATAGATGCAGTCCTTAAATGTAGTCCTCTCAGACAGAGCAGGCTGAGGGATGCAAAGAGTATCTGGGGAGACAAATGGAAAACATCCAGCACAGAAGCCAACTAGCTTTTTTCTTCTTGATTCTGCATTGTGATTTGGAGTCTGTTTTTCAGAGGTACTAGACAAGATTAGAGTCGTTTTCTTTCCGGCCTGAAGGAGAAAGCCCTTTTTATCGGCAAAACTAAAAACAACTAGGCTCACAGGTGTGCAACTAAACCCTGGCAATACACGACCTCATCTCCAACCTAAATGAAAAGAAATCTCAGTCGTGTTTCCCAGGCCACTGTTATTAACTTTTGTCCTGAAAATTCGAAATGTATTATTTTCTTTATCTCTGTTTTCAGGTCATCTGCTGAGCAGAATGGAAAAGATAAACCTTTACAGAATTTACTCTGAAGAGAAGGAAAAACCCTGAAAAAGAACGGAAAGATTACAAAGGGATGTTTTTCACCCTTTTCTCTTTTAATTCTTGTCGTATGTACTCAATAGGATTTTGATGGCTGACAGAACTAAAAGTCCCAGTATTCCCTTTGATGATGGATCTCCAGCTCCAGCTGGAATCCTTCTCAAGAGGTCAAACTGGCCCTCCTTGCTGGGCAGGTGGATGCTCCACTGTCGGCTTAAGCTAGCTCATCCTGAAGTTTTGAAAGGACATCAAGTATTTACACTTTTTAGTACTACATTTTTATTTATTGTTAAAATAATAATAATATATTGTGAGTTGTGTTATTAGTCACTCATTCGTGTCCGACTCTTTGCGACCCTACAGACTGTAGCCCACCAGGCTCCTCTGTTCATGGGATTCTCCAGGCAAGAATACTGGAGTGGGTTGGCATGCCCTTCTCCAGGGGATCTTCCCCACCCAGGGATCAAACCTAGGTCTCCCGCTCTGCAGGCAGATTCTTCACCGTCCGAGTCACTATTAATCACATATAATTTGGAAAGTACAAAAAATATTTTTAAAAGAAAATAGAAGCCTTGTGTATTCTTACTTAACAGGGGCAACTCTTGTTAACATTTTCTTACAATGTCTTTCACTGTTTTTATACATAGATTTCCCAGCTAGGATTACACACACAGTTCTGCATGGTCCTTTATTATGATTAATATTATAGAACAATATTCCCCACATCATTCAGCAAATTTTAAAATAACAAAATTTAAAGACCGTAGAACCCCTTATATGTGGATAATATTTTAGTTCATGGGGGCTGCTATAATAGAATACCATGGACTAGATGACTGAAACAAACGTTTATTTCTCATGGTTCTGGAGGCTGGAAGTCCAAGATCAGGATACAGATTGCCCGCTGTCAGAAAATGGACCGTTCCTATGAAAACTTTCATAAGCCAAAACGGCGTAAAGTGAAGAAACAATAACCTTTTCCCATATTTTTCCTAAAAGTGAAAATCCTGTAGGATTTCTTTCAGTTAGCAAAAACACATACATATAGGTCTTCCCTACAAGTGAAGTGGTGTAAAGTGAACTTCTGTAAAGCAAGCAGTACCCATATCAGTATGGCCAGGTTCTGCTGAAGGCCTTCTTTCTGGTTTACAGATTGCGGTTCTCTCCTGCATCCCCACACGTGACAAGTGTGAGAGCTAACACTCTTCCTCTCCTTGTAAAGGCACTAATATCACAGGCCTCCATGCTCACGACCTAATTACCTCCCAAAGGCCCCACCTCCCAGTACCATCCAGCTGGGGGGTAGGTTTCAACACATGGACGAAGAGACACAAACAGGCAGTTCATAGCAGATGTTTAACCCCAGTGTATTTAACTCTTTTATTATTGCCCAATTAGGTTTTCCCAATTTCCCAAGCTCTAAACGAGATTGCAGTGAAACACCTTGATTTGAAATTTTTAAGAAATCTATGATACATTTCTGAAAATAAAGTTCTTGAAGCAGACTGGGAAAGTTTCACTTCAGATCTTGCCAAATTGTAATCCAAGAAGATTGTGCTAATATACATTCCTGACCACAGTGTACAAGAGTGCCCGTTTTTTTATTTTATTTATTTTTTTAAACAGAATCTGGCTGATACTGAGTAATGGAAATTGTGTTTATCTCTGTCAATGGAATGTTTTCTTGTTTTAACTGACGTTTCTTTGTTCAGTGAGGTTGAACATTTTTTTCACATGCTGTAGGCCATTTAACTCCTTTCTTTGTGAATTGTATATTCCTGCAGTTTGGCAGCTAAATTTACTTCTAAAGTTTTGTTCCTCTCTGGAGAATCACAAAACATTGTACAACTTTATTCCAGTTCATTGAGTGTTTTCAGATGGTTGGTTGCTTTTAACAGAGTGAGCTGATTCCAAATATGTCATTTCAGTTTGGGTTTTGACAGAGAAAGGCTATATGTTCCGTTGAATGCTGCCCAGACTGTTTTCCAAAACCATAACTAAAGCTATCTTAATTGTCTCTCTGAATATATTAAAATACACAGTAGCCCACAGTTTTCAGTTCATAAATCCAAAGCTCTTGGAAACACGTTTCTTTTGTGGGCCTCTCTAGGCCTAATTAGGACTATATGATCCTTTTTAGGTACTGGAAAAGAGTGACCAAAAAACAGTCTGGTCAAGCACAGGTCTTTGACATGTATTCTCAACTTGATACGAAGCCCAGAAATGTTACTACAATGTGTTCTTGAGAGCCTGGGAGCTTCCCTACCATTTCTATGGTAGGTGAGTGATAATGAGATTATTCCTATGCTTGGGCACACCTGTCAGTAGCTACTAGAAGATAGTGATCCTAAAGGAGGGACCACGAAAGCCCATGGCAGTTAAGTTCGTAGAATGATTTTCCGTTGCAAGTTGACTAGGAGTAGCAAGGAGCATTTGCTCAATGCCTTCTGTCTTACAGGGCATTTTCTCATACACAGTCTCATTTGATACGCACCACCAGCAAACGGAATGTTTGATACCATCCCCCTCATTTTTCAGGGATAAGGGACTTGCTCAAGTCACACAACTAATATGTTCAAGCTCCTGGCTTCTGTCTGTGGACCTGATTCTAATTCTAATCTCCTCCTACTTTGCGACTTTGTTTCCCGAGAATCCTGTAGAGGTGGAATCGGATCATGGGAACAAGAAAAGAAAAGTGAACAACAGCAAGAAGTCACACACACACAGCCATGGTCACTCCCCCATTCAATGGTCTGGAGAGAAGAAATAAGAGAGTTGTGTACTCTTCAATGAGCAGTTCCATGCTTGGTCTTTGCATATGCCTCTCATTTCATGGCTATCATTAAAGTACTCGTCTATCCTGTGTCCCATTGAAAACCTTGACATTCCTTTCTTTGCTCTGTCAACCCAGCTTGAACTTTAACAACGTTATGGTCATTCCTGACGATAAAATATTCTGTGGGATTTGCTTAGGCCAGAGCACGTGGACAGACAGGTGGATGAGAAAACCGGAGTAACCACATTGTCGTGAACAGTGTCATTTCTGCTGAAAGACCTACTGTCTTTCCTCATCAGCATCACATTTGCCAAATGTGAGGAATTTTGAGGCTGAACATACATGTAAGAGGCCTTACAGTGGTGGGGCCAATGGTGGCCCCAATGGTGTGTTTGGAAATTATTTCTCACAACTTTTCCCTTCTCAGTGGGGACTTGGCTGCTTGATGGTGACTAAAGATAAGTATAAGTGTGTGTCTATGCAGATTCCTAAAAATGGTTGAACTTCCTGGAGAAAAGGAATTTTTACTCTAAATCCCTGTCTTCATTACCAGGAATATGCAAAGCAATAGACCGGTCTCAGTCCTACAGAGACCAGACTATTAGAAGATATCATGTGGTTTCTATTCAGAAAGCCTCACTCAGAATGTCAGAGAACCCACGAAAGCCCAGGTGAGCAGAGGCTCTGAGTAGTCCATACTAAAGCCATCACAACTACCCAGGCATTTGCCCTGGAGTCATTATCTGTGGGTGCGCATCTATTGAAGGACTGGCCAGAGTTTCAGTAATGGTAGTTCTCCCCTGGTTACCCCTTGAGTGTTTGTCGCCCAGTCACATCTGATTCTTTACGAACTCACAGACTGTAGCCCGCCAGTCTCATCTGTGCATGGAATTCTGCAGGCAAGAATACTAGAGTGGGTAGCCACTCCCTTCTCCAGGGGGTCTTCCCAAGAGAGTAATCGAACCTGTGTCTCCTGCACTGCAGGCAGTTTCTTTACCATCTGAGCCACCAGGGAAGCCCTGGTTACCCCTTGGTTGAATATAATATAGGAATGAGAGAGTCTTGTTATTCCCACTCTTAACAGGACTGCTGAACCACCTCAGTGCTGTGATGATCAACGAGGCAAAAGTAGAGATAAGATGGAAATTTGGGCAGCTCTGCTGTGGTTGTAGAATTGCATGATTCCCTCTTTCTCCACCTCCTATACTTTCTGCCCTGGTGAATGGCATCCTTCTAGAAAAGCCTCCAAGATGGTGGAAGAATGGAGATTAGGATTGGGACTGTTGAGTTTCCTGGCTCTCACTCCTGCGCTCCATGTCACCCCACTGTATCCCCCTAACTGGGAAAGTGTTTAGCAGTCCTGAGCGAAATGTTTGCAAAATGAAGTCTGTAGAATTTGGCTCTTTAAAGTTTAATGACTCTGAAAAAAGAAAATATCTTTACTTAAGAGGCATTTCTCCCCCTGTCAAACAGCAAGATCTACCTATTAACTCACGTCTCCACATCTTTTAATTCACAGCATGAAAGTTAGGTTTGGTACAGCAGGTAGGGACATGTGTATAAAACTATCATATTAACGTGACAGTAAAAGTAAGACAGGAGGCATTCTCCTGCCTGCAGGAGTCCAACATGCCAGCAAAATGCCTTCAGAGAATTGTGCAGCTCAAATGCAATTCCATCAGAGCTGACCATTTTCAGGCACATGATGAAGGTCAAGTGCTATCTAGGGATACGCTGGATATTTTCTTCGGAAGTGCTAGAGTTCTCCCGTTAACTTTGTACCCATTTTCCATTCTTTCTAACATTTAAAGATAAAGTAACTCTCATGAGCAAATTTAAACTTTTTCAAAATTAAAAATGCCTCTCAAGACATTCAACATATTTATGTTGGTATCACATAGTAATCAAACAAACCTGAGATAGAAGTGGTCATTTTTTTCTGACTTCTATAAAATGTATGCTTATACTTAACCATATCCGTGATCCTTTCTTTCTTCATCATGGAATCACCACTGTTTCACATGAGACAAACATTTTCTGATTTTTTAAATGACAGTGGCAATTATATTAGTAAATAGTATATCATTTATGGCATGTGCTATTTACATAACCCAGTTTCTAAACACAACTAAAATTCATTTTTCTACTATAAGAGTGCATTACAGAAAGTGTTTATTTTATATACCAAAATATATTCCAAAATATTCCAAAAATATTCCACGAAACTGACAGTCTATCTTTAAGCTGCCATTCTTCCACTGACATTGGAGTAGTTTAATACTCCTAAAATCCCAAGATGATGTACAGAGAACTATCAGATTTAGATTTATGTTCACGCCACATTTTTATTAGCAACAGGTGAGACTGGTTACTTTGGAAGGTCAAACATCTGTCTTTACTAAGTAACAAAGATTACACTAGACTTTTCAATTAGGTGACCTGATTAATCCCACTTCCTCCCCACCCCTACATGTTTTTTAATTAATTTGACTTATGCTTCTGAGATTTGCATACCATTAAGATCTGATTAATACAGTATCTCCAAAAATATGTTGGCCAAGAAAATTTGAAAATCATCTGAACTAGTTAATAGGTAACTTTTATAACTGCTGCTGCTGCTGCTAAGTCGCTTCAGTCGTGTCTGACTCTGTGCAACCCCATAGAAGGCAGCCCACCAGGCTCCGCCGTCCCTGGGATTCTCCAGGCAAGAACACTGGAGTGGGTTGCCATTTCCTTCTCGAATGGATGAAAGTGAAAAGTGAAAGTGAAGTCGCTCAGTTGTGTCCGACTCTTCAAAACCCCGTGGACTGCAGGCTACCAGGCTCCTCCATCCATGGGATTTTCCAGGCAACAGTACTGAAGTACATTGCCTTCTCCCAACTTTTATAACTAATCCATGACAATACCAACTTTATGATTAAATTTTCTTAAGTAATTTAGTTATAGGGTTTCTTAAGTTTTTAGAAAACAGTTATTCTGTACATTAATTAATCATGATTATACTTATTCCTTATTCTGGATAAAATATTTATAAGGAGAAAAGAGAATGGCAATGGCCATTTTCACCAATCCAAAAACTGTGGTTACTTGATTTCGTGGGACTTCTCTTGTCACTCTATTTTTAATTTGTAAAAGTCAGTGTCTGTACTAACTGAAAGCTTGCCGGCTTCAATTTAGTTCCCATCCTGCTAACCTGTAATCAAATAGTCCCATTATCACTTTGTTTCATCCAGTGGGAGCAATGGGGGCCCCAGTGTCATCATTACCATCTGCGGCAAGCAGCACTTTGGGAATTATCTGTGCGAAGGCAATGGCACCCCACTCCAGTACTCTTGCCTGGAAAATCCCATGGACGGAGGAGCCTGGTAGGCTGCAGCCCATGGGGTTGAGAAGAGTTGGACACGACTGAGTGACTTCACTTTCACTTTTCACTTTCATCCATTGGAGAAGGAAATGGCAACCCACTCCAGTGTTCTTGCCTGGAGAATCCCAGGGACGGGGGTGCCTGGTGGGCTGCCGTCTATGGGGTCGCACAGAGTCAGACATGACTGAAGTGACTTAGCAGCAGCAGCAGTGCTGATAAATCCAGGAACTGACTGTACTTCTCAAAGGTGGGGCAAATCACCACTGTTTTACCCAAATATTTTATGCGAATATAAGCCTCACACTTTTTTCTTCAGTTTCCCCTATTGCAGATAATTAGATGGCCTCCCTTCCTGAGCTACATGAGCATTTTAGGAAACAAGTTATTCTTTCTGGCTGTTAAGGTCCTGAATAGATCATTGTATTATTCAATTCTTAGAAATGGTTTTGTAACACCCGGGGTTTCATCAATTTCTCAAAAAATCCTCAAAGTGAAATGAATTTTATATCCAGTTAAATATTTAAAACGAGCCTCCTGACACTTTCAGAGCATGAGGTAACCATGAACTCTAACAAATGACATTAGGACATCCCACTTCTCAGCAAGTTGGGACTGTCTGTACTAAACAGCACGCCTGACCCCTGGAAGGAAAACCAACTCCCCCTGGTGACTAATTCACAACCAGGAAGTAATCTCTCCACTGAGAGCCTGTGGATCAACAAAGACTGTTCTCAGTGTCCTCCCCGGGCTGCCGTGACCAGGGAAAGGGTGAGGGAGGACGCCCTTTCTGCAGGCAGAACACCCCCAGGCTCCCGCAGGGGCTCTGCAGAAGGAGATGCTCCTCTAAAACTGCTCAATTACTCAGGGTAATGCTCTGAATCTTCAAACATCACAATGAGCTAGTTTTAAGAAATATTTTAAGTAGACTTCAGGTTTCCAGTAATCCGGTGGATAAAGGAGCCCTGAATGACTATTATCCCACAATATACTAGGAAGAGAAAGGAGTCCCTTGTTGGCTGGCCTCTCCTCTCTGGCCCAGCTGGCCCCTTCTCCTCCCTCAGGTCAGCTGGTCCTGTGACAGACCATCCCCATCTTCCTTGCTCCTTATTACATCATCCTAGCTGGTTCCTTCACAGGTCTACTGTTGATCCATAATTATTCTGTTTCCTTAGTCTATCCTCTCCATACAAACACAAGCTTCAGAAGACTAAGTGTCTGCCCACCCTTGTCCATGCCTTAGCCCCTGTGTCTGACACCATGCCTGGCACAGAGCAGATGTTCAATGTGTGGTAAATGATGAATGTTCTAAATGATAAGCAGGCAAACCTATACCCTCCGAGCCCCTGTTGACCAGTGCTCTTGGGTGTAGGACATATTGTAGACTAGATCAAGCAATAAAATGGTGACCTACAGAATATTACTTTCCTGAATATTCACTCTGGCCTAAACAAGCATAAGGAACCCTGAGGAATTACCCTGCAAGGCTGATTTAGTAGAATCATTGGCACTTGTGTGAAATTTTAGAGAATAATATTCGAAGCACAGATGCTGTTTTTAAGAACTTAACACCAGGAAAAACGTTCTGGGGCTAACTCTGTGGGAATGAGGCCCTTTTCATGTCATGGGTGATGTATGAACTGATGGCTCATGAAAGGTGAAGCTCAGACTAAGTTATCGGACTTTTTCCTTCTGAATTATAGCTCACCAAGCAGACTTGACCGATCATAGTCACTGACAAAAGCTGAGCAGTCTGTGGGCTTGGTTTGTGTTACCAAAAAAAGTGACAATATGGCCCAATTTAGGGCCTACAACCCCGCATAACTAAACAAATTCTCCTACCAGTCCAAGTTGAGGTTCACCTAAACCAGGCTGGATTTATGAGAAGCAAATGCCAAGGACAGCCAATCAGTCTACAGTGCTTGTTTGGGGTCAAGCTGCTTTAAAAAGCCACAAATTAGGACCCTCTAGAAGCTGCAGAGGAAGAAACCTCTTTAAATGATGCAACTAGATTTCTGGCATCTGGAGCTCACTCGTGTTGGGCAAGGCTGTTTGCAGTCGTAAGGGAAGTTCACAAGGTCACCTAGAGCCACCTAACCAGGAAGCATCTCACAGAGGCAGAAAGACTCAATAACTCAGAATCCAGGAGGGCTTCTGCTCGGCTGTGGACTTTTAATGACAACATTCATCACTGAGTAAAGGGTTTCAAGGACAAAGATCTCCTAGAAAAGGCAAGTTTACCTGAACTGTGGGCAGGTCCCAAGATGGGGGTCCACTGGGCCGAAGACACTGGACTTCCTCTCCGGAGGGCAAAAATAAACATTTGTGGGGGAAAGGAGCTGCACAAAAATTTAGATCTTTTTTACTGCTACAACTTCTGTGTTAAAAAGAGTGGGAAAAGTTCCAATTAAATCTGCCTCCCATCCTCTTGCAGAAATAAATTGTATTTAGGTCCCAAGTGGGATAGAATTTCTACATCCATCTTCTCTCAGAAAAGTGTTTCCTATCCTTTGTTGGGGAGGGGCATCACAGAACCCCATTAATGCTGTGGAGCCTCTAACTGGAGAAATGTAAACCAGTTTCAGGGGCCCATGCACTCCCACTTAAAACCCATTTGTGGACCCACTAGAGATCCTATAAGGATAATATAAGAGATCCTATAAAGATCATAGAGATCCTATAAAGATAATGTAATTATTGGAACAGAAGTGCCCCCCTTTGGGGTCAAAACTGGAGGATGTTGTCAAGAAGAGACTTTATAGAGCAAAAGATAGGAGAGAAGGAAAGAGAGACATACTTGCTCTGTGCTCCCCAGAAACCTAGATTTCTGAGTCCCTATACAAAAGTTAATCAGATGCAATGACACACAGGAATGACTTGGCAGGAGGGAAACTGGAAAAATGCACCCCATTGTTTGGCTACTAGAGTGGTTTCTGGTAAGATCCAGTCACTGTGTGTGATTCCCCTCCTGCTTTCTGCAATTATAAGTGGTTCAACGAGGTTTATGGCTAAAAATAACAGCCATGATAGGTACACTGAACACTAGGAGAGGGGCTTTACTGCTGCAATCGTTGAGATGGTATTAATACTGTTATTTTACAGGTGAAGCCATAGACTATGGAGTTGGGGAAAAGTAGCATTTTTAACACCCTCTACACTCATTATTGAATAAAATTCAACAGTCCTGAAAGTTGTATATTAATATGCCAATTTTATTAAGAGAGAACTGAGTTTAGAAAGTTTAGATATTTTCCCAGCGTCACACAGCTAGCAAGTGACAGAGAGCTAGGAGCTGACCCCTGAAGTGGTTGACCCCCAAGTCCCTCCTCTCTCATTCAGTGGCACCACTCAGCCAGCGAACTTAGTTTCTGCTCTTCCAGGATCATCTGCATCCCAGAGCATACTTCCAGATTCCCAGTCTTTTTATGGTACAGCCCTGGGGTCTGTCACCTCTCCCTGTTGAATGTCAGATCATCAGAGCAGCCATATATTTTCTTGTTTCATCTGTTCAGACACCCTGGAAGAAGATATTATTGGCACCATTCTGTAGCAAGAAAACTGGTCTTAAAGAGATAGTGTCTTATTCAAGGTCACGCAGCTGGGCTTCTATCTCCAAACTTTGTTCTTCTTATCATATTGTTCGGCTCCATCAAGAAACTGAGGACTCACTTTGAGCAGCAGTCTCTTTAATGAGCGTTAGTCAGGTCTTTGCCATCTGGGGGTTGGTGTGCTAGCCTGCACACCATTCATCCCCATAGTGCAATCCCCAGCTCCAAGATGCTTTGGTGTTTGCTTCACCAAAGGCCAGCTCCATTAGAAAAATGGAGTGTGCTTAGAGTGTGCTCAGCCTCAGAAAAGTAAGCCTTTAGTGCTGAAGCTGTGGTTGCTTTTGTAAAGCTGAGTGGATGCATCAAAGGGCACCCAATGTTGCAGCTCTTAACAAGAGAGCCACAGAAGGACTTTGCCAGCCTTCCCAGGTCTTCCTTCCATATTACAGCTGGTGGTCCAGAGGGAAGGGCGATAAAGCATGGTAGTTAGGAGAATACATTTGATACCAGGGGCTTCCCTGGTGGCTCAGATGGTAAAGCATCTTCCTGCAATGCAGGAGACCCGGGTTTGATCCCTGGGTCGGGAAGATCCCTGGAGAAGGAAATGGCAACCCACTCCAGTACTCTTGCCTAGAAAATTCCATGGACGAAGGAGCTTGGTAGGCTACAGTCCACGGGGGTTGCAAAGAGTCGGACACAACTGAGCTACTTCACTTTCACTTCTCTTTACTTTGCGACAGTGTCCTCTCACAAGCTGGGTCACCTTCAACAAGCTACTGAACCTCTTTGTGCCTCAGCTTCCTCATCTGTACAATGGGACAGATACGTCATAAGGTTGTTAGGAGAACTACTGGAGAAGAATCTTGAGAGTCCCTTGGACTGCAAGGATATCAAACCAGTCAACCCTAAAGGAAATAAACCTTGAATACTCATTGGAAGGGTTGATGCTGAAGCTGAAGTGCCAATACTTCGGCCACACAATGCGAAGAGCCGACTCATTGGCAAAGACCCTGATGCTGGGAAAGATTGAGGGCAGGAGGAGAAGGGGGCAACAGAGGATGAGATTGTTGGATGGCATCACTGACTCAGTGGACATGAGTTTGAGCAAACTGTGGGAGATAGCGAAGGACAGGGAAACGGTGTGCTGCAGTTCATGGGGATCTCAAAAAGTCGGACACAACTTAGTGACTGAACAATAACAACAACATCTGAAAAGCACCTGGGGAGTGCCAGGGAAATGTTGGTTAAATAAAATATGCACAAACCTGGGGTAAGCTGCTGTGGCCTGGTATATGTTACTCCCAGAGTAAGTCAATCTATTGTCTAGAACTCTCTTTAGTCATAAAGGGCAGAGTCTAGAACTTGGCAACCGTGGAAGCAGAGGCTGGATGCCGACTTTCTCAGGCCTCCTGAAGCACAGCCCAGCTGATGCCCATCTTGGCTGTAGGCCAAGCAGCTGATGCAAATCTTAGCCCGGCTGGTACCTTCCAAGGGGTTGGTTTATCCCAGGCACCCTCTTGTTCTAAGCCCCACGATGCCCATCTTGCTGCTGCTGCTAAATCACTTCAGTCGTATCCAACTCTGTGACCCCATAAACAGCAGCCCACCAGGCTCCCCCATCCATGGGATTTTCCAGGCAAGAGTACCTTCTCCGATGCCCATCTTAGCTTGAGGGAAAACGAAAGAGACTCAGAGCCCAGCAGCCACTGAAGCCCTGGTTTCAGGATCTACGTGAGAGGTGTGGTAGGTTCTGGGGCCCCATGCACAGCCGCTTGGAAGGCTGAGTGAGGACATGTCCTTTCCCAGAAGCCCGGGCTTCTCCCTCAACACATCTACTGTTTCCTCGCTGACAGGCCGTATCTCAAGTAGCGTCCTGACGACCTAGGGGAGGGCTCTGCTTCTACACTCGGGTAGTCAGTGAGCACTTCCACACTCTTGCAGGGAAAGGTCACTGCTTGGGTTAACAGCTTCTCATCCCCCTCCCACCCAGGCCGCCCGGCCCCACTGTCTGCAGGTCATGGTTCCTACCGCACTGAGATCTGAGGGGCAAGAGACCCCCTCTGGCTTGTGGACCAACCTCAGTCCTGAAGCAGCGAATTCCTTCAAGTTGGACACCAACCACTTCAACCATGAGGGCTGCAGCTGAAGCTTCTCAGGTGTGGCACCAGGTTCGTCCCTGCCCTCTGAGCAGCCCTCTGAGCTCAGGAAAGAAGAGGGCAGACTTAACCTATAACCCCCCACCCAGTGTAAAGGAACCTGTCCCAGAGCTCTCCTTTTCTTTTTGGTGGTGGTTTAGTGACTAAGTCACGTTCAGTTCTTTGTGACCCCATGGACTGTAGCCTACCAGGCTCCTCTCTGTCCGTGGGATTTTCCAGGCAAGAAAACTGGGGTGGGTTGCTGTGGAGAAAGTACCTGACAATATGGCGTCAGCCAGGCTCTCCTGCTCTGCTCTCTCATGGCCTCACACCTTATATTCTGTAAACAACTATATTGCTGACCTTGGTAGCACTGGGCCTGCGTGCCCACTGGCCAAGGGCCACTTTTGTCTGTCCTGTATATCAGTAGCCTTTGAAGACTCACTGCTGCTGCTCTGCTGCTGCTGCTGCCCAGAGAAAATAAACTTGTCTGCAGTCCCCACAGCACCCTGAGTCTTCTTCCAGCTTCCCTGGCTGCGCCTCATCTACCCTGGGTCCAGTGAACCATGTGAGCAGCAGGACAGTTACCATTTCCTTCTCCAAGGGATCTTCCCCACCCAGGGATTGAACCTGGGTTTCCTGCATTGCAGGCAGATTCTTTACCAACTGAGCCACCAATACACATAGCACCTAATTTACCATTTTAACCATTTTTATGTGTACAGTTCTGTGGCATCAAGTACATTTACATGGTTGTACAACCACCACTTCCATCCATCTCTACAATACTTTTCATCTTCTCCAACTGAAATTTTGGGCCCATTAAGTAATAACTCTCCATCTCCCCTTTCTCAGCCCCTGGCAACCACTAGCTCACTTTCAGTCTCTATGATTCCAGAGAATCATACAATGGAATCACAATGTTTGTGTTTTTGTCACTGGCTTATTTCACTTAGCATAACATTCTCAGGGTTCATCCACATTGTAGCATGTGTCAGAATCTCCTTTTTTTTAGGCTGAATAGTACTCCATCATATGTATGTAACATATCTTGTCCACTCAGTTACCAACAGACATTTGGGATGTTGCCACCTTTTGGCTCTTGTGAATAATCCTGTGAGTGTACATATATCTGTTCAAGGACTGCTTTCAGTTCTTTGGGGTGTATATCCAGAAGTGTAATTGCTGTATCCTATGGCAATTCTATGCTTAGTTTAGAGGAACCAGCATCTGGCCTCCATGGCACCTGCACCATTTCACATCCCCACCGCTAGCACATGCACACTTACACCTTTCTCACCTGCTGCGCTCACCTCCTACTTTGTTACTGTCTCCCTCCCAAACCAACTTCTCCTTCCCTGCTTTGGAAGAGATGGGATGAGATGGTACAGAGAGAAAAGACTTTCTGGTCAAATAAATCAAGCTTTGAGGTCTTTTTCTTTAGGAAACTCAAAAACCACTGTGCTTTCTTTCCAATAAAAGTTCAAGATGATGCTGCAGCTAAGATGCTGCTCATCACCTCTGGATGCGACCTTGGGTCATTTACTGGGCCTTCCCATGCCTCAGCTTTATCATCTCTAAGGTGGGCGTGATAAGTAGTATCCACCTTCTCATGTTATCGTGAGAATTAACAAGTTAATATTGCCAGGAGAAATATCAATAACCTCAGATATGCAGATAACACCACCCTTATGGCAGAAAGTGAAGAGGAACTAAAAAGCCTCTTGATAAAAGTGAAAGTGGAGAGTGAAAAAGTTGGCTTAAAGCTCAACATTCAGAAAATGAAGATCATGGCATCCGGTCCCATCACTTCATGGGAAATAGATGGGGAAACAGTGGAAACAGTGTCAGACTTTATTTTGGGGGGCTCCAAAATCACTACAGATGGTGACTGAAGCCATGAAATTAAAAGACGTTTACTCCTTGGAAGGAAAGTTATGACCAACCTAGATGGCATATTCAAAAGCAGAGACATTACTTTGCCAACAAAGGTCCATCTAGTCAAGGCTATGGTTTTTCCTGTGGTCATGTATGGATGTGAGAGTTGGACTGTGAAGAAGGCTGAGCGCTGAAGAATTGATGCTTTTGAACTGTGGTGTTGGAGAAGACTCTTGAGAGTCCCTTGGACTGCAAGGAGATCCAACCAGTCCATTCTGAAGGAGATCAGCCCTGAGATTTCTTTGGAAGGAATGATGCTAAAGCTGAAACTCCAGTACTTTGGCCACCTCATGCGAAGAGTTGACTCATTGGAAAAGACTCCGATGCTGGGAGGGATTGGGGGCAGGAGGAGAAGGGGATGACAGAGGATGAGATGGCTGGATGGCATCACTGACTCGATGGACGTGAGTCTGAGTGAACTCCGGGAGTTGGTGATGGACAGGGAGGCCTGGCGTGCTGCGATTCATGGGGTCGCAAAGAGTCGGACACGACTGAGCGACTGAACTGAGCTGAACTGAACAATATTTGGCATACAATTAGACATGTAAATTTTTTTAATTATTTTTTTCACAGGTATCACAGCTCCTGGTATTTTGTTTGAAAGAAGATAATTCAGAAGATACATCAAAAGCAGTGTCTTCAAAGGCATTGACTTAACCAAAAAATCCAAGAAATGTTATGCCATCTTCCAATACCATAAACCACTAGAATATAAGCTCCCTGCAGGCAGAATGGGGTTTGCCTGTTTATTTCTAATTTTTTCCCTATATTGTTTGTCAGTTTCAGAACCTGAAACAGCCAGCCTGGCATAGAATAGGCAATAAATTAAAATGTGTCAAATAAACAAACCAAAATGTGTCAGAATCCCTGGCTCCTTTAATGTTTTTCTTAATCCAAAAATCACATGTCAACATGAAATATTCATCAAGAGATATTTGAAACCCTAGCCTGTATCCTCAGACGCCTGGAAACTTTACATAAAACAGAATACGTTGTGCAATATTTAAAATAGGTTGGTTATTTTAAAAAAAAACAAACATTTAATCGTGTTGCAGTACATAGCCAATCAGCACCTACCATACACCAATTACCATAAAAGATTCAAAAGAGTTCAGTCAATGATTCCCACTCATAAGGTAATTTAATCTGGAGTGACAGGCAAGAATAAGTTCATGGAATAATGAAGACCGTGTGTGTGTGTGCATGCTAAGCTTCAGTCATGTCTTACTCTTTGCACCCCTACGGACTGTAACCCACCAGGCTCCTCAGGCCAGGAGATTCTCCAGGCAAGAATACTGGAGGGGGTGGCCATGCCTTCCTTCCTCCAGAGGATCTTTCTGACCCAGGAATCAAACCCTGGTCTCTTATGTCTCCTGAATGAAAACCATATAAGATGGCGAATACTGCCTGAGAAGTCTGAGAAAGGAGAAGGCAGGATGAATCTCTTTTTTAAAAAGTCACACACTGAGCACTTGATATGCTAAATATGTTGTTGTTCAGTCGCTCAGTCGTGTCTGACTCTTTGCGACCCCATGGACTACAGCACGCCAGGCTTCCCTGTCCTTCACTATTTTCTGGAGTTTGTGCAAACTCATGTCCATGTGAGGTCTAACACCACAACAATCTACTGCTCTTCCCATTCACAAGCGAGAAAAACGGAGCTCAGAGAGGTTAACTTCCCTCAGATAAGACAGCTCGTGAGCAGCAGCGCGGGCATGTGAATCCACACGAGGGTAACCCCCTCGCCTGTGCTCTGTGTGATGTTTCCCCACGTGAAGGCTGGATGGCTGAGTTCTGTTGAACCTGGGAGGAAAGGCCAGGCACAGCATGAGCAAAATCTGGATGCTTAACCAAAGGAAAGGGCTTGTGTTGAAAAGCAGAGAAGGCTTAGGCTGTCCAGAAGGAAGGAGCCGTCTGATTTGCACAGATGGTAGTCAAGTGGAATTTAAAGATTCCTCTCTCCTTTCATTCCAAGCACTGCAACGTATTTGCAACAATAAAATTCTGAAAGAGCAGAACAGAGAAGAGTGGGTTATGAGAGGAAGAAATATTGCTGCTCTTATTGGCGGCGACAGCCAGGCTGTGAGCACAGATGGAAGGCTGGTGTGGACAGGACCGTCCCAAATGGCTCACTGACGTTGTCACACGGCCTGCCAACGAGATTTCACAGGGAGGTTTTACTGCACCACTACCCGCCTCCCTGACTGATTCTTGGCTCAGATTACAAATAACAGGCAGTGACAGGCTGGACACCTCTGGGACAGCTACTTAGACTCTCTCGCTCATCTTTTTTGAAAGAAAACGTTTGAGAAAAAGGGAGAAAGTAGCATGAAAACCCACACAGGTATATCATCAGCTCTTCCCTTTCAACAACGTCCCTTTGGTTCCATCTTTTTTCTTTGATGACTCTTTTTCCGTTTACCACGTCTTCCAAATGCTAGGCATCACCTTGCTTTAATAAAGGTCAAACAAAAGGTTAAGCTCTTGTTAATATTTTCCTAAGAAGACATAGCAATGAAAATCTCGAAGTTTCAAATTAAATGTCTAGACAACATTCCAAATCAAGACTTAATTCCTTGTCTCTGTAGCTCTGACTTGGCAAGCTGCCCTTCAGGAAAGCATTCATTCCTGTATCTAGTCAACTTGTTTGGTCCATAAGTATTTATTGAGTATCTACTATATGCCAGGCACTGTCTGAAATTCAGTCTAATTGGTGAGAGAAAGAAGTGAAAACAATGCACTATGAGGAAAATTTTACGAGTTTTGCCAGCACGTAGAAGAGATTCCTATTTTTATGCTGGAAGCAACGCCAGATTGACATGGTGACCTTAATTCTTTACCCCTCCCTGTATCCAGACTCTTGTCTTGGTTTTATGATGGGTGTCCCTAGGCCTCACGCTTGACCATGTGACTTGTTTGGCCAGCAGCATGTGGGCAGAAGTAATGGTGTGCAAGTTCTGAGCCTAGGACTTAAGAAGTGTCACATGTTTCCAGTTGCCCTCTTGCACGTCTACCATTCTGATGAGAGGAATGGGGACCAGGGGCTCACTGACTGGTCCAAGGAAAAGGTGAGACGTGGAGCTGAGCCTATAAGCTGAGGCTCTGTCAATCCATGGACATGTGAGCAATAATAAATATTACTGATTTGGCGCTAAGGTTTGCAGTGGTTTGCCATGCAGTAATACAAACCCGTGCACAAACTGGTGCCTCAATAAAAGCCTAAAATACACAGTATTAGCTTTAGGCTTAGAACGCGGACGTGTGCGTGCAGACTAAGTCGTTTCAGTCGTGTACCACTCTTTACAACCCCGTGGACTGTAGCCCGCCAGGCTCCTCTATCCATGAGATTCTCCAGGCTAGAATACTGAAGTGGTTTGCCATGCCCTCCTCCAGGGGATCTTCCCAGTCCAGGGATCAAACCCACGTTGCTTGTGTCTCCAGCCCTGGCAGGCAGGTTCTTTACCACTAGTGCCACCTGGCAGAGGCTCAAAAAATTAGCAAGGAACAATTAAAAAGACTAGGAAAAACTGTCACCTAAGTTAATGGCAACCCACTCCAGTACTCTTGCCTGGAAAATCCCATGGACAGAGGAGCCTGGAGGGCTGCAGTCCATGGGGTCGCTAAGAGTCGGACATGACTGAGCAACTTCACTTTCACTTTTCACTTTCATGCAGTGGAGAAGGAAATGGCAACCCACTCCAGTGTTCTTGCCTGGAGAATCCCAGGAACAGGGGAGCCTGGTGGGCTTCTGTCTATAGGGTCACATGGAGTCGGACATGACTGAAGCGACTTAGCAGCAGCAGCAGTGGAGAGAAAACGGCTCCCCTGGTGGCTCTGACAGTAAAGAATCCACCTGCAATGCAGGATACTTGGGTTTGATCCCTGGGGCAGGAAGATCCCCTGGAGAAGGGAATGGCAACCCACTCCAGTATTCTTGCCTGGAAAATCCCAGGGACAGAGGAGCCTGGTGGGCTATAGTCCATGGAGTCACAAAGAGTTGGACACAACTGAGCAGCTAACACTTCCACTTTCCTGGAGAGAGACTTCCCAGGTGGTGCTAGTGATAAGAATCTGCCTGCCAATGCAGGAGACGCAAAAGATATGGGTCTGATCCCTGGATGGGGAAGATCCCCTGGAGTAGGAAATGGCAAACCACTCCAGTATTCTTGCCTGGAAAATCCATGGACAGAGGAGCCTGGTGGAGCACCATCAATGGGATCACAAAGAGAGAGACCCCGACTAAGCACACATACAAACACACACACAGAGAGAGAAAGACAGATACAGAGAGGCATGTACCAAGTGAATTTTTGACACATGAGTAGACAAGAATAGCTCTTAGAGAGATCGGAACACCAAACCATCTTAGCTGTCTCCTAAAAAATCTGTATGCGGGTCAAGAAGCAACAGTTAGAACCCTGTATGGAACAACTGATTGGTTCAAGATCTAGAAAGGAGTACAACAAGGCTGTCTGCTGTCACCCTGCTTGTTTAACTTATATGCTGAGCACATGAGAAATGCCGGGCTGGATAAATAACAAGGTGGGAATCAAGATAGGTGCGAGAAATACCTCAAATATGCAGATGATACCACTCTAATGGCAGAAAGCAAAGAGGAACTAAAGAGCCTCTTGATGATGATGAAGGAGGAGAGCGAAAGAGCTGGTCTAAGAGTAAATATTAAAAAACCTAGGATCATGGCATCTGACCCCATTACTTCATGGCAAACAGAAGGGGAAAAGGTGGAAGCAGTGACAGATTTCCTCTTCTTGGACTCCAAAATCACTGCAGACAGTGACTAAAGCCATGAAATCAGAAGATGATTGCTTCTTGAAAGCAGTTACAAACCTAGACAGTGTGTTGAAAAGCAAAGACATTACTCTGCCAACAAAGGTCCATATGGTCAAGGCTATGGTCTTCCCAGCGGTCATGTACAGTTGTGAGAGTCGGACTGTAAAGAAGGCCGAATGCCAAAGAATTGATGCCTTCTAACTGTGGTACTGGAGAAGACTCCTGAAAGTCCCTTGGACAGCAAGGAGATCAAACCAGTCAGCCTTAAGGGAGATCAACCCTGAATAGTCACTGGAAGGACCGAAGCTAAAGCTGAAGCTTCAGTATTTTGGTCATCTGATGCAAACAGATGACTCACAGGAAGAGTCCCTGATGCTGGGAAAGACTGAGGGCAGAAGGGGAAAAGGGCGTCAGAGGATGAGATGGCTAGATGGCATCACTGATTGCAATGGACATGAACTTGGGCAAACTCCGGGAGATGGAAGACAGGGAGACCTGGAGCGCTGCAGTGCATGGGGTCACAAAGAGTCAGACACGAGTGGGTGGCTGAACAACAGCAACCAACAGTAAAAGACATTTCTAAAAACTCACAAAGCTCTTTTCCTCGGTTTATTTTCTTCTTTGTTTATAACAGTATATGTGCTTAGAAAATTGTGCCCTTAAATGTAGTTTAATGGGAATGGAAAGAAGGTGGTTAAAGCCATGCCATTCAATTCTTTGAAATTCTTCTGAAGTACATGCTAAGATCACAGAGTAACCATTTATCAAAGCTAAATTTAAAATTATATCAATTGAAAACCCAGTTAAACTCTATTGTAATTTACTTAAGTGCAAAGAATTAGAAACCATTAGATTTGCATAAAGATTGTACCCAGACATTAGTCATTTACTTTCTCAGTGGTTGTGACATATTCTAAAAAGACTTTCTTAGGACTTACATGTTAGCTGCTAATTATACTAATTGTACTCTTGTTTTTGCTGAAAGACACCTTGTTTAACCTGAAATACTTAGAAAGATTTGGAGAAATTAAAATATCTATTTCAACACCCTACTACCAAGATACTTGTTATAAATTATTTTATTAAGTATATATTTTGGTACAAATCTTAAGTTACTTAAATCCCTAAAACTATGCTTAGGGAAATAATGGAATAAAATTTCAGTTGGTCTTCTCAACCACATCTTCAACAGTCTTAGTCATTTAATGAGGAAGTAACCTTTCTGCAGAAAGTGTCAACTAAATTGATAGCTCAAACTACAGCAGAAGTGGCAAAAAAAAAATATGAAAAGATGCTCAACATCATGTGTCATTAAGAAAATGCAAATTTAAACAATTATAAGATACCACTTATTTGCCTATTATAGTAACTAAAAACCGAAACACTGACACCATCAAATACTGGTGAAGACATGAGGCAAAACACGAATTCTCATCACTGTGGGTGGGGATGCAAAATGGTACTGCTACTTTGGAAGACAGTTTCTTACAAAGCTAAACATCGTCTCACATCAGTACATGACTGCTGGAAAAAACCATAGCTTTGACTAGAGGGACCTTTGTCAACAAAGTGATGTCTCTGCTCTTTAATACACTGTCTAGGTTTGTCATAGCTTTTCTTCCAAGGATCAACTGTCTCTTAATTTCATGGCTGCAGTCACTGTCCGCAGTGATTTTGGAGCTGCAGAAAATTAAGTGTTTCACTGTTTCCATTGCTTCCCCATCTATATGCCATGAAGTGATGGGCCCGGATGTCATGATCTTCGTTTTTTTGAATGTTGAGTAAAGCCAGCTTTTTCACTCTCCTCTTTCACTTTCATCAAGAGGATCTTTAGTTCTTCACTTTCTGCCATAAAGGTGGTATCATCTGCATATTTGAGGTTATTGATATTTCTCCCAGCAATCTTGATTCCAGCTTGTGCTTCATTCAGCCCAGCATTTTGCATGATGTACTCTGTCAAACCATAGAACTATACAACTGTACAACAGTAAAGTGAACCCTAATGTAAATGATGGGCTTTAGTTAATAATAATGTATCATAATTGGTTAATCAATGGGAGTAAATATACCACACTAATACAAGATGTTACTAATAGGTAAAACTGTGGAGAGGGCTAGAAAGGAAATGTATACATGAGAATTCTCTGTACTTCCTGTTCAAGGTTTCTGTAAAATCAAAACTTCTTTAGAAAATAAGGGATGGTATGGGGAGGGAGGAGGGAGGAGGGTTCAGGATGGGGAACACATGTATGCCTGTGGTGGATTCATTTCGATATTTGGCAAACCAATACAATATTGTAAGGTTTAAAAATAAAATAAAATCAAAAGTAAAAAAAAAAAAATCTACAAAAGATCTCAAAAAAGAAAAAATAGAAAGAACCCTGAACAGTCTTTAAAAGAAAAAGTCATAGAGAGTAGGGCACAAGAAATCAAAGAATGTCACAGGCAGAGGACAGTATGGACTAAGGCTGGTGATGAGAGACAGCAGTTCACAGTCTCAGAACTGCATTGAGTGCAAAGGGTTATGGGAGCAGATGGAAATCTGACTCATAAGACGTTGTACACTGTGTCTCTTAGTCAAGTCAGCTTGAGCTGCTGTAACAGAATATGACAGACCAGGGGGCCTATAAACAACAGGAATTTATTTCTCACAGTTAGGGTTAGGAGGCTAGGAAGACCAAGATCAAGGAGCTGGAGGACTTGGATTCTGATGAGAACAAGCTTCCTAGTTCACAGGTGGCCCTCTTCTCCCTGTGTCCTCATGGGGCAGAAGGGGCAAGACCCTCTGAATCTCTTCTATAAGGGCACTAATCCCATTCACAAGGACTTCACTCTCATGACCTAATCACCTTCCAAAGCCCCATCTCCCATACCGTCACACTGGGGATTAGGACTCAATACATGACTTTGGGGAGCACACAAATATTCAATCCATGGTGCCATGTTGAGGAGTTTTCATTTTACCCTGAGGGCAATCAGGAGTCATTCAAGGGTTGTAAGCAGGCAGTGTGACTTGGTGAGTTCTGCTTTAGAAAGAGCCCTCTTGTCACATTATGGAAAATAATATGGTGGGAAGCTTTGGAGAGGCCTTGGTGGTGCTGTCTCCTGTTTTCCTTACTCATCATTTGAGCCTCCAGATTTGCACCCTGCCCTGCTTTGTGCTCAAGGCTGTCCATGGGGTCTGCATCTTGGGGGTTCCCTCAATACGGCTTTCAATTGGGTTTGGCCAGAAGGAGGTGCCAGTGGAAGGCAGGAGAAGGGGAGGAGAAAAGGAACTGCCTTCCCCACTTTGATGCTGCACTCCCTTCCAGATCCCCCTCTCCACCACAACAGCTTCCTCTGGGGCTCTCACTGGGCTTTGGGAGCACAGTGTCCTCACAGGGTCCCTTGGCTAGGACTGGTAATGGTATCCAACACCCCTGTTCCCTGGGTACCTCTCTCTGGCTCATTTGCTTCCTTAGCCCTGACCACACCCCCAACATTGCCTTCCCATTGAAGGCTTTGTTCAAACTGTCTGGGGTGAAATTTATTTTCCTATTAAACTCAACTGATACTGTTGCCTTAACTTGGGTAGTGGTTAGACAAAAGGAAATCCCTGTAGAGGTGCTTAGGGGATGAACTTGACAGCAAAACTTGGACACAGCAGGGACAGAAAGGGAAGTGCAGGTAGGAAAAAGTACAACCATTGTGTGCAATGACGCTTAGCCTGGACCCCCGGGTGGGTGGTGATGCCATTTTCTGGCTTTATCTTGGTGCTGCTTCTTGATGCTGGTGATTTAGGAGAAACCACAATTAGAGTGACCATAACTTGAACATTAGTAAAAATTGCTTTTTGCTGGCATGTTGCTGCTGCTGCCGCTGCTAAGTCGCTTCAGTCATGTCCGTCTCTATGCGACCCCATAGACGGCAGCGCACTAGGCTGCCCCGTCCCTAGGATTCTCCAGGCAAGATCACTGGAGTGGGTTGCCATTTCCTTCTCCAATGTGTGAAAGTGAAAGTGAAGTCGCTCAGTCGTGTCCGACTCTTAGCGACCCAATGGACTGCAGCCCACCAGGCTCCTCCGTCCATGGGGTTTTCCAGGCAAGAGTACTGGAGTGGGGTGCCATTGCCTTCTCCGTGCTGGCATGTTACAGTCACTTTTAAAACATACAGTTCAGTGATTCACTTCGCTTAAGAGCCAGTAACTCTCCAGGCCTATTTAAAGATTTCTGAAAACATCTGTCCTCGATTAAATAACAGATACTACTTACAGACCATGTCTGTTTTCAAGGGTTTCAGAGCAGTAATTAATCAGGCAAATGAAAAAGCACAGACCTCATCTTTTTATCCAATTAGAGAAACCTCTTTAAGTCTAGGGCACCAAACTGTTTGGTTTTACTGAAATGCATTGTGATGAGTGACTGGTTTTATATCTTAGAAAATATCAATATTTACTTTAAACTTACAGCTAAATTAAAGAAAAACAAAGTTTATGAGTTAACTGTCACAGAATATATGGAGACTGCTATTGGGTGGCTACTGCAGGGCACCATGAGCAAGACGACGGACTCCCAAGCTCTTGGGCTCCCCTCCAGCTGGGGACATTTCGGGTTTCCTCCCTGGCACTTTGCCTTTCTGTCTCCCATCCATCATCCACACATGATGGGCTTGCTGCCACCGCTGCTCCTTTACCCTCAGGTCCTAGGCTGTCCTCCTTCCTCCATATCCATCTACGCCCCACACTGCCTTAAAAACATCACTCCAAATACCAATTCCAGGAAGCCCTGTTATAGAGCCACCACAGGACTTTACTTCCTTTACTCAGCAGGTGCAAGAGCTATTCTCGGACTTAATCTGAACTGCCAACTTTCCAGGTAATTAAATTGCTCTAGTCTAACAAAGTCAGCTGAGGCTAATGGGTTGCCCTATTTCCCCAATGACTTCCAGAACGCACCAAAGATTCACTCCAGCCTAGTCCTGGAAGGGGTGGTAGACTACTTGTACATCAGGAGGCTGAGACCCTCAGTGTTTGGTGGTGTCAGAACCAGAACTCACCCTTGAAATTCCTAATCCAAAACTCTTTCCATTCAACTCTCAGATGAGAAGTTGGCTGGGTCTGTACTTTTGGTCATTAATCTACCTCCGTCTCAGCTGGACACATCTGCTGTGGAGGAATTCCCAGGAGTAAAACGAAGTACAAACAAAAAATATCATAACTATTTGAAATAAAAGTTGTCTGTACTATACTGAAGGAAACAACTGTTCTCATAATTTAAAAATTAAGAAAACACCCACACATATGAATAAATTCTACTTCTTTTCATATTATAAAAGCAGAACATGCTTACTGAGGATAGAAAAGAATGTTAAAATAACCCATAATCACATCACCCACAGACTTGCTAGCATTTTACTATTATTTCCTCCAAGTTTTTTTTAATCTCTTCATGGCAAAAAAATTAATTTTAATTTTCTCCTCATATATAAATGAGAAAGTCATTTTAATTTTGAAAATCTCAAACATATTAAAAATCATACTGCTGCTGCTGCTGCTGCTAAGTTGCTTCAGTCATGTCCGACTCTGTGCGACCCCATAGATGGCAGTCCACCAGGCTTCCCCGTCCCTGGGATTCTCCAGGCAAGAACACTGGAGTGGGTTGCCATTTCCTTCTCCAATGCATGAAAGTGAAAAGTGAAAGTGAAGTCGTTCGGTTGTGTCCGACTCTAGCGACTCCATGGACTACAGCCTACCAGGCTCCTCCGTCCATGGGATTTTCTAGGCAAAAGTACTGGAGTGGGGTGAAATCATACTATATGTACTCAAAAAGGTATAAAATAGAATAACAGAAAAGAAAGATAGCATCTTGTGTCAAGGACGTGGGTAAAATGATTTTTTGTGAAGGAAAGAATAGAAGGTACTTCCTAATTTATGGTTATTCACATGGGATTCTGTTAAAGTGTACTTTAAGCCTCAGGATGGTCGTTCTGGGGCTCCATGCACTTGTGCTCTGTCTGGTCATTGCTTTGCATACTCTCAGGGTCTTGGAATCTTCTGGAAGGCAGCCAGAGACCCCAGCTGACAGTTGATGGCCTTGTCTGATGGCCCAATAGCAGGGACCATTAACCACTCTCTGGTCTCCTTTGTATCCCGTGAAGTTCAAGCCAGGTCAGAGGAAGGGACAGGCTCAACAGGGGGCCACAGAGGGCACTCGTTTAGTTAAGAGGGGTTCTGTGTTCTCATCTCTAAAAGCATAACTGCAGAAAAGAGCGGCCACACCAATCATCCACAAAACTGAAAATGGACCTCTCTACTGAGTTGCAAGTGTGGGCCAGGTCCTGGGCAAATGTACTATAAATCCAAAAACACAAAGGGTCCCCAGGCTGAGGGAAGACGTGGGGTCACATTGACGCAGATGCCCAGATTTCACTGAGTTTTCTAATCACCCAGCGACGCGGGAGACCTAGGTTCGATCCCTAGGTAACAAAGATCCCCTGGAAAAGGGTATGGCAACCCACTCCGGTATTCTCGCCTGGAGAACTCCATGGACAGAGGAGCCTAGTGGGGTATAGTCCACAGGGTGGCAAAGAGTAGGATACAACTGAGCAACTAAAACACATTTGCAGGAATTTAGCTCCTCCCCACTCCAGGGCTCTCCAAGGGCAGAGGTGGGATGCTCATCAGTGCCCAGGAACCCTGACAGGGTCCCTGGTGAGGAGGCAATCTGGAGTAAGGGTCAAGAGTGGTGGCTCTGGCATCTGATGACCTGGATTCAGATACAGGCTTCCCTGCTCTTTGAAAGCAAAGCTTTCCTGTGAATCCTTTCTTAAGCTGAAATGGTGTAAAGTGAAGAAGCAATTACCTTAGGACACATCTTGCTAATGGATGCACAAAATTCAGTTGGGATAAAGCACAGATGCTCACAGACACAGTCCAAAGCTATGGTGGTTTGATGCTGAGACACTGAGCGTAGTTCCTGGGGAAGGAGGCTGGTGGTACCACTCTCTGCTGGGGGTGCATGCTGCCTCTATAACTGCTCAAGGCAAAACAAACACTAAACTCGACTTGCACTTTTTACCTGTTTTCTTATAAATGGAAATCCTCTTTATATTTCTTTCAGTTTGCAAAAACAGATACTAATGGAGGTTTTTCATAAAAGCAAAGTGGCATAAAGCAAACATTCAAAAAGCAGGGTAGACCTGTACAGGTCCTGCCAGTTACTCTCTATCACAGTGGAGGAATTATTTAATCCCTTTTTGCCTCTGTTTCCCATCTGTAAAACAGGGATTATAAATATACCAGTGGTTGTTGTCATAAGATTGCTGTGACCATTAAAAGTGATCCTGTATGTAAAGTGTTGGCAGAGTAAGGGAACCTGTGACTTTCAGTTGTTACAGTACCTAAAGGGCTCACCCTTCACCCCCTACACTCACTCATTTCATGTCCCCCTACTCTGCCCCCCACCAACACCACCCCCCCGACCCAGGTTTCTGAACTTCCTGAAAATGCTGATCTCCCAGACACAGCCCTCTTCTTTCAGCAGCCCTGGAAGCCAGGGCAGAATGCCACAGCAGGAAGCAGATGGAGTGGGGGCTCCAAAACAGCCCTCCTTGTGCCTAGACTTGCATGGTCGTTCACTCAGTCAAGTCTTTCAGCCATTCCCTCTCTTTCTACTGGATCTCAAACCGGTGGGAACAAAGCCTTTTCTTATATGGCTCCTCTGAATAACTCCTATGGCCCCTCTGTGTGAATCTTCAAAGCTGACACAACCCTGTGTCCGGGCATGGATTTCCAGCCCACCTGCCCCTTTAGATAGGATCTCTTTACTGTGAAAACCTGGACCATGTAGCCGGCATGGGAGGGCGGTGTCCATGCCACCACCCCCTTCATTCTTCTCCTCTCCTTTCTCCCCGTCACCAGCACCCTACCCCAAACTACCCCTCCCCTTTTCCTGAGCCTCCTCGTGAAGCAACATGAACCATACAAACTTTAATGCATGTCAGCTCATGCAAACAGACACTTGGACGGGAGTAAGGAATATCAATTACACATTGTAATTATACAGAATGTCAACCAGGGTTCATCCAGTTTACCCTATTAATATGTATTATCTCATTTAATCCACTTGGCACTCTTACGAGTAAATTTTATTATGATGTTCACTTCTCAGATGAGGCCAGAGAAGTGATCTACCAAATGTAACACAGTGACAAGTAGCAGGGATTATCACACTCAGGCATGTTTTGCATATTATGCTTATAACCACTGGTCAGATATGTGTGTGTGCACGTGGGAATGCTCAGTCGTGTCTGATTCTTTGTGACCCCATGGACTGTAGCCCACCAGCTTCCACTGTTCATGGAATTTTCCAGGGCAAGAATACTGGAGATGGTTGCCATTTCCCACTCCAGTGGATCTTCCTGATCCAGGGATCAACCCCGTGTCTTTTGTGTCTCCTGCATTGGCAGACAGATTCTTAATCACTTAGCACCACCTAGTCAAATATATCATAGCTAATATGATCCAACTTCCCAATGGTTAAAACAAGAGCTACTCAAAGCAATCAAATATTAAGATGCAATCAGATATTATCAAAGCATAGTTATACAAAGAATTCTGTGAAATAAATAAAATATGAATCAATATATTTATCAAAAGTGATCAAAGTATAATTAGGATGGATAATCAAATCAATCATGTATTACTATGCATTAGCATTTTCAACATCTAATCATAGAGCACGTAATCAAAATATAATGGCAACAGGACTAATAAGCCACTCTTCAAAGTTTCTCATGTAAAAAAATCCAACATTCTTATCCACCTAGAGCCAGGTCCAAACTTTCTAAAGACTCTGATGGGTGTTGCTTGGGATCCTGCCCTGATCCCACAAAGATCCCTCTAATTAGGGTGCCCCCAAATTTTATACTTTAAGTTTGAGAGTGAGAGAGGAGTTTATTAGTACTTGCATGCTGTGCTCAGCCGCTTAGTCATGTTTACTCTGCAACACTATGGACTGTGGCCCACCAGGCTCCTCTGTCCATGAGATTTTTCCAGGCAAGAGTACTGGAGTGGATCACCATTCCCTGCTCCAGGGTGTCATCACAACCCAGCGACTGAGCTTCCGTCTCCTGCATTGCAGGTGGATTCTTTACCACTGAGCCACCTGTATATTTATATCACGTCAGTAGGTTCTAGGCAAACATGAACATACGGACAGCCTACCTGTAATCAGCTCTGGTTCATTCCATTTAATGCAATTCATGCCAAATTTAAAAACATAGTTACTAAGCCTATTTTTTTGCAGAATTGATGCCAGATATTAGAATTATAATACGCAGCAAAATGTCGTTTCTGGCCTCATATTTTCTACTAGGAAAGACAGACAATAGCTATTAAGAAATTAAGCTACAGTGTCATAAGGTCTCTGGTGGGGACAAAATAGAGCACTATAGCAGCATAGATAGCATTGTTGCAATTATCTGCTGCTACATGGACTTCCCTGGTGCCTCAGTGGTAAACAATCTGCAATGCATGAGACACGGGAGATGTGGGTTGATTTCTGGGTTGGGAAGATCCCCTGGAGGAGGGTATGGCAACCGACTCCAGTATTCTTCCTTAGAGAATCCCCATGAACAGAGGAACCTGGTGGGCTACAGTCCATAGAATCACAAAGAGTCGGATGCAACTGAAGCGACTGAGCTCATACGCACACACTGCTATGTAACAAACCACCCCCAGAAACTAGTGGCTTAAAACAACCACCATTTCATTATAGCTCATGGTTTTGTCATCACAAGTACACTCAGTTGGGTGATTCTATTCATCATGGCATACACGGAGGTCACTCACTGGTATGCATTTGACGGGTGGGCTGTTCTGGTGGGTACAAGGCAGCCCAGCCATATGCCTGGCATCTTAGTAGAGATGGCCAGAAGGCTGAGCCCAGCTGAAACAGTCCACTGAGGCATCCGCACGTGGCCTCTCCAGCTGGGTGACCTTGGGTACTTGGATTCCTTACATGGCATCTCAGGGCTCCAAAAGTGAATATTTCTAGCAAATAAGGTGAAAATTACATGAACTTTTATGACTTTTCAGAGAAGGCAATGGCACCCCACTCCAGTACTCTTGCCTGGAAAATCCCATGGATGGAGGAGCCTGGTAGGCTGCAGTCCTTGGGGTCTCGAAGAGTCGGACACAACTGAGCGACGTCACTTTCACTTTTCACTTTCATGCATTGGAGAAGGAAATGGCAACCCACTCCAGTGTTCTTGCCTGGAGAATCCCAGGGGCAGGAGAGCCTGGTGGGCTGCTGTCTATGGTGTCACACAGAGTCGGACACGACTGAAGTGACTTAGCAGTAGCAGTTATGACCTTTAGCTTTAGAAGTCACCTGCACCCTACTCTACTGACTGAACCAGTCACCAGTACACCCAGACTCAAGGGGAGGTGACATGGTATCCTCCTCTCTAAGGATCAAGTGTCAAAAAATTTGCAGCCTTCTTTAAAAAATAGCTTTAGAAATGAAAGCCAGTCTGAGGACAGGGGAAGGACTCTTCAGCTCAAAGAGAGAGCAGAGGGATGAGTGGAGCTTTGCAAAGGCCCCTGAGATGAAAGACAGCGTGGATTGTTCAGGGAAGTGAAAGTAGTGAAGCAGGAAGTGTAAGGAGGGAATGGAGGAGAAATTTGCACTGAAAGAGATGTGCACCGCATCAGCACAGTAAGTTCAGAGTGTGGCACATAGAAGGTGTGTAATAAGCGGGAATGAATTAACAGGTGAATAAAAGAATAAACATTATAGACTGGGAAGAGCAGCATGATAGTTCACTGCAGTATTTTCCGACTTCTTCAAACAGACACCTCAGGAAAAATCATATTTGGCATCACAACCTAGTACACACAAGCACATAAGGGTGTGTGTGTGTGTGTACACAATGGAAATGAAAGTTTCAAGAAACAATATCTACCCATATTATAGGTAATAAACTCTGAAATCTTCTAATCTAACACTGTTTCATTATTTTCCAAATGTTGGTCATAACCCACTGAGCTGATTTAAGGCTCACCAAGGCCTAGAGACCCACAGCTGAAAGCCAGTTGCCCGAAGCAAATAGTTTAGAGACTGAGGGTTAAATCAAGGCCTGATTCCAGTAAATATGACTTGAGCAAGACACACTTATCTACTTCACTTCTGTAATGTTTTTCACAAAGTTGTGAGATAAAAAAAAGTCAACAAAAAGCTACTGAGGTCTATAAGGCATAAAATATGTAGGTTTCCTCTATTTCCTTTCTTCCCTTTTCCCCCTAATCCTGGGAATCTGACTTTCTGGGGAGCATCGTGATTTTCAAGCTGTGGGTGGGGCTGGAAGTCTCCAGAAACTGGACAGGCAGAGGGATGCCCGCTGTTCGCCTGCCTGTCAGATCCCTCATCTTCCTCTTCTTGGGGGCTTCCCACCATGTGCTCAAACTTCAGGAGGTTGACCCTAACCAGCCTCCCTGGTCTCTGGCTTCTGTTTTGGTTTGACTAAAGGACAGGAATCAAGATTGCCAGGAGAAATATCAATAACCTCAGATACGCAGATGACACCACACTTATGGCAGAAAGCAAAGAAGAACTAAAGACCCTCTTGATGAAAGTGAAAGAGGAGAGTGAAAGAGTTGACTTAAAACTCAACATTCAGAAAACTAAGATCATGGCATCTGGTCCCATCACTTCATGGCAAATAGATGGGGGAAGCAATGGAAACAATGACAGACTTTATTTTGGAGGGGCTCCAAAATCACTTCAGATGGTGACTGCAGCCATGAAATTAAAAGACACTTGCTCCTTGGAAGAAAAGCTATGACCAACCTAGACAGCTTATTAAGAAGCAGAGACATTACTTTGCCAACAAAGGTCCATGATTTTTCCAGTAGTCATGTATGGATGTAAGAGTTGGACTATAAAGAAAGCTGAGCACCGAAGAATTAATGCTTTTGAACTGTGGTGTTGGAGAAGACTCTTGAGAGTCCCTTGGACTGCAAGGAAATCCATCCAGTCCATCCTAAAGGACATCAATCCTGAATATTCATTGGAAGGACTGATGTTAAAGCTGAAACTCCAATACTTTGGCCACCTGATGCGAAGAACTGACTCATTTGAAAAGACCCTGATGTTAGGAAAGATTGAAGGAAGGAGGAGAAGGGGTCGACAGAGGATGAGATGGTTAGATGGCATCACTAACTCAGTGGACATGAGTCTGAGTAAGCTCCAGGAGTTGGTGATGGACCTGGAAGCCTGGCATGCTGCAGTTCATGGGGTCACAAAGTGTCACACACGACGAAGTGACTGAACTGAACTGAACTGAACTGAAAGGACAGGAAGAAAAAGAAACAAGAGGCTCAACCTTCCACTCCTCCCTGCCCAGCCACAGAGTCGGCAGCGGCTGCATCCCATTATGGCCACAGTTTCCATCTCATGGGTTCAGTAACATTGCCCCACCCCAGCTTCATCAAGCCTGGGGACAATAATAGGTACCACCATTGCCAGTTCTGGGGAGCATCACCTCCTCTGGGGGCTCCCTTGAGTAAGTGGCCCCTTCAATAACTCTCCCCAGTTAGACCTTCCAAGCACGCCATGTGTCCCTTACGTGATCCTGGCTAATACAAGAGGTTTGTGAAAACAGGCCTAGGACCCCCTGCACTTGTGGACATGGAAACCAAGAGAGAGGATCAGGGGGCTGGGTGACAGCCTTGCTGGGCACCCTACACCCCCCACAGTGTGTTTATCCCCTCACCACCTTAGGCAGACTATGATTTCAAAGCCAAAGGTGAGGCCTGCTCCCCAATCCCACACTCTCTCCCTGTCTGAGCTATTACCTGAAGTTACTGACACCAAAGACAGAGTGGTCAATCAGGTGATCAGGCATCAGAAACCTTGAAATGAACACGATTTGGTTTCAGGTGGGATCCAATTTGGAGGGTCAGCTCCCTTACACTCTGAATAAGTGGGACCTTGAGAAGGAGATATGTGTGTGTGTGTGTTTGAGAGAGAAGGAGAAAGTGTGTGTGTGTGTGTGTGTGTGCTGGGGAGGAAGGGGGACAGTGTCACCTTTAAGGATAAAAGAGATGTCAAAGCAGAGTTGCACAAGGGGAAGACAAGCAGATGATAACACAGTGCTGCCTCCTGCTCTGGGTAACCTTCTCAACCGTAAGGGATAAAGCTCCACCTCTTCCTGGCCCCTAAAATCCCAGGACTCAGCCCACCTCCCTAGCCCAGCAGCTGGGACCTGAAGCTCCTCCTGGCCGTGAGGCCCACCACTGACCCTGTTCTCTCCCATCCTTTTCTGCCTCCCCTCTTTCCCCTTCTCCTTCCTTCCAAGTTCTTATACTGTTACTTTGGGAAACAATATTCTGAATATGCAGTACTCAACCAACTAAAATCAAGATGATTTTCCAAAGCTGTTTGTTAAGCCCTTAATGGCAGGTGCAACATTGGGCTGGCTCTCAAATATTAGTCATTTGTACATCACCTCTGCAAATTTTCCTGTGTCCAAACCATCAGTGTTTTTAAAAATTTCATTTGAAATTTATTGTTGATGTGCTTATTTCTATCATTTCTGCCTTAATCTTTTTTAATATTCTTTGAGTTTATTTGCTATTATTATTATTTTTTTTATTTCCATGCCAAACTGCTTGCTGGGATCTTAATTCTCTGACCAGAGATCAAACCTGTGCCCCTGCAGTGGAAGCACAAAGTCTTAACTACTGGACCTCCAGGGAAGTCCCTGAATAATCAGTATATTTTTTCTTTAAATTAACTAGTTAACTTCAACTTTATTTCAGCCTCATTCTAAACAGACAAATTAGTGAAATTACAGACTTGATGTGCCCATGGTAGTTTTTATCTTATTAGAATTAAAATATTTATAAAACATAATGCCATAAAATAAATATATTAAGAGAAAAATATTTGTTCACATCCCCCTTAAACTCGCCACACTTACCACCAATGGTGTGTACACCATATTTGGAGACATATTGCTAAAAAAGAGATTTCTTTAGGAGTACAAGGCACAGTCTTCACAGTCACAAAGTTTTCCATCTTGTGAGAGATAAAAGGAGAGGAAGATTTCACAGGAAGCAGTTAGAAGATGAACAAGGCAGACTAATTAAATCCCAAAGCGTGTGGCCAAGGCAGGGAAGAAATGGAGAGGTCAGAGAAACAGAGAAGTCAGTGGGGGAGAGGGGCTGCCTGCGAGAAAGCATGAAGCCACACTGAATATATTGATTTGGAGGTGAGACTTAAACTCCTCTGCTGCTGTTGTTGCTGCTGCTAAGTCGCTTCAGTCGTGTCCAACTCTGTGCGACCCCATAGACGGCAGCCCACCAGGCTCCCCTGTCCCTGGGATTCTCCAGGCAAGAACACTGGAGTGGGTTGCCATTTCCTTCTCCACTGCATGAAAGTGAAAAGTGAAAGTGAAGTCGCTCAGTCATGTCCGACTCTTAGCGACCCCATGGACTCCAGCCTACCAGGCTCCTCCATCCATGGGATTTTCCAGGCAAGAGTACTGGAGTGGGGTGCCACTGCCTTCTCCTCTAAAGGCCCCCAAAGCTGCAAGGCAAATGGCGAACTCTTCAGCACACCCACCCCCTCAAGAACTGCCTCTGTCCCCCCTAGGGTCTGGGATCTCAGGCTCTCCCAACTGTGTGTCTTTCTGCCAATACACCCGTCCTCTCTCCCTCCCCAATTCGTCTGCACTCACTACTCCCTGTGCCTGCAAGACCCTCCGCACTTCTGTCTTTCAGTCCATTTCTATCCAGTCTTTTTTATTCAAGGTAAATTTTCTTTACTAGAGTATAGTCACTCAGTCGTGTCCAACTCTCTTGTGACCCACCTCCCCCAACCATGGACTATTGCCCACCAGGCTCCTCTGTCCATGGAATTCTCCAGGCAAGGATACTGGAGTGAGTAGCCATTCCCTTCTCCAGGGGATCTTCCCAACCCAAGAATCGAACCCAGGTCTTTTTGCATTGAAGGCAGATTCTTTGCCACCTGAGCCACCCTTGCTAATCCTAAGTTTGTTTTCTACACCTGTGACTTTATTCAATATTTTAAACTCAGTTCAAACGTCCTTTCCTCTCTCATGATAGCGTGGAAATCATGACTGTGCAAACTAGAAAGGAGTTACTTCCTCTGGGTGTTAGCATAAAATGCAACCCTTCCCTGGGTGTATGTCGTGCTGCATCAGGGTCCTTGGGCTGGGTTTCTGTCCCCTGGCTTGGCACCCTTGTGCAGTGCACAACATAAACGGCAGCCCTGCCTCCTCCCCACCACACAACCCAGGTAGAGGCAGCTGCATTCCCATCTCCATGTCCGCTGATTTATTCATGTCCTCCAATAAACAGTCAACAACTGAGGAGGGAAAGGGCCTCATCCGCCTCTGTATCTCTGGCAGCTGAGAACTCATGAGGTAGAGCAGAACAAATATTTGTTGGGTAAATAGTGATCAATCAACAAATTCTTGTTGGAATAATCTGAAATTGGAGTTTTAACTCTGCCTTTCCACATTGCCCAATACATAAATTGTGCTACCTTCTTATATAATGTGAGCAGAAAATACACATTGTGCAGTGAACAACAATGACAAATCTTCCCCAGAAAGAAGAATGGCCTGCCCCTCCCTCTAGCCCATGGATGCACCAGTTGCTTAGGGAAAGGACTATCCCTGGGCCAACTAAAGAATGTCACTTGCCATCTAGTTCTACAAGAATGAAATCACCAACTACTGTAGTCACCGATCTTCAACCCACCCTGAAAGGACTTCGAGGTGGAGACATATCAGGAATGAGGCCCTCTGTGCTTGGGGGGAAACTGGAGAACAGACCATCAGATAGTAGGATATTTCCAGGAGAAAATGTAAAGAGTCCAAATTCTTACATCTCCTCATGCCTAGAGAAGCATTAAAATCATTAACAGTGACATCTGTTCCTAGTGACTAGCAGCAGCCTTCTGAAACCACAGAATACATCTCGGGACTTGGTAAAGCAGGTTCTTCTGTCTCAGTGCAGAAAGAACTCAATGAAAGGCAGAGTGACAGGTAAGGAAAGAGACACTTGTGAAAGACACAAGTGGATGGGCAAGGTAGTACCACCCCAAGAACTTAGTGGGCTACAGTTTTATAATCAAAGGAAAAGTGGGAGTTGAGGGAGAAGACCACCTTCTTCCTCACTCTCGAATAGACATCAAACTTCCATTATTAGTTCCTCCTTCACGTCGGGCAGCAGTTTTCTGGTCCCTATACAGTCAGACTGATCTCGGATGGCCTCGGGCAGCAGTGGTTTGAAGCAGGGTTGGGGTTTTCCAGCCACAGGTTGAAGTCAGGCCATGACAGTGAGAGCTCTGAATCCTAGACCACTGACAAGGCCCTGGCCCATCAACTGCATAGAAATGGATTTCCACAAAGAGACAGAAAGTAGTGAAACAAGTAAAGTGCTTACTAGGAGGAAAAAGAGTATAGTACATGTGGATAGACACAGAAGCAGGCTCAGAGAGATAGTAGTCAAACTATGAGGTAGTCTGAATCACTTTGATGGAACATTTCTTCCAGATTTACTTTGACCAACCCTCTTGCTTTGCCTGACTCTGAGTCTATAATTCATGTATCTCAGGGCCCTCCCATGTATACATGCATCTCTTAGTCCAGATGGATTCCAACAAAAAGGCTTATGGGCAGTTGGCATGGCTCACTGCAGGGTGGCGCCTCCTCCCTTTTTGACCTCCCAGGAGCTTTTCTGTGCATGTGTAGTCAGGGAGGTCTCCTGATTTTAAGAGTGAGAAATATGTGGTCTCTTCGATCCGGGCAGGACCCAGCCTCTTCCCTTGATTTCGTTTTCATCTTGGAGTATCAGTCTACAGAGAACAAACTCCAGCTGTTTGCCCCAGGAGCCCATCTATCTCCTGCCTCAAAACCAGGACTGTCATGACGCTATTCAAATCAGCAGAAGGGTGGTTTTGAACCAGAAGCAGAACATACACTAAAATATAGTAAATCATCTCAGGTTTCAGCATGTTATCTTATCTCTATGTTTCTGTTTTTGGTGAACCTGGAGAAGCATGTCCTAGGAATTATTAACTTACTTCCTGTGGGCAGGATGTGGGGCTCATGGCACCATTGTTTTATTTTGGGGGGGCAAGTCTCATGCTCCTGCTACATGGCTTTGTTGTTAAACAACCTGCTTTCTTGACTGATGATTAACTTACATGGGTCTCTCATACTTTTTCTCTATTTACAATCTATATTTCTTTCTCTATATTACAATATTTACAATATTTTCTCTATTTACAATCCTCTGGTTGGACTATTTAATCGCCCACTCCATCCGTGTATTCTGCCCCTGTCACTTCCACTGAGATGTGTGTTGGATGCATGTACCCTCTTCACCAAAATCACATATGTAATGACCTTTGGAGCAGTTCCTCAAAGCTGTCTGAGAGGCTGTCTCCTGGGCTATAGGCTACAGAGCCTTAAAGAAACTGAACTCACAGCTCCCACATTGTGTTTTTTTTCCAGTCGACACCTGTCTTGAGACACCTGTCTCATTCCATGCTATGACCTTACCCATGCCCATTCCATTACTTATAGTTAAATAATGATGGGTAGAAATATAGGGGTTTAGTAGACCTAACACTGTAATAAAAGCAAAATTTACATGATGCCTCAGTGAAAAAAATAATCTATTTTGTCACTTTTACTGCTCACATTGTGATCTTGAGCCCCCTCTCCTATTGATTGTAGAAAAGAAACTTAAACTTGCAAGTTAAAAATAGTTCAATCTCTTCTCATTTAAAGCAGACCCTCTCCATCTAACTCAGTCTTCTCAGTGTTCACTTGATTCAAAGACTGACTTTTCTGTCAGGGCTCTATCCTTTTTCCAAAAGTCTGGCCAGAGTGCCAGGGGAAGCTCACACATCCTCATGATGGCCCTACTGTGGTGTGGCTAGTCTACTCTGATTTGTGGGTTCCCATTAAGGCCAACAGGTTCCTTCTTGAGCATCACGTGGGGTGACCCCCCAACTGCTGCAGGCCCATTCTGAGCCCAGATTCTTCCTTCTTCATCGCTCTTCTCCAGCATCCCAGGACACATATTCCCTGGCTTCTCACCTTGGTATCTTCCCCAGCCATTTTATTTTTATTTATAACTTTATTTATTAATTTTGGCTGTCTTGGGTCTTCTTTACTGTGCAGGCTTTTCTCCAGGTGCAAAGTGAGGGCTTCTTATTGTGATGGCTTCTCTTGTTGGTGAGCACTGGCTCTAGGGCTCTCAGGCTTCAGGAGCTGTAACACATGGGCTCAGTAGTTGCCGTTCCCAGGCTTAGAGCACAGGCTCAATAGTTGTGGCACACGGGCTTAGTTGCCCTGTGGCATGTAGAATATTCCCAGACCAGTGGCAGGCAGATTCTTTACCACCGAGCCACCCAGGAAGCTCCCTTTTGCTAACTACACCCTGGGTGCCTCCATGAGGCTCCAGCTCCATGCTAAATATAGAGCTCCTAGAAGGGGCTGACAATTTTCCATGTTATTCTTAAGAAACAGGAACACGAACTGATACACTAGGAACCCGCTTCTCTCTGCACTATATTTTATCACCTCTGCCCCTCTCCCAGGGAGAAGGGCCAGGATCCTCCTGTGAAATTTCAAGCTTCTTTCTTTCCCTTTCATGGATCTCCTTTTTGACTACTGGCTCTCAAAACTGTATAATTTTCCTTATGGCACATCCTGAGTTGTCTGTCTTTGGTTTAAAATACAACTCTCAGTTCAGATCACCAAGTTGAATGCATTCTTTTTCCACTCTTGATATATAAAAGAAGCCTTTGTAATTGATAAATCCCTTTTTTCCTCTCAACAAAGCCCACTTTTCAAGACTGTTGTTTGATTATAGAATTCAAGATCGTGCTTTAAATTCAAAGCTGCACACGATTCCTTCTTTATATTGGGATTCCTGCTAGGGTGCTTCTGGCTAAGTATGGAGAAAGCCCATTCAAGGGTGTGAAGAGGAAACCAGACATACGTATATTCTAACAAGTAGAATCTGTTACATCAGCAAATTTTAAGTCATAAAACCTTCACGACCTGCTAACTTCTGCAACCCTTGCTGAAAGGGTAAAAGGTCAGGTGACCCTAAACTCCTGTTCTGGTATGATTGGACCAAATTCCTTTCCAGCCCAGCTTTTACTGGCTGGTCACTGACTAATCGAGGTTCTCAAGAATATGAACCAAAGAAACACAGATGAGAGCCAGACACAGATTCTGGGCCTCAACGTCAGGTAGAGTCAGAGCCAAGGTCAGCATTTTGGCAGGATAACTTCAAGCACTTGCCCCAGAACCACAGGGAAGTGGAGGAAGCATTGAGCATATGCCCCAAGAAAAGCAAAGCCCAAAGACCTCATGATCCTAGTGAGACAACGCTTGCCTGGCTTTCATAACTCTCCAGGCTGGACTTGATTTGCAAGAGATTCCCTTCCCCCATACTCTCAATAAAGCTTTGTGGATAAATTCTTGCCCCTTACCAAGACCCCTAACTGGAATACTTTAAAAATCCACAGGCACCTTGAGCTAAGGAGTAAATGGAGAACAAGCTTTTGAAGGTGAGAGAGACCATGGACCCTTTGCTTTACCAAACTATTATTTCCTGAGCCATCCCTTGGGAGCTCTAGGTTCAGAACTCAAACACTCAAATCGAGCCAAACTGCTTTTCAGACTCAATAGAGCTTGTTATCCTTTCTTAAGGGGTAGCTGCCCAACCCTCCAGAAGACAGAGGTTTGCCAAAGGTTGGCTACCCAAACATTACTAACACAAATTGTCGATAAGACAAACTGATTTTATCACCTCCTCATTAAGGGAGAATGTCATCTTGCAATGGTTTGGCAGTATTTCTGAGGGAGGAATCAGGGAAGCTCCTTTGCAAAGCAGGGAGCCTGTTAGGATTAGGTAAGGATCATAACACAACAGACCTGGCGGAAATAACAAGCCGAGAATGCTAAGGCATGGGATTCAAAGACGCTCGCGGGCACTCGTTGTCTGTTGATGTTGCTTTCCATTGAAGACTTGGGAAGACTCTTTTGGAAGTTCCTTGATGAACAATCTACTTGCCTGAACAGAAAGACTTCAGGAAAAATAAAGTTTTGCTAAGAAAAGCAGCATTATCTCCACCATAGTTTGGCCTCAGGTCAAATAACAGGGAGGGAACACAGCCCCGCCCTTCAACAGAAAATTGGAGTAAAGATTTACTGAGCATGGCCCGGCCCATCAGAACAAGATCCAGTTTCCCTCTTAGTCAGTCTCTCCCATCAGGAAGCTTCCATAAGCCTCTTATCTTTCTCCATCAGAGGGCAGACAGACTGAAAACCACAATCACAGAAAACTAACCAATCTGATCACATGGACCACAGCCTTGTCTAACTCAACGAAACTATGAGTCATGCCGTGTAGGGCCACCCAAGATGGACAGGTCATGGTGGAGAGTTCTGACAAAACGTGGTCCACTGGAGAAGGGAATGGCAAACCACTTCAGTATTCTTGCCTTGAGAACCCCATGAACAGTATGAAAAGGCAAAAAGACAGGATACTGAAAGATGAACTCCCCGGGTTGGTAGGTGCCCAATATGCTACTGGAGATCAGTGAAGAAATAACTCCAGAAAGAATGAAGAGATGGAGCCAAAGCAAAAACAACACCCAGTTATGGATGTGACTGGTGATGGAAGTAAAGTCTGATGCTGTAAAGAGCAACATTGCATAGGAACCCTGAATGTTAGGTCCATGAATCAAGGCAAACTGGAAGTGGTCCAACAAGAGATGGCAAGAGTGAACATTGACAATTTAGGAATCAGTGAACTCAAATGGACTGGAATGGGTGAATTTAACTCAGATGACCATTATATCTACTACTGTGGGCAAGAATCCCTTAGAAGAAATGGAGTAGCCATCGTAGTCAACAAATGACTTTTGTTGACTTTTGTCAACAAATTAAGTACTTGGATGCAATCTCAAAAATGACAGAATGATCTCTGTTCATTTCCAAGGCAAACTATTCAATATCACAGTAATCCAAGTCTATGCCCTGACCAGTAGTGCTGAAGAAGCTGAAGTTGAATGGTTCTATGAAGACCTACAAGACCTTCTAGAACTAACACTCCCAAAAGATGTCCTTTTAATTATAGGGGACTGGACGAAGAGCATGGCATCTGGTCCCATCACTTCATGGGAAATAGATGGGGAAACAGTGGAAACAGTGTCAGACTTTATTTTGGGGGGCTCCAAAATCACTGCAGATGGTGACTGCAGCCATGAAATTAAAAGACGCTTACTCCTTGGAAGGAAAGTTATGACCAACCCAGATAGCATATTCAAAAGCAGAGACATTACTTTGCTAACAAAGGTCCGTCTAGTCAAGGCTATGGTTTTTCCTGTGGTCATGTATGGATGTGAGAGTTGGACTGTGAAGAAGGCTGAGTGCCGAAGAATTGACGCTTTTGAACTGTGGTGTTGGAGAAGACTCTTGAGAGTCCCTTGGACTGCAAGGAGATCCAACCAGTCCATTCTGAAGGAGATCAGCCCTGGGATTTCTTTGGAAGGAATGATGCTAAAGCTGAAACTCCAGTACTCTGGCCACCTCATGGGAAGAGTTGACTCATTGGAAAAGACTCTGATCCTGGGAGGGATTGGGGGCAAGAGGAGAGGGGGATGACAGAGGATGAGATGGCTGGATGGCATCACTGACTCGATGGACGTGAGTCTGAGTGAACTCCAGGAGTTGGTGATGGACAGGGAGGCCTGGCGGGCTGCGATTCATGGGGTTGCAAAGAGTCGGACATGACTGAGCAACTGAACTGAACTGAACTGGAATGCCAAAGCAGGAAGTCAAGAAACACCTGGAGTAACAGGCAAATTTGGCCTTGGAGTACAGAATGAAGCAGGGAAAAGGCTAATAGAGTTTTGCCAAGAGAATGCACTGGTCATAGCAAACACACTGGTCATAGCAAACACCTTCTTCCAACAACACAAGAGAAGACTCTACACTTGGACATCACCAGATGGTCAACACTGAAATCAAATTGATTATATTCTTTGCAGCCAAAGATGGAGAAGCTCTATACAGTCAGCAAAAACAAGATGGGGAGCTGACTGTGGCTCAGATCATGAACTCCTTATTACCAAATTCAGATTTAAATTGAAGAAAGTAGGGAAAACCACTAGACCATTCAGGTATGAACTAAATCAAATCCCTTAGGACTATACAGTGGAAGTAAAATAGATTCAAGGGATTAGATCTGATAGACAGAGTGCTTGAAGAACTATGGACAGAGGTTCGTGACATTGTACAGGAGAAAGTAATTAAGACCATCCCCAAGAAAAAGAAATGCAAAAAGGCAAAATGGTTGTCTGAGGAGGCCTTACAGCTATGAAAAGAGATGAGAAAGCAAAGGAGAAAAGGAAAGATACACCCATTTGAACGCAGAGTTCCAAAGAATAGCAAGGAGAGATAAGAAAGCCTTCCTCAGTGATCAATGCAAAGAAATAGAGGGAAACAATAGAATGGGAAAGACTAGAGATCTCTTCAAGAAAATTAGAGATACCAAGGGAACATTTCATGCAAAGATGGGCACAATAAAGGACAGAAATGGTATGGACCTAACAGAAGCAGAAGATATTAAGAAGAGATGGCAAGAATACACAGAAGAACTATACAAAGAAGATATTCACAACCCAGATAATCACGATGGTGTGATCACTCACCTACAGCCAGACATTCTGAAATGTGAAGTCATGTGGGCCTTAGGAAGTATCACTACCAACAAAGCTAGTGGAGGTGATGGAATTCCAGTTGAACTATTTCAAATCCTGAAAGACGATGTTGTGCAAGTGCTGCACTCAATATGCCAGCAAATTTGGAAAACTCAACAGTGGCCACAGGACTGGAAAAGGTCTATTTTCATTCCAGTCCCAAAGAAAGGCAATGCCAAAGAATATTCAGACTACTGCACAATTGCACTCATCTCACACGCTAGCAAAGTAATACCCAAAATTCTCCAAGCCAGGCTTCACCAGTACATGAACCATGAACTTCCAGATGTTCAAGCTGGATGTAGAAAAGGCAGAGGAACCAGAGATCAAATTGCCAACATCCACTGGATCATCAAAAAAGCGAGAGCTCCAGAAAAACATCTACTTCTGTTTTATTGACTATGCCAACGCCTTTGACTGTGTGGATCACAACGAACTGTGGGAAATTCTTCAAGAGGTGGGAATACAAGACTACCTAATCTGCCTCCTAAGAAATCTGTGTGCAGGACAGGAAGAAACAGAACTGGACATGGAACAACAGACTGGTTCCAAATCGAGAAAGGAGTACGTCAAGGCTGTATATTGTCACCCTGCTTATTTAACTTATATGCAGAGTACATCATGAGAAATGCTGGACTGGATGAAGCACAAGCTGGAATCAAGATTGCTGGGAGAAATATCAATAACCTCAGATATGCAGATGACACCACCCTTATGGCAGAAAGTGAATAAGAACTAAAGAGCCTCTTGATGAAAATGAAAAAGGAGAGTGAAAAGTTGGCTTAAAGCTCAACATTCAGAAAACAAAGATCATGGCATCTGGTCCCATCACTTCATGGGAAATAGATGGGGAAACAGTGGAAACAGTGTCAGACTTTATTTTTTGGGGCTCCAAAATCCCTGCAGATGGTGACTACAGCCATGAAATTAAAAGACCTTTGCTCCTTGGAGGAAAAACCATGACCAACCTAGACAGCATATTAAAAAGCAGAGACATTACTTTGCTGACGAAGGTCCGTCTAGTAAAAGCTATGGTTTTTCCAGTAGTCATCTATGGATGTGAGAGTTGGACTATAAAGAAAGCTGAGAGCCAAAGAACTGATGCTTTTGAACTGTCGTGTTGGAGAAGACTCTTGAGAGTCCCTTGGACAGTAAGGAGATCCATCCAGTCCATCCTAAAGGGAATCAGTCCTGAATATTCATTGGAAGGACTGATGCTGAAGCTGAAACTCCAATACTTTGGACATCTGATGGGAAGAACTGACATTTGAAAAGATCCTGATGCTAGGAAAGATTGAAGGCAGGAGGAGAAGAGGTTGACAGAGGATGAGATGGTTGGATGGCATCACCAACTCAATGGACATGAGTTTGAGTTAACTCTGGGGGTAGGTGATGGACAGGGATGCCTGGCGTGCTGTGATTCATGGGGTCGCAAAGAGTCGGACATGACTGAGCAACTGAACTGAACTGAACAAAAGCAGAGGAGTAGTAAAAAGTCAATTTCACAGAGACAGGAAAGTATGGTTCCAGTTCTCAGAGTCCAGGCTGAGTGTGAGGGTAGAGAGGTTTAGTTCCGAGGTAGATAAGAAGACTGACTAGATGGGTTTGAATATTCAGAAAGGCATCCCAGAGAAACCTCTTCAGCTTTGAAGGCAAACTCTATGTCTCCAGGATTAAGGATAGAACAGAATGCAAAGATAACATAGGAATGAGCATCAAACCCACTCTTTGAGAGTCAGTAATGTTAGACTCTGATGCTGGGAGGGATTAGGGGCAGGAGGAGAAGGGGATGACAGAGGATGAGATGGCTGGATGGCATCACTTACTCGATGGACGTGAGTCTGGGTGAACTCCGGGAGTTGGTGATGGACAGGAAGGCCTGGCAGGCTGCGATGCATGGGGTTGCAAAGAATCGGACACGACTGAGAGACTGAACTGAACTGAACTGAATGTTAGTGAACCACTGATCAAAACCAGCCACCTTGGCCAGGCACATTGATGACCACTTGCATGAGTTGTCTCCCAACAGGAGTCCTGTCCAGGAGAATTCGGGAGGTGCCCAAAGAAGAGAGGAGACACCAGCCCGTTACATTGTCCTGCCCACCTCCCAGAATCCTTCATGTTGTAATCCATCTTGGCTGAAAGATGTACATGCCACCAGAAAGACCCTGAGTCAGGCCAGAAAAGGGCCAAGCAACCCAGAAACCAACCTCATTACCACAAAACCTGAGACTGTGAGCCACGTGGCAGAGCCGTTCTCCTGGGTTCCCTTACCCTACTGCTCTCTGCCCGGGCACCCCCTCCCAATAAAATCTCTTGCTTTGTGCCTCCTTGGACAATTCATTTCTGTATGTTAGATAAGACCCCTGAAATGGGTCTCCCTTCCTGCTACAGTAAAGCTTCTTAGAGGAACAAGCACCCAAGCTGAGACTTACAGCAAGAAAAACATCAGCCAAGCTAAGGAACATGTATGTTGTGGGAGGGTACATTCAGGTGGAAGGGACAGCACAGACCTGGCGGTGAGAGACCCAGGGCTCTCCATTGCACTGGGGAGCTACAGGTCATTCAGGAGGAAGGGCTGAGGGGGCAGATCACGAAGAGTCTTGTTAATTGTGTATGCTAGGAAGTTTGGGCTTTTTCATGAAGGCAATATGGAGCCTTTGAAGAATTTTAAGTGAAAAAGAAAACCATGATTCATATACATTTTTGAAAGATCACACTGGTTGCTAGAGAATGGTTTGGGGAGGGGCATGACCAGAGGCAAGGAAAACACTTATGCCATTTACAATGCTGAAGTCACATGGACTCATTTTTATGTTCTCCTCACTTCAGAATCTGAAAATTCATGGAGTTATAGGCCCTAAGAGCTGAGTGTGACTCTTTTTGACCCCATGGACTATAGCCTATCAGGCTTCTCGGTCCATGGGATTTTCCAAGCAAGAGTACTGGAATGGGTTGCCATTTCCTTCTCCACTAAGAGTTGACAAGAACCCTTAAAAATCATCCAGCCCGGTACTTCCCTTGCAAATTATACTGCAGACTCACAATGACTCACCCCTTCCCCTGACCCTGAAGGGGAGTGGGCAGAGGGCATGGAGGGGCCAAGCAAGCTCCCTGTCACTGGGGAGGCTGAGAGGCAGAGCAGATCTTGGGAAACAGCATCCTGGTCCATCCACCCACCCAAGGAGTGATTGACTTCGCTCTACCCTGATCTCATCCAAGGAAAACACAGGTCTTTCAAAACATGGAGAAATGTGTACCCAGAGTGTGCTTCAGCAACTCAAAAGCCAATTATGGTCCATCTAATCTAAACCGAGCTGATTTCCTCAGGTGGCCAAGTGAGAGGTCAAGAGGCCATTCCTGAGGATTTCCACAGAGCTCAGCCAGAACATGAAGTTCCCAGCATGTCCCCAGGGCCGACAGCTCAACTGCTGAAGAGTTAAGCAGTTGAATCTTTTAATTTCCCTCCTTCTCATGATAATTATAAATATGACACAGTGAACTACAGCACACTCCCTTAGAGGTAAGGATTCAGTATTCTTTCACAAAGGAAACAAGAAGAAATTGTCCATATTTTACATTCCCACATGTGCATGGTTTTCACTGATGCCTATTTGAAAAAGACAAAGAGGTATTATTTTATAATGAAAAAAGTAACCTGCACATCCACGTATCTGTTTATGTGACTCTCTTTTTGCAGTCTGCCGTTTCTGTAAAACCGTGATTTCGAGAGCAGTTCATTCATGGAGAAGCTGTGAGTGCCCTCTAGAGGAATTTTGCCTCCATTGCAGCTACACACTGGTAGGCGGGGTACATCGAGCCGCTCTTGTCCAGGCTGAATCATGGACAGCGTCCATTTCTCAGGATATGTGCGCAAAGTTTAGGTCCATTTTCAGCTTCTCTTTTTTTAATTCAGACCTGAAGTCAGTACTGATGATCATAGTAAGAGCTGGGCTGGATGAAATTTGCGTGCATGTGTGCCCAGTAGCTCAGTGGTGTCCACTCTGCGACCCCATGGACTACATGCAGTCCGCCAGAATCCTCTCCATGGAATTTTCCAGACAAGGATACTGGAGCGGGTTGTCATTTCCTACTGCAAGGGCTCTTCCTGACCCAGAGATTAAACCCGTGTCTCCTGCCTGGCAGATGGATTCTTTACCACTTGAGCCACCTGGGAAGCCCAGATGAAATTTAGTGAACATTATTAACTATCGTGAAGATGCTTTTCTCTCTGCTGGGCTGATCCCAGAGCACAGCACAGCTCAGCCCCCACAGAGGGATTTAACCAGGAAAACGTTAAGCCCATGGTGTGGACAGTCCTCAATTCCATGTTGGCAAGAACCATTACTGCCCTAAAGGTGAATCGCTAACCCCTACAAGACCATCTTGTTCCCTTACTCGGAGGTTGCACAAATCAGGGCAGAGGACCAATCAATGCCATTTAGGATCAATGTCACCAGGACCCTGGGCAAGTCAGGTAACTTTTTAAAATAAAGGCTGAAAATATCCTGGAAATGTTGCATCAGCAGATTTGGGGATAGAGGGCTGGCTATAAGCCAATAAAATCTTGATAGAAATGCATTTTGAACTCTTTCCTCTGCTTGAATATGCTGCCCAATTTTGAGAGCAATCGAACAACACCAATGTGTGAAAATTCACTTCAAATAGATGAATAATTCTTCTGTGAGAAGCTCTGATATATGGTGTGATTGGAAACTGTGTTATCTTGAAGTTATTTAAGTCTTCATGGGAAAAAATTATATTTTACTGACAGAGAATACCTCTTTTGTATAACACACTAAAAATATTTTGAAAGATCCCTGGTGATTTGGCTCAATAAAATCTCATAAAGTTGAATGGAAATGGGGATTTCCCTGGCAGTCCAGTGGTTAAGAGTTTGTTTCCATCAGCAGAGAGATGGGTTTGATCCCTGGTTAGGGAAGTAGGATCCCACATGCCCCCGGGTGTTGCCAATAAATAAATAAATAAATGGAATGGAAATGAATTGACTTGGTTTGAATCGTGGAATATTTTAAAACTAATATTAGGCAGCTTCCCAGGTGGCACTAGTGATAAAGAATCCACCTGCCAATGAAGGAGACCTAAGAGACACTGGTTCAATCCCTGGGTCAGAAAGATTTCCTGGTGAAAGGAATGGCCAGGAACCTCATTCCAGTTAAATTCCATGGGCAGAAGAGTCTGGTGGGCTACAGTCCGTGAGGCTGCAAATGGTTAGACACATACAAACACAGATAATTCAGAGATAGCATTTGCTTCTGATTATGTCAGATTCTGGATCTGTTAATGTAATTTTGATGTAGTGAAATGAACAGTTCTTAGAGCCAGAAAACTCCAGGTTCAATGCTGTTTGAGGCTGCAGATCCCAGTCCACAAACATGAAACTTTTTAGTTGGTCTAAGGATAGTTCAGCTGGTAAAGAATCCGCCTGCAATGCAGGAGACATGGGTTCGATCCCTGGGTTGGGAAGATCCCCTGGAGACGGGAAAGGCCAGCCACGCCAGTATTCTGGCCTGGAGAATTCCATGGACTATACAGTCGCAAAGAGTTGGACAGGACTGAGCCACTTTCACTTTCATTTTCAACTAAGCTTAATTTCTGTAATGAGCTCCTGTTCCACCAGGGGGCAGAAATGTGCTCTGAGTCAATCACAGCTTCTCTACGCTGGCACCTGATGGGGATGAAAAGGGGATTTTGCCGTGACATAACATGGCAAGCTGGCTGCTAGTCTTGATCGTTACCTCTGCTCTCTGGCACATCCACTGAGCTATTCCCTTCCCATCCAGTGTTAAGCTGCATCACTACACAGTCATTGCCAACATCCCCTGTGTTCCCAGAGACTCCTACCTTCCGGTCTGGTCCTCCCCTTCAGGATCCATGCCTTTCCGGGAAAAACGGGAGATCACTCTGCTGCTGGGGAACTCAGTGAGGCTGCCTCAAGCCCCACTGCCAAGGCACACCACAGCCAAGCTCCTGGGGGTCTCACCGCTACCTGGAAAGAGGATCACAGATCGCTCTGCACTTTGACTCTGCCCCGCCCCCAAAACTAGAGGGGCTCTTGTTTTCCCCTGATCCTCACCCCCAACCCACCTGGAAGATTAAGCACAAGGGCCTTTCTTTCTGGGGCACCCACAGTGTCTCCTCCCTTTCATTTCTCCAGTTCTCCCCACCCCACACCCCCCAGCTGTGATGGCTGATTTTATGTGTCAACTTGGTTAGGCTAGGGGATGCCCAGAAAGCTAAAGAAGCATTATTTCTGGGTATATTTGGGAGTGTCTCCTAAAAAGACTAGTGTTTGAATGCTACTAGGTTAAGTAAAGTTCAGCCGCATCAGTGCAGGAGGGCAGCGCCCAACCCCTATCTGTCTGTCTATCATCTATCTATCTTCCCTGGTGACTCCATAGTAAAGAATCCACCTGCCAATGTGGGATCCCTGGGTTGGGAAGATCCCCTGGAGAAGGAAATGGCAACCAATTCCAGTATGCTTGCCTGGGAAATCCCATGGTCAGAGAAGCCTGGCAGGTTATAGTCCATGGGGTTGCAGAGTCAGTTATGACTTAGAGACTAAAACAACAACATCTATCTTATCCATCCATCCTCTACTATCTACCCTATTAGTTCTGTTCCTCTGGACAATCTTGACTAGTACACCCAGAGAATCTCTACCTAGCCTGAGAGGGTTTCCCCTGAGTCATGAAGTTTTTCTGTGCCCTGTCTGTTTCCTGCAAAGTCCTTTCCTATGATTATGATGGTTGTGATGCCAGGGAATCTAGGTGCTACAGGAATTGGTGGAAGAATCAAGAAACACTGAAGAGAAAACAATACGTTACAGCTCCAAAACTTACTGTAGACCGTAGGCAAGCTCCTTATTCTCTCTGAGCCTCAGTCTCTTCATCAGTCAAAAGGGAAATGGTATCTATCCCATAGGGATGTGAGAAGGGTGGACTGGAAACTCTTAGCTCAGCTCCATGCGCACTGACTCCCACATCCTCTCCTCATTCTGTTAGCACTGCTGGACAGCAGAGAACAGAGATCAGAGTGTCCAGAGCAACTGCTCTCCAATACAGAGAAAAGGCTGGAGGGAAAGTACATAGGTAGAATACTGGGAGAAAGAGGAGCCTGCCACACATTTGGGAAAAGGAAAGAACAGAGGTGCAGAGTGACCAGGCCCATAAGCGCTGTTCCAGCCTGACACATGCCATTCATTACCTTGCTCTGCCAAACCCCGCCATCCGGATAATGCATCTGCCACCACAGTGCGCATGCGCATGCTCGGTCGCTTCGGTTGTGTCCCACTCTTCGCAACCCTATGGACTATAGCCTGCCAGGCTCTGTGTCCACGAGATTCTCCAGGCAAGAATCCTGGAGTGGGTTGCCAGGCCCTTCTCCAGGGTGCCTTCCCAACCCAGGGACTGAACCCGCGTCTCTCATGTCTCCTGCACCGGCAGGCAGGTTCTTTACCACTAGCACCGCCTGGGAAGCAGCCACAGGGACAGGATTTTTTTTGGGGGGAGGGACAGGATTTTTAAAACAGATCATAGCTCAGCAGCAGTTACCTAGTCCTGAAGCCTCACTTCTGCCACCTGCTGGGCAAAGTCCTAAGCTGGTGGTTTCTCTGACTTTCTATTCTGATCCAGTTGATTAATTTCATGAAACCCGACCATACATTTCATCATTTCTCTCCCCAAGCTTATTTCATTTTTAAATGAGAGCTCTTTGGCTTTATATATCTTTAGCAACACTATCTCACCCAACCAATAATATGGTAATTAAAGGATTTCCCAAAACTCTGGTTCCTTGATGTCAGAAAGCCATTTGCTTTTCTCCGATGCATCTATTAGCCTATTATTTTCATTTAGCTTATTTGTACACCGCATTCAACTTCTCTAGACTCTCAAATTACTGATTTTTATGCTTTTTCCTTAGCACTTAATGCAGTTCATAAATTTTACTCTTAAAGTTTAGGCATAAATCACACTAAAAGCCCAAGCTGCTGAAGAAAAGTGGCACCAAATCAAGTTTGGAATATCAGCCACCAGCATCAGTTATCAGTTCTATATTCACACACTGCAGATTAAGGTTTTTCCCTGTTGTCTAAATATACGCTTTCTTAAAACTTTCCCTGACTTTATATCAAGCCCCAAACTTTAAAAAATTTAAAAAGAGAAAAGAAACTCAAAATATCCACTTGTTTTTTGTTGTTGTTCTTTTTGCTGTTATTCAATACTGGACTTTCTGAGGTATATGCATAAAAATCACCTCAGGATAGGAAAAAAATGAAAAAAGGTGCTCCTGAATTAGAGCACTGGTTCTCAATCAGTGTATTGTAGTAACCTAGGGAGGCTTAAAAAACACTGATGCCTGGTCCCCACCCCAAAGATTCCTATTTAGTTGGTGTGGGTTTGGTGGATATTTAAAGAATAAGCAATCAAGATGAGAACGGCATTAGAAGTAAAATATAATAGAAGTGTATAACACTAATGGCTTCCCTGGTAGCTCAGCTGGTAAAGAATCCACCTGCAATGCAGGAGACCCTGGTTCGATTCCTGGGTTGGGAAGATCCCCTGGAGAAGGCATAGGCTACCCACTGCAGTATTCTTGGGCTACCCTGGTGGCTCAGATGGTAAAGAATCTGCCCACAATGTGGGAGACCTGGGTTCAATCCCTGCATAGGGACAATCCCCTGGAGAGGGCATGGCAGCCCACTCCAGTGTTCTTGCCTGGAGAATCCCAGGGACAGGGGAGCCTGGTGGGCTGCCGTCTCGGGTCTCACAGAGTCGGACACAACTGAAGCGACTTAGCAGCAGCAGCTGCAGAGCGCCTTTCACTTATAACACTTAAAATGCTAATTAATTTAGTGGTTCACAGAAATAACGTCATCACCTTTGAGAGGTAGAAAATTTAAAAACTCAAGTTTGTAATTTTTGTTTTCATCATTTCAATATTTGTAACAAAGTCACCACTAAATCTAGCTAAACTAATACATGATTGAAGAAAATGTAATGACGTTTTTACAAAGAAAAGAAGAAAGATTTCCCTGAGAAACCACAACTCACTCCTGGCCAAGGTTGTAAGTTCAAAGTGTTCTGAAAGGGAAAAAAATTATATATACAGCTCTGAGACCCTGTATATGATTTCAGTCGATGTCAGTAGCTTTTGAGGTAACAGGTAACTGACAAAAGGCAAAGCCATCGGTGCTTCTGGATAAGAAGACAAACCCCTTGCTGACAACAGCCTGGACGTGGACCTTAACCAGGTCGCCCAGCTACATTCCATGGTGGCAATGTGGTCATGTCTTTTAAAAACAGATGAAAGAGCTTCAGAGAGCTATTTTATATGCTCAGTTGCTTCAACAGTGTCTGAGTTTTTGCAACCCCATGGACCCCACCAGGCTCCTCTGTACACAGGATTTTCCAGGCAAGAATACTGAAGTGGGTTGCCAATCCCTTCTTCCCAACCCAGCGTTCGAACCCGGGTCTCCTGCATTGCAGGCAGATTCTTTACCGTCTGAGCCACCAGGAAAGTCCATTCTATGTAGAGATATTTTTCTCTATTGGTAAATGAGTATTCCACCTGTGAGATGCAGAACATTCAAATGAAACATCAGTGACCATTCTGCAGCTCCCTTTAAATGCCAGAATATTTCACTTAGACAACATAATAATAATAATAATCAGCACTTGCATCCTCAAAGCAATTTTTGCACATTAACTAATCAATCTGTCCAACATTTGTGTGAGGCGGATGAATAAGGATCATTATTTCCATCGGGAAGCGAGAAATGATGAAAAAAGTTGAGTGGAGGGGGTGCTCAGCTGATGTCTGGAATATCCTGGGCTGAAAGGCAGGGCACCCCACTTCCAGACCAGTGTGGCTTTGGGATTATAAGACAAGAGAATAGAGGCTGAGGATCAATTCAGAAAATATTGCAATATTCCAGTGCTCTCCATGTGATGGGGACAGTGGTAGAAATGAAAAAAAAGAGAAGCCAGAATGCCATGGGAGACTATCAGACCCTACCAAGAAAGCAGACTTTCATTTATTAACTAACTCACTGACTCATTATTTGACTCTCTCCTCAGTACCTCACTGAAGATGTGTTGGCTGAAAAATGGAATTTGTCCATTTACCATGTATTGGGTATCTGCCAGGAGCTGTTAGGTTTGGGAGATATTTAATGTAAAATACTCAACCCCCTGATCTTAACTTCTTAATCTATGACATTGAGATAAAAAGAGCTGCCTTCTCCCCGTCAGAGATCACTGACTCCTGTCAACCCCTGTCAGCCTCTCTCGGCGGCCCAGCCCATCCTCTTTATCATCATCTCTGCAGTGGTCCTTTCTCAGATCCTTGTCATCTCTGGCTATAGGTATCTGTCCTCAGATCCTGCTTCTCTTTTGTTTCTAGAGTGTTTTTCCAAATTTCAGACGTCATGCTAACATTCTCTTGCTTAAAGGCCTTCAGTTAGGGTTCATGTCTTCCAGAATAAATAAAGCCCTTTCCATTCAGATTGATGCCACTTCCTCCAGACTCATTTTCCTTGTTCCTTATAATTCCGCCATATGGAAATATTTTCAATTCCCTGAACTCAATATGATGGGTGTGTGCATGTGTGTGTGGCCTCTCTGAGTTGGTACGTTTTTCTTTCTGCCTGAATTGCCCTCCACTGGACCTCTCCACCCGACCTGTATGCTGAACTGCCACCATGCAGCTCTCCCTTGGCCGGCCCTGCTCCCATTTGGAGCAGCCCTCCACAACCTTTCCAGGCAGAGTCCATCACTCTCCTCTGTGTGACCATGTTAACTTATGCCCACTCCTCTGGAAATTACAGAGGACCTTGCTATCTGAGGACTCATTATATGAACATTTGCTGTAATGACTTGCAAAAATGTTCACCCATCAGTCTCTATCCAAATCAGGAACCCATTACAATAAATCTGCATAGTTATGCATGGAAATGCAGGCAACAGGGAGTACAGTGCCCTGTGGTCATATGTCAAATGTTCTCCCAAAACTGTCTCATCACGAGCTTGCACTGTTCTGCACTGTGCATCATTGCTTTCACGTCTCTCCCAGTCTTAAGGGAAAATGTCGCCAGAGATGTATCAGAGGAAGCATATTAATGGAAGATGCCTGGTAGAAGTCCGTATATTAGAAGTGACAAAGAACAGAGAGAGCTAAACACACAGAGGACACAAGTTTGGCCGTGTATACATCGCCATCTACTATGAATATTATTCTTGTAGCTATATTTTTCTTTGCAAATATTTTCCTTTTTATTTTTTATTGAAGTATATTTGATGTACAGTAGTACACCATACAAAGACATTACAATATTGCTGACATTATTCCCTATGCTGTACAATATATTCTCGTGGCATTTCTTCTATAGATGGAAGTTTGTTCCTCTTAATCGCTTCAGCTATTTCACCCAATCCCCCATGATTTGGCCCTCTGGCAACCACCTGTTTTCTGTAATTATAAGTCTATTTCTGTTTTGATTTTTTTAGATTCAATATATAATCGAAACCATATGGTATTTGTCTTTTTCGCTGACTTATTTCACTTATACCTTCTCAATCTATCCATGCTGTTGCAAATGGCATTTTTCAGCTTTCAGCTTTTTACCATTGAATATGATGTTAGCTTATATGGTCTTTTTTATGTTGAGGTATGTTCCCTATACACCCACTTGTTAAATTTTGTCAAATGCTTTTTCTCTATTGAAATGATCATATGATTTTCTTCCTTCTCTTTATTAATGTGGTATACCAAGTTGATTGACCATCCTTGCCTCCTTGGGATAAATCCCACTTGATCATGGTGTATTTGACGTATATTTGTATTTGGTTTGTTAACATTTTGTTGAGGATTTTTGCATCTATATTCATCATAGATACTGATCTGTAATTTTCTTTGTGTTGTCTTTGTCTGGTTTTGGTATCAGGGTAATGTTGGCCTCACAAATGAGTTAGGAAGTGTTCCTTGCTCTTCTATTTTTTATAACGATCTGAAAAGGATAGGTATTAGTCTTCTTTGAATGTTTCGTAGAATTCACCTGTGAAGTTATCCAATCTTGGATTTTTGTTTTCGGATGTTTTTATTACTGTTTCAATCCTGTACTAGTGATCAATCTATTCATATTTTTCTGTTTATAGATGATTCAGTCTTGGAAGATTGCATGATTTTAAAACTTCATTCATTTCTTGTAGGTTGTCCTGTTTGTTGACATATAGCTGGAGAAGGCAATGGCACCCCACTCCAGTACTCTTGCCTGGAAAAGCTGCAGTCCATGGGGTCTCGAAGAGTCGAACACGACTGAGCTGCTTCACTTTCACTTTTCACTTTCTTGCATTGGAGAAGGAAATGGCAACCCACTCCAGTGTTCTTGCCTGGAGAATCCCAGGGACGGGGGAGCCTGGTGGGCTGCCGTCTATGGGGTCGCACAGAGTCGGACACAACTGAAGTGACTTGGCAGCAGCAGCAGCTGTTCATAATTTTCTCCATGGGAGAAGTTGTGCTCAGGATCTTTCTATTCCACCATCTTAATTCCAACTAATGCATAAAAATTTTGAAAGTGTTTTTGGTTCTGGACATGGCAAGTTGTCTTTTAAATCTATAGAAAGATCACACAAAGTGGACTGATGGCCACAATCTGAATGAGACACACTGAGGGTATGTCCTTTGCAATAAAAGTAAAACACGATTCATGTCCAGTGCCCATCCATATCACTATACACTTCACAAAACCATAAAGAGTTCATTAAGTGCTAAAAAATCACGATTGACATTTAAGATGTTTTATATTAAACCAGAAATCTTTAGTGGATGGTTGCATAGGTGTTTAGAAGTGTTTTGAGATATTTTTTGGAGCAATTTATTGGGGTTTTTGAATGGGATTTTGTTGTTCAGTCCTAAGTCATGTCTGACTCTTTGTGACCCCCTGGACTGATGCATGCCAGGCTTCCTTGTCCTCCACTATCTCCCAGAGTTTGCTCAAATGCATGTCCATGGAGTCAGTGATTCTATCTAACCATCTCGTCCTCTGCTGTCCCCTTCTCCTTTGGGGACACATTATTTTTCCAATTTAAAACAGTGGAGTATATTGAAATACACCTGACCTGAAAATACGCAATCCAGCACTGTTTTAAAAGGTTAAATTTGGATGATGAAGATGCCTACATTCACTTATACAGCCATCTTCCCTTCTTCCTAACAAGACTGTGACCTCCCAAGCCAAGGACTTGGGTTTTGTTTACCTATATATCTCCAGACATCAACGCAATATCAGGAACTCAGTAAATGGGTAATGGATGAATGGACAGATAAGTGGATGTTTCAATTGCAATATTACTAAATGTCCATTTCCCTAGACTCTACCAGTGGACACTCAGCCTCACTCTGCTCTCATACATAGCCAAGAATATGATTTTTCTGTCTGGCTCATGGTGTGACGCTGATGAAAAAAGAGAAGGAAGTTCTTGAAAGGCTATTTTGAGAGTGCCAGACATTAAATAAATACAAGTGATTTAACAATTGTGGATGACTGAGTAGAAATAGAAGCAGAATCCTAGCTGCATTACAATCACTCTTGATCCTCGTTTTTGCACTTGATTCAATTTACAGTGAGGTGGATTCTTCCAGGAAGAATTCCCCTTTCAGAAAGAAAAAACCAACAGGGTTCTTTTCCAATGCGTGTGTGCTCAGTCGCTCAGTTGTGTCTGACTGTTTGTGATCCCAAAGAATGTAGCCCTCCAGGCTCCTCTGTCCATGGGATTTCCCAAGCAAGAAGGCTGGGGTGCATTGCCATTTCCTCCCTCATCCTTTCCCCATTAGAAAAATTCCTCTTTGCATTATCAGTGTCCCAAAAGAAAATTACGTTTGCTCTCTGCTCAGGATTGTTTCCGTAGCCACCTACATGTTTAGTTCAGTTCAGTTCAGTCACTCAGTCGTGTCCGACTCTTTGCGACCCCATGAATCACAGCACGCCAGGCCTCCCTGTCCATCACCAACTCCCAGAGTTCACCCAGACTCACATCAATCGAGTCAGTGATGCCATCCAGCCATCTCATCCTCTGTCATCCCCTTCTCCTCCTGCCCCCAATCCCTCCCAACATCAGAGTCTTTTCCAATGAGTCAACTCTTCACATAAGGTGGCCAAAGTACTGGAGTTTCAGCTTGAGCATCATTCCTTCCAAAGAAATCCAAGGGCTGATATCCTTCAGAATGGACTGGATGGATCTCCTTGCAGTCCAAGGGACTCTCAAGAGTCTTCTCCAACACCACAGTTCAAAAGCATCAATTCTTCGGTGCTCAGCCTTCTTCACAGTCCAACTCTCACATCCATACATGACCACAGGAAAAACCATAGCCTTGACTAGATGGACCTTTGTTGGCAAAGTAATGTCTGCTTTTGAATATGCTATCTAGGTTGGTCATAACTTTCCTTCCAAGGAGTAAGTGTCTTTTAATTTCATGGCTGCAATCACCATCGGCAGTGATTTTGGAGCCCCCCAAAATAAAGTCTGACACTGTTTCCACTGTTTCCCATCTATTTGCCATGAAGTTATGGGAACGGATGCCATGATCTTAGTTTTCTGAATGTTGAGCTTTAAGCCAACTTTTTCACTCTCCACTTTCACTTTCATCAAGAGGCTTTGTAGTTCCTCTTCACTTTCTGCCATAAGGGTGGTGTCATCGGCATATCTGAGGTTATTGATATTTCTCCCAGCAATCTTGATTCCAGCTTGTGTTTCTTCCAGTCCAGCGTTTCTCATGATGTACTCTGCATAGAAGTTAAATAAACAGGGTGACAATATACAGCCTTGACGTACTCCTTTTCCTATTTGGAACCAGTCTGTTGTTCCATGTCCAATTCTAACTGTTGCTTCCTGACCTGCATACAAATTTCTCAAGAGGCAGATCAGATGGTCTGGTATTCCCATCTCTTTCAGAATTTTTCAGTTTATTGTGATCCACACAGTCAAAGGCTTTGGCATAGTGAATAAAGCAGAAATAGATGTTTTTCTGGAACTCTCTTGCTTTTTCGATGATCCAGCGGATGTTGGCAATTTGATCTCTGGTTCCTCTGCCTTTTCTAAAACCAGCTTGAACATCTGGAAGTTCACGGTTCCCGTACTGCTGAAGCCTGGCTTGAAGAATTTTGAGCATTACTTTACTAGTGTGTGAGATGAGTGCAATTGTGCGGTAGTTTGAGCATTCTTTGGCACTGCCTTTCTTTGGGATTGGAATGAATACTGACCTTTTCCAGTCCTGTGGCCACTGCTGAGTTTTCCAAATTTGCTGGCACATTGAGTGCAGCACTTTCACAGCATCATCTTTCAGGATTTGAAATAGTTCAACTGGAATTCCATCACCTCCACTAGCTTTGGTCGTAGTGATGCTTTCTAAGGCCCACTTGACTTCACATTCCAGGATGTCTGGCTCTAGGTCAGTGATCACACCATCGTGATTATCTAGGTCATGAAGATCTTTTTTATACAGTTCTTCTGTGTATTCTTGCCATCTCTTCTTAATATCTTCTGCTTCTGTTAGGTCCATACCATTTCTGTCCTTTATTGAGCCCATCTTTGCATGAAATGTTCCCTTGGTATCTCTAATTTTCTTGAAGAGATCTCTAGTCTTTCCCATTCTGTTGTTTTCCTCTATTTCTTTGCATTGATTGCTGAAGAAGGCTTTCTTATCTCTTCTTGCTATTCTTTAGAACCTACATGTTTAAGGTTCTGTTAATTAGGCCTGTAAATCAATAAGCATGAAACCACAGGCCACACTGCGCTATCAACTGAGTATTTATAAACAAAAATAAAAAGATTCCCTAAGGGTTTATTGGGTTTAGAAAAAAATATTCTGTAGCCTTGATTATAAGTAGTAACCTTTACTACCTATTATATGAGCTAAGAATCCAAGCACCAGTTACCAGGAATCAATATGTACTCAAATTGATCCATCAATATGCATGATCATTTATTCCCTTCAAGGTTATCTCAGCTCCTTCAGGGCAGATGCTCATTTTCTCCATTATAGCCTTGCCTTTTAGGTTAGATGAGACAAGAGTAAGGAAGAAGCCTCTCGTACAAGGATATCATCTTGTGCGTTTGCAGCCCTGGGAATCAGGCAATGACGCCAGTAAGAATGGGAGTACATAGCCAGTATCTCCACTTATTTTTCTGGTTTATCCATGGAATTTGTTCTCCTAAACACATCCTCTCCAGGATCGCCTCAGATAGCATCAAGGTCACCAACCGCATGGGTAAGGTAAGAGCATAACCATCTTAACCTATTTTGTATTGGAGCTCAGCACTTATGCACATAATAAATGTTCATTGTGTGAATAAAACATGCTTTGTGGAGAGACAGTCTGGGTTCAAAATGAACCTGTGCTTCTTACTAAATTCATGTTGTTTAATTTCCCACAGAAGTTTCTGTTTGTGGGTCCCAGCTCTGGTAAGCTGTGATTCTCCGTATGTGTCTGTTTCTCCAGCTTAGGGTATAGTGCCCTGTGATCTCACTGCTCTGACATACCCAAGAAGAGTTGTTAATTTCCGGTTTGTTTCGTTTTTTCCGCTTGTTAGGATGGAGTGGTGACATCTCAGCTCCTCCATGCCAAACAGGAAACTGGAAGTTGGAGGCATGATTCTTACTTCATAAATCTGGACAAGCAAGAAACATCCCATTATTTTATATTTATTTATATTTATTAAATATAAATATATATAATGCTTATTACTGCCAATGCAGGAAATGCGGGTTCAATCCCTGGGTGGGGAAGATCCCCTGGAGAAGGAAATGGCAACCCACTCTAGTCTTCTTGCCTGGAGAATCCCACGGACAGAGGAGCCTGGAGGTCTAGCAACAACAACATGCCAGACACTTTCAAGTACCTTATAATCATAAATTCATTTTCTTTTCAAAAGAGCCCTAAAAACCTTCAAAGGGAGGTTTTAATATCATCTTCATTTCATAGGTGGAAAAACCAAGAGGACACAGGGTTTTGGCCCCAGACTCTATGCAGGCAGCCCTTTTAAAACTCAATTTAATTTTGATCTAAGCCCTCGTGCTCCTAAACTGGAGATGCCTGTTGCTGCTTGAGTTGTAGGGAGTCATATTTTGAGTAGATGGTGGGCGGAGGTGGGCGGTAGTAGGGGTGAGGGGAGGGAGGGTACCCGGGCTGTCCCTGAAGAGCTCCTGAGTCTAACTCCCAGGGATGAGTAGCTCTGCTGATGTGTGTCCCCAGGTGGGCCCGGAGTTTGTTAAGGACTCTTGGAGGTGGTATGAACATAAAATCATTTCATTTCTTCCCATAATTTCTCCAACTGTGCTACTATATCAAATCACCTTCCTTGTTTCTCCATGAATCCTGGGTCAATTTTTATAACTTACAGTCCTTTTTGATTATTAAAGTCCAGTTCAATGCAGGGTTTATCTAAAAGGTACTTTAAATCCCACTTCTTGCCCTTTCTTCCAGCGCAGGCAGCAGGGCGCTGGCCTGAGGTCGTGCGGAAACATTTCCAGCCTCCTCCCCTCATGGCTGGCTTCTCGGGGTGGGAGCGTGGTGCCATCATAGGGAGCTTCCCAGAGCTCAGTCTGGTCTGCTCTGGCTTTATCTGGCAGTCTCCTTACAGATGATGGAAGTGGTTTTCTTGGGGTGCTTTCTGTTCAGCTTCATTCCAGCTCCTGTCTCCAGAACTATCTCAAAGAGGCAGTCCTGATTCCTGGCCCCACCAGGAATCCACCCCTTCAGCCAGTTCTCTGAGTAAAGATATTGCCTGGCCAGACCCAGAAGCTCCCAGGGTCCCTCCCCTAACTTCCTGCCCCTTCCTGGGGTCTGTGGGGAACACTTTGGTCCTGCTCCATTTCCTCCATATCCTCTAGAGCAGCAATCCCCAACCTTTTTGGCACCACGGACCAGATTCATGGAAGACAACTTTTGGATGGGAGGGCTGGGGGTGGAGGGATAGTTTCTGGATTATTCAAGCATATTACATTTATATGCACTTTGTTTCTATTATTATTACATCAGCTCCACCTCAGATCATCAGGCATTAGATCCCAGAGCTGGGGACCCCTACCCTAGAGGCCTTTGGGATGTGCACAAGATGGCCTTCATCCTTCACTTCCAAGATTTACTCATGACTTTCCTACTTCATAAAAAATGTGGGACTAATTTCCATGTTTGAACACAACCCCCACCTTCAGGTTATCCTGAGGGATCCTTCAACTCACCCAATTCTGCCCCACTAGAAGCTCCAGGGCTGGAATGACAGCTCAGTTGGGCAGCAAGATGTCTTCTTTTCTTTGGTACAGACAACTCCCAATCTCTACAGAGTCTCTTGAAGCCCACTGCCTCCAGTTAGGCTTGAAGGTGCGGGAAGGCCCCCTCTTTCCTCTCCTACAGAGAAGAGAGGAAATGTTCCTGTGGCCAAGACCACACTCTGCAGATGGAAGAATGTGGCCACTCTCTCTCACCTCCACCCCATGCTCGATTCTGGGGAGGTGGTTGGTGGCTCAGTGTGTCGTGGTGCTGGTGCCACCCCTAGCCTCAGGGAAAGCATGGGGCACCTAGATTGTTGGCAGCTTGCTTTATCACGTGCATGCCATGCTCAGTCTCATCCGATTCTTTGCGACCCCATGGACTGTAGCCCACCTGGCAGCTCCTCTGTCCACGGGATTCTCCAGGCAAGAATACTGGAATGGTTGCCATTTCCTACTCCAGGGGATCTTCCCACCCGAGGGACTGAACCCGTGTCTCTTTTGTCTCCTACAGTGGCAGGCGGATTCTTCACCACGGTGCTACCTGGCTGTATTTAGTTCCTCTAGAAACTGGAGGAAAAAATGAAATGGAAATTGAGTTTTCTACCACCACTTTCAGATGCTTTTCTAAGGTTACTCTTCCCGATAACCCTATGCACACTAGACATAGGAAATAATTGAAGCCAGCAACTTGCCCCTGTTTTCAGACACCAGTCTGTCTCTGAAGTCTCTATCTTTCTAGCATAACCTGGCGTGTGAGGTGAACTCCGAGAGCCAAAGAAATCCACGAGGGAATGGACTTAATCATAGGATGCTTCTTATATGATCAATTGCTGTTGCTATTAAGCTTCAGTGTTGATGTTAAACATATTATGCCTGTGTATTTTATCTCCCAAACTATACTTTTTCTGAAATCAGGAACTTATTGATCTTCCCCAGCCCCATGGCATTTAGAACAATGCCTAATGAATACACATGAGAAGTTCTACAGTGCTTGTTTAATGAAGGAATGAAAGATTCAAAAACAAAAAACACTGTACCCAAATATCCAGACTCCATGACCTTATCTCAATAATGGCACAGTGTGAGTAGCAAGTATTCAATAAAGTTCATGGAATGGAATAAGGTGCATAGAGTCTCCTGTGTGTGGCAGGTTTATGTTGACGATGAGTCTCCAAGGACACAGGTACTGATTTCACTGAGAAACAGAATTTGAAGATTAGGACCTAGGAACAAACCAGATAAAGCTGTGACAGAAATGAAATCAAACCCTATTTGTAAATCTTCTCCAGGCCAACCTGATTCTTCCCAACAGTTTTAAATGAAACTATTAGTTTTACACTAAGCAAAATAATGCTTCTTAAAGCATGTGTTCTAATCTGACTGCAACTCAATCATTTCAAATTTTCTTAGTCTCTTACCCAGGATGATTATAAAATAATGAGACTGATATTTATGTGTGGCCTGTAGAATCAGTTTTGTTGTTTTATAGCTGCATATATTTGCGAAAGATCTTTCTGTAGAATTTGAAGCCATGGCATGTGATCGATATCCAATCAGTTTCTACAGAATATGATGATGAATTTGAGACCACTAGGGTCTGGAATGGTTTGATGCCCCAAAAGTCAATAAACCTCATTCATTCATTCAACAAACACCTACTGCACACTTACTGGTCACTAGGCATAGAAATATACAGACAACAGATGCAGTTTCTCTCCTCAAGATGCCAGAATTATCGGGAACTCAGATGGGTGGGCAGCCTGCCTAGAAAGGCAGTGGTTAAGTGCCACAGCAGAGACAAGTAGGGCTGTCCCAGGACCATGCAGGCTGGGACCTACTCCAGGTTTGGGGGTGTCAGGAGAGGCTTTCTGGAAGAGGTGATGGATGAGGAGTGTTTTGAGGGAAGAAGAATTTGCAAGATAAAGAAAGGGACAAAGTGTACCCAGGCAGAGGAGAAAGACATAGGAGAAGACACAGGTAAAGCTGTGATAGAAATGAATCAAATCCTATTCGTAAATCTTCTCCTGGCCAGCCTGATTTCAGTGTGAACTATGAGGACACGCTGTTCCCCCTGGAATCCAGGCAGAGTGAGAGGGAAATTTTCAAGCAAGTAGCATCCATTGCTTATTGTCAGGAGTAAAAGCAAGGATCGCATTGCATTCTTGGCACTTAAAACAAACAAACAAACAAAACAGTGTGTATCTATAATAGGGGAAGATCCCCTCGAGAAGGAAATGGCAACCCACTCCACTATTCTTGCCTGGGAAATCCCATGGACAGAGGAGCCTGGTGGGCTATGGTCCATGGAGTTGCAAAGAGTCAGCCACAATTTAGTGACTAAAAAACAAAAATCTATACTAGACATATTAAAAAAATCCAGGATTTAACTGTGAGTAAGACAGGTGCACAGACCATGTATAATCCCAGGAACCATAAAAACAGAAGTGCTGGATATTCCCAGAGTTTTTTTGTTCCTGTTCCTCCCACCAGAAGCACTTGGGGATCAGGCAAGTGCCACCACTGCCATCATGGCTCACCAGCTCCTGAGGGCTCTGCGCATGGCTCTGGGCCCACCCTCAGCCCTTGGCACCCGGGGCAGGCAGCTCCACCCCGCCATGATCCACCTGTGCCCACACGCACCTGTTCTTGTCCAGGTAGATCTCAGGAAGCTAAAGCCTGGGTCTGGGAGGTCTTGTGTCACCTTTCTCAGCACCCAGCCTCAGGGCTGGGTGTGAGCAGAGAAGTTAGGGGTTCAGGCAGGAAGCCCAGGACAACCCCCTTAATCTTGACACCAAGGGTCCCGCAACCTCAGTGCCCAAGCTCGGGAGGCAAGCTCAGTCGTAGGTTTGCTTTCTAGGGGGAGGTAAAAGACACCACTCCATCTGAGTGTCTGACAGCACAGAGAATTCAGGTTATGTCTGTTCTGAAAGGATCTGGAGACTGGGAGAACTAGCAGAGTCTCTGGGCAAGAGGGTGACAATTTTCTAAGTCCAGGCTGTGCTGGACTTAGGATGGAATAGGATCCTGGTCAGAACATGGGCAGTAGGATCCAGCCCTGATGGGGAAAGAACTGACAGCTCCGCATCAAGGGTTCAGGGCATAACTGGAGTGTCAGAGGTCAGAGGGTGATTCCGCGTGAGAACCCTCCTGACAGCTTCCTTCTCTTGCATGAGTCTGTGTCAAGGTCATAGGTACAATCTCTGCTGACAGGCTGCCTCCATCTCCAAGTTGCCACAAGCTCTGATTTCCCTTTATTGATGGGTTACACACAAAAAGGACTTGAAGAATGTCTTTTATTGCACCATTATGCAAATCAGTGTCAACATTAGGTGCCGATACATTGGTAAAGTTCTCTTGGCCATTGAGCAGGGCTGGGGAAGGAAGCCAGTCTTACAGCAGTTGGTACACCATTCACAAGCAGCCAGCCAGATGCGATGAAACCCAAACACTGGCACTTGGCCCCAAGTCTGGAAACATATGAATAAACAGGTCCACCTAAGTTAGAAGCAGAGAAGGCAATGGCACCCCACTCCAGTACTCTTGCCTGGAAAATCCCATGGATGGAGGAGCCTAATAGGCTACAGTCCATGGGGTCGCTAAGAGCTGGACACAACTGAGCGACGTCAAACTGAGCGACGTCACTTTCACTTTTCACTTTCATGCACTGGAGAAGGAAATGGCAACACACTCCAGTGTTCTTGCCTGGAGAATCCCAGGGACGGGGGAGCCTGGTGGGCTGCTGTCTATGGGGTCGCACAGGGAGGCCTGGTGTGCTGCGATTCATGGGGTCACAAAGAGTCCGACACAACTGAAGCAACTTAGCAGCAGCAGCAGCAGCAAGTTAGAGGGCCATTTAACCCTTTACCATCCCCACCCTCCCTGAGCTAGCTCACTTAGCATCAGATGTGAAATCCAGGGTCAGTTCAGTTTAGTTCAGTCGCTCAGTCATGTCCGACTCTTTGCGACCCCATGAATCACAGCATGCCAGGCCTCCCTGTCCATCACCCGCTCCCGGAGTTCACCCAAACTCATGTCCATCGAGTTGGTGATGCCATCCAGCCATCTCATCCTCTGTCGTTCCCTTCTCCTCCTGCCCCCAGTTCCTCCCAGCATCAGAGTCTTTTCCAATCCAGGGTCAGGGGTAGAATTTTAAGAGAAACCTGTAGATTATGGTTAATGGAGGGGAAACTAGATTTAAAATATAGCTAGTCTATGACTACGTCTTCTAATTGTCAGACATGTATAATTTAAGTGAGGGATTCAGTCCTCAATGATGCTTAGTCAAAATAGGAGTTCCATTCTGTTAGACATGCTCAGTGAAGCAGTATGTTGTTGCTGTTGTTTAGTCATTAAGTCGTGTCCAACTCTTTGCGACCTCATGGATGGTAGCTCACCAGGCTCCTCTGTCCATGGGATTTCCTAGGTAAGAATATTGGCCTGGGTTGCCATTTCCTTCTCCAGGGGCTCTTCCTGACCCAGGGATGGAACTCGTGGCTCCCACCATGTATCCTGCATTGCAGACAGATTCTTTAACACTGAGCCACCAGGGAAGCCCATAATGCAGTATATACAATTATAAACACAACATACATTAGTTCTATCTTTTGCTGGGAACCTCATTAGCTGCTAAATGTTAGCTGCTATAGTGAAAGTTGCTCAGTCGTGTGTGACTTTGCGACCCCATGGATATACAGTCAAGGGAATTCTCCAGCCCAGAACCCTGTAGTGGGTAGGCTGTCCCTTCTCCAGGGGATCTTTTCAACCCAGGGATCGAACCTAGGGCTCCTGCATTGCAGGCACTGCAGGAATCCCATTAAACAGAACTCAATAGAATTCCTGTATTTGTAGGTACAAGCTTACAGTGGCACAGTAAACAGGGACTATTTTTGTTGTTTGTTTCTTTTTAAAATTTTAACTGGAGGATAATTACTTTACAATATTGTGATGATTTTTGCCATACATCAACATGAATTGGCCATAGGCATACATGTGTCTCCTTCCTGCTGGTACCCCTTCCACTTCCCTCCCCACCCGATCCCTCCAGGCTGTCACAGAGCACCAGCTTTGGGTTCCCTCAACAGTAAACATTAATACCTCTGTATGTGAAGTCACATGTTTTGTGTACCCCAGTGTACACCAGATCAGACTTTACTGTTTCTGATACATCTTGTGCTGATCAAGTGTGGCAGCTTCCAGAGGTGCCCCGCAAATCTGCCACCAACACAGCAAAATGGCCCGCGAAACAAGGGCTCCAGTGATAAAACTCATAACTTACTACATGCGATATGAATAATTTGATTACACAATTATATAGCTCAATACAAATAGCAGCCTTCCAAAAAATGCATTTGTATTCCTGTTTTTTATGCCTTCATTTCAGATTCATTGTTTATATTTTTGTAGATTTTTGATAAATATGATGAAGTGAAACATCCTGGTGGAAGCCAAAAACTCATTTGAAAAATTTGTTGTAATTGTCTATCCTTTTAAATATTATAATTTGTAGTGATTTATTTTCTCATTGTAAATACTCACTCTCATGCCTAAATGTATATATATAATTTTGTATTCTTTCTTTTAAAGAGAAACACCCCTATTGGATAAGCTTCAGATTCCATAAAACTGGATCTGACCCTACTAGTTAATCACTGTGATGTTAACTTGTCATGCCCAATTTGCGTACTCTTGTCTATAAATATTAAATGAGTTCTTACATGTGCCAACCACTGTATAAAATATTCAGAAAATTTTATTTGTTTTTCAGGACTAATCCTTTATAGAAAACTATCAGAATATCTTCCTGGTATATCTGAAAAATAATAGAAATATCTTAAATTCAGTACATTAGAGATTTTTTTTTAATGTGTGGATTCCTTGGAAACACTTTTAGCTATAAGAAAATATAAGGTAGAATTCTATGGAGTTTGTGTTTTCTTCAAAGGTGAAATTTTCTAGGTCATATACGCTAAATCTGCTTTTTTACAAATCAGTTGTATTTATTTTGGTCACATCATGTGGCTTGTGGGTTCCAAGTTTCCCCACCAGGGAACGTACCCAGCCATTGGCAGTGAAGTGTGGAGTCCTAACCACTGGACCCACCAGGAAATTCCCAAATTGTTTTTAATTTGGTTGATCATGTATAACAGCCTTAAATTCTCTTGAAAAACTAGATGAACAAAATTCTGGGATTGTGCAATAGTTAAATATTACATTTTTTAAGAAAGGAACACATACACTTTCCTAGCATAACCTGTAATGATCAAATATAACTTCCATGCAAAAGAAATTTTAATTAGAAGTTTGACTGCATTTACATGACATCCAATAATATTTAACAGTGGCAATACACAGAGTAAATGGGCTTCCCAGGTGGTGATAGTGGTAAATAACCCAATGTGTCCCTTGCCAATGCTAGGGACACAAGAGACACAAGTTCAATCCCTGGGTCAGAAAGAGGAAGATCCCCTGGAGAAGGGCATGGCAACCCACTCCAGTATTCTTGCCTGGAGAATCCCATGGACAGAGGAGCCTGGTGGGCTCAGTCCATGGGGTCATAAAGAGTAGGACATGACTGAAGCAACAGTGCACAGCACAGCACATGGCACATAGAGTAAAGAAAGTATGTTTTTTTCTTACAGGGCTTCCCTGGTGGCTCAGACAGTAAAGAATCCGCCTACAATACAACAGACCTGGGTTCAATCCTTGGGTTGAGAAGATCCCCTAGAGGAGGGCATGGCAAACCACTCTTACAGTCGTTCCCGGAGAATCCCCATGGACAGAGGAGCCTGGTGGGCTCAGTCCATGGGGTAACAAAGAGTCAGACATGACTGAGTGACAAAGCACAGCTCACAATGCAGCTTTCACACAGTATTTCTATCTCACTCTCTATGTTGCTGGGCCCTTAGCCCTATGATTCGTCTTTTTCGCTAGTGCATTTCTCACGCCTGGTCTGGTGCCTGGCATGTAGCACACACTCAATAAATATTTGTTGGACAAATGAATGAGCCATTTCATAACTTTCCATTGAGGAAATAGGAGTGTTTTCCACCCTCCCAGCCAGAAACCTTTGCTTGTTCCAAAACACTAACTACCAGATCTTTTAAACTATTTGTTTCTTTTCTTCCTGCCTAAAATCAGATTTAGAAGCATTATCCCAACACGGGGTGCCTGGATAATGTATGTACTTTATGATGTTTTTTTACCCTCTGTCAATATTCAATTCAGAAATGACAGCCTTACAGTTTTGTAAGCATCCAGGCAATTTGTCTCTTCAAATTTGTGAATTTCAGCAGGCCTCATAATGCAGTATGATATGTTCTGATTATGAAATTTCAGCCATACATATAATGATGGAAGCGATCAATTGCTTTAACAATGCCTAATAGCTCTTTCCTGGTGCTCAGAAAGTTTCTAGCTGAAGTACTTAGAGTTTGATTATAGTAAGTGATTATTACCTTAACAAGAATCATCTTATGTCTGCAATGGTTTTCTTTCTGACAAGGAAAAAAGGTCCCGTTAATCTTCAAATCATCCACACTTCATTTTTCTTCCAATTCCATCCACTGCGACTCCTTCTTAGCTTCATCCTTTCTGATCCAGAACATTCATATGGTGACCATATTTACAACAAGCCCCAAGTCTGAATTCATGTTCCGACAAATCGTGCTTTTTATTTGTGAATTTATTTTTAGAAAGCCTCAAAAATTAGAAAAATTAAATTTTGTATGTTCTACATTTAACCAATCACCTTTTACTGACAAAAGTTAATGTACATGAGAATGAATACAAAATTCTGCAAAAAATTACAGACGGGTTAATACAACTTTTGTCATTTTCATAATCCCTGTTGAAGCTGATAACAGGATTTCACATTTTTATGTTCATTTGTAGAATTCAACTCGGAAGTTAAAATTTATCTTTTCAAACATCTCTTGGAAAGTCTGAGTAATTCATTTGGTTTATCAAGAGAGATTTTATATCAATTACTTTAGTAATTCCCAAGTTGTTATTAAAAATGACCTGATGAACTGGAGTCATAAAAGGTGGTGTGAAACTTTGAAGCATTGTTTTCCATGAAAACACTTCTGGAAGAATTTTGTTTTCTGCTCCTACTTAGCAAACAAGTATTCAAGTAATTAAAGATAAGGATCTCATTTTGAAAAGTCTTCATAATAATAGAAAATAAAATATCCTAGAAACTATTCCATGCTTTCTTCAGATCATTCTTTTTCACAAGTTTCTGTTGTTTCTCCAAATAATATAAAATTGTTAAAGGCTTTTTTTGTATAGGTTGATAAGTTAACTCCTGTTCCCTTATCAGTTTCACTAAATCCACATCACAATGAATATTTAACATTACTATTTTCTTATGAAATTCTTTTATTTTTAGAATTAAACCATTAACATTATCTTTCTCTTCAATTCTTATTAAAATGCAGAAATTCACACGGAGAAATATTCTGTCCCTCCATTTTGAAAAAAATGTCACAGAAAATTGCAATGGTATTGTTTTGATTTAGGATCTTTGGAAAATGTCTTGACAATGGAACTCTTTCAACTGATAAAAACTAAGCCTGTAATGGTTGAAACATTATTAGTATTCTGAGAACAGGCATCTGTATCAGAAATCTTATGTTTGAATAGGACCAAATTTGTCTTTGATAAAATCACAGGGTTATTTCAGTATCTTCACTCATATTATAGAAATGTAACAAATTTTGAATAATTTTACAATAACGTCTACATCAATTGAGAAAATCTGATGAATTATTAATACAATTGTTGCAAATGTGTGCCATGCAACTGATCCTTACTGATATTCTGATATTGGTATTATTGGAAAAGAATCTCAAAGCTGGCCTTAGGAATATTGGATGACATGCTAACAAGCTAATCAACAAGCCTGACGTTTAGACTAGAGGGAAGATGGTCATTTAATTTGCCACTTCAGTCACCTGACAGGAGGTGACCTTCAAGAACTTTCATACCAATTCCAGAATTTTCACTGAAATATCTTATTAGTTATTTGTACACCATGAATAACATCAGCGTATTCCAGAATCATTTTAAAATTATTACTATATGCTGGAGAAGTAGCATAGGATAGTAGCTGAGAGAACAGATTGTGGAATGAAATTGCTAGGGTTCAAATCCCAGGGCAGCTACTTACTAAGCAGGAGATATTCATCAAGTTACTACTTAATTGTCCTCCGTGTCTCTGGTTCCTTATCAAGGATGATAATAATAATATATCTTCAAAGGGTTATGATCCAAATAAATTAAAATTTGTGCCATGCTTAGAACAGTGCCTGTAAGCACCATATAAGTACCCAGTAAGCACTATATTTCTTGAGAAATTTGTATGCAGGTCAGGAAGCAACAGTTAGAACTGGACATGGAACAACAGACTGGTTCCAAATAGGAAAAGGAGCACGTCAAGGCTGTATATTGTCACCCTGCTTATTTAACTTATATGCAGAGTACATTATGAGAAGTGCTGGGCTGGAAGAAGCACAAGCTGGAATCAAGATTGCCTGGAGAAATATCAGTAACCTCAAATATGCAGATGAAACCACCCTTATGGCAGAAAGTGAAGAGGAACTAAAAAGCCTCTTGATGAAGGTGAAAGAGGAGAGTGAAAAAGTTGGCTTAAAACTCAACATTCAGAAAACGAAGATCATGGCATCTGGTCCCATCACTTCATGGGAAATAGATGGGGAAACAGTGGAAACAGTGGCAGACTTTATTTTGGGGGGCTTCAAAATCACTTCAGATGGTGACTGCAGCCAGGAAATTAAAAGACACTTACTCCTTGGAAGGAAAGTTATGACCAACCTAGATAGCATATTAAAAAGCAGAGACATTACTTTGCCAACAAAGGTTCGTCTAGTCAAGGCTATGGTTTTTCCTGTGGTCATGTATGGATGTGAGAGTTGGACTGTGAAGAAGGCTGAGCGCCGAAGAATAGATGCTTTTGAACTGTGGTGTTGGAGAAGACTCTTGAGAGTCCCTTGGACTGCAAGGAGATCCAACCAGTCCATTCTGAAGGAGATCAGCCCTGGGATTTCTTTGGAAGGAATGATGCTAAAGCTGAAACTCCAGTGCTTTGGCCACCTCATGTGAAGAGTTTACTCATTGGAAAAGACTCTGATGCTGGGAGGGATTGGGGGCAAGAGGAGAAGGGGACGACAGAGGATGAGATGGCTGGATGGCATCACTGACTCGATGGACGTGAGTCTGGGTGAACTCCTGGAGTTAGTGATGGACAGGGAGGCCTGGCGTGCTGCGATTCATGGGGTCGCAAAGAGTTGGACACGACTGAGCGACTGAACTGAACTGAACTGAAGCACTATATAAACATTTGATAAGTACATTTGTGGCTAAAACAGGATATCATGATTTTAAGATCTAATATTTCACACAGTACTATTACAGGTTTGGTTTTTTTTTTTTAGCTTCTGCTCCAAGAATGTTTTTCACATCCTTAATCTTTTTGTTTGTGCAGACGAAAATTTGGATCTGAACAATATGAAAATTAGCCTAGATGTACAACCCAAATATCTGAAACAATAGTGCCTCGTGATGTGAAAAAGCAAACGATTGCTTCTTATGCCATAAATTCCATTGCAGCAGAATTACATTTACAGTGACATTAAAAAGCATGCTGATCTTTGACTATGTGAAGTTGCAGCAGCCTCATAGAGGATTTGATTGGGCACTTGAACAGAAAAATACAAAGATGCTTCAGTTTACATGAATAAGCACAAAGGAGACACATTCAACACATTCATAAAGCAACTGAGAGATATGGGGCTGGGGGTGTGGGTAGCCCCGGCTTCCCTGTGTCCTCACAGGGGGCGTACACTTAGGGTAGTGACTCTGATGTTGGTCTGTTCAGGCTTAGATCTTTCAAAGTCACAGGAAGAACCTCTGAGAGAAAGGATCTAGTGTCTTATACCCCAGCAGGTGACCCTTAAACTCCAGCTTTGCTTCCATATATTACAAAACCATACCTTCTGGATCCAGCATCTGGTTTTGGGGACCATTTCTTAGCAGGCTGCAGGGCTATCTTAACTCCATTTTACAGATTATATCAGGGATGGTCAACTATGGCCTACAAGCCAAATCCAACTAGCTGCCTATTTCTTGAGTTTTGTTTCTTCAGCCCACAAAAATCATTTTTACTTTTTTTAAGGGTTGAAAAAATAATCAAAAAAATTATTTTGTGACAGAATATCAGAAATATTATTTTCTGATACTCACATTTCAGTGTCCATTAATTCTAAGACAGCCCCCAATATTCCCACTCTCTAGTATATACATGTCCTGTGAAATCTCTCCTCCCGTCAAGTGTGGGTTTGAAGAGGAAAACTTAAAAATTTGCACCCAGCTAGAAATAACCTCCGGAGAAGGCAATGGCACCCCACTCCAGTACTCTTGCCTGGAAAATCCCATGGACAGAGGAGCCTGGTAGGCTGCAGTCCATGGGGTCGCTAAGAGTCGGATACGACTGAGAGACTTCACTTTCACTTTTCACTTGCATGCATTGGAGAAGGAAATGGCAACCCACTCTGGTGTTCTTGCCTGGAGAATCCCAGGGATGGGGGAGCCTGGTGGGCTGCCGTCTATGGGGTCGCACGGAGTCGGACACCACTGAAGCGACATAGCAGCAGCAGTGGAAATAACCTCATGCTGGTTATGCTTCTGCAATTCTGCAAGCTGCTTGCAAAGTCACGTAAGTTACATAGTTTGGGTGGGGGGCTTGGGGGAAGGACAGAAACTTAAAACAATCCTAGGAGCTGAAACTTACCTCACTCACCCTTGTCAATTACCCAGTTCCTGAAATCTGGCTTAACCACTTTCCTTTGTGTAAAGGTCTGGCATCCCCCCTGCTGTGTCCATGCCCAGAAACCGCTAGATTGAACTAGCCTATTAACAGCACTACCCACTAATGCCTGGTGTCATGCACTGTTTATAAAAACTCTGTAATTCCTTTGTTTAGGGCTAAGAGCTACAAGTGTTAACTACTGTGGGCCCCTGGTGTAATAAACCTGAGTTCTCCAACTCCCCCAGTGTGGTGCTTGGTTTCCCAAGGGACCGACTTCTGCAACATTCTGGACCTGTGAATATGATGCAATATCATTCCTATAGATCATGTTACCTTAAATAGCAAAGATAAAAAGATTTTGCAGATGTAATGAAAGCCTTTAATCGGTTGATTGCAAGGTAACTAAGAACACCCTGGGTGGGCCTATCCTAATTAGGTGAACATTTTTAAATGGCTTAGGCTTTTCCTGAGCCTCTTGCTGAAATGAGTTAGATGAGATAGATGATACCTTGTCTATCATTAGTAAGCTGCCATGAGTTAGACAGCTGCAAGTAAATGAATTCTGCCAACACACACTTGAGAGAGGATCCCAAGCCTCAGATGAAACTTCAGCCACTACCAACACCCTGATTATATCCTTGTGAGACCAGGAGCAGAGGACCCAGCAAGCTGATTCCTGATCTATGGAAACTATATGATAATAAATGTCTGCTGTTTTAAGCCACTGTTTGTGGTAATTTATTACACAGTAATAAAACAATACAACAGTCATGCTCTTTTTCTTGGGGGGGGGGGGGCAGCTGCATCACCCGGCATGTGGGATCTTAAATTCCCTGACCAGGCATCAAACCCACACAGCCTGCAGCAGAAGCGCAGTCTTAACCACCTGATCACCAGGGAAAACCCCAGTCATGCTCATTTTTTAAGTATTGTCCAAGGCTACCTTAGGGCCTTAGCAATGGAGAGACTGCTATAGCCCACAAAACACTGAATATTTATTTAAAGAAAAAAGTTTATAAACCCCTGGGTTGTATCATTATGACCCAGCATCACACATCCCAACCATACTGCAACTAGATAAAAGGGAAGGGTCTGTGGATGCATGCAGTGGGGTGAAGACTGGCGAAATAACAGATGTCTTGCTATAAGTAGTTTATCAGTTTAGCTACAAAAACTTACACGTGGATTGTTTAAGAAGTCATATTCTTTCAAATAGTCTCATGATAGGGCTCCTTTTTCCCTAGTCCCTGTACACCTCTGGAAACAAACTATAATTTTATAATTAAGTAATCTTGAACTTCAAACAACTTTAAACTACAGACAAAATAACTATGCTCGATTATACAAGAAATGCTCAATATTGTTATCACCTTTCATTGCAAACAACCTTGCCTGGCAGCTATAATTACACGGGTGCTGTTTGGGTGAGTTCTACATGGAGAGGCACAGAGCACCCTCGCAGCTCCCACATAGCCATGACCGGAGGAGCCCGCTTGGGCACAGTTTCCCAAATCACCACAGTGTCTCTTCTACCAGTGCCCTTTCCTGCCACCTTACGGAATGTCCACTCTCTGCCTGCTAGGCAGTCAGTGGTAAATAGGACAGAGGGGGCTACTGCTACATGCCTCCAATCTCGTAAGGAAGATATAGAACAGGACAGTAAAAATGAAAGTGATACTGACCAGGGTTCTTGTTGTTCCCCAATCAATAGAAATTAACTATAGCGTCCAGGCAAGAAATTCAGGCAAGGTTTATTGGAGCTTCTGCACTGGCTGAAGAAAGCGAAAACAAATAACAAGTTGGAGGGGAGCTGTGAGCTTGTTCCTTACCTGGGGTAAGGGTCAGGGTGTGTCCAGGGATTGGTGGCTTAGGTGGTTTGCCCACCCTTTGGTGGTGTTCAGCGCAGGGGGTCACACAGAGTACACTGCTTTTGCTCCCAACACCCTGTTTTTGCTCCTGGCTTTTCAGAAGTGGCAGTTGGGCTTTTTGTCTTTGTATCTTTTGGTCCAGAATTTCCCCAACTGAGCATGCACACAGTTATTTTTAGTCCCTTATAGTTTCTTTGTATTTTGTAGCTGGAGGAGGGGTGTGTCCAGGTGCAAGCTTTGCAGCACTGCACCAAAGGGTCCCAGGTCCCAGGCCTGTGTCAAAAGAAAAAATATCTAAGTATTTATTCTAAATATATGTATGTACAGGAACATACAGGCTTCCCTGGCAGCTCAGTGGTATAGAATCTGTCTCTCAATGCAGGAGATGCAGGTTCTATCCCTGGGTCAGGAAGATCCCCTGGAGAAGGAAATGGCAATCCACTCCAGTATTCATGCCTGGGAAATCCCATGGACAAAGAAGCCCAGCAGGCTCCAGTCCATGGGATCACAAAAGAACTGAGACTAAGCAACAACAACAACATAGGAACATACATCCAGGATCCTAATTTAGTTGGTATCCTGGAAGTCTTCTCTAAGAAGTACTGTCCAAACTGTGACCTAAGAATCTAGAAAAACTATAAACAAGGCTGTTCCTAATTCAGTGAAAACCTCACAGCCTCAGTCATGCCTTAGAATCATCTGGGAGAGTCTGTTTAAAATCCTGATGCCAAACCTGTACAACACACAAAACAGAATCTCAGGGGACTTCCCTGGCAGTCCAGTGATTAGGTTTCACCTTCTGATGCAGGGGGTGCAGATTCCATCCCTGGTCAGGGAGCTAGGATCTCATATGCCTGGTGGCCAAAAAACCAAATTATAAAAAAGAAGCAATACTGAAACAAATTCAATAAAGATTTAAAAAATGGTCCACATCAAAAAATCTTTAAAAAAAAAAAAAAAAACAGAATTTCAGGGCTGGGGCAGGTCAAAGTACATATTTTTGAGCTTCTTAGGTGATTCCAATAAACACCCAAAGTTGACAACCAGTCAACTGGTTTTCTATACCCATCTCTTCCTGAAGGAGTGTTCCCTTTGCCAAGCTAAAGCCAAGTCTTCCTAATCATTCTTTTAAATTCCACCCCACCCCCACACACACTTTCGCAGGAAATCTATTGACAATTTCATCTCCTCTTTATTCAACATTACTCTCACTATTAGCATTTAATCATGTTCAGTCTCACCAATATTTTCTTAATCCTCCTGATCCCGCCCCCCTCCCCTTCTGCTACCAACCTGTCTCCTCTTTGCAGCCGTACTTCCTCAAAAACTTTTCCCCAGTTTGTCTAATCCCACTGACTCTTTCCTGGTGGGACTTCCTGGTGGCTTAGACGATAAAGAGTCTGTCTGCAATGCGGGAGGCCCAGGTTTGATCCCTGGGTCAGGAAGATCCCCTGGAGAAGGAAATGGCAACCCACCCCAGTATTCTTGCCTGGAAAATCCCATCAATGAAGGAGCCTGGAGGGTTACAGTCACAGGGGATGCAGAGAGTCAGACACGACTGAGGGACTAATACACTTACTCTTCAGTGAACACAGACTTGATGTCAGCCTTCATGTCTTGCTGAGATTATCAGTAACCTTCTGGTCACTAAACACAATGAATCTTTTCAATTCTTATCCTACAAGAAGATCTCTCAGCAGCATCTGCCGTAAATGGGCACTCCCAATCCCATGTTCTGGCACTAGTCTTTCCCCTTGGAATTTTCTGGGGTTTTAGGCTGGATCTTTTTTTTCTTTTTCTTACTCCACCCTCTTCTAAAGATTTTTTCTAATGGTGACCTCACTTCCCCCAGTGGCAACTAATACCATCCCTATTCTGCTGAATTTTTAAAGTTCTAGACTAGAGTTTGTCAAATTATGACCTCTGCAGAGGTTTAAAGTTCAGATTCCATAGGTTAACTCCAGACCTACCAAAGTAGAACCTCTAAGACCAGGACCCAGGAATCTGAATTTTAACAGTCTCCTTCAGATGATCCTGATCCAGTCAAGTCTGAGACTCACCGTTCCAGATCTATGTATCCAAATGCCTATAGGATATTTCCACTTGGACATTTCAGGGGTATCTTAAATGCATCAAATGTGTGATGGGCATTCTTAATGTCCACGAACGTCTATATGTCCTTTTTCCTGGGCACATAGAAGACAACACGTTATAGCCCTCTTTGCAGATAGGGAAAGCCATATGACTATCTCTGCACAATGGACTGTGAACGCAAGTGAATGTCACTTTCAGTCTCAGGCAGTGAATGCCCACTCTCTCTTCCACTGCGTCAGCAATCTAGAAGTCACCTGGAAATCTGGAAGTTGTGGGAGAGACCACAGAGCCACAAGATGAAAATGAGTGGCTTTCTTTCCTGCTTGGAGAGGAGCTGTTCCAGCAAGCTGCCAAAGGCACAACAGACATTGTGTGAGCACGAACTAAAACTTTGTTGAGGTGAGTCCCTGCGATTTTGTGAGTAATTTATTATAGGGGCATAACTTAGCTTGTCCAATATGGAAGTCGTCTGATCTCTCTTTTTCTTTCCATTTCCAACCTGCTCCTCTTTCTAGTGTTCTCTCTCCACCCAACTGATGAGGCTAGAAACTCAGGGCTAGCAGTGAGTAGATATGCTCATCTATTTTTCATGTGTTCTTAGAAAAGAGGAGTCCTGCACCGTACACTCCCGTAGGGAGAAGCATTGGAGGACTCTTCCACTCGTTTCTCCACCATCTCCTAGAAGGCGAGTGGGAAGAATGAATCGCCTACCTTGTTAGAGTCACTGAACCACTTTTACTGTCACTTATTTTACATGTCCTGATACTGTACGTTAAACCTAACCTAGTTCTCAGCTCTGGGCTTAGTTGACACAGGGCCGAGAGGGAAGGAAAAAAGAAATGGTGGTGTTCCTAATTAATACAGACACCACAGCTGTCTTGTTTTCCTCTGTATTCGCAGCACACAGCATATGGAAGACATAAATATTTGTTGATTCATCGACCAACTTCATTTAATTGCTATTTGCTGAGATACTAGAATTTCCATGATACTTTAACTATTTATGAGAAAACAGTATAAGACTGTCACATTTTAAAAGTTGGGTCATCTAGGCCCCAGGCTACCTTTATCCCCAGTGTTTCACTGAGCACAACTTAATTTTTCAGGCACATGAGAAGTAAAACTAGGCTCACAGTATCCTTCCTGCTTCCTATCTCCTTTTTTTCAATTTTTGAGGCTGATTTTCCATGATTGGGGTGGTTAACAGCACAATCAGTGCCTGTCTTTGTCTAACGTCACTGGGTATTACTATGTTTGTGAAGTTTTCTGAATCTTATTATGTGGTGCATTATTTCTTTGCTCTTATCTTTTAAGAATTTAAATTAAACTAAAAGCTGACCTTGCAGCATTTTCCTCCTTGTTTTAAATTCCCTTTATTTTGATTTTGTAGGGTCCTGCAGAGCAATAATTGCACACTAACCTATTTCAATTACTTATTAAAACATTTCATGATAGTCCACAAGGTGTCAGGCATTGAGGGCTAGATGTGGGGGAAAAATGGTGAAAAGAAACAAATGCAGTACCTGCCATGAAAGAATTTACAGTCAAGTTGGGGCAGTAGACACATTAATTAATTTATTGCACTAATGAAAGCAAAATTAGAGCGATAAGAGCTCTGGAAAGAAAATATGATTCTACATCAGCATTTTAACAAAGTCATCTGACAGAGACTGGAAGCCACCAGCAAAGGCTTCCTGAGGAAGATATAAAGGAGAGAGAAAGTACAAACAGAGGTGCCAGAGGAAGTAGAAATGGGGGTGTGGGGGGAAAGGGCATCACAGTCAAAGCTCAGCAAGGAACTGACCATCCGAGGAACAGAACAAAGGTGAGCGGCTGACACACAGAGAAGCAGGAACTCAACACAGGAAAGGCTCAGGGGCAATGGAGTGAGGAAGTGACCAGAGACATATTTTCAAGGGATTTCTTGGGTTTCAGGGTGAAAAATAGATGGCCAAGGGCTGTGGCTAGTGAATTCGGGGAGGCCAAGTTAGGAGGTCCATCCATCTTTTTTGACAAACATGAGGATAAATTGATCTAAGGGGTGTCAGCGGAGAAGGAGAGAAGTGATCGATTGGAAAAATATTTGGAAGGTAAAATAATCAATAACCTTTGAATAACACTTACTGTGTGCCTGGCACTGTTCTAAGCGTTCTGCAGCTGCACTGCCCCTTCCAGGAGCCTCCAGCCATGCAGGGCTATTAAGCATGTGGAAGAGGCCAGTCCAAACTGAATGTGCCTGTAGGTATGCAAGACACACCAGATTCCCAAGACTCAGAACAAAAAATAATGAATGTAAAATACCTCACTAATAGTTATATATTAATTTCATGTGGAAACGATAACATTTTGAATATATTGTTGTTCTGTCGCTAAGTTGTGTCTGACTCTTTGCAACCCCATGGACCGCAGCATGCCAGGCTTCCCTGTTCTTCACCATCTCCCAGAGCTTGCTCAAACTCGTGTCCATTGAGTCAGTGATGCCATCCCACCATCTCATCCTCTGACACCCCCTTCTCTTACCCTTAATTTTTCCTAGCATCAGGATCTTTTCCAATAAGTCGGCTCTTTGCATTAGGTGGCCAAAATATTGGAAGCTTCAGCATTAGTCCTTCCAATGAATACTCAGGAATGATTTCCTTTAGGACTGACTAGCTTTATCCCCTTGCTGTCCAAGGGACTCTCAAGAGTTTTCTCCAGCACCACAATTCAAAATCATCAATTCTTTGGTGCTCAGCCTTCTTTAAGTTCCAACTCTTGGGTTAAGTAAAATATACTATTTAAATTAATTTTACCTGTTCCTTCCCACCACAAGCAGCAATGCAGACCCAGTGCAACCAAAAATAAAATAAATAAATAAGTGCTTAAAAGAACTTATAGCATTGTTGCCAGGATTAGATAATACACATCAATTTAGAACAGTATTTGACATAGAGTAAGCCATTATTATTACTAAATGGACTTATATTTTTAGTAAATATTTTGCTTTGTATTTTTAATTTGTTTCATTTTATTCTTTATTTACCTTTTGCCTCTTATTTTACTTCTTAGCTTATGCTACTTGTTAAGTTTAAAGTTAAGTGTAGTTTGGCTGTAAATAAAGAGTTAGAATGCTCATCTGAAGTCTGTACAAAAATATGCTAGCACTTTTCTTACTGTCCTAGAATTGGAAATAAGGCCCGATACACCACATTGTAAGCATGGTCACTGTAAGTAGGTGTGGTCTCCTTTCTCCAAGGCTTACAAGAATTGGCAAGAAGTATCTTTGGACTGGCTTTATCACCAACTGCCTCCATTTATGTCACCCCAGTCAATATAAAGAGGTGATCTTAAGAATGAGGAGGTGGCATTAGGGGGACTGTAGTAAGACGTTTCCCTCCATTCATCCCAACAAAGGCCTCAAGAGATGCACTGGTTGAGAAAAGCGTTCCTAAAGGAAGAGCTGACCCACCTTTCATCACCTAGTTAGACGACTGCTTAGCTAGGAGACTTGTGATTTGGCTCCAGTGCTTGTGACCATGAACAAAAGAAGTATGAAAATGTGACATGGCAGGGTAGGAGAGGCAGGCATGAAACTGTCAGGGGAAAGGAAGCCAAGACCTTTAGTTTTTGGAGGTGAAAGGTACAGGGGGTGGAGCCTATAATGCTGGAGAGTTAGCTCCTGGAGCAGAGACTGGGGACCCTCACAGCATGAAGGACAATGAGGTGCACACATCAGGGAAATGCAATGGTATACCACTAGCCAGGCTCTGTGTATAATGCACTGTATCTTGAAAGTGAGAAAGTTTTAGTCGCTTAGTCTTTGCGACCCCATAAACTGTAGCCTGCCAGGTTCCTCTGTCCATGGGATTTCCCCAGGAAAGAACACTGGAGTGAGTAGGCATTCCCTTCTTCAGGGGATCTTCCCGACCCAGGGGTTGAACCTGGATCTCCCATATCGTAGGCAGATTCTTTACTGTCTGAGCCACAAGGAAAGCCCAGAATCTTGAAAGGATTTGCTAATGCTCAGGGAACTGCTTGGGCATGAGCCCTTGGTCAATAGACAATAACAAATGATTACCATCAAAATCACCACCATTCCTACATGGACACTGAGCAGGAAGAGCGTTGATGGCCAACTGAGAGGCGGATGAAACTTGCCCAGAATGGCAGGGAGGTATTTGACCTTTTCTTCCCTTTGCTCCCAGCACCTTGGAGAAGCGAGTTCTTAGAAGAAGGAGGAGCTGTCCAAGAGCAAGACCAACTCCCCTCCATAAATACACACACACAGGCACATACCATGGTTATCACATCCATACACACTTACACCTTTACACATACAATTAGATACACTTAAACAAGTTTACACATACTGTGCAGGTACACTCTTACCCATACTACAAGAGAGGGAAGGGCACAGATCTAAATCACATGCAAGACTGACTTTTTTTTCAAAGATGAGCCCTGGGAGGAGGGAGGAGGGTTCAGGCTGGGGAACATATGTATGCCTGTGGCGGATTCATTTCGATATTTGGCAAAACTAATACAATATTGTAAAGTTTAAAAATGAAATAAAATTTAAAAGAAAAAAAGCAAAGATAAAAAAAAAAAAAGACGAGCCCTGCATGCGTGTGTGCTAAGTTGTTTCAGTCCTGTCTGATTCTTTGCGACCCCATGGACTGTAGCCTGCCAGGCTCCTTTGTCCATGGGATTCTCTAGGCAAGAATACTGGAGTGGGTTGCCATGCCCTCCTCCAGGGGATCTTCCTGACCCAGGGATTGAACTTGTGTCTGTTATGTCTCCTGCACTGGCAGGTGGGTTCTTTACCACTAGCAGCCACCTGGGAAGCGAGTCTTTAATAATACAATTGGAGCTATTCTAGTAATCAGAAGTGGATGACAAGTTATGGAGTCAGACTGAGAAGTCCTGTGGGAGACAATACTGAACAGGAAAAGGAGGTTCCAAATACATAGCTGAGAGCATCCGATGAACCAGGTTTAGGGAGAACTGAATAACTGACCTGCTCTCATTGTCTCCATGGGCACCACAGTGGTGTGGGAACAGAGAGCCTCATCCTTTGCTGACATTGGGAGTTAAGAGTTCAATCACCCAACAGATATTTATGAAGCACCTAGTATCATAGCACAGGATTCAGCATAGATGCAGAAAGGATTAGGACCTGGCTCCAATCTTTAAGGGGCTGAAGGAGACTGTTAAAAGATCTTGGCAGGGACTGAGGTGACTCTAAATCCCACCCAAAGTGAGTGGTCTAGCGTGGTCACTCTCCAACTGTCTAATCACCTTTAGTCTTTTCAGAATTCTAAGATCACTCCCTACTGGAAATTATTTGATGTTATACAGATATCAGTAAGTCAAACAGCTTTCCCAATGATATTCTCTGCATTATGAATTACAACTTCTTTGCAGTCTCGCAAGGTTTTCAAGATCAACCTGGCTCCCCTCGTTTTCCTTCATCTTTGTTTCTCTCCCTGCTCCCTGTCTGGTAAAGACAAACAGGACAGGCATCAGGATGGGAGAGAAGAATGTATCTAGACATCCATTTTAAGTTCCACTTAAAAAAACAAAACAAAACTGGATTGAGATCTCCACACTACCTGCTGGTGGGTTGAAATTATTCATGTAAACATGCTAATGATTTTCTAGTGGAATTGGCCCAAGGGAACCCGAGAGAATAAAAGCAAAGGCTACTTTTTAGTAAACCAATGACTTTTCATACTATCAAATTTCAACCACTTCAGCCTTGCACAGTCAAAAGGCATCCATAAACCCACATTTGAAATCTCTGAAGGTAATTCCATCATCCTCACTAGAATCTTGATACATTAGCAACTTCATTCTGATGTATGGGCTCCTCCATGACAAGTGATTTTTAACGATATGCCCCATAGTCAGTGCGTGCCAGTATAGACATAACAACTTTGCCTTGAAGAGAATTCGTAGGAAAGCTATAAAGGTACTCGGTGCTTTTGTCACCGCTGCTGCTGCTGCTAAGTCGCTTCAGTCGTGTCCGACTCTCTGCGGCCCCATAGACGGCAGCCCACCAGGCTCCCCCGTCCCTGGGATTCTCCAGGCAAGAACCCTGGAGTGGGTTGCCATTTCCTTCTCCAATGCATGAAAGTGGAAAGTGAAAGTGCAGTCGCTTTTGTCACTATGACACCCCAAAACCAAGAGTCTACCCACTGGAGCAATGAAGCTGGTTGACAAGCAACTAGGATGCTAATAAGAAAGGATAAGAAATTATATGCTGTTTTAAAAGGCTCTATGTCACCTAAAGAAGGAAGAGAATGAACAGCTACATTGCTTCTACATATTAACTTAAATGAAAGAGACGACTGGCATCAAGGGCGAGTTTATTGATGATAGATGTTACCAATTTCGTTTTTTGCCTCGTTATGGTTTTTTCTAAATCAAATAATGGGGAAAAAAAGGGAAATGTTATCCACTATTTTAAACCAAAGTCCTTTGGGACAAACTGTAAATGTGACATTTGCAGTAGACACATTATCCAAAGGTTACATGTGAGACTGAAGTTTTAAAGGGACAGAATAGACAACCAAAATATTTCATTTGAGTTCTCTGTGGAGACTGTTTAATAACCACCAGGAGGGGTCAAAGGAGATAGCCTTATCTGCTGCAACAAGGATTCAGGTCGGCACACAGGGAGGGGTGGGTGCACTGCAGTGAGTGCCAGTTCACCTGACCTGGGTTCAAAACCAGCCCTAACGCCCTGCTTGTGTGGCCTGAGAAAATCCAAGCCTCAGTGCTCCCATCTGTACAATGGACAGTCCAGCTGTTGAGAGGATTAAATGAGGTAATGAAAACAAATATTTAGAAAAATAATGCCTCCTGCACAGTAAGTGCTCAATAAATGTTAGCTGTTAGTACTATTACAAAAGTTACTGAGCAAATGGTCCCCAAAGGCCACCTGGCCACCCCTCCTCCTTTCTCTATTGATAAAACAACACTGCAGTATCTACTTTTCTAAACCAAATGGAAATCATAGAATTCTAAGCTTCTCAAAGCAAAGTTGTTTGCAATATAAACCCCTTCATGGTGAATAATAAGCAGCAGCCTGTTGGCCAGAGGAGGCTCAGAGACCTTCCCAATGCCACTCCAGAACCACTTGACACAGACATTCTGTGGTGCACTGTGGCGCACTGGCCTGCCCCTGACAGGTGCTGGACACAAGTGGACAGTGCCCAGACCCTGCAGCTGAGGGCCCAGAGCCCAGACACCAGGCCTGGGAGACAAGCTTGCGGACTGGCAGAAGTACAGCCTTAGGAGGTAGCATAAGTGGTTTCCCAGCACAAAAGACAACAGGCCGCTAGTTCTTAATCCTCTGAGTGACCTGGGGTCGTCTGACCAAGAGTAAAGCCCTTAGAGTGCTTTTTAATATTAATAGCTTTGGTTAAAAGTCAGAATAAAAGCAACCTTGAACTAAGTTGGAGCCATCCTTTCAGCCATACTCACACCCAGTCAGGCCTGGCCCACATACATGCCACGGCTCCTCCACCCCGTCCCAGGGCAGACATTGCTAATAGATCACAGCACACTTTCCAGCCAAGTATAAACACACCTCCATCATTCTTTCAACACTGTACTTCAAGCAACTACTGCCATCCAGCCAGAGCTAGCAAGTGAGTTGGATCCAACTTCCCAACTCTGACCAAAACTGTATTTTACTGAGAAGACAGAACTTCTAAATAACTCCAAGTTAAAGACATTAGGAAACCCTTGCTGCTATTTTTCAAACCAGATGGGGCAAACAATAAAAAATATTGCTCTGAATAGGCAATCTCACTTCAAATTTATATTGTTTTCAAGGCTTTCCAATCTCACATCTATTTTTAAAGTTTCCTCTCCAAGTATTTTTGACTCATTCCATGCTCATCTCCTCTTAAAGGTGGTGGCCATTCAGTGGCTAAATCTGGCCTCTCCATCTATGAAGCACTTCTCCATTTCAGACCTTTCAACACTTAATACCCTCTCAGTGTCACTATCGGTAGAGCTATGAGTGAGCTCAACCTTTCCCTGGAAGTGGTGATTTAACGTGTGAATTATATGGTTATTAGGATGGGTGTCAGGGAAACAGTGTAATATATGTAATGTGGAGGCTGATGGGGCTGGAGGAGCTGAAACAGTCTGGATGATTTCTGGCGCTTCTTTTAATGCTGTGTCAATTATTCCTACGACCGATCATTCAAAGCTGTCTATTACCTTCTAATAATAATAATAATAATATTTTTCACTTAACGTTGCACCTTTCACCAGAGGATTTCAAAGAGCTTTGCAAACATTCATTAGCACTTTATGAAGTGGGCAGGTAATATATAAATACCCAGTCACATGTCCCTAAAGAGCAGCCATTAATAGTTCCCTTGACACCACATTCAGGTTAGGGCAGAAACAAAAAATGAAAAGCATTTATATATGAAAAGCCAGGTGCCATCAGCAGCAGCATTTTCTGGGCATCTGTAGAATTCTAGCAGAGATGAGCCTCATTTTCTTGTCTCTCAGGGTGGCAGCATGGCGGTCCTTTTCCCTGCTCTTGCCATCTGTCCTCAAACACACAAACACCTCTTCCTAAGACACAGCACAGACCAACATGCAGACAATCCAGATACTGGATTCTGTCAGAACTCTTAGAAGCCCTGCTAAGAGAAGACATCCCAACAGGGGAAAATTCTGACTGCCCTAGAGATGATTCTTACACAAGAATCCTAAGTACCTTCAGTCTTCTCCTCAGGACAAAATGAAATGAGGGAAATGTACCCCAGAGGTGAGGAAGGAGAGGCTGCCAGATCCCAGGTAAGGGAAGTTAGAACAAAAAGTGTGGGTTCAGGCAAGGACCACCTGAGAAACACGAACAGCTGGTAGCTCCAAAAGCTGAGGTTACAAGTACCCAGTCGAGCAGTGGACGGCAAAAGGCAGAGGAGGGGATTCACCCTTGAATCCCCATCCTCTATGCCATTTGTCTGACTTAGAAGATAATTAGACACAGAACCAATGGCATATTTTATACATTCTTCTCAATTTACGTGTGTGTATGTGTGTGTTACTCAGAATAGGCTAGCTTAGGCTGTGGCAATAACCATCACCCAAAAATCTCCAGGCATTAACACAACAGAACACACCAAACCTATTGCAGACCTAGATGGCTCTTTGGGACATTTATTCTCCATGTAGTGGCTCATCATTTCAGGCTTTCATCTTAGGCATTCTCCATCTCAGCATGATGCTTCCTGGTTCACCCTGCTGGGAGAGGGAAGATGGGAAATAACACACCAACACTTATTGTTTTTCCCAGGAGGGACACACATCATTTTTATTCCTAGCCTATTGGCTGGAATTAGTCACATTGCTCCACCCAAAACTCCTGGAGGGGCAGGAATACATAGTCTCTCCTATGTCCAAGGAGGGGAGGAAACTGGAAATATCAGTGGGCATTAGTGAAATCTACTAGTAAGTACATAGTGCTGTTTTAGTTTGAAACCAGGGCAATAGAATCATCTCTAAACCTCAAAGACCTCAAAATATGGGATAAAAGTGTTATACAAGGCTTGCCTTGCCCCATGCTCGATGGACATGGTTGGTGTGAAGGTACAATATCTTCCATGTGATACTATCCAGATAGAGCTAGGGGTGGCTTTGTGTTTTTCTGCACAAACCTTTCTGGCAACAATTATTCCTCTCATGCTTTCTTATTTTTACCAAAGAAAAATCTTGGGTTACCATATTCCTCTCCTTCCCCAATCCCAAATTTCTTTTACATAGAGGATGTTCTCGGACTACAAAAACAGCATGCAGAGAGCAGAAGCCCTTTGAGCCAATATTTCCATGTTCTCTAAGAGAGTTCTATCCTCTGTCCTTAAAAGCCAAGAAATGAAGATCATTACACTCACTACTCTGCAATATTCACTCTTGATTAACCACCAGTGCGTTATCCATATTGCTTCCTAATCATTGTTGACTGGTTAGAAAGATATTTTTTAACTCACTCTCTCTTATCTTGGGCTTCCCTGGTGGCTCAGATGGTAAAGAATCTGCCTGCAATGTGGGAGACCTGGGTTCAGTCTCTAGGTTGGGAAGAGCTCCTGGAGAAGGGAGTAGCTACCCACTCTAGTATTCTGGCCTGGAGAATTCCATGGACAGAAGAGCCTGGCAAGCTACATCTATGTGGTCACAAAGAGTTAGACATGACTAAGAGACTTTTTTCTTAAACCAGAACAGATTTGTGTTCACCATATCAGAGTGTGAAACACAAATGAACCAATTCCTTTCCTCCCACTCCATTTGGGCTCAGTGGCCCCATCCCATCAATCCTTCATTCTCATTGGGAAGCTCTTTCAGAGCAGGGCCTACTGTGTTGGAGAAATGCCAGGAAGGAAAGGAGAAGTCCATTAGGTTCCAGATGAGTTCCCAGCAACCGTCCATTCTAATTCTGTCTAGCAGGGGAAAGAAAGGATTTGAGAGAGGTACAGGATTCTCTCAAACAGAGAGAATTGTTTCACAACTGCCTAGCTATGTGACTTTGGATGATTTACTTAATCTCTTGGTTAATCTGTTTACCTCTCTATAGAAAAGAAACAATAATACTGCTGACATCATATGCTTGTCATAGGGATAAATAAGACTGTATATGTGCAATGTCACAAAGAAGAGATTAACATTTATCTCCCCTTCCTAAAAAGGCTGTTCCACAACAGAGGGCACATAGCCAGAGTTGTATCACAACTATAACCTTTAAAATGTGTGAGTTACTATATTGTACAGCTGTAATTTATGTAAAATTGTGCATCAACTAAACTCCAATTAAAAAAAAAGACTGATCTATCTTACAGGCAAAATGGCAATTCTTCAGTCCTTGTCCTCCAAAAGGAAAGAGTTCAATTGAGAGACATAGAGAAGTTTCACGTAGCAAGGGTTTATTAAGCAAAGCAAAATACACTTCCAAAAAAGAATGAGAGCAGGCTGTCTGGGAACCAGAAACAGCTCTGTAATGGGCTATGCATGCGTGCTCAGTCATGTCCAACTGTTTGAGACTCCCTGATCTGTAGCCAGCCAGATCTGTCCATGGGATTTCTCAGACAAGAACACTGGAGTGGGTTGCCCTTCTAGTCCCTAGGGGATCTTCCTGACCCAGGGATTGAACCTGCATCTTCTGTGTTGGCAGGCAGATTCTTTACCACTGAGCCATCTGGGAAGTAATGAGGGTGGAGTTGGATGTTTTAGAGTGGTGATCCCTCCCTTCGTCCTGTGTTATTTGACTGACAAGTTGATTGACAGCTTTAGGTTATATAACTTTTCTCCTAGAGCACAGGTACTTAAACACAAGTATGTGAATGAAACCATGGGGGAGGGGGACAGTAAAAACCACAATGCTAATTTATTACAAATATCGCTTAATGAACCCTGGGTCACTCTGAGTCACTTTTTAGGTCTTGGCATGCCTGTGCCAACCTGTGCTGTTGAGTTTTATCTCGTTTGGTCCTGATAAGGCTGAAAATGTAGCAGTCCTTGACCAGAAGCGGGAGAACCTCCTGGTGCCTTCTGATCACTAGCATCCAGGTGGAGAGGGAACGAAGATCCCATCCAGAATTAGGTGGCGACCTACTCATGTCTGACTACTTGCCTAACACACCTACCACTCCCTCTTCTTTTCCCAACTTCTCTCTCTCTCGCCCCCTCTCTCCCTCTCCTCTCACGCTCTAACTTTTCCTGATGCAAAAACTGAGAGGCCCACAGTGACCATTCTTCCCCCAAGGTCTAATCCCATTTGATCTTAAACAAGGAACCAGTCTCTCACTAATGATATTAAGAGGCATCAAGAGAGGAGAATTCCTAGTAACAAATCTGCATATATCATTTGTTGCCCCTTAATACAAGCACAGATGCAGTGATCCTTGGCATCTCTTCCTTAAGAAAAACAGTTTTAATGTTGACATTCTGTCTTCTGACTTGAAGCAAGAAGTATTACATAAAACGGCAGCTAAGGGTTTTCAGATGCCACCTCCAGATGGTAACGGTTCCCGGGGAACCCCACCTTCTAGTTTGCACATTTCTGTTAAAGTACCCATCTTCTGGGTACTTTAACCCAGAAACTGCAGCCTCTCCTTTCAGAGACTGGTCTCAATCCTGAACGAATCCCCTCCCACACACCAATCCAAGGTGTATCTCTCTAAGTCTGAGAGGTGAGTGCACAGCAGCACCTTGACCCAAGCTTCAAGAGGAGGGTTGGAAGAGGCAGGCTCTCAGCTGCTCACCACTGTATAGCATGCAGAGGGCACAGACCTGCCAAAGTAAGTCCATTCATGGTCTTCTGCCCCATCAGTGTGAACTGAGGCACATCTATATATTTTCCCAATTTTATAGCTAATAACTGTTGGGCTACACAGACACATCCCCTAAAGACAAAGAATTCTCATTCATTTATTCATTCATTCATTCTACAAATATTTATTGGGCACCTATGCATGCCAGGAACTCTCCTAGATTTTGGGGACCATTGTTCCTCTTATGAAGCCTGCATTCTAGTAGAGGCATGTGCTGGATATTGAGTACCCTCTGTCTGCCCTGCCAGATCCTCTGTCACAAGCCTACTGTGTGTCACGGAGACCCACCTTTGCAGATCGCATCAATAGGCAGCCTTGCCCTTTGGCTTCTGGGTGGGTTGGGCCAATGAGGACCTAGCAGAAGACGGGGTGGAAGCAGCAGAGCCAGATCTGAATGTCTACCCTGCTGACGTCCTCTCCGCTGGGCCACAGTACCACCAGATGGCCTCTCCTGTAAATTATTTCTCTTCTGTCCAGTTTCAGGTAGCTGTTCCCTGCCCCTGCCCCATTCAGATCTAGAGATGGCAGCCTTCCCTGATGTTGCTACCAAGACCACCATCATCACTTGTTGCTTTCCCTTTACCCACCTATATCTTTGTAAACAATCCCTTTATTAATTTCCTTTTCACTATTTCATTTGAGTGGGATGTTTCCTTCTAGAACCTCATTGATGTAAGGAAGTAATCAAAATGATTCCAGGCACTGTTTATAAAACCTGTGCATTTGGCATGGGAAGGCATTATACAGCACGGTCAGGAAGGACTCTTTGAGTAGGTAATGTGACTAATGAGGAGTTCAGCAATACTCTGGAGCAGAGCCTTCCAGACAAAGGGAAAAGCAAGTGCAAATGACCTGAAGCAGGAAATGAGCTCCATATATTCAAAGAAGGAAAAAAGAGTTCACTGTAGTAAAGGAGGAGGTGTGAGAACCTTGATGTGATGGAGAAGCAGGCAAGAGCCAGACCAGGTGGAGCCCTGGCCATGCTGAGCGGCTGACTCCTAATTTCATAGGAGACGTTAGAGGGGTTTAAGCGGGAGAGTGATAGAATCAGATTCACGTCTTTGAAAGAATTCCCTCAGGCTGATCTGTGAGAATAGATTCTTGGGGACTAGGGAGGCAGAAGAAAGATCAGTTGGAGTCTCTGGCAGCAGTCCGGAGGAGACCTGATGGTCACATGAACGAGGGTGATGGCAGCGGAGATGGACAGTGAACAGTGTCTGGATATAATACATTCTGGAGGAAGAACTCTGAGGACTTGCCATTGAATGAGCTGTGAGGAGTGAAGCAATAAGAGGAATCAAGGATGATTGGGAGGTCTGGGACTTGAGCCACTGTGTATGTATGTGATGGTGCCATTTACAGAGATGGCGAAGCCAGGAGAGGGGGACAAATCAGACAGAACGTACACATGGGGATGTCAGGCTTGGAGACATAAACATGGGTATCGTCGGCAGACAGAAAGGACTTAATGCATATTGAGGGGCTGGGCAGGCTTGATGTGGGGAAGAGATGCATTTCATCTGCGACATCTTAACCTGGACAGATGAAGAGAAATCATTTTCTAACTGCTCAGCAATTTCAAGACGCTGCCCTCTCAAAAGAGTCAGTGCATCCCATCAATAGGCAGGACACTGTTCCGTTCTTTTCTTCATTTTCCACTTCCAAACCATGTCTCCTCAGACCCACAGAAAATAAGAAAGACACCCAGCTCTGAGCCATATATTTTTAATAGCTGCTCCCTTAGAAATGCAAGGAGAAGTCTTCAGTTCAAGGGGTAATGTGATATATTTTAATTGGATCCTCTACCTCCTCAGTTTCTGTCTGGAGGAAAGGGAGAGATGGCTTTATTCCTTCAGATTTCAACAACATTTATTGATTACCTATTGTGGGCTGGTAGCCAGGTGCCAAAGCTACACTAGAGAAGGAAACAAACAAAGATCTCTGCCCTTACAGAACTTGCTTCCAGTGGGACAGACAGAAAATAAACAACAAACATAATATTAAAAATTAGATGATACCATGTCTTAGAAACTGGTAAGTGCTATGGAAAATCCAGAGCAGGAGAGGAGGCACTCAGAGCATGGAGGTGGACTCTGATTTTAAATGGTTTCAATATCAAAAGATTGGGACCGGGAGGGAAGGGTGAGGAAGCTTCAGGTGATTAAGACTCGTCTGAAAGATGAATAAATTCTCAGAACAGTACAGGGGGTGTACCTAGAGACTGTCATACCGACTGGAGTAAGTTAGAAAGAGAAAAATAAGTCTTGTATATTGATGCAAATATGTAGACTCTAGGAAATGGTATAGATGACTTCATTTGCAAAAATAGAATAGAGACATCTCTACGACAGATGTAGAGAACAAACGTATGGATACCAAACGGGGGAAGGAGAGGGTGGGATGGATTGGGAGATTGGGATTGACATATATACACCATTGATACTATGTATAAAATAGATAACTAATGAGAACCCACCATTTAGCACAGGAAACTCTATTCAGCACTCTACGGTGACCTAAATGGGAGAGAAACTCAAAAAAGAGGGGATATACGTATATGTATAGCTGATTCACTTTACTATCCGGTAGAAACTAACACAACATTGTAAAGAAACTATAGCCAATAAAAATTAATTTAAAAACTAAAAACATAAAATAAAACAGTACAGGGCAGCCTGGTGCCTCAGGGAAGAGAGTGGACAGTAGAGAGAAAAGGGGAAAAGGCGATTTTTGTAAATTTTGTGACTTTAAAATGTTTCATCATGTGAATGTATCAATATTATTTGTTTATGAAAATGAACAACAGTTCAGGAGACACTGTTTTAGTAATGGTCTAACTAGGCTGGCAAAACTGACAAATGCTTCCTCTCTCTTCAATAGCTTTTTACAAGTTGAAAAGGAAAGTTGACGTCCTGGTAATCTGCAGCATCAGCTGGAAAGAAGTAACTTGACTTCCCAAGTAGTCTTCAAAGTGTCTCCTTTTCCACCCCATCTGATACAACCTGAGAAATCAACGTGGGCAATATTATAAGAATACTTTTCCTTCCATCTCCATGTTCTTACCCTGAACCATAGACAAGGCTTCATCTCTGGTCTCTAGGGGAACACTGGAGCATCTGCACGTTCTCTCCTCAGTTACTGACCCCTTAGGACAATCATGGGCCATTTTCAGGAGTGGGGCCAGCTTGGGCCCACCCTTCTCACTTGCCCTCCGCCTCTCAGATCTGCATGGGTTCAACAAGATGGCTGGCTCCTTCCTCTCCCAACTAGGCAGCGGACAGATTGAGCCTGGTCAGGCCTCAACCTTTCCAATATGGGCTGAGCACAAATAGGTCAGGACTGGGATAGCATTAAAGGTTCTGCTTTGGAGAGGGAGATTAGAGATGTTGCCACATCCTCCAGCCTTGCTCATAACAAAGCTGATCAGCATTTTACTCCTTGTGTTAAGAACCTGTAGAAAGGGGACAGTGATTAATTAGCACCCTCAGACTTCCAGCACAATTGAATTCTCCTGATAACAAGGCATCTTAGCAGAAGTCCCTAAGATATTTAAACATTTAAACACATCAGCACTATTGCTAGTGATACAGACCAGAATGATGAATCTACAACCATTTTTCCAAGAAATGGTGGCAAGTCTTATGGTTGTAATGTTTCATGTAGTAAGGTTTTCAAGGAGACTTTTCCAACTAAGAAATACTCCAGAGTCTTCATGTTAACGAATAAGAAGTAAAACTATTAGAAATATTTTTTAATGCCAATGAAAATGTTCAAACTGACATTGCATATCCCCTGTGATGAGGCACTGACAAGGACACAGCCTCCCAGCAGGGGCATTCCTGACAAAAACGGAACAGACCATAAAGAAACCATCAGACAAACCCACACTGGGGGACATCTTACCAGATGAGGGGCCAGTACTCTTCAAAAATGGCAATGTCAGGAAATAAAAAAGAAGGTCCAGGGAAAGCTGCAGATTAAAAGAGGCTAAAAAACACAACACCTAAACGCAATGTGTGACTCTAGAGTGGAAAAAAACAATGGCTAGGAAGGATACTTTTAGAACAAATAGAAAAATTGGAATATGGATGGCGTAATAGATAATAGCCTTGGATCAATGCGAAATATGCCAGATTTGATGGGTTCACAATGTCAGTGTTCTCAGGAAACACTGGCTGCCACCATCACTGCTTCTGCAATTTACTTTCCAAGGGTTCAGCATGAAACAAAGAAATAAAATATATTACATATCATCTATGATAGAGATATGCATAGATAGAGCAAATGTACAAAAATAATAACAGGTTGGCCAGGTTAAGATATGTGGCCATTCACTACATTACTCTTGAACCTAGCAATAAATGAAACTTTACAAATTAAAAGGTGAACAGTTTTTTAAAAGGATACTCCCAACAAGATACCATAATTTTTATGTGTTCTTCAAACTTTGAGAGAGGATTAAGTAAGTCTTGAGGATGCCATAAGAGAGAAAAGATAATTTTGTAACAAATCCCCTGTGTCTCCGTATACAGAGGCTGTAATTCAGGTCACCTCACAAGGGGCTCTAACCATCAGAGCCACTGCTTTCCAATCTGAGAGTCAAGCACAGACTACCTGACTGCAGATAGAGAGGGGTGCCCCATAAATATTGAGGCTTGCTCTGACTGATTCCATATGGGGGCCATCCCTCCTGGGGCTTAATCCCTTCCATCTTCTCCATTTTCCTTTAAGTCTTTCATTATATTAAAAACTCAACTGCACCTTCATAAGGGCTTTGAAAAAAAATCACAAAATTACGCAACACTCAGACTCGGCTATATCACAGATTCTGTTTTTAAAATATATTCACACTGCCCTCAGGCCTTTGCCACAGAAATAGACATGCATAAATCCACCTGTATGACAGGCTTTTTTGTTAAACCAGCTTTTAAAAATTTTCTTGAAAAAAAGTCCATGACAGACATGCCTTATGCCAAGTAGTGTTAAGGTGAGGTTTCAATCTATAATTATGACCATTTCATGTAATTCATTTCTGTTATAAATACCAAGTAATTTGCAAATCCTAGTTTGGTTACATGGCCACGATAACCTTCATCTCCTCTCCCTCAGCATATTTGCAAGGCAACAGGGTATTTATAGACCTTCACTATATATCAGGCACAACACTCTACAAACAGTACCTTGTTGGATAGTCTCATTATTAGGAATATGGGATTATCTCTGTTTCACAGATGAGAAAACTGGGGCTCAAATGGTCATTTGCCTAAGGACATACAACTTGTTAATAGCAGAGCCAGAACCTGAGCCAGACCTACCTGACTGCAAGGTCCAGATTTAGCACCACTACATCTTAGCACACCCATCTCCCCTGGTCTTCACAGCACCATCTTGGCTTACATCACACCAACATGAGGCCATGTGGACACTCTCTGGAATTGAGAAGACTCAAGGAGACACCAAATAGGAAAACAAAGGCATCTCCTACCATAGAAAGAATAAAAGACCTTTTTTCATTCTTACTGGCGTACAGTTGCTTTACAATGTTTGGTAGTTTCTGCTCTACAGCAAAGTGAATCAGCTGTATGTATTCATATATCCTCTCTTTTTTGGATTTCCTTCCCATTTAGGTCACCACAGAGCACTGAGTCGAGTTCCCTGTGCTATCCAGTAGGTTCTCATTAGTTATCTATTTTATACAATAGTGTATATATATTTAAATCCCAGCCTCCAAATTCATCCCATCTCCCCTTCCCTCTTGGTGTCCCTATGTTTGTTCTCTATGTCTGTTTCTCACAACTTTTATTAACTCTCACTATTTTTGCCCAAATCACTTAAACGTCACACATAGGAAAAAAAGCTAATATATTTTATTGCCAATTGTTCTTTTCCTGAGATTTTCCTGAACCATTTAGGTTGATCTTTTGAACCTGAATCAAGTTCTTCTGCCACCATCCACAACTTCAAAATGCCAATTTTGTACAGACTGCACCAAAGCTCAGGATATAACTCACAGTATTATACATTTCATATTCAATACTGAATAGGAAAATCTGAAATACACACTGCATAAGTAATGGCAGTAAAAAGCCAATGATATTTTAAAGATATTTTAAAGATTTAGTATTTATCATTGTAACACAGCTTTTATGTTTGATGTTCTATGAAGCCATGAGCTCACTTCTGAATCAATGCTATTTTATCGCTTGCTGTTATATTTATGGAATGTTACTGTGAACAAAGCAAAGCAAGCCAAGTCTATTCCCAACATAACCTATAAATAATGTAAGTAAATAAACTAAGCAAATCTTCATGAAGCAATGCATTATTTACTATTCCTTGTTGCTGAAATATGAGTTTAAATTTTGGTTACATATTAATGTAAAGTCTTAGCAATTTCTAGATCTCCCTAGGGAGAAAATCCTGAAGCTTAACTCAGAATTCACCTTGCATGCTTTCCCAACTCGGTAACTAAAAGCCACACTCCTGTCCAGAGTCAGAAGCAACCTCTCCACATAGGCCAATGATCTGCACTTATCCTAAGAAAGTCTAAGTTGGCATCATGGTGTAACACCCAAGTGGGTGTTCTACAGTCTTTGACCAGTTAGATATTGTAAGACAAAATCACTATGACTATAGTGATCAATTGCACTCATCTCACATGCTAGCAAAGTAATGCTCAAAATTCTCCAAGCCAGGCTTCAACAGTATGTGAATTGTGAACTTCCAGATGTTCAAGCTGGATTTAGAAAAGGCAGAGGAACCAGAGATCAAATTGCCAACATCTGCTGGATCATCAAAAAAGCAAGAGAGTTCCAGAAAAACATCTATTTCTGTTTTATTGACTATGCCAAAACCTTTGACTGTGTGGATCACAATAAACTGTGGAAAATTCTTCAAGAGATGGGAATACCAGACCACCTGACCTGCCTCTTGAGAAACCTATATGCAGGTCAGGAAGCAACAGTTACAACTGGACATGGAACAACAGACTGGTTCCAAATAGGAAAAGGAGTATGTCAAGGCTGTGTATGATCACCCTGTTTACTTAACTTATATGCAGAGTACATCATGAGAAATGCTGGGCTGGATGAAGCACAAGCTGGAATCAAGATTGCCGGGAGAAATATCAATAACCTCAGATACGCAGATGACACCACCCTTATGGCAGAAAGTGAAGAAGAACTAAAGAGCCTCTTGATGAAAATGCAAGAGGAAAGTGAAAATGTTGGCTTAAAGCTCAACATTCAGAAAACGAAGATCATGGCATATGGTCCCATCACTTCATGGCAAATAGATGGGGAAACAGTGGAAACAGTGTCAGACTTTATTTTTGGGGGCTCCAAAATCACTGCAGATGGTGACTGCAGCCATGAAATTAAAAGACACCGACTCCTTGGAAGGAAAGTTATAACCAACCTAGACAGCATATTAAAAATAAGAGACATTACTTTGCCAACAAAGGTCCATCTAGTCAAGGCAATGGTTTTTTCAGTAGTCATGTATGGATGTGAGAGTTGGACTATAAAGCAAGCTGAGCACTGAAGAATTGATGCTTTTGAACTGTGGTGTTGGAAAAGACTTGAGAGTCCCTTGGACTGCAAGGAGATCCAACCAGTCCACCCTAAAGGAGATCAGTCCTGGGTGTTCACTGGAGGACTGATGTTGAAGTTGAAACTCCAATACCTTGGCCACCTGATGCGAAGAACTGACTCATTTGAAAAGACCCTGATGCTGGGAAAGATTGAGGGCAGGAGCAGAAGGGGATGGCAGAGGATGAGATGGTTGGATGGCATTACCAACTCAATGGATGTGAGTTTGGGTAAACTCTAGGAGTTGGTGATGGACAAGGAGGCCTGTTGTGCTGCAGACCACAAGGTTGCAAAGAGTCAGACACGACTGAGCAACTGAACTGAACTGACAGTGATCAAGGCTATTTTAATTTTCATGTATTATACTCAGAGTAAGAGTAGCTCAAACTTTCTCCATGTTTTAGTGTATTTTTAGTGATTCACCTATTCTTTCAAAATTATCAGGTAAGTCCTACCATGGTTTCAAGTCCTGTTCATGTTAGGATGTCACAGTGAACAAGAAAGGTAAGAATCTCTTTATAGAGACTACAGTCGTGGAGAAGTAGAGAATTACACAGCAAACAAGTAAAAAAATTAACAAGATAATTTCAGTAGTGAAAAAAACAAAGAGAGTACTATGATAGAAAATGATAGTCATTTTAGAAAGGGAGGTTAGGGAAGGTTTGTATAAGAAACTAACATTTGAACCAAAGCACCCTGAAGACAGACTAGCACATTTTATCAGTTTCTCCTTCTTCTCCTCCCACTTCTCCTTTTTGTCTATTTAGTGCCAGCTAAGATCCATTGATATATGAGGAAGGGATAGTAGAAGCCCTAGTGAAAAAACATTCCAAGATAAGCTGGGGTGGAGTCCTCTTGGAGAGAAAAGGTAAGTATAATGCTAGGCAAGTGCCAACAGGCGGATGGCCATCTCTCACTGAAAGAAACCACTCAAAATGATGCCTGGGCTCATAATTCAGGGGTGAGAGATGGATTTGTGCAGTGAGCAGGTACTGCACAATAATGGTTAAGTAATATTTGCAAACAAACCACAGGTAAGTCAGCCATGGGCAGCTGAGATGGGCTCAGGAGGAAAAGGGTTGGGATAGGGGCTGAAAAGATGCTACTGAGCTGAAGGCAAGAGGTCCTGACCTAATGGCCAAGCAGAAGTCATCATTGCCTTCATTCACTCCTATGTGGTCTCTGCTTGGGACCACCCACAGAAAAAGTGGTCTACTCACAGCCGGAGGATGCTGGAGGTCTTCCTTCTATTAGAAAGATAATAATATTTCATCTCCTAACCATGCTTGAAAGATTCTACAGCTTTACCATTCATGATTATTGCCCCAATAGGTTTAATTATCTGAAATAAAAAGGAGAAAAGATCTCCAGAGGGTTTCCAATCAATGCCCTGCCACTAGAGAGAATAAATAAAGAAACTATCCAGAACAAAGATTAAAAGTTCAGTTAGCTGACCAGACCCTAGGCAAATTTGTGAAGAGGATGAAAGCTGTCTTTCTATCTACAGTTATAGCACCCTTCGCTGTGTGAGGTTAATGGGCCTTATTTTCCTCATGCTTAACACTTATTTAAAGCTGTCTGCACCTATTCTCTTTATTAGGCCGCCTCCTCTGTAAAATATAAGGTGGAAAAAACTGTAACAAATGAAGTCATTCTAAGTAGTCAAGGACTCAAAACAGTTTGTAAGTCATCCTTCGGTATCCACAGGGGGTTGGTTCTAGGACCCCTATGAATAACCAAAAGCCAAGCCTGCTCAAGTCTCTTATATAAAATGGTGAAGTATTTGCATAGAATCTGTGCTTATCTGGAATACTTTAATCATCTCTAGATTACTTATAATACCTAATGCAATGTAAGTGCTATGTAAATAGCTGTACATACAATGTAAATAGCTGTACATATCATGGAAATGCTTTGTAAATAGTTGTCAATGTGTGGCAAGTTCAAGTTTTGGTTTTTAGAATTTTCTGGAATTTTACTTCCAAATATATTTAATCCAAGATAGTCTGACTCCATGGATGCAGAGGATACAGAGGGCTGACTGTAACACTTAGTCAGTTGCAGCCCTGATTACAGATTTACCTGGAGGATGGAAGTGTCATGGAGAAAGAACAGTTGCCGTCTACCACAGACACTAAAGCAGGTAAGAAAGGCACAAGAAATGGACTTTTCTTTTTACGTTTTTTTTGGGGGGGGAGGTTCTTTTCTTATTGAGGTATAGTTGACACATAACATTATATTAGTTTCAGATGTACAACATAACTATTCAATATTTGTATACTGTGAAATGACAACCACAGTAACTCTAATTACCATCAATTACCACATGAAGTTAAAATTTTGTGCGTGGATGACTTTGTTCAGTTTCTGAAAATTTCATCTACCTGTATAGTTATGATAGGTACATATATATGTGTGTGTGTGATGAGAACTTTGAATATTTATTCTCGGCAACTTTCAAATATGCACTGCAATATGTTTGGCTATAGTCACAATAATGTACATTACATCTTTGTTACTTCCTTATTGTATAATTATTGACATATACATAAGAAAAATATACCTATCATAAGTATACAGGTAGATGAAATTTTCAGAAACCGAACAAACTCATAAACTCAGCACCTAGATCAAGAAATTGTGACCAGAAACCCCTTCTTGCCCCTTCCTGTCATTCCTGCCTCAGGGACAGCCACATTCTTGACTTCTGACACCATTGATGAGTTTTGCATGGTTTTGAATTCTATATAAGCGGAATCATAGAGTGTATTCTTTCATATCTGGCTTCTTGTGACTGATATTATGTTTGTGTGATTTGTTCATAATACAGCATGTAGTCAAGGTGAGGGCAGGGGGCCTGGAACCAATCCCCCATAGATACGAAGGATGACTGTATTTACAGTTATTCATGCTGTATAATACAAGAAGTCATCTCGTAAATGCCAATAGTTGACCCTCAGAACTGAATTCCAGCGAGACAGCAAAAGAGACACAGATGTATAGAACAGTCTTTTGGACTCTGTGGGAGAGGGTGAGGGTGGGATGATTTGAGAGAATGGCGTTGAAACATGTATGATATCATATGTGAAATGAATCACCACTCCAGGTTCGATGCATGATACAGGAAGCTTAGGGCTGGTGCACTGGGATGACCCAGAGGGATGGTACGGGGAGGGAGGTGGGAGTACACCCATGGCAGATTCATGTTGATGTATGGCAAAACCAATACAATATTGTAAGGTAATTAGCCTCCAATTAAATAAATTTATATTAAAAAAACAAACAAACAAACTGAATTCCAAGCATGCTTAAAGAGGAAACAGAAACTTATCCCCAGAGTAAAATTAACTCCCTTGGCTAAAATCTTTTTCTATTTTGTTCATTGAGCACTGAGCTCATAATGCATTCTCTCAGACTTTCTTATTTAATTTGAAATTTACGTCTGAGCTACTCTTAACATCAGGATACAGATAGATGAGGTTGAGTCACAATCCTTTCCCACTACTCAAGGAATGAAGCCAAGCTGTTCTCTTGCTCAAATTTTATTTCTTCTCTCACAAGTAACGATGCTTAAAGGTACACCAAGAACAGCTGCCAACAGCCCATCCTCTGGGACACTCATCCAGCTTAGCCAGTCAATTGCTGGCATCTGCTCACAGGTTGCAAACATCAGGACGTGCTTGTGATCATTATCGAGGCAATTCTAAGCCTTGCAAACACACACACACGAAGGCCTGGGCTGGTGTGCCTCTAATCCTGGAGCATGTGCTTCATCCATTTCACCAGCTTGCCTCCCCAGGCTACCCTGGCCCATGTCAGACACCTAGAGATTCATGGCACTGGACCAAGAGGCTTCGGTTCTCACCAGACTGCAAACCATCTCTAACTTTCACCGGATCCGCAGTAAAATGAACAAGACAGAAGCTGGCATCAGTTTGACTGCAGGTGTCGTGCCAGGTCTGGCAGAAAATGGTCAGGGCCAGCCTATGAAAATGTTTACTTCAGTGTCTTGAAAACCAAAGAGTTCAAAACAACACACCATCCTCAGAGCTATGTGATACTCACAGTTTAGGATAGGAGTCTGTAAAATGTTCAGAGGTCTTCTAAATTGGTGGGAGAGAAAATATTTCCATTTTGGAGTAGGTTTGGTGCCCTTTGTCCAGACTGAGAGGTAGTATGGGGCCCTAGAAAGAACAGATTCTCAGTCAGGCATGAGGGGGCCCTAGCATTCCCAAGTGGAACCCCAATATCCTTTCAGAATTCCACAGGCCCTACGATCTGTTCCTTTGGAGACTGATCTCATGTCATTTTCCAACCAAAGGGTTTTTAATTGTTTTCAATTGTTCTTATTGTCCAATGTGGCTTCCCTGGTGGCTCAGTGGTAAAGAATCCACCTGCCAATGCAGGAGATATAGGCTTGATCCCTGGGTCAGGAAGATCCCCTGGAGCAAGAAATGGCAACCCACTCCGGTATTCTTGCCTGGGAAATCCCACGGACAAAGGAGCCTGGCAGGCTACAGTACATGGGATCACAAAGAGTCAGACACAACTTAGGTACTAAACAACAAACAACATTGTCCAATGTACTTTTTTAATATTAGTAATTAGAGACTATGTGGATGCTAACCACATGTGGATAATATCACTCTAATGGCAGAAAGTGAAGAGGAACTAAAGAGCCTCTTGATGAGGGTGAAGTAGAAGAGTGAAAGAGCCAGCTTAAAACCAAATATTAAAAAAAACTAAGATCATGTAATCCAGCCCTATTACTTCATGGCAAATAGAAGGGGAAAAGGTGGAAGTAGTGACAGATTTCCTCTTCTTGGGCTCTAAAATCACTGTGGATGCTGACTGCAGCCATGAAATCAGAAGACAATTGCTTCTTGGCAGGAAAGGAATGACAAACCTAAAACGTGTGTTGAAAAGCAGACACATTACTCTGCCGACAAGGTCCATATGGTCAAGGCTTTGGTCTTCCCAGTAGTCACGTGTGGTTGTGAGAGCTGGACTGTAAAGAAGGCAGAACACCAAAGAACTGACACCTTCAAACTGTGGTGCTGGAGAAGACTCCTGAAAGTCCCCTGGACAGCAAGGAGATCAAACCAGTCAATCTTAAGGGAGATCAACCCTGAATACTCATTGGAATGACCGATGCTGAAGCTGAAGCTCCAGGATTTTGGTCATCTGATGTGAACAGACGGCTCACTGGAAAAGTCCCTGATGCTGGGAAAGATTGATGGCAGAAGGAGAAGAGGGCGTCAAAGGATGAGATGGCTGGATGGCATCACTGATGCAATGGACATGAACTTGGGCAAACTTGGGTGAGGGACAGGGAGGCCTGGTGTGCTGCAGTCCACAGAGTCTCAAAGAGTCAGACACGACTGGGTGACTGAAAAACAATTAGAGTCTGAAGGGAAGTAACTGGGATTTGAAGAGCTGAGATTCTGGGATTCTTTAGGAAGGCTTACTTCATGGAGTATATTTGGAAAAATATTATTTAATTAAAGAATTGGCCCATTCTCAATAAGCTGATTTTCTATTCTAGGGCAAAAAAAAAAAAAAAAAAATTAGGCAAAGGCAAGAAATAATGCCAATCAGACAGAGCATATCACATCTACTCTCATTCGGTCATTAAATATTTTTAATCATTTTTAAAATTTTTAAATGAACATGTGCTCATTGTAACCAGTGATACAATCTAACAACGTATAAAGAAAAAATTATGCATCTCTCTTTAAATCTTCCTCTATTCTCACTCTCTTCCCAGAGAAAACAGATATTAATGGCCAGCTATACACTTTCAAACCTTTTTATGTGTATATAATATATAGATACAAAAATTGAATCATACTCTTCACATAATTTTGCAGTTTGCTTTTCTCCTTTAATTACATTATAGAAATCCTTCCAAGTGAACAATTAGAAGTGGAATTCATTCTTTGAAACGACTGCATAAAATTCCAATGTATGGATCTTCTTATTCAATAGTTGTTTTGATGGAAAGTAAGGTTGTTTCCAATTTTTGTTTGTTTGCCAATGAAAGCAGTGCTGTAATAAATATTAGTACACACGTCCTTACATACTGGTGCTTTAATTCTATTGGCTAGAATTCTACTCACTCTGCAAGGTCGGAGCTTAGGTACATTACTCGTTTTAATAGCTATCGACATATTACTTTCTTTAATCCATCTGGACTTTATCTTTTGTATTAAGAGGTAGGAATTACAAATTTTGCTTTCTGCCACATGTTTAGCCAATTTTGCCAGCATCATTTATTAAATAAGCCACCCTTTTCATAGGTTGCAATGCCACTTTTAACATATGGGCAATTCTCATGAACACCTGGATCTCTTTCTGGAGTTTCAATTCTGTTTCACTGCTACATTTATCTGATTTTATGCCAATAACAAGCCATTTTGACTACAGTGGCTCTAAAACTAGGCTTACTATCTAGTGAGGGAAGTATGTCTTATTATTCTTTTGCATTTTGTACTCTAAGATGAGTTTACCAGATGTCTCAGTGGTAAAGAATCTGCCTGCCAGTGCAGGAGACACAGCAGACATGGGTTCAATCCCTGGGTTGGGAAGATCCCCTGGAGGAGGAAATGGCAACCCACTCCAGTATTCTTGCCTGGAGAATCCCATGGACAGAGGAGCCTGGTGGGACTACAATCCATGGGGTCACAAACAGTTGGACAAGACTGAGAGACTGAGCATGCACCCACTTTAAGATACCTATTCTTCCATTTGAACTTAAATTATTTTATTCAACAAAAACATTAAAAATTCTGAATGAAACTGCAAATATTTGTTTATTGAAAGAACAGAAAATTACACAGCTTTAAGTATTCCTTATAGATGATTGTACATCTCTCCATTTATTCAATAAGTTGTTTTAGGTTTTTTTTTAATATGGGTTCAAATCATGTAAAACTATTCTTCTGTATTTTAAATTTTGTGCTTATAATTGGGATTTTTTTTCAAAGTCTATTTCTAGCTTACTGACACTAGTAAAAAAGAAAAATTACAGATTTTTTATATTTATCAATTATCCAAGTGAAAGTGAAAGTGAAGTCGCTCAGTCGTGTCGGACTCTTAACGACCCCATGGACTGCAGCCTACCAGGCTCCTCTGTCCATGGGATTTTCCAGGCAAGAGTACTGGAGTGGGGTGCCATTGCCTTCTCCCATCAATTATCCAAACACCTTATCAAATCTAGAACATTTTTTAGTCTCCATGGGTGTGCTAAGTAACCAATCAATATCACTACAAATACATTATCTCTCCTGATATTTATATCTATTACTTACTTTTCTCATCTTATTACATTAGCTAGTACCTCCAAATCAATGTAAATAATTGCAGTCATAAAAGGGAGCTCTATTTTGTTCCTGAGTTTAAACAAAATAACTTCAACACTGGACTTCATATTAGATTTGCTAAAAGGATTTGATAGTCTTTTCATGTTTAAGTAAATATCCCTATAATCCTATTTTGCTTATAGTTTAGTCAAGAATGACTATTTAATTTTATAAAGTTATGTTACAGTATGTTATAATTTAAATCCATGCTTGTTTCTTCTTTTAGTTTGCTCATTTAAAGAACTTTTATGTAGATAATACAGCCTACTGAGTTATGGTGTGTTATTCATTTTATACAGGGCTAGATTTGGTAAACCAATGTTTTAATTAGACTTTTGCATCATGTTTACAAGTGAAATCAATATACACTTATCAGATTACATTAGTTTTATAAAATGAACTAAAGGACTGTCTGTTTTTTCCTAGGGCCTGAAATTATTTACATAACATAGGAATTTTCATTTTACTTCATAATTTTACTTCATCAACTTAGAAAGGTATTATTAGATATTATGAGAGAGGGTATTATTATTATTTTTCTTTGGAGCAAGGGTATTATTGTTATGCAACTTTTAAACATGACAAGGAGTAGACGTTCAGAAAGGTATGTAGGCTGACTAACATGAAGCAGCTATTATGTATGAAGTTAGGAATGAAATACCAGGGTCGTGATTCCAGGCCTGGACCTTGGTCTAACCGTGTACCACCTCCTCTCTCCAGGATAAGCCTCAAATCCTGACCGAAACAAAGACATCAGAAACTCTACAGCAGGACCAATGAAAGAAGTCACCTTTGGAGAATACCCAGTGGAGCAGTCACAAGCCTTACAAAGAAGAGTTGTGAACTGCTGAGAAGCCACAACCAGAGAACGATCTCCTTGGTATCTGATCCTTTGAAATGGGATCATCCAGATGGAGCAAATGGACCACAAACAGTGATTTAAAATAGTGGATTCATGAAGGGCAACTGTGTAGGGTTGTATAAAACTATGTTAAATAATGATAATTCATGTACATATCTTCTTTTTGTAATTTACAAAGAGTAAGTTTAAAGAGGTTAATCGTTTGTCAAGGATTACACTCTATATCTTAAAGGTGATGCAACACTCCATATTCTTCATTTTCCCCCCATACTTTTTAAATCATGCTCTTTGTGTGTTTCCTTCATAGCAGTTATCACTCATCTTGCAATTATTTCATTTATTTATGCTACTTGTTCTTTGCCTACCCACTGCCCTCCCCAGTTACAATGGAGGTAACATAGGAGGTCATATTATACTATTGCTTTATCCACAGGCCTGAATACAGTGAAAAGGCATTCAAAATGTATTTATTATAAGAGTGAAAAAATAAGTACCATACACCATTTATACCCAAAGTGATCCCTGCTTGAATCCTATCTAGAAAGGACAACAGCTTTCCCTCCAGAAATGGTGGTCCCACTGCACACACAGTTAGAAATAATACTGTTTGCTGCTGCCTTTGTAAATATAAAATAGGCTATGCATCCAAGTCGGAGATCTCCATATCAATCTTATACAATCACTTTATTTGACAGAGACATTCTTTTTTAAAGGCAAATCAGTGTGAACTCTCAATATCCCAAATTAGATCGAGCACGCAAGTTCAAATGAGTTAGGCATTAATTACTCACCACCACTGGCCTAAGTTTGAAACCACCAGATCTCATTTTTCACTGGGCTGACATCCTGAAAGGCACCATTTGTCAGGAGACCTCCCTTGTATTTTTTTCTTTTCCTTCCATTGTTTCACTGAATTAACCAAAGCAATATTAAACAAGTTGCTAAATACAGGTATTAGCTCATTTGTAGCTAATTATTACAGGTAAGTGGTGCAGTAAATGAAGCACCCTTCACCCTCCCCAGTCTTTTTTTTTTTTTTCTTTTTTTTTTCTTGAAGCTTTTGTGATGTTCTCCAGGTAAATCCCATGCATAATGTAAGAGTGGCAATGTTGTTTGCATAATAAGCTATTTTCTACCACAGAAGCAGAAACATTTTATCGCTATAGAGAAAGCTCAAATTATGAATACATTTTCATATAAGTTGATTTATGTGAAAATTACAAATAAATGCAGAGCCGAGCTGCAAGTGAATTGTTTGTTCCCAGTTCAAGGAGTGGTGTTATTTGAAATTAAAAAAGAAAACAACCCACCACATCCTGCTAAGAGAAATATTTTTAATGTTATTCAGACTGAAGCACATATCACATGACCCAAGAAGAAAAACATCATCTGGTCCAGAAGTAGGACCTGAGGTTGCAAAGGCTGATTTCTGAAGCCATATATATATATGTACACACACACACATATATACAACATTTATATTATCCATGATATATGCATTTTTCTTGCACTTGGGCTGCAAAGATTCTCAGCAAACTCTATAACTACTTCTTTCAATAGTCAAAGGAAGTTAAAAGAATAAATGGAGGCCCATTATCACTTCTGCAAGAGCTAAATGTGTATTAGACATGAAAATGGTTTTGTGTAAGACCCAAAGTTTCTCAGACAACTGCAGGGCTCTCAAAGTGGGATGCACATTTCTAGTCCAGGCAGAATCGTGGAGGGTCGAGAACTTACCTTGTTAGGACACCCCTCCCCCATTACACTAGCATCTGGCATCTGGGTGGTTGATCCATAACAGGAATATGAGGCTGGTCACAGAGCTTGGGCTAATGTCCCACACCTAGAGGAGACAGGTTTTAGGGAAAGGAGATAGTGACATGGCACCTTGGACAAGTCTACATAGTAAAATACTTGCAACTTGTTTAGCAATTTGGGCACCATATGCCTGTAATTTTCCTAGACCTTTAAACTTGCCTGGATTACACTCATCATGGGCCATGATCACAGAAAACATCTCATCCTGGCTGTTGCCCAAGACTGCAGCCCAATTATGTCTTAACTGTTACTTAATAAATCCTTAGCTTTATAGTTCTTGATTCTGATAATGATCTCTGACCCTGTTTGCATTTCACAACCCTTCAGACCTCTTAAACCAGCTTACTGAACTTGGATGTCTTCTTCAGCTCTTTGCTCATGTGTCCCCCAGAATCTCAGGATGCTCAAAGCCACAAAGGAGAATCCTGTTTCCTGGCCTTGCTCATGGAGCTGTGTGACCTCCAGCCACTCCATCTCCCCCTTTTCCTCCCCATACCACAGAGAGGGGAATTTGAGTAATACAGACAACTAATCTAAACACAGGTCTCAAAAGTCTCACCTTTACTGTTCTCAATTTATTGGCCTGTCAAGACATGTTACATTTGTAGATCTGACTTTTTACAAGCCCCCTCTGCCATCTCCAAACCACTAAATAAAAAAAAATTTTTTTTGGCAAGTATGTTGTTGTTGAGTCTCCTCGTCATGTCCAGCTCTTTGGAAGCCCATGGACTACAGCATGCCAGGCGTCCCTGTCCTTCACCATCTCCCAGAGTTTGCCCAAGTTCATGTCCATTGAATCGGTGATGCCATCCAACCATCTCATCCTCTGTCTCCCTATTTTCCTCTGTTGCTCTCTTCTTCTGCCTTCAATCTTTCCTAGCATCTGGGTCTTTTTCAATGAGTCAGCTGTTCGCATCAGGTGACCAAAAAATTGGAGTTTCAGCTTCAGCATCAGCATATTTCAGCCCAAGCATAAACGGGAATCATGTAACTTGCCTGGCCAGTCTCATTCGATCAGATAGACCAGAGCCCACCCTTCTTTGGGCCCCAGATTCAGGTATTACACAATTGCCCAAGGATCTCTGCCACATTCATTTTGTCTTTATTTCTTATTTGCATTCCGTAGGTTGACTCTGTGCTTTTGCTCCAATACTATGCTGGAAATCTGTGTACAATGTAAAAATAAATACATCATTTTTAAAATACATTAAAACGCTGTTTTAATTACATTGTCCTGGATTTTCACATTCAGTAGCTCGACAGTTGGAGAAGAAATACCTGGATAATTTCTGTACCACTCAAATTTCAGTCTATCAACAAACCTTATACTTGAGGCTTAAATGCCAGGTGCCTGAAGAAGACTCTTCTCTGTTATTCTCTGGTTCTATCAATATAAACAGCCAAGAATAAGCACACATGTGTGCATGCCTGCTAAGTCGCTTCAGTCGTATCCAACTCTTTGTGACATTATAGACCATAGTCCGCCAGGCTCCTCTGTCCGTGGGATTCTCTGGGCAAGAATACTGGAGTGGGTTGCCATGCCCTCCTCCAGGGGATCTTCCTGACCGGGGATCGAACCTGCATCTCTTTATGTCTCCAGCATTTGCAGGTGGGTTCTTTACCACTAGTGCCACCTGGGAAACCAAAGAATACGCATACATCCTTTTAAATTAGATACTAAGAAGACACCCATGAACACTACCATGTAGTTTGTGTCCCTTGCTAATACAGAAGGATAAAGTAAAACGGTCTTTAAAGAACAAACACTGGAAGAGTCCACTCACTGAGGCAGAAAGCACAGTGGCAGATGCCAGGAACTGGGAGGAGAAAGTGGGGAGTTAGTGTTTAATAGCTACAGAGATTCAGTTCTGCCAGGTGAGTTCTGTGCATGGATGGTGATAGCACAATACTGTGAGTGTATTTAATACAACTGAACTATATGCTTAAAATGGTTAAGATGATAAATTTCATGTTAAGCGTGTTTTACCATAAAAAAATAATAAAAGATAATTATTGAACCACATTTTTAAACTAAAAAATATCACATTTTCAAATTCTAATACAGCTATCGAGTCATTGTTTAACACCTACTCTATATGCCTTGTACTCAGCTAGGTCCTAGGGATACAATATTTACCGTGAGAGACCCATGCTCTGTGCTCGTGGAGCTGAGAGCTAGTCGGGAGAGATGAATATTTCAAAAAGCTAGAATCTGATGAGGACTTTGAAGGAAAATTGAAAGCTGTACAGGACCATTTGAAAGATGCCATCCTCCTGACCCAGCCCACAGGAACAGACAAACCTTCCTGGGGAAGAGGCATTCAGTGGAACTTGAGGAATGAAACAGAACTCATAGGAGAAAAGGGTCTAAGGGATGCTTGATCATGGAACATTTCTCAACACACCATCTCCCCACTGAGGTCTCTTGAGCTCTGGATTTCTGTAATACTTGTCACCCAGCAGTATTTTAAAGGCCAGATTCACACCAAAAACAAGTATCTTTCTCTGGAAAGTGAAAGTGTTAGTCATTCAGTCGTGTCCAACTCTGTCTGACCCCATGGACTATAGCCCACCAGGCTTCTCTGTCCATAGAATTCTCCAGGCAAGACTACTGGAGTGGGTTGCCTTTCCGTTCTCCAGGGGGTCTTCCCGATGCAGGGCTCAAACTCAGGTCTCTTGCATTGGCAGGAGGATTCTTTACTGTCTGAGCCACCAGGGAAGCCCTCAAATACCAACAGAGAGTCGGACCTAGACACTGGGCAAAGTCAGTAATAACACTGTTGGCATTTTAAGGGCCTCCTTCAACTTTCCTTTCCAAAGCTCTCATTGGCACACACTGAAGAGCAAAATTCTGTAAGGACCCAATAAGGTTCTTATAAAGCTCAACATTCAGAAAACTAAGATCATGGCATCTGGTCCCATCACTTCATGGCAAATAGATGGGGAAACAGTGGAAACAGTGTCAGACTTTATTTTTTTGGGCTCCAAAGTCATTGCAGATGGTGATTGCAGCCATGAAATTAAAAGATGCTTGCTCCTTGGAAGGAAAGCTATGACCAACCTAGATAGCATATTAAAAAGAAGAGATATTACTTTGCCAACAAAGGTCCGTCTAGTCAAGGCTATGGTTTTTCCAGTGGTCATGTATGGATGTGAGAGATGGACTGTGAAGAAAGCTGAGCACTGAAGAACTGATTCTTTTGAACTGTGGTGCTGGAGAAGACTCTTGAGAGTCCCTTGGACTGCAAGGAGATCCAACCAGTCCATCCTAAAGGAGACCAGTCCTGGGTGTTCACTGCAAGGACTGATGCTGAGGCTGAAACTCCAATACTTTGGCCACCTCATGTGAAGAGTTGACTCATTGGAAAAGACCCTGATGCTGGGAGGGATTAGGGGCAGGAGGAAAAGGGGATGACAGAAGATGAGATGGCTGGATGGCATCACTGACTTGATGCACGTGAGTTTCGGGAGTTGGTGATGGACAGGGAGGCCTGGCGTGCTGTGATTCATGGGGTCATGAAAAGTCGGACATGACTGAGTGACTGAACTAAACTGAACTGAAGGTTGGAATAAATTCTAAATGTTTGGCAAAATGTTTGGCTAAAAGTTTGTCATTAATTGCTGAATAGCATGTTACATATTTTAACTTACATTTCCATACTCTCATGTCTACTGATCACCCAGTCGACCTTACACTTGGAGCCGTTTTCCAGCATCTTTGACATCTGCGTTATATGTAACACATGGTGCAAGTTTGGAAGCAATACCCTCACACTCTCAGCGCTGCAAAGCACACACACATTTTCCCATCTCTGCTCTGAACCTCACAAAGGCAGGGCCCTCGTTCTATTCCCTAATGAATACTCTCAGTAGTTCCTACAACATCATAGGTGCTCAGTAAATATTTTATAACTGAATCCCCTTCTTGGTCTCAGCTTCTGAAATTCTTTTCACACATTGCTGTATTAGAACCCCCGTAACATCTAGATGTGAAATCGTAAGGCTCTGGGAGTCAGACAGAACCTAGGTTTAAATCCTGGCTCTGCCATTTACTGAAACTATGAATTTAAGTCAATTACATTAACACTCCAAACATTAATGTCCCCATCTGTGAAATGGGAACAATAATACATTTCTCAGTGATGTTAAAGGACACAAGCAGATGATGAACATGTGTTGCACATAAAAATGCTGTGAGGAGGCACCGGTTGTTAGTCCCCCTTTACAAAAGAAGATGGTATGACCCACTGAGCTGAAATAACTTCACCACAGATGCACCTTCATCAGCTTCATATTCTTGACTTTAAGGAAAGTAAAAGGGGGAAACAGTGCAATTATTGAGACTAGGGCTTTTTTTTTTTCTTTTAATATTTACTAATTAAATAGTAAAAAATGCTCTCATATTATGTACTGGTTAAATACAATAGACTGACCTAACACCTTGTACCTCTGAGAAGGGTCTACACATCAAGACATATAGCAGCATATGAAATAAACCTAGCAGTGCTTCTCAAAACCTAACACGTAAATCAATCGCATGAGGATCTTGTGAAAATGCAGATTCAGCTTCACTGGGGTGGGAACTGAGAGTCCCCATTTCTCACAAACTCTCAGATGCTCCCCAGGCTCCTGCTGTCTGCACACCACACTTTGAGTAGCAAGGTTTTAAAGCACCACACAAAATATTAGGTATTATCACTCCAAAGTGAAAACGAAGGTTGCTCAGTTGTGTCTGACTCTTTGCAATCCCGTGGGCTATTCAGTTTGTGGAATTCTCCAGGCTAGAATACCGGAATGGGTAGCCTTTCCCTTCTCCAGGGGATCTTTCCAACCCAGGGATCGAACCCAGATCTCCTGGGTTGCAGGTGGATTCTTTACCAGCTGAGCCACAAGGGAAGCCCAAGAATATTGGAGTGGGTAGCCTATCCCTTCTCCAGGGGATCTTCCCAAGCTAGGAATTGAACCAGGGTCTCCTGTATTGCAGGCAGATTCTTTACCAACTGAGCTATCAGGGAAGCCCAGCACTCCAAAGGCCGTACCATTATAATGATGGCATCAAACCATCTCATTTCTGTGCTCCATGCAATGATTTCCCTAAAGTCCTATGATTTTCTTTCATTGTTGCTTAAATGCCATAAACTCCTACTTTGACCCTGACAATGATCATAATAAACCCATCTGAATAAACCCCCCCTGAGCTCCTGCTCGGCAATATCTCTCAGCTGAGCACTACACTGCTTATAGTTGCCTTAGCTCTTCTCCTCTTTAAACTACCGTCAAGTCAGAGAACCAGACTCACATCAAAGTCAATTTGAATTCATTTTGTACAATTTCAACAGATACTATTTCAAAGGGCTCTGCTAACTTCAAAAATAATATTCATTACCTGGTTGTTGAAGGAAACTGCTCTCAGGATATTGTACACTGCCATCCCCTAATTTGGTAATTCTATCAGGAAAAGCAATTAAGTTTGTCTGACATGACTTGTTTTTATAAATCCATGATGCTTACTGCTCTTAATTTAATTCTCCTCTTACCACTTATAATTTCATTCTCATCTGACAGTTCATATTTTCTCTCTGAGTGATTTTTCCCCCCTTTATATTACTAATCACAGAAAACTCAGTGAATAACATCAGCCTTTGGTTTGGAAAGAGACTGGAAAATTATGGGCAGCACACAGGCTCCCTTCAGGGAGGGCAGGAATTTTGTTCCTTATGATTCCCCCCACCCCTAAAGTAGTGCTTGGCATACAGATGGTGCTCAATAAATACTAGCTATCAGTTATCATGCCAAGCGCTGCAAAGGCAAAGAAGACCCAGGTCTTTCCCCATATTTCGCATTAGTCAGAAGGCAGACGTTTTAAAAGATGATTACAAAGCAATCTGAAAAAAAAAAGGTACTGTGACAGGACTGCCAGTGAGAGCTGGACCTTACGATTTTATATTATTTTCAATGTTGGAAAAACGTCCATCAAAAATGTTGCCAGCGATGATGTTTTATTGATTGGAGACCTGTACTGCCTGCGATGATGTGCAAATTACAGCAGCACAATTGAGGGGATGGTCCGCTGGGGGGTGATTCTGGAAAACCTGAGGTCAGGGAAGGCAATGGGTAGAAGTCACCTGGTGAGTTTCAAGCGATGAGCTGTGGTCACAGGACAAAGGGAAAGAACACGTTTTATGAATAAGAAGGAGTGTGGGCAAAGACACAGACTTGTGTCACTGGATGCTGTGTTCAGAGGACTGAAGGCATCTGCTCAGGAATGTGGGGCTCAGTGAGGAAGCAGCCAAAGATGGAGGCAACAGGGCCAGGAGCCAGATCCTGGAGACATTCTGTGCCGAGCTTGAAGACAATCAGGAGGCAATAGGGAGCCACTAAGATATTCTGGGCCTTCCCCGGTGGCTCAGATGGTAGTCTGCCTGAAATGCAAGAGACCCAGGGTTCGGTCCCTGGTTCAGGAAGATCCCCTGGTGAAGGGAATGGCAACCCACTTCAGTATTCTTGCCTGGAAAATCCCATGGACAAAGGAGCCTGGCAGGCCACAGTCCATGTGGTTGCAAAGAGGCAGACACGACCAAGTGACAAACATTTTCACTTTTTTGTTTTCAAGGTGTTTTGGGCAGGAGAGTGAGATGATAAGATTGTGTTATGAGAAAAATCAGTCCTGACTGAAAGAATTTAAGGAATGGATTTGATGGGAACAAGACTGGATGTAGAAGAACAGGAGACAATTGCCATTGTTGCTGTGGGCATTCAGTCCCCAAATCATGTCTGGCTCTGCAACCCCATGGACTGCAGCACGCCAGGCCTCCCTGTCCCTCACCATCTCCCTGAGTTTGCCCAAGTTCATGTCCATTGAATCGGTGATGTCATCCAACCAATTCAATCGATGCAGAAGAACAGGAGACAAAGAATGAGGAAAGGAGGAGGCTTAGGAAGAATGTTAAAGAGGTAGGATGGGAGCCAGAGAGAATGGTGTCAAGACAACCAAAGGAGAAAAAAGTTTCAAAAAAGAATAAAGTGGTCAACATTGTCAGGGGCTGTTCAAGATATACTCATTAAATATCTTTTGGGAAAGCATCAAGAGTTCATTCAACACATAGGGTCTACTTCCACATTGCTGTAATCTCTACCAAAAGCTTTCTTGCTCATCAGACTACGGCAACATGGTGGATGAAAAAGTACCCTCTGAAACTAAAGGTAAAAAAAAATCAACATCTAGTAATTGAGCTTGGCCATTTATCACAAGTAACTCACAAGTAACAAGTAAGATGGTCCAGAAATGTGATTAGGAGGGTATGAACATATCGTGAAAATATAAAAGAAATTACCACTATATTATGTTGTGACTTGCCTAGTATGAAGTTATGAAATGTTAAAGTTGAGGGGGAGCATGTGCTTCTAATAAACAATCAAAAATGGGTATTGGAGAATAAATGACCTATAAGCATATGAAATGATGCTCAATGTCACCAACCATTAGGGATATTAAAATCAAAACCTCAGTGAGATACCACTTCACACCCATTAGGATGACTACTATTTAAAAGCAATCACAAAAGTATAAAAATAGAATCTCAAAGGTGTTGGCAAGGTTGTAGAGAAATTGGTAACCCTTGTGCATTATTGGTGGAAATATAAAAGGGTGCAGCCATTGTGGGAAAAAGTACGGTGGTGGTTTAGTCGCTAAGTCATGTCCGACCCTTTGCAACTTCATGGCCTTCAGCTTGCCAGGCTCCTCTGTCCATGGGGATTCTCCAAGTAAGAATACTGGAATGGGTTGCCATTTCCTTCTCCAGGGGATCTTCCCCACCCAGAGACTGAACCTGGGTCTCCTGCATTGCAGGCGGATTCTTTACCAACTGAGCCACCAGGAAAACAGAATATGGCTCCCCAAAAAAATCAAACACAGAATTAACATATAATTTAAGAATTCTACTTCTAGGTCTATAGCAAAATAACTGAAAGCCAGGACACAAGTGGATATTTGTACATTCATGTTCTTAGCAGCATTATTCACAATAGTCAAAAGGTAGGGAGCAACCCATCCATGTATGAATGGGTAAACACAGTATGGTATAAACATACAATGGAACATTTTTCAACCTTAAAAAGGGAGAAAATTCTGAAACATGCTCTAACATTAACAGACTTTGAAAAAATTATGCTAATAAGTCAGTCTCAAAGGATAAATATTGTAGGTCAAAATAGTCAAATCATGAAAACAGAAGTCAAAATGGTGGTTGTCAGGAACGAGGAACAAAGGGGACTGGAGAGTTATTGTCTAATAGGTACAGAGTCTCTGTTTGGGAAGATGAAAAATGTTCTTGAGATGGATGGTGGTGATAGTTTCATAATGATGTGAATGTATATATTCACATATATACATTTGCTGATTAGACTACTCCTGGAGTTTAGGTCTGGGCATCATGCTGTGAAAAAGATGGAGATCAATCAGGCATGATCATCAGAAAGAGGCCACGGTGATGAATGAACTTGAATCCACATCATGGAAACAATGACTGAAAGCCTATCTTCCCAACCTGTGTGCCTTGGCATTCCTGTGCTCCGAATCGTGTGCAGCTATGCCTGGAGATGAATTGTTCAGTCCTTGAGCATGACTTGGAATCGTTGAAGACTCCATACCAGCCAGGTGTGGCCAAGGCAACCCTAGTAGGGGCTCTGCATTGTTCAAGCACAATGGGTCTGAGGATGCCTTTCATGATTCCCTGAAGGAAAGCACAAGAAGTAACTATTTTAGGCTGTGCTGGGTCTTCCTTGCTGCGTGCAGGCTTTTCTCTAGTTGTGGTGAGTGGAGGCTACTCTCTCTGTGCAGGCTTCTCATTAGAGTAGCTTCTCTTGTTGCAGGGTCTACCCACGTGGTTCTAGTGGTAAAGAACTGGCCTGCAATTCAGGAAACATAAGAGATGCCGATTCAATCCCTAGATCGAGAACATCCCCTGGAGGACGGCACGGCAACCCACTCCAGTATTCTTGCCTGGAGAATCCCATGGACAGAGGACCCTGGTGGGCAACAGTCCCTAAGGTCACAAAGAGTCAGACATAACTGAAGTAACTGAGCATGCTCTTGTTGCAGAGCACGTGCTCTGGAGCACAGGCTTTAGTGATTGTGGCACGAGGGCAAAAAATGACTCTTGACCCTGATTCTCAGCCTGGATATACTGAGCATAAACAAGGTGCTGTACCACCTGAGACATCCCCCTTGGCAGCCAGAGTCAGAGCACACTGTTGCCCATCCTGAAAGCGGGACCGAGGAACCTGATGTTGAGGTAGTTCATATTCCAGATGCCCAAAGAGCATGTGTCTGACCCTAGGTGCTGCCAGTCAGAGACAGTGGGTTGGGGAAGGAAGCTGATAGGTGCCCCAGTGGATGTGGTTCCAGGGCTGTTCAGAACCTTTCTTTGCATACAACAGCTACTTCTCTCCCTGTGGAGCTCACATACCCCTCCGGGAGGCATTGGTACCACTGGCACCAGCTGCTCTAACAATGCACCTGCATTCTGCAAAATAGAGCTTCAGCATATTTTGAAACACTTAATAGGAAAAAGTTCAACTGGATTAGAAGTCTTTTCTCACCAACATTAGAAATTTACACATTGGGTTTGTCAATGAAAGTAAAGAAAGAACTATGAGAGTCTTTAATTATATCTGCAACTGTCATACATTTTGAAGGTTGTAAAAAATGGTATTATATTTTAAATCATTGTTTCTTGTCCATTATGGCTACCAAGAATTTGAAGAAACCAGCATTAACAAGTCTTGATCAGGAATTATATGTAGCCATTTCAAATGTCAAACCTGATATCACAGGTTATATTCATGGAATCAAGCTAAGTTTCACTGTCAAAGCTTCAAAAAGATTTTATTTGGAAGCTTTATACAAATTCAATATTTAATCTCCTGCCTAATATTTTATATTTATTTTCTTATCATAATTATATACTACTAAAAAGAAAATACAATGAGTTTTTCATTAATCTCCAGACAGACATCCTTAATTCACTTCAGGTTCACCCCAGGATGTCATGCAAATATCATTTTCTGTATCAGCCTCGGAGTTCAAAAGCCTCGGAAACACTACTAGAAAAAAATTGTTCATGTAGGAGAAACATCATGGAAAACCAAATCAGAAGAATAGCGATGGGGGCCAAAAATTCAGTTGTTCTGAGTCTCTATAGTGGTGGACTTGTAACTCAAGTAAAGGCTTCAGGAAGATGAATTTCAGTCAAATCTTGAGCCAGCTCTGCCCAAAGAGAGGCCACAATATTCCAATAGCATCTGATGACCACTTATCAAAACGTCATATATGGAGATTCAAACTTCACAGTATGACTGGCCTGAGGAAACTGTAAAACCTCTTCTGACCTTTAGATTCAATGATTCTGAACCAGCCAGTTCAGGAAGGCTTCCAGCCTCTCCTTCCTTGACATTTCTTAAATTCTCTGATTGGAAAGACAAGCAGTCATCAAGGAATAAAAATCCATCTGTATGCCATGACTGGCAGAAAGATGTTGAAATAAGATTGATACAATGCACACAGAAGCCTCTCTACATCTACAGTCTTTACCCTTGAGAAAGACGTGGGGGGAGACAGACACTGATCATGGCTCAGGATTCTAGACTTTACCAATCTACCCTCTAACTATTAGATACTGGAAAAGTCAACTTCCTTTTAATTAAATTTTCTAATCAATACAAATAGTGGAGATGAGGTGGAGAGGTTTAATTGATTTCTAAGGGTTTTCCTAGCTGTAAATTTTTATCTAAGATTGTTGATATACGTCTTTTGGTTTAATTGTTCCTCGTATGTCTAATGACTATGGAAGGGCCTCTATATCACAGGGTAGTTGTGCCATTCATTTCAACGTTTACTAAATAAACATACATTGTATGTCAGGCCTTGTGCTGGACACAAAGGTATCAAGTTATAATAACAAGGACAGACTACAAAAAAGGGAAGTTAAAGGACAGTGTACCCAATGATACCCTGGAGGACCTATAGGCATTTAAATAACTCTCAAGTTATATGAGGAAATGATATGGAAGAACAAAACTAAGATGGCAACCATCAAGGAAATGAAACAAATTCTCCCTCCCAATCCTCCTTCCAGAGCATCACAGCAACCACTATGTATGTCTCAAACAAAAAGCATGCTGGACAGGCCATAGCTTCTTCATTACCCAGGGCTTCCCCAGAGGAGCAGGAAATAAAACGCTGGACGATGAGCAACACATAGGCATGGGTGGCACCAACAGGAGAGGTCCCATCTCGTGCACCTGAGACAAAACTGAGAAGAATCCCTGAAAGCTTACTGATGGAGTTCTAGGACACCAGGAGGCTGAGTGAAGATGCACACATGTTCGCCAAGACCTTGTTAGTGTACTTGAGAAAGAGAATACAGTGACAGTGGCTGTGGATGAGTTTTGCAGACTGGGTCATCCAAGAATTCCATGTGCAAATTCAATCCACCTGTGTTAATGGGACATGGTATTTTCTGCTCATTTATCAACTTAATTTAATCATATGGTTTTGCCATAGCAGTATTTGTTCTTTATGCCAGATAATCCCAAAAATGCTGGCAAAGAGAGATCTTTCCACCTGGCAGTGTTCTTTGAGACAAATTACTTGTACGTGAACAATTAAATGGAAAGAGGAAGGGTTTCATAAAATGAGAAAGATCGAGTTCCTGCAGTCATGGAATTCAAACACTAACTGGGTGTGCAGATATGGATTCAACTGTTAATGTGAAAATATTGTGAAGATTAAACAGGATAACAAATGTCAAGTGTGAGATAAACACGAAATCACAACACATATCACATATAAGGTGTAGAGGTAGTAGTAGTAATAGTAGCAGTAGGGGTATTATCACAGAGAAGTTCCTATTTAGACTAATTTCCCTAAAATGAAGGTGCATAACCTTTTTCTCCTGATCATTTGAGCAGCATTGTTTTAGAAACAATGTCTGTTTCTAAAAATCATTATTCTAGGCAAGGCTATGTTTGTCATTCAGCTGTGCTGTGTCCTTTTAACCAAGATGTCTAACACCACTTCAGTCCGTTATGTAACCCCCAGTTTTCCCCCATTTTGATTGTCTCTGTTGTTTACTGTTCTGCTCTCACAGAGGACTTGTCTGAAAGGTCCGGATGCTTTCAACTGGGCCTTACCAGAGATCATGGTTATAGGAACTCTCTGTATTTTATGGCTTCCATCTCATTAATGCCAGCACTAATTTGTGGTCCAATCCAATACCACCCCCATAAGATCTGCATGAATACACACTGGATTTCAATCTGCCATTCAACAAGCATGAAGTCCTTTATGTTCATTATTGGCCAATCAAACAGCCCCAGTTTCTTTTCTTTGCATATTTTCCATACTGAAATCATTTTGTTATCCCAAAGCAGTAGCTTGATAGGAAATATTAGAAAAAACAATCACAATAACAGCCCTGCCTCCTCTTCTTTTTCTCCAGTAAATGCAACTGTTTTAACCTGGAAACTCCAATGCAAATTGAGTTGCCAATTTGTTTGTGAAAATGCTCCTTCCCTAAAATAGCTCTTACCCTGAGATAGTTTGTGGTATATTATAAAATGGGCCTACTTTTTGCCCTCAAAGGAGAGGAAGGATTGTTGAGATTAAAACTAACTCATGCTCTGGCAGAGAATCAAACCAGGCTGCCAAATGCAAGTGGACTGATGGATCTAAGATGCCACATGTGTCAGGGTGATCTGATTCTGATGCCCACCGTTTTCATTTCTTAAAAACTGAGGCCTGGAATCATTAACATGGAATTCTCCTTTGTTCACTTTATATGCTTAAATGATATCCCTTTTGCATCATTTCAACCCCATGCATTATTACCAAAAGTACTCCAGTCTCCTGTAATGTTCTGTGCTTCCTGTTCCAACGAATGCCCTGTCCTTTAAGTTCCTTGTGTAATTTTCTGTTCCACAAAAATTTCAATGGCGAAATGAATTCAAGTAGGCTTGGCTATTTGTATTTTGAGATAAATTAAAACTAGAGTGAAAGTTGGTAAATAAAAGGAAACAACAAACAGCAGAGTAGTTCCACCAAAAGAGATGGTAAATTCCAAGAGGGTCATTTCTTTCCTTTAATGAACAAGGACAGGAAATCTCAGAAGTGGGTCTTCTCTCATACAATAAAGACCTGGAAACTATTTTTTTTCCACTTCCCACTGAGACCTGGCTCTGCAGTTGGGTTCCCCAGGAAGTAGATTCTGACAGGATGATTTAGGTGTGGGGTTTATTTAGGTGAACACCCTTTGGCTCAACCCCTGTGGAAGGAAGGAGGGGAAGGAGGATTGGACAGGGGAGGAATTGGGTGACGGTGCAGGCACAGCAAGGTCTCAGCCAATGCCACAGCAAGTCTAGAGCAGGAATGGACCTCAGAGCTGTGTGTCCAGTCAGGTAGTCAGGGGAAGAGGGGCCGGGCCTCTATATCAGCATCAGGGGAAGGGGGTTGCCCCCAAAGCGGGAGTGGGACTCCCTTTCCACCTGATGGCAATTCCCACAGAGAGGCCAACAACTTTCCCCGGAGCTAAGGGGCTGAGCCTTTTAGTCCTGAAGGGCGGATCTGGGTGGTACAGCAATAGCATCCAAAGCACAGGGTGTGTTTGTATTCAGTCACTAAGTTGTGTCTGACTCCTTGTGACCCCATGGTCTCTACCCCACCATGCTTAGCACAGGGTAACCCCATATAATATGAAATATTTGATTATTTGCCTAAAGCTGAAACAGGTTCCATGAAATGTTTTGCCAAAGCAATTTAGATCCTATTGTGACTGTTGGCACCAATGGCTGCTAAACATTTTACTCTTTTGGAGTTTAAAAATATATATTCATCCCTATTTTCACAAAGCACATGAAGAAAAAAAGAGCCAGGTTTGTGCCTAAGATCAGCTACAACTGTACCTTAAAGTGACACAAATGGTCTAAGACTCTGCTTCTTCACCAATAAAACAAGGATAATCTCATTTACTCTAGCCCCCTTATCAAATTACTAAAAGAGACAATGAATGTGGAAGCACTTGCTAAACATAAAATGCTGCATAGACAGAGCTTCTAATGTCTAGCACAGAACAAGTACTCAAAAATATATATGTTGAATAGATAAAGGAGTATGATTCTAATACCCCACATCCCACCAAGAGCCTGGCTTCCTCCCAGCACCTGGCTAGTCTGGTCTCTCAGTCTAGCAGCCTGTGTAAGAAACAGGGAGGACTTGGTGTGAAGTGAAAGGACACCCTCTGCTGTGACAAACAGCTCAGCACGAAGACAAGCATTCTCTTTATACTGAAGGCACAGCTTTTGCCAGGGAAACCAGGAGAGATCTCCAGAAGCATCTGATATCAGTGCCAAGTTGAGTCTAAAATATGGCTCTTTATCAATTATGCCTAAACAAAAAGCATTTTTCTAATAGATGTACTCCAGTGTTCAAGCAGAAAATATTAAGCTCATCTGGCAAGTCAATTGTTTTTCAGGAGCTTCAAAACATTATTGTGTGATGTGAGTCTGCAATTCCTTAGCCACAATTCCAAAATCCAGAGCTCTGAAAACGAAGTTTTTCCCAAACTGATTTGGTGGCAAAAACTGACCTGAACGAGTAGGAGGTTATGGTCTTTATTTACTCCTCTTAGTGGATTTCACTGTAGAAATATGACTGTATTTGATTACCAGGGATGTTATGCAGCATACAGTACACATTCTGTAGGCCTCAGATATGGAACCACAGTGAACCTGTAAGTTCAAGACTTACTGAGAAGTTGGCCTTTTATAAGAGCTGGACCGTAAAGAAAGTAGAACAGCAAAGAATTGACGTCTTCAAACTGTGGTGCTGGAAGAGATTCTTAAAAGTCCCCTGGACAGCAAGGAGATCAAACCAGTCAATCTTAAGGGAGATCAACCCTAAATATTCACTGGAAGGACTGATGCTGAAGCTCCAGTATTTTGGTCATCTGATGTGAACAGACAACTCTTTGGAAAAGTTCCTGATGCTGGGAAAGATGGAGGGCAGAAGAAGAGGGCATCAGAGGATGAGATGGCTGGACAGCATCACTGATTCAATGAACACGAACTTGGGCAAACTTAGGGAGATGGTGAGGGACAGGGAGGCGTGGCGTCCTGCAATCCACAGGGTTGCAATGAGTCGGACACAACAACATTGAACAACAACATCGAAAAGTTGCTACATATCAGAACCTATTCTAAATGCTTGACATCTATTATCTCAGTTAATCTTCACAGAACCTTACAAGGTTTATCCAAACATCTGTCCCATTCTACAAATGAAAAAACTGAGGTACAGGGAGAGTAAATAAGCTGTCAAGTCACAGAGCAAGTAAGTGGTGGAGCTGAAGGCTGAAATCTACTTGAAGCAGTCTGCCTCCAGAGTCTGCCTCTTCTCTTTGCAGCAAACTCATCTTGGTAAATCCTACAGGAGTTAGCAACAGGCAAAGCTAGTCACACCTTAGGAGATATATTGAAAATCTGTAGCGGCGGAGGTGTTCAGTAATTTCTACTTGACTTAGTTAGGGTGTGTGAATGTGTGTGTATATACATATATGTATATGGGGCGGGGGGGGGGGGGTGGTTAGGAAATTGGCTTAAGCTGTTATAGGGCTGGCAAATTCAAAATCTTGAAAGCTATAGGATAGGCCAGCAGGCTGGAGACATATGGGAGGGTTGATGTTTCAGATTGAGTCTGAAGATTCTGGAGGCAGAATTCCCTCTTTCCCATGAGACCTCAATCTTTTTTCTCCTAAGGCTTTCGACTGATTAGATAAGGCCCACCTACATTAAGGATGATTTGCTTTGCTCCTGCTGTTGCTGCTAAGTCGCTTCAGTCGTGTCTGACTCTGTGCAACCCCATAGACGGCAGCCCACCAGGGTCCCCTATCCCTGGGATTTTCCAGGCAAGAACACTGGAGTTGCCATTGCCTTCTCTGAATTTGCTTTATGTGACATCTATTAATGTAAACTTTTTTAAACTAATGAGTGATACCATGTATTTTTTCTTTTATTTTTGGTTGTGCTGGGTCTTAATTGCTGTGCGTGGGCTTTCTTTCGCTGCAGTGAGTGGGGGCTACTCTTCATGGTGGTGCATGAGCTTCTCACTGCAGTGGCTTCTCTTGTTGTGGAGCATAGGCTATAGGGCTTGTGGGCCCTAAAGCCGTGGGCTTCAGTGCTTGTGGCACACAGGCTCGAGCTTGCTCCAAGGCACGTGGAATCCCTCCAGGACGAGGGATCAAACCTGTGTCCCCTGCACTGGTAGGGAGATTCCCATCCACTGTCCCACCAGGGAAGTCCTACTAATTTAAATGTTAATCATATTTCTAAAATATCTTCAAAGAGACATCCAGACTGGTATTTGAACAAGTATTTGGGTATCATGGCACAATCCAGTTGACACAAAAAATTAACCACAAGCTACTTTTAAAATAATCCAATCTAAACTGGATGTGTTAATGCTTAACATTATAGTTTTATGTGAAAGGTAAAGGAGAAAAGGAAAGATATACCAGTCTGAACAAAGAGTTTGAGAGAACAGCAAGAAGAGATAAGAAAGTCTTCTTAGGTGAACAATGCAAAGGAATAGAGGGAAAACATAGAATGGGAAAGACTAGAGATCTCTTCCAGAAAATTAGAGATACTAAGCGAACAGTTCATGTAAAGATGGGCACAATAAAAGACAGAAATGGTATGGACCTAACAGAAGCAGAAGATATTAAGAATAGATGGCAAGAATACACAGCTGCTGCTGCTAAGTTGCTTCAGTCGTATCCGACTCTGTGCGACCCCACAGACAGCTGCCCACCAGGCTCTCCATCCCTGGGATTCTCCAGGCAAGAACACTGGAGTCAGTTGCCATTTCCTTCTCCAATGCATGAAAGTGAAAAGTGAAAGGGAAGTCGCTCAGTCGTGTCCAACTCCTAGCGACCCCATGGACTGCAGCCTACCAGGCCCCTCCGTCCATGGGATTTTCCAGGCAAGAGTACTGGAGTGGGTTGCCATTGCCTTCTCCAAGAATACACAGAACTATACCAAAAAGTCTTAATGACCCAGACAACCACAGTGGTGTGATCACTCACCTAGAGCCAGACATCCCGGAGTGTGAAGTCACTCCTTAGGAAGCATTACTACCAACAAAGCTAGTGGAAGTGATAGAATTCCAACTGAGCTATTTCAAATCCTAAAATATGATGCTGTTAAAGTGCTGCATTCAATAGCCAGCAAATTTAGAAAACTCAGCAGTGGCCACAGGACTGGAAAAGGTCAGTTTTCATTCCAATCCCAAAGAAGGGCAACGCCAAAGAATGTTCAAACTGCCACACAACTGCACTTATTTCACATGCTAGCAGGATAATGCTCAAAATTCTTCAAGACAGATTTTAACAGTACATGAACTGAGAAGTTCCAGATGTTCAAGCTGGATTTAGAAAAGGCAGAGGAATCAGAGATCATATTGCCAACATCTGTTGGATCATAGAAAAATCAAGGCAATTCTAGAGAAACATCTACCTCTGCTTCCTTGACTACACCAAAGTCTTTAACTGTATGAATCACAACAAACTGTGGAAAATTCTTAAAGAGATGGGAATACCAGACCACCTTACCTGCCTCCTGAGAAACCAGTATGCAGGTCAAGAAGCAAAATTAGAACCAGACATGGAATAACAGACTGGCTGAAAATTGGGCAAGGAGTACATCAAGGCTGTATATTGTCAACCTGCTTATTTAATTTATATGCAGACTACATTATGTGAAATGCTGGGCTGGATGAAGCACAAGCTGGAATCCAGATTGCCAGGAGAAATATCAATAACCTCAGAAATGCAGATGACACCACCCTAATGGCAGAAAGCAAAGCGGAACTAAAGAGTCTCTTGATAAAGGTGAAAGAGGAGGGGCGGTCCTAAGATGGTGGAGGAACCACTTTCTCCCCCACAAATTCATTGAAAGGTCATTTGAACGCTAAGCAAATTCTGCAAAATAACTTCTGAACACTGGCAGAGGACACCAGGCACCCAGAAAGGCAGCCCATTGTCTTCGAAAGGAGGTAGGACAAAATATAAAAGATAAAAAGAGAGACAAAAGAGTTAGGGATGGAGACCCGTCCTGGGGACAGAGTCATAAAAGCGGAGAAGTTTCCAAACACCAGGAAACCCTCTCACCGGTGGGTCTGTGGGGAGTTTTGGAATCTCAGAGGGCAACATAACTGGGAGGAAAAATAAATAAATAAATAAAACCCACAGATTACGTGCCTAACAGCAACTCCCAGTGGAGAAGTAGCCCAGACACTCACATCCGCCACCACCAAGCAGGAGCTAAACAGAGAGGCGCGGGCTGCATTGCTTAGGTAAGGACCAGGCCTGAATGCCCTGAGGGCAATCTGAAGGAGCTAAGGTGAGATAGCAACCCAAACTGTGGGATATCCAGAGGGAGAAAAAAAAGAGGAGAGAGAGAGAACTTTCTCACGAAAAGCTCTAACCTAAGGCACTGCCAGGCCCACTCACAGAACAAAGGACTAAGCAAATGCGAGAGGAGAGCTAGCGGGCAGCGGACCAGCCTATCCCCCACCAGAGGCAGGGAGGCAGGCGGGCAACAGCCAGAGCCAGAAGGCTAAGGGCAAACTCAGCCCCAGAGATGGCAAACTCTACCAAACTGCAAGCAGGCTCCCAGTTGCTAACCAAGTCTTCCTGGGATCCTGGACGGTTGACATCTGCCAGGAGGGTTGCAGCCAGGGATCAGCTCCCCCAAAAGAGACACACGGCACACCTGAGAGATGGTGCTTCCGCTACACACCCAGGAAACTCCTGACTCCAGGGAACATTAATCGACAAGAGCTCATCCAAAAGCCTCCATACCTACATTGAAACCAAGCTCCATCCAAGAGCCAACAAGTTTCAGAAGCAAATTCTCCAACTATGCAGGAACATTACCCTGGGCACAAAAATACAGGTGGCCAAAAGTCACACCAAACCCACAGACACCTCAAAACTCACTACTGGACACTTCGTTGCACTCCAGAGAGAAGAGATCCAGCTCCATCCACCAGAACACCAATGCAAGCTCCCCTAACCAGGAAACCTTGACAAGCTATTCATCCAACCCCACCCACAGGGAGGAACCTCCACAATAAAGAGAAACCACAAACTTCCAGCATACAGAAAGGCCACCCCAAACACAGCAACCTAAACAAGATAAAAAGGCAGAGAAATATTCAGCAGGTAAAGGAATATGATAAAAGCCCACCAAACCAAGCAAAAGAGGAGGAGATAGGGAGTCTACCTAAAAAAGAATTCAGAATAATGATAGTAAAAATGATCTAAAATCTTGAAAACAAAATGGAGTTATAGATAAATAGTCTGGAGACAAGGATTGAGAAGATGCAAGAAATGTTTAACAAGGACCTAGAAGAAATAAAAAGAGTCAATCAATAATGAATAATGCAATAACAGATCAAAAACAATCTGGAGGGAACCAACAGTAGAATAACTGAGGCAGAAGATAGGATAAGTGAGGTGGAAGATAGAATGGTGGAAATAAATGAAGCAGAGAGAAAAAAAGAAAAAAGAATGAAAAGAAATGAAGACAACCTCAGAGACCTCTGGGACAAAGTTAAATGCCCCAACATTCGAATCATAGGAGTTCCAGAAGAAGAAGACAAAAAGAAAGGCGATGAGAAAATACTTGAGGAGATAATAGTTGAAGATTTCCCTTAAACGGGGAAGGAAATAGCCACTCAAGTCCATGAAACCCAGAGTCTCAAACAGGATAAACCCAAGGCAAAACACCCCAAGACACATATTAATCAAACTAATGAAGAGCAAACACAAAGAACAAATATTAAAAGCAGCAAGGGAAAAACAACAAATAACTCACAAGGGGATCCCCATAAGGATAACAGCTCATCTTTCAATAGAAATTCTTCAGGCCAGAAGGGAATAGCAGGACATACTTAAAGTGATGAAAGAGAAAAACCTATAACACAGATTACTGTACCCAGCAAGGATCTCATTCAAATATGAAGGAGAAATCAAAAGCTTTACAGACAAGCAAATGTGAGAGAATTCAGCACCACCAAACCAGCTCTTCAACAAATGCTAAAGGACCTTCTCTAGACAGGAAACACAGAAAAGGTTTATAAACTCGAACCCAAAACAACAAAGTAAATGGCAATGGGATCATACTTATTAATAATTACCTTAAATGTAAATGGGTTGAATGCCCCAACCAAAAGACAAAGACTGGCTGAATAGATAAAAAACAAGACCCCTATATATGCTGTCTACAAGAGACCCACCTCAAACCTAGGGAAACATACAGACTGAAAGTGAAGGGCTGGAAAAAGATATTTGATGCAAATGGAGACAAAAAGAAAGCAGGAGTTGCAATACTCATATCAGACAAAATAGACTTTGAAATAAAGGCCATGAAAAAAAGACAAAGAAGGACACTATATAATGATCAAAGGATGAATCAAAGAAGAAGATATAACAATTATAAATATATATGCACCCAACATAGGAACACCACAATATGTAAGGCAAATGCTTACAAGTATGAAAGGGGAAATTAGCAGTAACACAATAATAGTGGGAGACATTAATTCCCCACTCACACCTATGGATAGATCAACTAAACAGAAAATTAGCAAGGAAACACAAACGTTAAATGATACAAGGGACCAGTTAGATCTAATTGATATCTGTAGGACATTTCACCCTAAAACAATGAATTTCACCTTTTTCTCAAGTGCACATGGAACCTTCTCCAGGATAGATCACATCTGGCCATAAATCTAGCCTTGGTAAATTCAAAAAAATTGAAATCATTTCAAGCATCTTTTCTGATCACAATGCAGTAAGATTAGATGTCAACTACAGGAAAAACAAAAACTATTAAAAATACAAACATATGGAGGCTAAACAACACACTTCTGAATAACCAACAAATCACAGAAGAAATCAAAATATGCATAGAAACGAATGATAATGAAAACACAACAACCCAAAACCTATGGGATTCAGTAAAAGCAATGCTAAGGGGAAGGTTCATAACAATACAAGCCTACCTCAAGAAACAGGAGAGAAATCAAATAAATAACCTAACTCTACACCTAAAGCAACTAGAAAAAGAAGAAATGAAGCACCCCAGGGTTAGTAGAAGGAAAGAAATCATAAAAATTAGGGCAGAAATAAATGCAAAAGAAACAAAGGAGACCATAGCCAAAATCAACAAAGCTAAAGGCCGCTTCTTTGAGAAGATAAATAAAATTGACAAACTATTAGCCAGACTCATCAAGAAACAAAGGCTGAAGAATCAAGCAACAAAATTAGAAGTGAAAATGGAGAAATCACAACAGACAACACAGAAATACAAAGGCTCATAAGAGACTACTATCAGCAGTGATATGCCAGTAAAATGGACAACTTGGAAGAAATGGACAAATTCCTAGAAAAGAATAACTTTCCAAAACTGAACCAGGAAGAAATAGAAAATCTTAACAGACCCATCACAAGCATAGAAATCAAAACTGTAATCAGAAATCTTCCAACAAACAAAAGCCCAGGACTAGATGGCTTCACAGCTGAATTCTACCAAAAATTTAGAGAAGAGCCAACACCTATCCTACTCAAACTCTTCCAGAAAATTGCAGAGGAAGGTAAACTTCCAAACTCATTCTGTGAGGCCACCATCACCCTAATACCAGACAAAGATGCCACAAAAAAAGAAAACTACAGGCCAATATCACTGATGAACATAGACGCAAAACTCCTTAATAAAATTCTAGCAAACAGAATCCAACAACATATTCAAAAGATCATACATCACGGCCAAGTGGGCTTTATCCCAGGGATGAAAGGATTCTTCAATATTCACAAATCAATCAATGTGATACACATTAACAAATTGAAAGATTAAAACCATATGATTATCTCAATAGATGCAGAGAAAGCCTTTGACAAAAGTCAACATCCATTTATGATAAAAAAAAAAAACCCTCCAGAAAGCAGGAATAGAAAGAACATACCTCAACATAATAAAGGCCATATATGATAAACCCACAGCAAACATTATCCTCAATGGTAAAAAATTGAAAGTGTTTCCCCTAAAGTCAGGAACAAGACAAGGATGCCCACTCTCACTACTACTCAACTACTATTCAACAGAGAAGACAAAGAAATAAAAGGAATCCAGATTGGAAAAGAAGTAAAACTCTCACTATTCACAGATGACATGATCCTCTACATAGAAAACCCTAAAAACTCTAAATTACTAGAGCTAATCAATGAATATAGTAAAGTTTCAGCATATAAAATTAACACACAGAAATCCCTTGCATTCCTATACACTAACAATGAGAAAACAGAAAGGAAAATTAAGGAAACAATTCCATTCACCATTGCAACAAAAAGAATAAAATACTTAGGAATAAATCCACCTAAAGAAACTAAAGACCTATATATAGAAAACTATAAAACATTGATGAAAGAAATCAAAGATGACACAAATAGATGGAGAAATATACCATGTTCATGGATCAGAAGAATCAATATAGTGAAAATGAGTATACTACCCAAAGCAATCTATAGATTCAATGCAATCCCTATCAGGCTACCAACAGTATTTTTCAGAGAACTAGAACAAATAATTTCACAATTTGTATGGAAATACAAAAAACCTCGAATAGCCAAAGCAATCTTGAGAAAGAAGAATGGAACTGGAGGAATCAACCTGCCTGACTTCAGGCTATACTACAAAGCTACAGTCATCATGACAGTATGGTACTGGCACAAAGACAGAAATATAGATCAATGGAACAAAATAGAAAGCCCAGAGATAAATCCACGCACCTATGGATACCTTATCTTTGACAAAGGAGACAAGAATATACAATGAAAAAAGACAATCTCTTTAACAAGTAGTGCTGGGAAACTGGTCAACCACTTGTAAAATAATGAAACTAGAACACATTCTAACACCATACACAAAAATAAACTCAAAATGGATTAAAGATCTAAATGTAGGACCAGAAACTATAACACTCCTAGAGGAAACATAGGCAAAACACCCTCTGACGTAAATCATAGCAGGATCCTCTATGACCCACCTCCCAGAGTAATGGAAATAAAAGAAAAAATAAACAAATGGGACCTAATTAAAAGCTTTTGCACAACGAAGGAAACTATAAGCAAGGTGAAAAGACAGCCTTCAGAATGGGAGAAAATAATAGCAAATGAAACAATTGACAAATAATTAATCTCAAAAATATATAAGCAACTCCTGAAGCTCAATTCCAGAAAAATAAACAACCCAATCAAAAAAAATGGGCCAAAGAACTTAACAGACACTTCTCCAAAGGAGACCTACAGATGGCTAAAGAATACATGAAAAAATCCTCAACATCACTAATTATCAGAGAAATGCAAATCAAAACCACAGTGAGGTACCATCTCACACCAGTCAGAATGGCTGCTATTGAAAAGTCTACAAACAATAAATGCTGGAGAGGGTGTGGAGAAAAGGGAACCCTCTTACACTGTTGGTGGGAATGCAAACTAGTACAGCCACTATGGAGAACAGTGTGGCGATTCCTTAAAAAACTGGAAATAGAACTGCCATACGACCCAGCAATCCCACTGCTGGGCATTCACACCAAAGAAACCAGAACTGAAAAAGATACATGTACCCCAATGTTCATTGCAGCACTGTTTACAATAGCCAGGACATGGAAGCAATCTAGATGTCCATCAGCAGACAAATGGGTAAGAAAGCTGTGGTACATATACACAATGCAATATTACTCAGCTATTAAAAAGAATGCATTTGAATCAGTTCTAGTGAGCTGGATGAAACTGGAGCCTATTATACAGAACTAAATAAGTCAGAAAGAAAAATACCAGTACAGTATATTAATGCATATATATGGAATTTAGAAAGATGGTAACAATGACCCTATATGCAAGACAGCAAAAGAGACACAGATGTAAAAAACAGATGTTTGGACTCTGTGGGAGAAGGTGAGGGTGGGATGATTTGAGAGAATAGCATTGAAACATGTATATTATCATATATGAAATAGATCGCCAGTCCAGGTTCTATGCATGAGACAGGGTGCTCAGGGCTGGTGCACTGGGATAACCTTGAGGGATGGGATAGGGAGGGAGGTGGGAGGGAGGGTCAGGATGGGGAACACATGTACACCCATGGCTGATTCATGTGAATGCATGGCAAAAACCACCACAATATTGTAAAGTAATTAGCCTCCAATTAAAAGAAAAAAGAAAAAAAAAGTGAAAGGAGAGTAAAAAAGTTGCCTTAAAACTCAACATTCAAAAAACTAAGATCATGGCATCTGGTCCCATCACCTCATGGGAAATAGAAGAGAAAAAAGTGGAAGCAGTGACAGACTTTCTTTTCTTGGGTTCAAAATCACTGTAGACAGTGACTGTAGCCACAAAATTAAAATATGCTTGCTTCTTGAAAGAAAAGCTATGACAAACCTAGACGGCATATTAAAAAGCAGAGACATTACCTTGCCGACAAAGGTCCATCTAGTCAAAGCTATGGTCTTTCCAGTAGTCATGTATGGGTGTGAGAGTTGGACCATAAAGAAGGCTGAATGCCAAAGAACTGATGCTTTTGAACAGTGGTGCTGAAGAAGACTCTTGAGAGTCCCTTGGGCAGCAAATCAAACTAGTCAATCCTAAAAGGAAATCAAGCTGGAATACTCATTGGAAGGACTGACAGTGAAGCTGAAGTCCAATACTTTGGCCACATGCTATGAAGAGCCAACTCATTGGAAAAGCCCCTGATGCTGGAAAGATTGAGGGCAGGAGGAGAAGGGGATGACAGAGGATGAAATGGTTGGAGGGCATCATCAACTCAATGGACATGAGTTTGAGCAAATGCCAAGAGATCATAAAAGACAGGGAAGCCTGGTATCTTGCAGTCCACGGGGTTGCAAAGAGTTGAACACAACTAAGTAACTGAAGAACAACAACAACGGTAGTTTTATGGGTTTGCAAACTGAGTATTTAAGCAGATAACCTAATGCTGCCCCTAGAGAAAGAGATGTTCCTGGTTGTAAGCTCCATTTGACCCACCTCTGAGCTGAAAGGCTAGGAGCTGATCAGATACAAATTGGGCCCTTCATTTTTGACTAGTAGGCTGCCTCCTACATCTACTACATTGCATTTGTTAGTACTGTTTGACTCACAAGCGAAAGAACTCCAACTTGAACCAGATTAAGCAAACAGGAGGTATATGATCAGGACACTAGAACCAGTGAAGATAGACAGACTCTCCCCCTTCAATACTAAAGTCAAACAATTAGCAGAAATTTCACCAATATCAACCAAACATGGGGAGGGCAGCTAATGAACGAGAAAGAAGTTTCTGATCTAACACAGCTCCCTAATATGACCTTTGGACCATATCACATCCAGCCATACCATCACCCTCCCCTGGTCCCCCACAGATGCAGTAACAGGGAATCAAAAAAATCCTAAACTTCAGCTCCTTTATTTTCAACCAGGAGAGAATGGATTGAGGGTATATCTTCATATTTTCCCTCTTCTTATTGAGAGGGAATAAGAACGGCTCCCAACAGAAGAGGAGAGAATAGAAAATAGATGGACGGATGAAATAGGAAGAGACACCCAGGGCCCATTTTCTCTGCTAGAAATGAAAGCTTCAGGACCCTCCAGTGAATCTAGGTCCTAGAGGGTGGGGATGGAATACTCTGGAGCTCTAACACATGGGAATGTGATCCACTCCAACTAACTGGGGTGAATTATCATAAAGTACATTTGACAAAATTAACAGACAAAACAAAGCATAGGCTTTCTGGTGGAGATTTCCCACATCTTCAGCCCCATCTTCCCTCTTTTTTTTACCCATTCTCAAAGGATAAAAAAAAAAAAAAGGTGGAAAGAAAACAAGATACCTATCCTTTAAACAACACAGAATAGACGATGATTAGGTTTCAGACACAGGGGAAGGAAAGGGTCGAGAGGAATTCATCCATGTGGAATTCATCCACATGACATGAGAGTAGATATCATTTGGAAAATCTTCTCGGAGTAAGCCTAAGTATACCAATAAAATGAAAAGAGATGACAAGAAAGCTTCCACACAAGCTACGGCAAAGGAGGAGGGAGAAATGTGAGGGGAAAAGGGAGAAAAGGAGGAAGGAAGAGGGAGGAAAGAAGAAAGAGAGGGATTGTCCAGTGGGAGAGGGATCCTGAGGTGCATCCTAGCCAGGCGCTCACATGGCAGGACCTCAGCTGAGTTTTCTCATTGCTTCATCTCTCTCAGTTCCTGCCCACCTCTGAGCAGGCTTCCCCTACCTTCCCACTTGTGAGACACCCAATATCCTTCTGATCAATTCCTCTTCTACTTAAATTAACCAAAGTTGGGTTTTGTTGTTTGAAATCACGAATCTAAATTGATACAGATGGTGAGCAATTAATCCATTTAAACAGAAAGCTAAGATAAGTAACTGAGGGAATTCACAGGTGTAGATGTTACAGAACTTGCCAATATATAATAAAATAATATGACCAAGAAAAACAGAGGGGGATGTGGAGAAAGAAGTGGGAGTGTTAATTCCCTCACCTTTCCTAGCAGGGAATTAATAGGTACTAATTAAAATGGAAATATCATTTTAAAAACATAATGACTCATAAGGTTTCTCATAATCATTTTATAAATCTTAGGGTGATACTCGGAGAAGGCAATGGCACCCCACTCCAGTACTCTTGCCTGGAAAATCCCATGGACGGAGGAGCCTGGTAGGCTGCAGTCCACGGGGTCACTAAGAGTCGGATATGACTGAGCGACTTCCCTTTCTCTTTTCACTTTCATGCATTGGAGAAGGAAATGGCAACCCACTCCAGTGTTCTTGCCTGGAGAATCCCAGGGATGGGGGAGCCTGATGGGCTGCTGCCTATGGGGTCGCACAGAGTCGGACACAACTGAAGTGACTTAGCATAGCATAGCATAGGGTGATACTTTAGGGGATGCAGGTGAGGAAGTTTAAGTTCAGAAATGATAACTGACTTAACCAATATCTAACAGCTGGTTCATTCAAAACTTCAGCAAATGTGCCTCCTAGATGCTAAGCATTATGCTAAGTGTTGGGCTCACTATGGAGGACAATCCAGCATGGTTCCTGCCTTCACGGGGCTGACAGTCTAGTGGGAGAGCCAGACATAAACAAGAACAAAGGCATAAATATGAAATCACCACTGTGATCAATGCTGTGAGGGCAAAGAGCAGCATGCTATGTAAGAGAATAACAGAGGTGGAGACACACTTGATAAAGGGTGGCCAAGACCCTCTTGTCTATAGGAGGGGAGACATGTACAAAGAGACTTCACAGTTGAGAAGGAACCAGCCTAACAAAGACTGAAGGGAAGATAATCCCAGACAGAGGAACAGCGTGTATCAAAACCCCAAGGAAAGTGTGTAGGCACCAATATCTTGTAAACAAAAGAAATTTATTTCTTAAGTTCTGGAGGCTGAAGTCCAAGAGCAAGGTGCTGACGGATTTTGTATCTGGTGAGAGCCTGCTTCCTGGCTCCAGACGACTGTGTCCTCCCATGGCAGAAAAGATGGGGGAGCTCTTCAGAGACCTAATCACCTCCCAAAGACCCCATCTCCTAGTAACATCATGGTAGGGGTTAGAGTTTCAACGTATGAAATCGAAAGAACACAAATATACAAACTATAGCCATTCACCTCTGGCCCTCCAAAATTTATGTTCTTCTCACATGAAAATAGATTCATTACATCTCAACAGCCCCGGAGTTTCAACTCATTCCAGCAACAACCTTAAAGTCTAAAGTTCAAAGTCGCATCTAAATATCATCTAAATTAGACATGGGTAAGATTCAAGGCATGATTCATCTTGAGGAAAATTACTCTTCATATGAGAACCTGTGAAATTAAACAAGTTGTATGGCTCCAAAATATAATGGTGGGACAGGCATAGGATAGACATTTCTATTCCAAAAGGGTGAAACAGGAAAGAATAAAGTGTTAATGGGTCCGAAATAAGTCCAAACTGCCAAGCAAACTCCATCAGATCTTCAGTTCAGTTCAGTTCAGTTCAGTCGCTCAGTCGTGTCTGATTCTTTGTGACCCCATGGACTGCAGCACGCCAGGCCTCCCTGTCCATCACCAACTCCCACAGTTTACTCAAACTCATGTCCATTGAATTGGTGATGCCGTCCAACCATCTCATCCTCTGTCGTCCCCTTCTCCTCCTGCCCTCAATCTTTCCCAGCATCAGGGTCTTTTCAAATGAGTCAATTCTTTACATCAGGTGGCCAAAGTATTTCAGTTTTGAATATTCAGCTGAATATTTCAGTTTCAGCTTCAACATCAGTTCTTCCAATGAACACCCAGAACTGATCTCCTTTAGGATGGACTGGTTGGATCTCCTTGCAGTCCAAGGGACTCTCAAGAGTCTTCTCCAACACCACAGTTCAAAAGCATCAATTCTTCGGCACTCAGCCTTCTTTATAGTCCAACTCTTACATCCATACATGACCACAGGAAAAACCATAGCCTTGACTAGACGAAACTTTGTTGGCAAAGTAATGTCTCTGCTTTTGAATATGCTATCTAAGTTGGTCATAACTTTCCTTCCAAGGAGTAAGCATCTTTTAATTTCATGGCTGCAGTCACCATCTGCAGTGATTTTGGAATCCCCCAAAATAAAGTCTGCCACTGTTTCCCCATCTATTTCCCATAAAGTGATGGGACCAGATGCCATTATCTTAGTTTTCTAAATGTTGAGCTTTAAGCCAACTTTTTCACTCTCCTTTTTCACTTTCATCAAGAGGCTTTTTAGTTCTTCTTCATCTTAAAGCTCAAAAATAATCCTCTTTAGCACAATTCTCTGTGCCCCAGGCCTATTGAAACAGAAGTCCTACCTTTCAAACCCACTAGGGCAAGAGTCCCACCTTCTGGACCCACTGGGGGAGTGATCCACCCTGATCTGAAATTCTGTCCTGCAGGGGTGGGGACTCCCAGGTTCTGGATGGCCCTATCCCCATGGCTTTAGGCAGAGGTCAGCTGGCCTGCTGAAAGTAAGGCAATGGTTCTCCCTTTTGAAACGAAGGAAACAGTCCTAAAGATCTCTGTCACCTTTGAGGTCATTTCCCCTTCATCTTAAAGGATAACACCTGGCCTCTGTCTAGATGGCTGATGAGGTCCGTGTTGCAACCCTTACTAATCTCCTTATCCAATGGTCAATTGGATATACCCTTAGAGTTCTTTCCTGAACACGCTTTCTCACTTTTTCTGATATGGATAGGCTGAGAATTGTCCAAATCTCTAAGTCTAGTTCCTTTCTCCTTAACAATTCCATCTTCCATTCATTTCTCTCTTCTGGCATTTACTATCAGCAGTCAGGAAGGGTTGAGCCATACCTTCAATACTTTGCTTAGAAATCACTTCAGCTAAATGATTGCGAATCATTTACATGGCTCAGTGGTAAAGAATCTACCTGCAATGCTGGAGACGTGCGTTCAATCCCTGGATCAGGAAGATACCCTGGAGAAGGAAAGGACAACCCACTCTAGTATTCTTGCCTGGGAAATCCCATGGACAGAAGAGCCTGGCAGGCTACAGTCCATGGAGTTGTAGAAGAGTCAGACACAACTTAGCAACTAAACAACAACAATCCGTGCAGGGCAGGCTTGTATGGACATGGAACAGTGTTCAGTTTTTATTCCAAAAGAACAGAAAGTCTCTAAATAGTCTTTATCAGAGAAATGGAAGGATGAAATCTACATTGTGTAATCCACTGTGGCAGCTGGGTAGAAAGTGGTTTGGAGAGCTGCAAGAATATAATTAGAAAGACAGGTTAGGAACAAGTGGCCTAGAAGTGAAGTTATATTGGTTGCACTTTGTTGATGGCAGTAGAAATGGAGAGATGTAGCCTAATTGCAAAAATATTTTGGAAGTCAAGTCCAAATGTGATGTATTAGATATGGAAGGTAAGGCAGAGAAAAAAAAATCAAGAAAAATCCTGAACTTCCCTGGTGGTCCAGGGGTTATGAACCTGCCTGCCAATGCAGGGAACACGGGTTCAATCCCTGGTCCAGGAAGATTCAATATGCCAAGGGGCAACTAAGCCCACATGCCACAGCTACTCAAGTCCATGTGCCCTACAGCCCATGCTCTGCAACAAGAGAAGCCACTAAAATGAGAAGTCCATGCATTGCTAATAGCCCCCATTCGGCACAACTAGAGAAAGCCCATGAGTAGCAACAAAGACCCAGTGCAGCCAAAAATATTAAATAAATAAACTTAAAAAAAAAAAAAAGACTAACTCCCAGGTTTTTCAGCTGGTTTACTATGTATTACCATTTCCTGACATGGTAAAGAGTTTGAGATAAATATTTTGAGAAGTGGCTATAAAGAATTATAGACATTTCATGACTAAGATCTATGCAAAACATCCAAGTAGAGATGTCAGATCTTCATCAGTTCTGAAGTTCAGAAGAGAAAGTGGAGCTGGAATCATCATCACTCTATCAGCTCAGTTCAGTTCAGTCACTCAGTCGTGTCAGACTCTCTGTGACCCCATGAATTGCGGCACGCCAGGCCTCCCTGTCTATCACCATCTCCCAGAGTTCACTCAAACTCACTTCCATTGAGTCAGTGATGCCATCCAGCCATCTCATCCTCTGTCATCCCCTTCTCCTCCTGCCCCCAATCCCTCCCAGCATCAGAGTCTTTTCCAATGAGTCAACTCTTCACATGAGGTGGCCAAAGTACTGGAGTTTCAGCTTTAGCATCATTCCTTCCAAAGAAATCTCAGGGCTGATCTCCTTCAGAATGGACTGGTTGGATCTCCTTGCAGTCCAAGAGACTCTCAAGAGTCTTCTCCAACACCACAGTTCAAAAGCATCAATTCTTCGACGCTCAACTTTCTTCACAGTCCAACTCTCACATGACCACTGGAAAAACCATACCCTTGACTAGACGGACCTTTGTTGGCAAAGTAATGTCTCTGCTTTTGAATATGCTATCTAGGTTGGTCATAACTTTTCTTCCAAGGAGTAAGCGTCTTTTAATTTCATGGCTGCAGTGATTTTGGAGCCCAGAAAAATAAAGTCGATACTGTTTCCCCATCTATTTCCCATGAAGTGATGGGACCAGATGCCATGATCTTCGTTTTCTGAATGTTGAGCTTTAAGCCAACTTTTTCACTCTCCTCTTTCACTTTCATCAAGAGGCTTTTTAGTTCCTCTTCACTTTCTGCCATAAGGGTATATAGATGGTATCTAAAAGCATGGGAATGGAGATGATGATGTGGAAAGATAGCATGGAAAAAAAGAGGGCCTATGACCAATTCCTAAGAAAATGTGATACTCAGACTGTATAAGAAGACAGATATAAAACTAGAAGGCAGTGTACCTCGTATTAAAGAGGAGTTTTTAACTTTGTTGACTTGCTGCTACTAAGCCAAACAAAATGAGGACTGAACAGGGTCCATCATATTAGGCAATCGATGAAAATGAAGAGTGTTTTTGGTGGAAATACAGAGACAAAAGACAGCCCCTTTGAGAAGTTTGACAATGATGAGAAGCAGAGAAATGGAGCAATTACAGGAGGAAGATTGGGTCAAGGAAGGAATTTGAGGAGGCTTCTATGCTTCATTAAGAAGAGGAGACAGTCAGGTAGGGAAAGAGGAAAAGGCACAGAGATAGCAAGTACAGGAAGTACATGACAGAGGGAGAGCCAGGATGATGCAGACACAGAAAGGTCTGTAGATACCATAAGGGAAAGATAAAGGAGATCTCATTTGATGGCTTCTATTTCTCCAAGAAGATAATTTCACCAGCTGACAACTACTTGGAAAAAAATGGAGGAAGGGTTGGGAAGTCTGGGTATCAAGCGAGTCATAAAATGTCACTGGGAAAGTAGGAAAGCAAGCGTATTTCATGTTAAGGTAAGACCACCACAGGTACAAGGTAGCAATGCCCAAGTATTCAGGTGTAAGGCTAGAGAAGGCAAATGCTTGGGTTCATCCAAGGTCAGAATTTTACCACGTAAGAGTAACAAAAGATGAAAGAATCAAGGGAATTCACGATATCTATTAGACGGTGATCACAATGATGTGCCGTGGAATCTAAGTTAGATAATGAGGGAAGGAAAGGGCAGGAGGGCTCCGCAAGATACAGAGAAAGGAGTTTGATCAGTGGACCAGCCATCTCAATGACAGCAATGAAATGTTACAGCAGGGAATCAGGCAAAACAAATGGAAGTATAGGAGGTTTCAGTTAAGGAGTGGGATGAGTGGAGCAGTCATTTTGGAATGTTGCAATATTTGAAGATGACTAGTATGGCAGCTGCAATGGGATGGAGATGAAAGTCACTGGCTCAGATGTTGGATGGATCAGCTCTTAGAAGTTGAAATCATCAATTATGACAAGCATAGGGGTGACCAGAAAGACCACTGGACAAAAGACTTCAGGAAGTGAGTAGGAATGGTGGAGCTAAGATGAAAGGGCAGGCACATAGCACCAGGTCCAGCATCAGTACCTCTTCACCAAGTGTTTCCTTGTTTGGCTTCTGCTCCTAGAACTCCCCTGCCTTTTACTGCTGAGGAGCTCCATTTGATTTCCTCCAGTTTCATGCTCACAGGTGAGCTTGAGATGAGGCGACAGTGGGATAAAGATGAGGAGACAGTGGGATATACAGACATCAACTCTGACTCAATATATGTGGGGACCAGAAAAATCAAGTTATATTTGTTCCCCATGGAGAGTCCTCATTAGGGGGTCATGGCCACTCGAATCAGAATGGAGACAACTCAGATAAGGCTGTAAGGTCTACCAATGGGAGTGCTCTGCCTAGGGGGAAGAAAGGAAGACCGGGATAGCCGACAGAGGGACCAAGACAGGAGACAGAGGGAAGAACAGAAAATATACATTAAATCAGCACCTACTATGTGCCAGACTTGTGAATAGCTCTCCAAGTCACACTCTGCACAGCAGCACCACATTCAAAGTGTAAACACCACAGATTTGACTATTTAGTCTGACAATTTTTTGGCAGACAGTAGTGTTACGGAATGAACTGTGTCCCTTGTAAATGCGTACGTTGGAGTCCTAACCCACTGTAACTGTATTTGGAGATAGGGCCTTTATCAAGGTAATTTAAGTTAAATAAGATCAAAAGGATGGAGCCCTAAACCCACAGGACTGGCGTCCTTACAAGAGGAGGAAGAGACAGCAATGGTGTATGCACACAGTGAGTCCATGTGAGGACAGGGTGAGAAGGCGGCCGTCGGCAAGCTAAGAGGAGAGGCCTGAGGAGAAATCAACCCTGTCAGCACCTGGATCGTGACTCTATAGGCTGCAGAACTATGAGAAATAAGCTCTTGCTGTTTAAAAGCCACCCAACATGTGATATCCTGCCATGGTTCTGGGAAATTAATGTAAGCAGTAAAGTGTTTTGTTCTAATTATTAGTAAATTAGGAAGATTCTTTAATAGGCAGAAGTCAAACCACTTGGAGAAGGGTTTGATTTTTGCAATTCATATAAAGATGTCATATAGGCCAGCAGTGACTCTGAGAGTCACTATGCCAGATGCTTTCTTCTTTTATGCTATCTCATTTAATCAATATATAACTTTCCAAAATAAAAGTGTGAAGATGAAGACAACAAGACTCAAAGGAGTTCAGTCAACCAAGCTCTGGTAAGAAGCTGAGCTAAAATTTGTATCTAGATCAGCCTATTCCAAAACTCACTTGTCTCCCACTCCACTATACTGTCACCCATTACAGATCCTCATTATTAAAGAGATGCTACCAACATCAATTGCACTTTTACTCTGCCTCAGACACTCTGCTAGATGCTTCCCCATACAATAATTAAGTAGGCCCAGTTAACCCTGTGTGGAAAACTCAGCAGTGGCCACAGGACTGGAAAAGGTCAGTTTTCATTCCAATCCCAAAGAAAGGCAATGCCAAAGAATGCTCAAACTACTGCACAATTGCACTCATCTCACACACTAGTAAAGGAATGCTCAAAATTCTCCAAGCCAGGCTTCAGCAATACATGAACTGTGAACTTCCAGATGTTCAAGCTGGTTTTAGAAAAGGCAGAGGAACCAAAGACCAAATTGCCAACATCCGCTGGATCATCGAAAAAGCAAGAGAGTTCCAGAAAAACATCTATTTCTGCTTTATTGACTATGCCAAAGCCTTTGACTGTGTGGATCACAATAAACTGTGGAAAATTCTGAAAGAGATGGCAATACCAGACCACCTGATCTGCCTCTTGAGAAACCTGTATGCAGGTCAGGAAGCAACAGTTAGAACTGGACATGGAACAACAGACTGGTTCCAAGTAGGAAAAGGAGTACGTCAAGGCTGTATATTGTCACCCTGCTTATTTAATTTATATGCAGAGTACATCACGAGAAACTCTGGGCTGGAAGAAGCACAAGCTGGAATCAAGACTGCCGGGAGAAATATCAATAACTTCAGATATGCAGATGACACCACCCTTATGGCAGAAAGTGAAGAGGAACTACAAAGCCTCTTGATGAAAGTGAAAGTGGAGAGTGAAAAAGTTGGCTTAAAGCTCAACATTCAGAAAACGAAGATCATGGCATCTGGTCCCATCACTTCATGGGAAATAGATGGGGAAACAGTGGAAACAGTGTCAGACTTTATTTTTCTGGGCTCCAAAATCACTGCAGATGGTGACTGCAGCCATGAAATTAAAAGATGCTTATTTCTTGGAAGAAAAGTTATGACCAACCTAGATGGCATATTCAAAAGCAGAGACATTACTTTGCCAACAAAGGTCCTTCTAGTCAAGGCTATGGTTTTTCCAGTGGTCATGTATGGATGTGAGAGTTGGACTGTGAAGAAAGCTGAGTGTCGAAGAATTGATGCTTTTGAACTGTGGTGTTGGAGAAGACTCTTGAGAGTCCCTTGGACTGCAAGGAGATCCAACCAGTCCATTCTGAAGGACATCAGCCCTGAGATTTCTTTGGAAGGAATGATGCTAAAGCTGAAACTGCGGTACTTTGGCCACCTCATGCGAAGAGTTGACTCATTGGAAAAGACTCTGATGCTGGGAGGGATTGGGGGCAGGAGGAGAAGGGGATGACAGAGGATGAGATGGCTGGATGGCATCACTGACTCGATGGACATGAGTCTGAGTGAACTCCGGGAGTTGGTGATGGACAGGGAGGCCTGGCGTGCTGTGATTCATGGGGTCGCAAAGAGTCGGACAAGACTGAGCAACTGAACTGAACTGAACTGAGACATAAGGAAGGGCTTCTCTGGTAGCTCAGTGGTAAAGAATCCACCTGCCAATGTGGGAGATGCAAGAAATGTGGTTTCGATCCCTGGGTTGGGATGATCCCCTGGAAAAGGAAATGGCAACCCACTCCTGTATTCTTACCTGGGAAATCCCATGGACAGAGGAGCCTGGCAGGCTACAGTCCATGGGGTTGCAGAAGAGTTGGACCTTACTGAGTGACTAAACAACAACAAAGATAAGGAAGCAGAGAAGTGAAGTGACTTGCCCTAGACCACACAGTTTGGCAAGCCGTAACCTGTCTGTTTAGTGCTCCTTTTCCCCCCTCTTCACCTCATACGCCACCACTGAACATAACTGCTGCTCAGATGTAGGATTTTCCAGGCAATCCAAAAACACAAAATAGCCCTTCTCCTGCTCATCATAGTATTCATATCCTTTTAGCAAAAACAACATCATCCAAAGTCATTTACAGGGACTCCCCTAGTGGTCCAGTGGTTAAGAATCTCTCTGCCAGTGCAGGGGACAGGCATTCAGTCCCTGGTCCAAAGACAGATCCCACATGCCATGGGGCAACTAAGCCTATGCACCACAACTACTGAGACCCTGTGCTGCAACTACTGAAGCCCGAGCGCCAAGAGGTCATGCTCTACAAGAGAAGCCACTACAATAAGAAGCCTGTGTACCACAACAAAGAGTAGCCCTGGTTCACTGCAACTAGAGAAAGCCTGTGCACCACAAAGAAGACCCGGCACAGCTAAATAAATAAATAAATATTAAAAGTCATGTGCAAAGTAGATACGGTAGCAATTGTCTGATAATGCATTTGTTCCCCAAAAGTAAACAGATGAAGATCAAGTTGAGTTAAGCAGCAGCTGCAATTCATTGAACAAATTTCTAGCTCTTTTGCTTGATGTATGTAGTTTTTATTTGGTTGAATTATGAATTTTATTCTAAAGATTAATTTGGCCCTCTATAAAGAGCATAAGAATTAATATTCAGCCAAGATATGAATCTTTTTTCATTTTAGTGGAAATCAATTTGTTAAAATATTGTTGAGTGTAATTTGTTACTTATTCACTCCCACTTTCCTGCTCAAGTTGAGGTATTTGGAAAAATCTACATAAACACTTTGTCAATACTACCAAGATTTATCTTGCCAAGTTCCTATAATTGTTATCTTTAAAAGCACTCTGAATTATGCTATGTGATGTTAGATTTTATTGAACTTACATAATAAAGAAATGATCAATTAGAAAAAAAATCACAAGGATTTTTGTCTCCAGCAGGCAGTATGTAGAAGTGACTTCTAGGTCATTTGATCAAAGAGATGCAACCAAAACACTGGATGTAGGGCTCTACAACTTGCCTAGTTGGTTCGGAAGCATTTCCACATATCCTTTAACAAATCTCCCACGGTGGTCACTAAGCAGATGCTGCTGACATTACCACCCAGCCAGAGCCTTCGACTTAGGCTTTATTCAGGTCTCCTCTTCCCATCCCTCCCTTCTCCTCCTCTGTTGTCTCTTTTTTCCAGGGCTCCCACATCAAAGTACTACTTAAATAACGGAAGTATTGTCTCACAGTTTTGGAGGACAGAAGTTGGAAATCAAACTGTTGCCAAGGTGATGGCCTGCTGAAAGTGCTAGAGAAAGACCTGTTCTAAGTCTCCCACCTCAAGTCCGGTGGTTTGCTGACAATCTTTGGTGGTCCTAGGCCTGTAGACACATAACCCTAAGCTCTGCCTTCCTGTTCATATGGCATTCTCTCTGTTTGCATATCTCCACACAACATTTCCTTTAAGGCTTCCCCAGTGGCTCAGCCATAAAGAACCCACCTGTGAAACCAGTCATATTGGACTAGGGCCCACCCTACACCAATATAACCTCATATGAATTAATTATATCTCCAAAATCCCTGTTTCCAAATAAGTCACAGTCTAAGGTACTCAAGGTTAGAACTTCAGCACATGAATTCTGGAGGACACAATTCACCCCATAACATTCCCCTACTCCCTCAGTATATAAGCATGCTCTACTAATCCTTTCTCATAAATAAAACTAAAGAATAATAATGGCCCCTACCATAACCTGAATTCTTTCCATCCTTTCACAGCCAGCTTCTCAAAAGAGTCATCTCTCAATTTCTTCATCCATCTATTCCTAAACCCACTGTAATCTGGCTGGGCACCCCGTGTTCTCAGGGAGGCTGCCAACAACTGTCTAACCTTTAAACATCTTTCTTTTTAACCCTGATCTTGCTAAACCTCTTTGTGGCTTTTCAACCTGTGAAGCACGTCCTTCAGGAACTGTATCCTTTCTCAGTGTCACCATCACTAACCAGAGCTTCTCCTGCCCGTGGGCACTCTCCACTGAAACCTCTGGAAGCATTCTGGTAGTACCATTCTTAGGTCACCTCTCTTCTCTCCACTCTCTGTCACTCACCCATCTTGTGTCATCACCCACCTCCTGTCCTTTGATGTTTTAAGCCCATGGATCTAGCACACTTCTCCCCTGAGTTCTAGGACATCCCAAGGATTTACTTTCCACCTCCTTCTTCATTTCAATATGCAACTATGTGATTGCTTGTGACATTAAAAGTATTTTCTTAAACACTTACTAAACAGGTTTTTTTTTCCCAGCAAAATTGATGTTAAGTATGTTCATCATTCTGTTAAACTATGATATTGGAAGGATGATTTTTTTCTACTCAGAAGGGCTCCTCATATAATAAAGATAATAACTTTTATAAGATTGCATATCTTGGTCCAAGTTTACATGTCTTTCAATTGGGTATTATATTTTTAATCATATACAAGCTCTTAATTAAAATTTAATAAAATCAATCAACTGTTCCTATTTCTACTTTAGAGTTATGCTTTAAAAACCTTTTACCATCCTAAGATATTTCTTTTCTTTCTAATATTTTATGGAGCTAAGTTTTTACATGAAAATCTCCTCCAAATGGAATTTACTTTGATGTAAGCAATGAGAAAATACCTTGTCATTCTTTTTTCCTAAAGAATTAGAAAATGACAGAACAAATTAATTTTTAAATATCCATCCAGTCACTTTCTCACTGATTCTGTTTTCCTTTACCCAACTGGAAGTAATCTGATTCTTATCTTCTAATCTAATCTCCTGCCTAATGAGAAGAGCTGACTCAGTGAAAAAGACCCTGATGCTGCGAAAGATTGAAGGCAAAAGGAGAAGGGGACGGCAGAGGATGAGATGGTTAGATAGCATCACTGTAATGGACATGAGTTTGAGCTAACTCTGGGAGAGACTGAAGGACACAGAAGCTGGGTGTGCTGCAGTCCATGGGGTCACAAAGAGTCAGACATGGCTTAGGGACTGAACAACTGCTGCCTAATCCCTGGTCAACTACTGTTTTAATATTTGTAATCTCACAATGTGTTTTCAAATTACTAGGTTAAGTTCCCACTTTCTATTCTACTTTTTTTTTGTAATTTTGTTGGTTATCCTAGTACTTTTTATCTTTCAGCTAAAAGGAGGGCAACAGAGAGACAGAGAGAGACAGAGAGAGACACACTCAGACAGAGAAGGTAGAGAGGACACTGAAGAAAACTGACTATTTTCATTCTTCCTCAGCCTGATTCCTCCAGCTGAAGAACTTCAGATTCCATCAACATTTAATGAACACACTGTGACCCAGGGGCATTCACACAAGTAATGTCTGTTCCTTCTCCTTAGTGTCAATACCTAACTTTTAATCCATTTCCATTTTTTTACACATTAAAACCCAAATATTATAGACTAGGCTTTTATGTTTTCAGGATTAAGAAATAAATTTATTCAAGCAAAGAACATTCTAAGGACTGATATTCCTAGATATCTTGATTTCTTGAGGAAAAAGATATTGACAAACATATCTTAATATCAGGGGTTCACATCTAGCAACCCAGTATGTAGGCAAGCACAATTAGTATTATTTTATGGCTATCAAAATTCTGAGGGTTCATTAGGTAATTTTTTTAAAGTTACTTCAGATGGTAAATATCCATCCCCAGAAGAACCCCAAGATGCTGATCTGCAAAGGTTCCAAACCCCAGAGCATTAGGAACGACTTTCATATGTGGTCACAGGATGACAGGCTCACGTGAAGACAATTTCACAAAGGCACAGAGGCTGTGAAATTTCTGTCACCAAGATCTGGACCACGTCTGGAGAATTCCAGACAAACCACCCTTCCCTTCCTGGGAGAATGGCTCCATGCAGCCACAAAAGGGCTGGCCTTGAGGCTGACAGATCCATTTCCCAAGCTCAGCTCTCCTAGTCGGGGTCAATCATTTTACTTTCTGTGACTCAGTTTATCTGTGGAACGTGAAATAATGCCAGATTCTGGGTGGCGGTGGAGATTAAAACACCTAATGCATATAAAATGAACGTTCAACACAGAGGCTAGCAGAGAGCAAGCTTCCTTTCAATAATGACATACTTTTACTGAGGTTTTGAGTTTTAAAGATTTATGTCTTTTTAAATCAATCGCATTAAAAACACACACCCTATCATATTGTTGTCACTTAGTCAATGTAGCCAATAACTTAATAATACCTTAAAAATACCTCTGTGAGATAATGAATTTAAAAATTCATGAAAATATTTTAAAATATCAATTTTTTAAAATTCCGACATTAGATTTTTTTCCTACTCAAAAAAGTAATGCAAAAGGCAAGAGGCAAAAATGACAAGTTCTATCTAAAATGTAAATTTACAGCTTATGTTTTTAAAGCTCAGTTTTGCACTGCACAAGGAATCCCCATCTTGACTACATGTGTTCTTAAAGATGGATGTGAACAATCCACTTGTTTTGAACAGCCTTCTATCCCCACCCAACTGAAAAGTATTATAATTTCCCTACATAATCCTCCCCCGTAATTTCGCCCTTTTACTTTGTAGTTAACACAAAGGAACAACCAAACTGGTCTAAATGCAGATGGTCCAGCTGCATTTAGAGGTTCAGATTGACCGCCCCTGCCTTCATAGTCGTTTCCATGTTTGTCTTCTCAATGGAGTAAAATGTATGAGATACTCATTTCCTATTACTTTAATTTTTCCACTTGCCACTCATTTCTATGAATATCAAAAGTAATATAAAACAACAATTTTCAGAAGTTTTTGAAATAATGAGAACCTTTCTTTTAAAAATTTCTATCCAGAAGTCAAACACGTGAAGTAGACCAAAGTGAGGTTGCCCTGGTTAGAGCGAGGTGGGAGTCCTGGAGCCCTTCCAGGGACAACCACTCGCAGTCTGACAACAAAGGCCTCTGCCATTCTGGGATCTCTTGGATGGAACCTAAGTTGGATCATGTCAGACCTTGCTCAAGACCTTCCAAGTCCTGCCCATCACAGAGAGTTTGTTAAAACCTTGCCTGACTTGTTCTGGCCTCTGACCACTTCTCAGACTTTTATGTCCCAACACATTTTCCTTCCCACCCACCATCATCTCAATGCCCCATCCCACACCCACAACTGTGCTTACTATTCCTTGAACAAGTAAAACATACTCATTCCTCAGTTCTTTGGCATTTGCTGTACCCCCTGTGCAAAACCATGGTGGCTCAGTGATAAAGAATCTGCCTGCCAATATATATAATGCTTATTACTGCCAATGCAGGAGACACAGGTTCGATCCCTGAGTCGGAAAGGTCCCCTGGAGAAGGAAATGGCAACCCACTCCAGTATCCTTACCAGGAAAATCTCATGGACAGAGGAGCTTGACAGGCTACAGACAGTCCACAGGGTCACAGAAGAGTTGTGCATGACTTAGTGACTAAACAACTGTGCAAAATGCTCTTTACCCACAAAACCATGGCGTTTCTTCCCTTATTTCTTTCAGGTCTCTGCTAAAATGTTATCTCCTCAGAGAGGTCTTCTTGGCTGCCCTGTACCAAGTAGTATACCCTACTCTCATCACTCCCTATCGCTTGTCATTTTTTTTGTTCTTAGCACTTATATTATTGACATATTTCTCTCTTTATAATACATATATACTTGTTCACTGCCTGTGCCTCTCAGTTAAATGTGAGCTCATTAGGATAGGAAATTTGTTTTGTTCACCACCAGCTCATAAAAGAGCACTTGATAAACAGTGCTTATTGAGCTTAGTCGCTCAGTCATGTCCGACTTTTTGTGATCCCATGAACTGTAGCCAGCCAGGCTTTTCTGTCCACGAGGATTCTCCAGGCAAGAATACTGGAGTGGGTTGCTGTTTTCTTCTCCAGGGGATCTCCCCAACCCAGGAATCAAATAGGGGTCTCCTGCATTGCAGACAGATTATCAGCTGAGCTACAAGGGAAGCCCCATATTCAATTAGTACAATAAATATGTGCTGCTTGAATGAATGAATGGATGAGACACTTATGCATGGCTCATGAGGCAGTTTTAAAGTGCTATGCATAAGTCAATACTATTCTATAGACAAATATGGGAACTCTGTGAAAATTGGCATAAAAAAGGGACACTGGAGTGTCATATAGACAAATATGGGAACTTATGAAAATTGGCATAGAAAAGGGACACTTGGGTGTTATCATGTACATAACACCCAGGAGTACAAGTTGCTTGGATATCCAAAGTTTGTATCCTTGTCTTAGATGCAGGAGACACAGAGATGGGTTTGTGGATGGTGGAAATAAATCTCAGGAATGCAGATTAGTTTTACTCACAAGCTTCAGGAACTATCAAAAAGGATATGAGGACTTCCCTGGTGATCCAGTGGTTAAGAATTGGCCTGCCAATGCAGAGGACATGAGTTCAATCCCTGGTCCAGGAAGATCCTGCATGCCTCGGAGCACCTAAGCTGGTCCACCACAGTTCCCACAGCCCACTTGCCCAGAGCCCACGCTCCACCACAATAGTCACCGCCACGAGAAGCCTGTGCACTGCAACCAGACGGTGGCTCCCACTCACCACAGCTTAAGGAAGCCCGTGCACAGCAACGAAGACCCAGCACAGCCAATAAACAAATGAATAAAACTGTAAAGATAAAAGAATATGAGAATGACAGAAGCAAAGGCTACTGCTGGATGTTTCTGGCATCCACCATGATTCATGAAAACTCCAGTATGTCCAAAGGCTGCACAGAAAGGCTTCTTAATTCTACTTCACCCTCTTCCAGAAAGGTCATGTCAGTTCCCAGAAACAGTTATACCTGTACGTGTGCATGTGTGCATGCTAAGTAGCTTCAGTCGTGTCTGACTCTTGATGACCCTATGAACTGTAGCCTGCCAGGATTCTCTGTCCATGGAATTTCCCAGGCAAGAATACTGGAGTGGTTTGCCATGCCCTCCTCCAGGGAATCTTCCTGACCCAGGGATCAAACCCGTGTCTCTTACATCTCCTGCACTGGCAGGGGGGTTCTTTACCATTAGCGCCACCAGATAAGCCAAAGAGCAAGAAATGTGCTTATCATCCAGCTGCCTCACTGTGCCCTGATGTCCAAGCTCTCCATACTGAAATTCTTGCTGCACCTTTCTTACACAACATGTTTTTTTCCTTCATTTGTGCATCAAGACACAGAAATTTCCTTACATGTACACTTAGGGGCTTTTCAAGCACTGATCCAGCCCACCAAAGCACAAAGCTGATGACCACTTTAAAAAACATACCAAGAAATTCCATGGTGTAAGCAAAGGACTAGGCTCTGGACATGGCTTATTTTTCGGCTGCATCGTGCAGCTTGTGGGATTTTAGTTCCCTGTGACCAGGTATTGAACCTGGGCTCTCGGCAGTGAGAGTACAGTCCTAACCACTGGACTGCCAGGGAATTCCCTGGAAAATGACTTAAATTATCAAAAACTAAACAAAAACAAAAACAAAAAAAAACAACCCTGATCAACCAAAGGGTCCTGACATTCTCATAAATATTCACTTACCACAGGTTTTGCAGAGCAGGAAGCAGGTACAAAGAAAATGTATCCTGAGTCACTGGGAATAAGATGGGTTATTTTGGATATTATTATTACTACAACCCATGTTTAAACTGAATATGCTGCAGTCAGCCATTTTACTAGTGATAAATTAATGTTTTACATATTTTATAGATTCCCTGATACCTTGATCTTAAAGAATTTTTTATCTGCCTAGAACATCATTCTCCTCTTTACTCCTGTGTAACTCCTACCCATGCTTCAGGTCTCGGCTTCCCTCTTTCAGTACTCAAGGGGGTGCTGTCCCAGAACCCCTTTCCCACAACCCAGGAGACTGTCCCGGTACCCCCTCCCCATACAATCTTAATAAACCTGGCTTTTCCTTTAATGGTCTTAACTCATCTGTAATCAATGTGCATTTGATTGTGTAATACCTGCCCCCTTTTTAGACCACAGGTGGACAGGAGTCATGTTTGTATGGTTCACTGTTGTCTTCTCAACAGGTCATGGAGTAAGCGCTCAGTGGATCTGGTGAATAAAGGAATGAATGGAACACAGTGTGAACGATGCGCTACCACCACCATGGATCCTTACAACAGTCGGCTTCACTGGGGTAATGGGTTCTACAAGAATAAAGCAGCGATTCTTAGAGCAAGAGGAAGATCATTTTCTCATGGCTCTCATTCCCAGACCTCCCCCCATGGGGTAATTCAAATCCTTGCAAGCTCAGACAGCATCAAGAAGCTCATGTGGGGCTTCCCTGGTGGTTCAGTGGTAAAGAAAATCAGCCGGCCAGTGCAGAAGACATGGATTCAATCCGTGATGTGGCAAGAGCCTACATGCTGTGGAGCAACTAATCCTGAGCATCACAACCATTGAGCCTGTTATCTAGAGCCCAGGAGCTGCAACTACTGAAGTCCGTGTGTCCTAGAGCCTGTGCTCAGCAACAGGAGAAGCCCATGCACTGAAACTAGAGAGTAGCCCTGGAGTGATGCAACTAGAGAAAAACCCTAGCAGCAATAAAGACAGCCAACACAGCTAAAAATAAATAAAATTATTTTTAAAAAGAAGCTCATGTAGAATCTTGGGTTTGAGTTCTGATTAAAAGTTGACCTTAAGATTTTTGAAACATTGGTAGGAATGGTAGAAGTCAAGTCAACCATCACTTCAAAGCTTTAAGAAGACAATAAACAAACAGCAACCAAAAAAAAAAAAAAGCACCCAACAATGCTTTTCAATATCCGGAGGACCAAATGCAGCAATATCCTTGGCCCACGGTCATTCCTCCACTTCTCAGCAGTGAGAACTCCAGAGGACTGGCAGCCTTGGGAGCATCAGGGAGCAGCGGCCCCCAGTGAACACCACCTGCACTGATAATGATGAGTCCTTCAAGAGATGTCTTTGGCACTGGACCTGGATTATGGACAGCTAAAGCAGGAGAGAAAGAATACAGCAGACACCGAATGGTGTCTACAGCTGACATTCAAGTTGTGGGGCTCACCTTTGAGGACTCTAAGAAATACCTATTAGGAAAGACGGTTTCAGGGCAAGAGACTCTGCAGCATAAATGAGGGTAAGAACAGGAAATCTAAACTGATGCTGTGCTTCATTTCTAACTGTAAATTGTAAGATGGTGTGCTTGATAACCTTGAAGGATATCATTATACATTAGGCTCTCAGAGAAAGAAAGGAGAGGAATGATCAGAACAATGTATAACATGGAATGAGGGGATCCTGGCAGCAAAAACGGAGAAGGCAATGGCACCCTACTCCAGTACTCTTGCTTGGAAAATCCCATGGACGGAAGAGCCTGGTAGGCTGCAGTCCATGGGGTCGCTAAGAGTCGGACACAACTGAACGACTTCGCTTTTTCACTTTCATGCGTTGGAGAAGGAAGTGGCAACCCACTCCAGTGTTCTTGCCTGGAGAATCCCAGGAATGGGGGAGCCTGGTGGGCTGCCATCTCTGGGGTCACACAGAGTCGGACACAACTGAAGCAACTTAGCAGCAGCAGCAGCAGCGGCATCAAAAAAAAAAAAAAAAACCCAAACCCTCCTTGGAGAGAGAGGGGCAGCATTAGAATTGTCACTGTGGGCTATAAGTGTTGTACAGAAGCAAGAATGGACAGGTGAATGCCAAGGCAGCAAGTAAACACAGCATGACAATGATGCCCAGAATGTCATAGATTTGGAAGCTTTCCTAATCCTTGTTTAATCTTCTGGGAGACTTTTTTCATAGAAATGCATCTCTAATTTCATTATGAAAATCAAGAGGTAAACAGATTTGATTTCATAGCCAACCTACAAAAAAAAGACCTATTCCATTAGTGAGTGGACATCTGTATTTATTTATTTTTAATGGGGGGGCAAGGGGGTTTCTAGGTAAGGATCATTTAGCCTCTGAAGAAATTGCCATCAATTCATTAATTCAACAAATATTTATCGAGCCAGGCAGTGTTACAGATGCTAGGGATACTGCAGAGAAAACCACCATCTCCAAGGAGCTTCCTTTCTAGCGAGGGGAGTTACACTGCAAATGCAGGAGGCAAGCAGAAAGAAGTAGTGATCAACTCTGGACAGGAAGTGGTGAGCAGGTCAGGGGAGCAGAGATGATCTCAGTGAGAACTGAGGGTTTGCTCTCTCACTCAGGGCCTGCTTTACCTACACGGAGAATTTGATCAAAGACTTAAAGAAGGAAGGACTTCCCTGGCAGTCCAATGGTTAAAACTCCTAGCTTCCACTGCAGGGGACATGGGTTCAATCCCTGGTTGCGGAACTAAGATCCCACATGCTATGGTATGGCCAAAAAAAAAAAAAGAAGCTGCTGCTGAAAGAGCAAGTTGTGTGGATATGCAGGGAAGAGAATTCAGGCAGAGGGAACAGCCAGTGCTGAAATGGCAGCCCCAAAAGTGACCCCCAGAAACAGCAAGGCTGGTGTGGATGGAGTGGGGGGAGCACAAAAGGGTGAGAACAAGACAGGGCACAAGATGGGTGGATAGATAAGGAAGTTGTGGCACATATACACAATAGAATATTACTCAGCTAAAAAAAAAAAAGGAACACATTTGAGTCAGTTCTAATGAGGTAGATGAATGCAGAGCCTATTTCTACAGATTGAAGTAAGTCAGAAAGAGAAAGACAAATATGGGATATTAATGCACATATACAGAATCTATGTATACACATACCAACCATCTATGCGTAGGGCAGCAAAGGAGACACAGATGTAAAGAACAGATTTTTTGACTAAGTGGGAGAAGGAGAGGGTGGGATGATTTGAGAGAAAAGCATTGAAACATACACATTGCCGTACGTAAAATACATAACCAGTGGGAGTTTGATGTATGATGCAGGGCACCCAGAACCAGCGCTCTGTGATAATCTGGAGGGGTGGGGTCAGGGGGGAAGAGGGAGGAAGAGACACATGTGTGCCTATGGCCAATTCATACTGACGTATAGCGAAAACCAGCACAATATTGTAAAGTAATTATCTCCAATTAAAATGAATAAATACAGTTTTTAAAAAAAAGAGGGGTGGATAGTAAGGGCCTTGGCAGGCATTGCATTGGCTTTGGTTTGAGTGAGAGCAGAAACCACTGGGAATCTGAGCAAAGCAGTGATGACCCAACTTCCCTCTAAAAATCATCCTCTGGGGCAGCAGTACAGGCGCTGGATACATTGACCTGAAGTTCCCCCAAAAGATGAAGATCAGCTTCCAAAGTTTGTACCCATCCACCAATTCAAATTCAACATTCCCACTGAGATATTCAAAACTGGACTGAGAGGTCACTTGGCAAAGATGCAGAAAACAGCCATTCTGTCATTTTACACATACTACAGAGAAGACCAGAGCAGTCCAGGGTGGGGTATAGAGCTGCCCCTCCACGGGACGTCAGGCTCTGTGTGCATCCAAGTCTAAGCCTCTGGACCACACTCAGAGCTCAGTTTTGGTCCAGGCAAAGGTTTGCAAGTACAGTTGCCGAAAGGAACCTGAGGGGAGAAGAAAGGAAAAAACAAAAAGACTGCACCTGACCCAAATCCTAAAATTCAGTCTTGATGACAGAACCAAGGATTACTGCCCCAGACGGCAGCATGCCCTCTCTACCAGGAACTCAGCACTTACTCTGATGTTGGATGGTGACCTCCAGTTCTAGAAATCCCAGGACAGTCGTGGTTTCATAGTTTGTATCCCACTGGCCCCACGAATCATCTAAACGAACCTAAAGAACTTCCCACAAAGCTGCAAACAGAAAGCATCAGGGGTGTCTGTCACAGAGAGAGGAAAGAGAATGGAAGGCTGGAGGAGGAGAGATTCTTTCAAGGGAAACTAACTCAGGATTGGTGAGGAAGTGGACAGAGGAGATTTAGCAGGGCACAGTGGTTGAGCCCTAGGCTGGAACCACTATTCATTCCTGCGTTCCTAGGTTCACAGTTCTGATTAAACAAGATAATGTGCATATACCCAGGCACTTAAAAAGACCAATTCTCTTCCCTCTCTCCTGAGTTATCCTATCACCTTTTAGAATGGCTGCTACTGCTGCTGCTAAGTCGCTTCAGTCGTGTTCGACTCTGTGCGACCCCATAGACAGCAGCCCACCAGGCTCCCCCGTCCCTGGGATTCTCCAGGCAAGAACACTGGAATGGGTTGCCATTTCCTTCTCCAATGCATGAAAGTGAAAAGTGAAAGGAAGTCGCTCAGTCGTGCCCAACTCTTAGGGACCCCATGGACTGCAGCCTACCAGGCTCCTCTGTCCATGGGATTTTCCAGGCAAGAGTACTAGAGTGGGGTGCCATTGCCTTCTCCGAAGTTGTATGCTATGATTTCATTTTTGCTAAACATACACATCAACACACACGCACATACTAACAAAGAACATCCAGAAGAATGTAAGTCAAGTGTTTACAGTCGCTTTCTGGATAGTGGTATTATGGGTAACATTTTGTTGTTCATTTGTATTTTTTCCTTTTTCACAATGAACACAGACTGCTCACATTTTTTTTAAGAGACAGGAAAGTATGCATTATATTGTAGAAGGTTCCAATACAAATGGTTCAGATAAAAAAAGCAAGTCCCTGCAAAGCTAATGTTTTGTTATCTAAATCCTGAATCACTGATCAGGAAGCTGGGTTTGGGTTTTGGAATATAGGACTGCCATGTAATCCAACCCATAAACAGACTAGTTTGAGGATGGCATGGATGTTGGGGATCAGAGTATGTCTTCCACATCTCCTAAAGTGAATGTGCCATACCCATCCTATTGCTTAATTATAAGCTTGCCAGTAAAACCACTTCAAGTCACTGGATCTTGGAAGGGTTTCACTGCTAGGGGAAGGACTGCCTCCTGTCCCTGTCTATCTAGCAGCATATGGAAAAGGCTAAGGACCAGCCACTGACACTATTTGCTCTCCATTTTCCCTTTTCTCTAACTAGGAGTTTTTATGTGTCTATCTTCTTTTGCCTCCATTGTGATACACCCATTGATATCCATTGGGTATTTTGGAAATGGTTAGTCACAGGTTTCTGGGTCATAAAGAGCCACACATTGGAGCTAGATGTGGTAACTGGACGTGACATCAGGTTGCTTCTCTCAGAGGGAGTATGTGAGTGCGTTTTGGTTGAACATGGCACAGTTATGATCAGTGAATGCATGCTAGTGATTGTATGATATGCTCATCATACAGACAAGGGGTGGACTGTCCTGGATTCAAATAACAACTATTGGATTGCCTCTTTTCTGGGAACTCACTCTCTGTCCTGGCTACAGTAGGAAGCATCAGACCCAGGCCAACCAATCATAATATCCATCCACATAGAAGGACTGGTCCAGGGAGTAGGCGTATGTTCCAAAGCAGAGCAAACTTGCTTCCTCACCTGGGATCTACATACAAACACAGGAAGGGTTCCCAGGTGGCTCAGTGGAAAAGAATCCACCTGCCAATGTAGCAGACTCAGGTTCAATCCCTGAGTCTGGAAGATTCCCTGGAGTAGGAAATGGCAACCCACTCCAGTATTCTTGCCTGGAGAATTCCATGGACAGAGGAGCCTGGTGGGCTACAGTCCATGGGGTTGCAGAGTTGGACACAACCGAGTGACTGAGCATACAGTGGACAAAAGGAACTCTCTTTACCTGGGTACTAAGCTGAGGTTGAGGGTGGCTGTGTGCTCTGCCATGTGGACAGGGTGGATCTTCAACAGGAGAGACTAAGGATCACTTACACAGAAGCAAGACAAGCAGGGGGACTTCCCTGGTGGTCCAGTGTCTAGGACCCCATATTCCCAGTGCAGGGGGCCCACGTTCAAACCCTGGTCAGAGAACTAGATTCCACATGCCACAACTAAGAGTTTGCACGCCGCAACTAAAAGATTCTACCTGTTGCAGCTAAAATTCAATACAGACAAATAAACAAATATATTTTTAAAAAAATAGGCAAGCAGGGATAAAGTGTGGATGAGGAGGGAAGAGGCCTGCCAGCACCAACCCCTTGATGCCAGTGACTACAACCTTGACTGCTGTAGTAAATCTGTTACCCCATATCCTTCCCAGCTACGTCAATTGACACAGCCCTAAGCTCCTTCAACTGGTCTGAGTTGAATTTATTGATGACACTGCAACCCAAGGACTTGGCCAGAATAACTATTATCAAAGAGGCACTGATCCCAAACCCACATTTTTGTCACAAAAGAAGCCAAACTAGTTCATTCAAATCCACACTGATGTTCCATAGTTTCCTATTCTTAGGCTTCCTTCAATTGGTGTTAAAAGGCCTCACGATTACAATGAGATATCAAATAAAGAACATAAACATTTTGTCATTTGGACACTCATTTCAACATTTCTCACAGCAACCACTGTGGGTAAGATAGACTTATGCTTCCTCTGTGGAATTCCCTGGCAACTGAGCATAAATAAAGAAATCAGTCACAAGAGGGGGGCCCTGGATCACGGGGTGACCAGAGTGGGGAGGGATGGAGTTCAAGGCTCAGAGGAGAACCATGTTTCCTGTGCTACCTCAAAGACCCAGCACCTCGCAGGAGTGCAACCTTGACAAATATGCAGAGTGTAGTCTCTCACCACAGGAATTACCAAAGAAGCTAAAAACAGAAACACGCACTGCATAATCTCTAACCTCAGGGGACAACAAAAACAGAGAATTGCTGTGTCAATCTCATTTCCTTGTTAGGCGTATTATCATAAGTGCGGGCCTTTCGTTCTGAACGCCACACTTCACTAACATTTACTGGGCTCCAGCTTCTGAAATATTGAATTCCATAGTAATTTTATTTTTTGCTTTTGATCTTTACTGTTTTGCTCATTTATCCATAAACATGAGCTACTGAACTGAGCTGAAATTAAATAGCTGAGGTTAGAACCTGAGGCCATCCAGATAGGACTAAACCAGTAGCCCAAGAAGGACCTCATGCTGAAGTGAATAATAATAATAAATTTAAAATGTCTATCTTTGGATGATGATCCATGTCTTGATTTATCATAGTTAGGGAAGGGAAGAGATTTCTACGACATGAATTTCCCTGGGTGTGGATGTTTCTCATAAAGTGAATTTTGTAAATCCTCCCCTTTTGTCAAAACACCCTCTTAGAGGATGGTTCTGTGAAGGGAAATTGCTAGAACCGCTCCGCAAAGCAATACTTTGTATCACTTGACTAATTTTAAAAGTAGCTCATTCAACCAATTTTGGCAGCTGAACTATTTTCTGAAATCCAGAATAGCAAAAACTTGAGAGCAAGATAGAGACAAAATGGGAGACTGTTAAAAACAAGAGCACTGTAGGTGTCTTCCGTCTACTGAAACATTACCAGTGTTGGGGGAGAGAGGAAGGCGAGTGTGGAGTGCCTCTGACCTGCTGGCTGCTCACCACTGCTGACCTCAGGCCTGGGGCAGCTGCCAAGTGCCGCCTCACTGACCTGCCCGCCCAGTAAAGCCATAAGTGTAGCAGGACCATCCTGGCTACAGGACCAAGGATGATGGGATGCACAGGCACGCCTAATCTGCCTGAAGTCACAAGACTTGCCCATATTTCAAAGAGTGGTGGAGCCTAAATTTGGGTTCAGGGCTGCTGGTACCAAGGTCCATGCTCTTTATGGGGCTTGGGAAGAGGCCAGCAGAGAAGCATAAGCTTCACAGATCCCTCTTTGGGGCAGCTGTTCCTTTGGGATTAAGATATAGCCAAAACACTTTACTTGATTGTATCTAATGATACAGACAATGGTAAGAACTACAGACAATGGTAAGAACTAATCTTGACCAAATGTTTTCTGTGTGCCAGGCTCTGCTTATGTGCCACATTCCTTTCACCTTCAGGACAATGCTGCCAAGCTGCCACTACTATTATCCCCATTTTAAAGATGGACAAACCAAGGCAGTAAGGGTTAAGTAACTGGTGCAAGAATATATAGCTGGTAAGCAGAAGAGCCAACATAAAACCCAAGGCACTGGCTCCAGAGCTCATATTCCTAATTTCTATTCTATGTTTTCTACTAAGACACATGGATAATGAATGGTTAGCCCAGCCCAGAACTTTGTAATTGTACATTGTACCACTCAGACTTTTACTCATGCTATCCTTCTACTAGCAAAAATGAGACACCTGGGATATGGAGTGGCTTACAAGTTTCTAAACAAAAGGAGATCTCTTTCAACTTTACATCATAGAAAAACAAATCTATACACTTGTAACCATATCTGTGTTCTTGGAAATCAGAAACATCTACAATAGTTTCAACAGGCTGAAAACACATGCCCCCAAGTTCAAGTCTCCCCAAGGTGGGTGTCACATCCATAGGTCTGTTCTTACCTTCCAAATTCATGGATGACCTTTCTTGGGAAGCCTGGAGTTCCACTGGGAGAGAAAAGCAAAACAAAACCACTAGGCTGTATCATTAAAGGGAAAATAACTAACCTAAGTAACAGCTGTTGTCATGCATGTTACAGAAAATGCTGTACCTGGTTTACAGAGCAGGTACAGAGTGGCAAGAGTAAGTCAAGTCCTTGTTTGCACAGGTACACCTGTCCTTGAACAAACAAGTCCAGAACAGTCCTAAATTTCACCAACTAGAAGAGAGAAACAGTTAAACCTAAAACCATTTGATTCTCACTCTTGATATTCAAGCTTGTCTTCTGTTGTCATTTCATTTTTCCCTTACATTTCCAAAGAAGGCTTTTTCCTTGATTTAGGTAGCATTCGAATCCCATAAAAATGGTTTTTATTAAAGGCTGAAAGAAGAGCTATTAATTCACTCTCAAGATGGGGTAGAGAACAGTTGTTTTTGTCTACCTGCATCCCATCCTCAGGGAATCACTTTCCCATGTGCAGTACCCCGGCCTAGCCCATAACAGAACCCTCTCTCCAAAACAATGAAGACCGAACTAAGGATGGCTTGAGACAGCCATCTTTCTGTTGTGGATTTTAAGCTAGTAAGACAACACTTTGGGTCTACTGGAGGCCATCTCTCATGCAACATGGAGAGATGAGAGTTAGATGGAGAGAGAAAAAATTCTACCGTCAGTGAGTCCCTTTTTCTAATCTCAAAGACTAATTCTTGCAGTCCTTTCACCTTTCCTATGAGATATCTTAGAAATCCTTCTGAGCTGAATGAGTCAATAAACTTCCCTTTTTGCTTATCTGGTTTGAGTTGGATTTCTGTCTCTTGCAACCAAAAGAGTTATAATATTAAAGACTCAAAGTTTAAAACCACTGCCTTGACCTCTCATGAAGATGCCTATTTGAGCTGACTATATTTTCTTCTCTTGCAAAGGACTGAGTTTCTTTCATACCCAGTAAACCTGTTTTCTGGCTAGTCTCAATCTCTTCTGCATTCAGTCCATTTCTTCCTATGTTTCAGCCCTGCTTAGCTCAGACTCCAGGCCAATATGATTGCTCTCTAACTGTATCAGTTTATCTTTGGGGCAACAGGGAGATATGTTGTTCACTCATTAAAAGCAAAATGCTCAAGCATCCCAATGTATTCTAGGCTTCCACACAGCTACCTTGATATAATGATGTCTAGAGAGTTGGACTGTGAAGGAGGCTGAGCGCCGAAGAATTGATGCTTTTGAACTGTGGTGTTGGAGAAGACTCTTGAGGGTCCCTTGGACTGCAAGGAGATCCAACCAGTCCACTCTAAAGGAGATCAGCCCTGGGATTTCTTTGGAAGGAATGATGCTCAAGCTGAAACTCCAGTACTTTGGCCACCTCATGTGAAGAGTTGACTCACTGGAAAAGACTCTGATGCTGGGAGGGATTGGGGGCAAGAGGAGAAGGGGACGACAGAGGATGAGATGGCTGGATGGCATCACTGACTTGATGGATGTGAGTCTCAGTGAACTCCGGGAGTTGGTGATGGACAGGGAGGCCTGGGGTGCTGCGATTCATGGGGTCGCAAAGAGTCGGACATGACTGAGCGACTGATCTGATCTGATCTGATATTCTAGTGACACTGCTGTTGCTTCAGTCGGTGAGTCTAAAGATAGCTCTATATTGACATCATCCAAAGAGATTCTTAAACCACCAATGACAAGGCCCCACCCCAGACACTGTTTTGACTGGTCTGAGGAAAGATCTAGGCAACAGTATGTTTGAAAATTCTCCCAGCAAAGTTAAATCAGCCAACATTAAGACTGGCTGACTAAATATATATTTATACATGCTTTTAATAAGTTTTATGTGTGACTCAACTTGTTCTCTGACCATACTTTTTGGGGTGGGGTTGGAGAAGCATAGAGGTATTAGCTCTGAGTAACTCTCGTTCAGCATTTTCAGGGATGTGCTTGAATTCATTAAATTCAAGGGGCATGATGGGAATAGTCAAAGGTCCCTGCTCATAAACTCACTTACAATTGGCCCTGTGAGCTGTAGCCTTGTGGGAAGCCACTGTTTATGCCCAATTGTGCATATCTACTGTGTGCAAATGGAGAAGGCAATGGCAACCCACTCCAGTACTCTTGCCTGGAAAATCCCTTAGATGGAGGAGCCCGGTCAGCTGAGTCCACGGGTAGTGAGGAGTCGGACACGACTGAGCGACTTCACTTTCTCTTTTCACTTTCATGCACTGGAGAAGGAAATGGCAACCCACTCCAGAGTTCTTGCCTGGAGAATCCCAGGGACAGCAGAGCCTGGTAGGCCGCCATCTATGAGGTCGCACAGAGTCGGACACAACTGAAGTGACTTAGCAGCAGCAGCAGCAGCATTATGTGCAAATAAGTCTTCCAGCAATGTATTTTAAATCATACAAGTTCTAGTAGTCTTACTTTTAAAAAAAAATCAAACATTTGACCTTTCTGCCATAATTCATTTTTGTTACTAGAGATTATCATATAATCTGCCTAAACGGTACGTGTGTTAGTTTGCTAGGGCTGAGGCAAGAAAGTATAGAAAGAGAAATTTGAACAGAGACAGGCACACAGGGATAATGCCACAGGAATATGAAGGCAGAGTTGGGGTGATGTTTCTACAAGCCTAGGAACACCAGAGACAGCCAGCAAGCCAACCACCAGAAGTCAGGTGAGAGTAGGGGCCAGGTTCTTCTCATAGTCCTCAAAAGGAAACCAACCTGGCTGACACCTTGATATCAGATTTCCAGCCTCCGAAATTGTGAGAATTTCTGTGATTAAAGCCACTAAATTTGTGCTACTTTATTACAACAGCCCTAGGAAACTAATATCATTTCTTATTGAAAAGCAAAGTCTATGATTCTACAATCAGTCATCTTTGAAGCTATTGGGGGGTGGGGCACCTAGAAGTCTGACTAACCTGAAAACAAGGCCAAAGTGTTATCATTAATATTCATGCAACACATGACATTTATTACCAGTTGCTTTTTGAAGACAAAAGCACAGGGGGGAAAAATAAAACTTTCCTGTTTTGTAGCCTTGAAAACAGATACAAAAAGCCCAGCTGCCTGGACATTATAGAATTCAGCTAGAAAATTATCATAATTTTTGCAGAAAAACATATTTCTCTTGGTTTTCAAAAATGGGTATTTAAAGAAGCCTCATTAAGGGCTTAATTTCCAAAATATACAAACATCTCATATGATTTAATAACAACAACAAAAAAAACCCAATCAAAAAATGGGCAGAAGACCGAAATATACATTTCTCCAAAGAAGACAGATGGCAAAAAAACACATGAAAAAATACTCAATATCACTAATTATTAGAGAAATGCAAATCAAAACTACAATGAGGTATCTCCTCACACCAGTCAGAATGACCATCATTAAAAAGTCAACAAATAACAAATGCTGCAGAGGATGTGGGGAAAAGTGAGCCCTCCCACACTGTTGGGAATGTAAATTAGTGCAGCCACTATGGAAAACAGTATGGAGTTCCCTCAAAAAACTAAAATGAGAAGTACCATAGATCCAGCAGTCTCACTCATGGGCATACATCCAGATGCAACTCTAATTCGAAATGACACGTGCACCCCTATGTTCGTAACACTGTTTACAATAGCTAAGACATGGAGGCAACTTAAACTGTCCATCAATACATGGATGAATAAAAAAGATGTGGTATACAAATGTATAATGGAATATTACTCAGTCACAAAAAGAATGAAATAATGTCACTTGTAACAATATAGATGGACCTAGAGATTATCATATTAAGTAAGTCAGAAAGAGAAAGACAAATACTATATGGTATCACTTATGTGTGGAATATAAAGTATGATACAAATGAACTTACCTATGAAACAGAAACAGACTCACAGACATAGAGTACACGCTTGTAGTTCCCAAGGGGGTTCAGTAGATTGACAGTTTAGGATTAGAAAATGCAAACTTTTATATGTGTATGTGTGTGTGTGTGTATGTGTGTGTGTGTGTGTGTATAACTGAACCACTTTGCTGTATGTCAGAAACTAACACAACAGTGTAAGTCAACTATACTTTAATAAAATTTTAAAAGTAAATAAAACAAAGAAGCTCTGTTAGCAAACCATGAAATACTCCAAGCAGCCAGGACAACAGAAAAATAACTTTCTTGGTTCGGGACATATGGCATGCATCAATTTGTAAAAATTCCAGTAAAGCATACAATGTGTGATGTCACAAAATCTCAATATTTAACTGCCAAATACTTCAGATTGCATTTCACTCGCTCATTTCAGGACCTTCTGCATGGAAGTTGGTCCTCTGGTGGTACTATGTACTAAAATTCTGGCTCAAATGCTAATTAACATTAGGAACTGATCGTTTCCTGTTGTGATACAATACTCATACAAAAAATTTAAGAGGGACTTCCCTGACTCTGTGCTTCCAATGCAAGGGATGCAGGTTTGATCCCTGATCAAGGAACTAAGATCCCACATGCCACACAGCCAAACAATTTTAAAATTAATTAATTAAAGAAATTAAGAGAGGGCAAAATGGAAACTGACCTTGCTGGTGAAGACTGCAAATTTTTTAAAACCTGAATCACCCACAGTTCAACTTACTATTACTAGATCTCCTCAACTTTCCCTTAATAACTTGCTCCTCCTTTTGCCCTCCAGGCTTTAATATCCAACTTGATTTTCATATACTTCTCAAGCTCATACTTCTGTCCAGGGTGCTTTCAGCCCTTTGGGAGGAATGTTCGTTCAGAAATTGGAGGGAAGTGAGCAATAGAGAGTAAAAGATTATATTTACTAAGCTTAACAAGTTATATTTGCTACTCTGATTAAACATAAGAATCTTCACTTGAGTTAAATTCCAATTAATTCACTTTTTTACTTCGGGAAAATTCCTTCATTTCCTTGTTCTCTAGTTCTTTTCCCCTTAAGGGAAACAGCCCCAACATCATAACACTGGAAGGATCAAGGAACAAGTAAACTAATCAAGACACAACAAAACAATGACGGTTCATTCTGGCATTTCCCTGGAGCTGACCGAGAAAAGGGGCTCTCTTTTCACACAGGTGATAACTGCTGGTGGCCAGATGAACACCACAAAGGAAGAGCCTACCAGAAGATGAATAAACAGAAAGAAATTTGAAGGCAAGCAATGGAGAGAGGTAGATTCCTAATAATACTATATGAGCATATATATCTGCTCTACACATGGCCTACTTCTAGTCTTCAGGGTTATGACAGCCATAAGCATCTTTATGCAGAATTCATTTGTGTTGGGTTTCTGCCACATGCTACTGAAAGAGTCCTAATGAACACAGAATCTTATTAGTGAGAAAAATAGTAATTAGACCAAAGATGTCTATCCTAATCTACTGTTTAAAAGGATGGATCCATTTCAAATAGGTCCTAGGAACCATCAAAGGAAGGAAAGAAAAAACGTTGTAAGATTTCATTCTAAATTCAAGTTAGGGAGAGTATTAAACTTCTTCTGAATAGCCCCAACAGCCAACAGTTAGAAGAAGAAAATTTGGGCTTGACATAAGCATAAACTTTCCACTTTCCAAAGCTGTATAAAAAGGAACAACTGCCTCTTGAATATATTCTGCATTTATCTATTTCCTTCCATTGAAACCACCACTGCACTGGTCCAAGCAGTACAAGTTCTCATTTGGACTATTGCCAGCACGTCCTAAAGTCACCCATTCATCCAACAAGCCCTTCCTGAGCCTCAACTCTGTGCTAGATGCTACTCTAGATGCTGCAGACTCAAGGAACAGAACAAAAACAGAACTCCTACCCTTACGGAGTTTGCATACTACTCACTGGAAGCAAAAAATGAGTGAGTTATTCCTCAGTATCGGTTCCAGGATCCCCTGAAGATACCAAGAGCCTCCAATGCTTAAGTATGTTACATAAATGGCTGCACAAGTCCCATATACAAAATGGCTGTTCAAAACCCTACATAAAATGGCTGCACAACTTCCTACATAAAATGGCTGCTCAAGTCCCATATACAAAATGACTGTTCAAAACCCTACACAAAATGGCTGCACAACTTCCTACATAAAATGGCTGCTCAAGTCTCTACATAAAATAGCTGCTCAAGTCTCTATATAAAATGGCTACACAAATCCCATAAATAAAATGGCTGCACAAGTCCCATATACAAAATGGCTGTTCAAGACCCTACATAAAATGGCTACTCAAGTCTCTACATAAAATGGCTGCTCAAGTCCCCTCCATAAAATGGCAATGGTACAGTCAGCTCTGCGTATCAGTAAATCAGATTTTGAAATTCAGTCCTTGGTTGGTTGAAATCAGATGGGGAATGCAAGGATATGCAGGGCTGACCGTGTAATATACATGATGTTACACAGCATATAGTCTGCATAGCATGACAGACGGTGATAAGTGCTGGATAGAAAAAGCGGTGGGGAGTATGGGGAAGGGAGGCGGGGCTTCAATCGTAAATAGGGTGACTAGTGAAGGGCTCATTGAAAAAGAGATACTAGAGCAAAGACTGGAATGAGATAAGGTACGGAGTTATGCAGACATCTGGAGAAACATTTTAAGCAGAAGGAACATTAAAGGTAAGAATCTTGACGTGGGACATTTGGAACCCTTATGGCAGTAAGTGAAGAGGAACTCAAAAGCCTCTTGATGAAAGTGAAAGAGGAGAGTGAAAAAGTTGGCTTAAAGCTCAACATTCAGAAAACGAAGATCATGGCATCCAGTCCCATCACTTCATGGGAAATAGATGGGGAAACAGTGGAAACAGTGGCAGACTTTATTTTGGGGGGCTCCAAAATCACTGCAGATGGTGACTGCAGCCATGAAATTAAAAGACACTTACTCCTTGGAAGGAAAGTTATGACCAACCTAGATAGCATATTCAAAAGCAGAAACATTACTTTGCCAACAAAGGTCCATCTAGTCAAGGCTATGGTTTTTCCAGTGGTCATGTATGGATGTGAGAGTTGGACTGTGAAGAAGGCTGAGCACCAAAGAATTGATGCTTTTGAACTGTGGTGTTGGAGAAGACTCTTGAGAGTCCTTTGGACTGCAAGGAGATCCAACCAGTCCATTCTGAAGATCAGCCCTGGGATTTCTTTGGAAGGAATGATGCTAAAGCTGAAACTCCAGTACTTTGGCCACCTCATGCAAAGAGTTGGCTCATTGGAAAAGACCCTGATGCTGGGAGGGATTGGGGGCAGGAGGAGAAGGGGACAACAGAGGATGAGATGGCTGGATGTCATCACTGACTCGATGGATGTGAGTCTGGGTGAACTCTGGGAGTTGGTGATGGACAGGGAGGCCTGGCGTGCTGCGATTCATGGGCTCGCAAAGAGTCAGACATGACTGAGAGACTGAACTGAACTGAACTGAAAGACCATTAAGGCTGGAGTGGAGTGACGGGGGGAGAGGACAGAAGGAATGAGGCCTGAGAGGCAAGGGATAGTTGTAGCTCCTAATGGGACTTTAGCAGGCAATGGCACACTCTGGATTTTAAGGAGGGGGAAGACAATGGAGGGCAGTGGAAATACATGATTGTATTTTGAAAGGGTTACTCAGTCACTGTTTGGAAAATAAATGTCTCCCTGCTTCCAGTCTGATCCTCTACAGTCCATTGTTCACAAAGCAGAAGGAATCTTTTTAAATATTGTAGAAACACTCAGAGAAACAAAACTTGCATCTACACTAAAACCTGTGCCAGACTATTCAGAGCAGCTTTATTTGCAATAGTCCCAAACTGAAAGCAACCAAAATATACTACAACAGGTGAAGAGTTTAACAAATTGTGGGATATTCACTGTGGAGTACTAGTCAGCAACGAAAAGGATCAAACTGATGATACAACAACATAGATGGATCTCAAGGGCATTAACGTAAGTGAAAAATCTCAGAAGATCACATATTGCACGATTCCACCCTTTGGAGGAAATGGATGAAGGGTACCTGGGACCTCCCTGTACTATCTTTGGACCTTCCTGTGAATCTGTAATTATTTAAAAATAATAAGCTTATTAATAAGCTTATTCTAAAACGAAAAGTTTAGAATCTATAACTGTCAAAATTAAAAGGTTTTTTTAAAAGTATTGCAGGAAGTAAATTGTATTTCATTGGAAAACTGCATTGTCTACGTACAGCACACCTTCCCCAGTTATCTGAATCTACTCTTTCATTGTCTTTGAACTATTTTTACAATTTTGAAAGTTTAGATAACTGATAGATACACAAACCTTCCTTCATGGTAGAGGTTCCCTTTCAGCTGTCACCCACATCCCTCGTCGGAAAACCAACTAACATACACAAAATATTTATGCATTCAATTCAGCATTCCTTCTTCCACATCAAATTGTCCTTTGAATACTATGATGGCACTGAGCAAGTTAAATAAAAGCTTTAACATCTGTTCATTTTTATGTATGGGAGTCATGATTTTACCTTTTCTGAAAATTATCTTTTAAAAACATAAATCTGGTCATGTTACTCCCCAGCTTAACTGCCTCCAAACTTCCAAACTGCTTTCGGAATGAAACCAAACATTTCCTCAGATGGATAAGGCCCTGCCCAGCCAGGGCCCAGCCCGCCTCTCGGACCTCATCTCCTCACTCTGCCCTTAGCCAGGACACTGGGACTACTGGCCTTTTTTCCAGCTCTCTGAGAACTTCAAGCCTGTTCCTGCCTTATGGCTCCACAACTATTGTCCCTCAGCCTAGACTGCTCTTCTCATCAGTTCAGTTCAGTTCAGTCGCTCAGTCGTGTCTGACTCTTTGCAACCCCATGGGCTGCAGCATGCCAGGCTTCCCTGTCCATCACCAACTCTCAGATTTTACTCAGACTCATGTCCATCAAGTCAGTGAAGGCATCCAACCATCTCATCCTCTGTCGTCCCCTTTTCCTCCCGCCTTCAATCTTTCCCAGCATCGGGGTCTTTTCAGATGAGTCAGTTCTTTGCATCAGGTGGCCAAAGTATTGGAGTTTCAACTTCAGCATCAGTCCTTCCAATGAATATTCAGGACTGATTTCCTTTAGACTCTTCTGATGGATGGCTCTTTTTTAGGAGTAACTCTCAACTGGGTGGTTCCACCTCAAACAACTCTTCTCAGTCACCCTATCAAAAGTAACATCCCCATGCTGTTTTTTTAATCATAATTATTTCTATCTGAAATAATAATAATAGTGTTATTATGCATTATATATTATTTAACATTTTAAATATTATATAAGCATAATAATTTATTTTTATAAATATATTTGTTATATAAATATATTAATATCATTCAGCTAGCTACTTGATTATTTACTACCTGCCCACCCCAATTCTATCATAATAGGATCTTGATATTTGGCTCCACTATATCCAGAGCTTACCAGGTGGTGCTATTGGTAAAGAACCTACCTCCAAACTCAGGAGACTTAAGACATGTGAGTTTGATCCCTGGGTCAGGAGAATCCCCTAGAGAAGGGAAAGGCAACCCACTCCAGTATTCTTGCCTGGGAAATCCCATGGACAGAGAAGCCTGGAGGGCTACAGTCCATGTGGTTTCAACCAAAGCCACTTAGCCTGCGTATTGTCCACTGCCTAGAAAGATCCCAGGCACATAGTAGGCACTCAATAAATATTTGTTGAATAAATCTCTGGGTGAATGATGCTCCTAGAAGTAGTGAAGTCCTCATCACTGGAGGTATTTAAGCATGGTTTATACAACCACTTGACAGGGTCTTAGTAAAACTATGGGCATAGACTCAATCACAAGAATAAAAGACCATTTTGATCCCTCTAGGACTGTGAGCTTATGATTCCGTGGCTACCATGCCCTTTCTACTATGCAAATGGGAAAAGTAAAGGAGTATTCCTCAGTCATTTTCCACGGAGTGATAGTACGCACACCCCTGTTCCTGCTGCAATATCATCTCAGCATTAAAATGTTGAAGCTAATCAGACATTTAATTTCAAAGTGGAAGGTCATTATCTTGTCACAAAATTTTATTCCAATTACTTTTTTTTTCTATTATACGAAATGAATTAAAAGTAGCACAAAACATTGGGAGATCAAACAGTCAATCAGAAGCTCATTAAATATCATTGAAATTGGTGCAATAAAAAGCATTTCCCATGGCTGACTTATTATTTAAAAGCTATATTCTGGATGGCTCAAGGAATTGACATGCTGCCAATCAAAAAATCACCCTATCCATAAATAGCCACTTGGCTTTTTAAAAGTTCATTATCTTTTTTTTTTAAGTAAGAGTAAATATATAACAAGATTTAAAGCATGGGTGTAATTACCATCCTGTCAGCCCCTTAGACCCTAAAGAAAGGATATCAGCAAAATCACTGATAATTTGGACTAAAATTTACAGTAAGATGCTTACAAAAGTGCTGCCAATGATTTTATAAACACCTCAATATATTACATTTATATACAATACTCAGGTATGTACAACCCCAGGCAGGGAACAGTGGTCACTTACAATTTTAAAATTGAGTTCAACTCCACACTTGGGAGTAAATGCCCATTTCATTTTCTAAAACGTGATTATTAAGCACTTCATTTTTCTATGGATCCAGATATAGGTGACTGCTAGCATGTGGACCTAAAAGCTGGTCATTTAAAAAATTCTAATATTTTTCCTCTAGGGTTTCTTCTTATTTTTTTAGCTAAACCACTAATTTTACCATTCAGTATTATAGAAACATCCACTTTTCAACATACAGAATGGCAGATCCTTTTCATTGGTAAACCATAACAACACAAGTACTGTTCCCAGTCTCTTAAGGTGCTTAAGTGGTGAGGCTGATACAAATTAAAAATACATAAGAGAAGAAAAAGCTCCCAGGTATAGGAAATTATTTCTTCAGTAGTAGAACTGATGAATTTCTCCCCTCTAACCACCCCCTACCTACTCACACTGGCACCACCCAATTTCCTTTCAAAAGCCAGGACTTATTGGCAAATTATCTGGGAGTAAAGTGGGAGGAAAACATTTCAATGCAAAATTCAGAACTGCTTTATAGAAAGAAAAGTGTGGGGAGGTTTGTTATCATTTATTTCCTCCAGTGTATCATTCAATTTCAGCTGTCTCACCTCTGAGAAGAAGCTCCCCCATTTTTCACTTATGTGCCTAAGAAACATCTCCCTGGCATCTCATTCTCTTTCCCTGTCTTTCACCAGCATTTCATTATTTCTTAACTGTCCCTCTCATGCTTGTCTCCCTTTTTCTTACTGATCCACGTGTCCTCATTTAGCAGTTTTCAGAAGCCAGGGAGAAACGTTGCAAATAATGTTAAATATGATTAATATCTTGAATTCCTTGAAATATGACATGCATGAGTTACAATGAAACCTCTTTTATTTCCCCATGAAATGCTTTTGCATAATGAGAAAGAAAATGTCCTCTATGCCCTAATCAGCCCTGACAGTTCCTGGACTCCCAAATACTTTTATTTATGGCATTATTTATTTCATCTCTAATAAATGGAGGGGAGAAAACCGCAGCAGGATCTGAGGAGGCCGCAGGAGAGAGGGAGACTATGGAGGGTGGAGGAACGCAGAAGCTGATCCCGCAAAGAGAGAGGTTTCCAGAGGAAGGGAAGTCTGGCGAATGAGAGACCAAGGTCCTCAGCCCGGAGAAGAAGAAAATAGGTCACTCTTCCAAGACTAAAAGGAAACTAACTTCACAGTGGAGAGATGACAGTCACACATCAAGGAGGAGACATACCCAGAATTCTAACCTGGAGAGTGAAGATTGAAGGCTAGAAACCAAACCTGGGAGGGAGTTGCTGATATTGGAATTAACCTAGGGGAGGGGAGATTTGTTCCCAAAGTGGCTGGGAGAAGCCAGGGCCGTCCTCTAGATTAGAAGACATCTCTAGCCCATGGGATCCTTCTCTGAAACACAGAGGCGCTTCCCTCATTCAAACAACTACTGAAATTGTGTGTCGTCCAGAAACCCTGCCCTGGTGGCCCCAGACACAGTGAGGAGCTGCCTGGGCAACGCAGAGAGCCAGAGCTTTTGGGCAATCTTGGTCCAACAAGGGCACGCGCGCGCGTACACACACACACACACACACACACACACACACACCCCCCAAACGATATTGTTGCGAGTATCTAATCACCATCCCCAAAGGGGGTATCAGGTCTTTTTTTTTCCCCTAAATTGCAGTCTACCTGCTACAAGAAGTGAGAATTTGCATATCTGGGTACATCTGTGTAACTCAGCCACACACTTGAGTATCTGACTATGGGCAATTTCCTCAAAGAGCCTCAGTTTTCTCATCTGTAGAATGGGGAAACGGATTCTCCTATGCCCTCTCATAGGAATCTAATGAAATAATGTAAAAGTCTGATGCTTAGTGTGCTCTTATGACAACATGAACTCGAAGGCCATGAGCTGGATATAGACAAAAGCCCTTGGGCGCGCAAACAACTCGCAGCAACCTAGGTCAAGCCTTCAAGATGTTCTTTTCAGAAGGCTGGCGCAGCAATTTCCCATAGGCAGAAGAACGCGGTGTATTATCTTCCCAAGGTACACACGCACTCCAGCTACCCCAACCCCGCCCCGCCCCAACTACTCCCAGCTGGGTGCAACCCGAGAGTTTGGGGTCGTGCAGGGGTCGCCAAGAGCTCCTTCCTAAAACCGGGCCCCGCCCATAACAGCAGGAGCCTCAAGTGCACGGGGCTCCAAAGTCTCGTCCCGGCCAGAACCTCGCGCTGTTACCAGGACGCCCTCGGGGTCCCGGCTCTTTCCTTCCCTTCCCCCGTCGGAGGCGCACACCAGGCTCGGCGACCACGCGGGCGGCAGCGGCGGCACCAGGCTCCGCCCCCGCCCCCATTATCATTAGCAGATATTACCCTAAACACTTGCTCTTTACCTCCTTTCTCCCTCCAGGCATTGGCGAGGCAGCCTGTCAATCAGGGCTCGGGCGGCAGCCCCCCGCGCAGGGGTTCGGCGATGCCAGGCTTCGCGACAGGCGGCGGCGGTGACGGCGGCCGCGGCACAGACACCCACCCTCCCACACGCGCGCACCCGGGCAGAGCCGGCGGGCGGGCGGCAGCGGCATCTTCGGAGCCCGGCGCCGGGCGCCGAGGGGGCGTGCGGCCGGGAAGCGGCCGGGAGGCGCAGGATGGAGGAAGAGATGCAGCCGGCAGAGGAGGGGCCCAGCGTCCCCAAAATCTACAAGCAGCGCGGCCCCTACAGCGTCCTCAAGACGTTCCCCGGCAAGAGGCCAGCGCTGGCCAAGCGCTACGAGCGACCCACCCTGGTGGAGCTGCCGCACGTGCGGCCGCCCCCGCCGCCCTTCGCCCCGCACGCCGTGGTCTCCATCAGCAGCAGCGAGCCGCCGCCGCCGCCGCCGCCGCAGCAGCAGCAGTTCCAGGCGCAGGGATCTTTCCCCCCCGGGCCCGGCCGGGCCAACGCCGCCGCGTCGTCGTCGTCTCCGTCCGGCACCCCCGCCGCGTCCCAGGGCCACCTGAGGACTACGGCGGCGCCGCCCGCGGCCGCCGCCGCCGCGTCATCATCCTCCTCGTTCGCCGCCGTCGTCAGGTACGGGTCGAGCCCGGCGGCCTCCGCGGGCAGCAGCAGCACGGGCGGCGACGGCGCCAGTCTGGAGCTCAGCGCAGGTACCAACTCTCGGGCGCAACTTTCCGTCCCGCCACGGCCGGGGAGAGGGGTGGGGCCCCGGGAAGGAGAAGCCCAGGGACCGCGGAGAGCCTGCGGCGCGCTGGGCCCAGCGGGAGGGCCGCGAGGGGAGCGCGGGGGTGGGCAGGGGGCGCGCACACCGGCTGAGGGAGGATTCGGACCTCCGAGCGCATTCCGGAGGCCTCCACGCGCTGGCGGCAACTTCTGGCGCTTCCCGGCCGCCGCCGCCGCCGCGTCCCGGGCTTCCGACGGCGCGCGCGCGCCTCTTAACAGGTGTCTCCGCCGCTCGCCTCCCGCTCGGCGCCCGGGGAACGCGGCGGTGGCGATGGGCGACCTGGCTGGTGGCGGGGGGAGCCGGGGGCCGCGCGCGAGCTGGGAGTGGGGGCGGGACACCCTCGGGTGGCAGCGGCGGCCGCTCCGGGAGAAGCTGGCGCTCTCCGGCGACTCTCGGGGAAGCCCTCCCTTTCCTCTCTGCGGCTTCACTTTTTCCTTCTACTTCTTCCCTTTATCTCTCTCTCTCCCCTCCATTTGCTTTTTCTCCTCTTTCCTTCTCGTTTGCTTTCTGATTCTCCCTCGCTCTGTCGCGGTCACTCAGCGGGCCCTAGGGCAGTTTCGTTTTTTCTGTGTGGGCGCGCGCGGTCTCTGCCTGCCCGTTTTCCCCCCAACCCCAGGGTCCCCCGCGGGTGGCTGTAAGACGCGGGGCTCCCCCCGCAGCAGTCACGCGGGTGGGGCGGGCGGCCGCGACTTCAGGGACCGAGACTCCTGCCCCTCCCCCAGTACCGAGAACCCCGGGCGCTCCAGGTCCCGCCGCCCTCCCCGCACCGGGTGGGCGCTGCTGCACGCCGGGATCCCGCGCCTCTCGAGCTTTCTGGGCCCGGGCCCCTCAGAAATGCCTTTCGGGGAGCGCTCACCCCGGGTACGAGACTTCTGGTAGAAGCCGGTCCTCCTGCCCAGCTGCGGGGAGGGAGGCGGGCTGATGGAGAGGCCGCAGCCTGGGGCCTGGCCCAAGGGTGCTTTCTGCTCCCTGAGGACGCGCAGCCCCGTTTATCCCGCTCCTCGGAACTAAAAAGTTCCTGCTCAGGCCTTTTACTGCACTTTGGAGCCCTCCGAATCCTGCATATAAGTGAATCCAAAGGGTTTTTTTTTCCCCTAATGAAAATAGGAGCATTGTCTTGAAATGAGTTATAGAAGTCTAAGCTCATGTTCTGTTGTTTGTCAATATTTTGACACATGAAGGATTGGTTTTTGAGAAAGAAAATCTAATTACAGGTTATAGTGAAGACTTGTCCTGTCACATCCCTCACTGATTTGGAGGGGTTCTTGTGTGGATGTCCTCACTGTTTGCAAGAGGTGGTTTTTTTTCCCTGTGTTTATATTCTGTTGTACTTTTGTATTCGTTGTTAGGCTATCTACTTTCATTTTCCTTATTTTTCTAGTGTTTTCCCGCTTTCTTAGGTTTGTGTGCTTTCTGGGTTTGGGTTCTGATTTTCTTATAAACTACTTCATGGTCATTCCTTGTTAATTTCCTAGCTCTGCTTTCTTGTTCAGAAGTTAGGGTCTTTTTCCCATATTCGGTACTTGGCGTACCCCTTAGCACAACCTCCAAGCCATCGTGTTCATTGGGGGTTTCCCCCTCTTTATCCGCCCACTTCACTCTTTAATCTCGTCTTGCTTTCTCCTTTGAGACTTTGCTGACTGTCTTTCAGTCTTTTACCTTTTTTAAGACCGTGTAAGTCTGCCCCCTTTCATTTCCGTGTTCATCCATAGTTTTAACCTTGCTTTTTCCTGCTGTTTTTCCTGTATTCTGTTTTCTGCACTGTTACTTGCTATCCTTTCCAGGGTCCCTTCTACTCTGGTGGCAGTTTCCCCACTCTTATCCATAAAGAGTTTTTGTTGTTTTGTTTTTCCTTCTTACCTTGTTCTGAATGACCTCTCTCAGTGTTTACTCTGATGGCCTGTTAGTCTGTCTCTGTCCCCAGGTGGAAATCATGTCACTGAATCTAAAAGAGTGAAAAGGAGCTTGCTGATGCTCCTCAGATTCCCTGTATTTCTTATTTCCCTTTATTTTCAACATTTCTTCTTATTTTTTTTTTAAGAGAGCTCCTGGAGTAGTAAGCTTGATAGCCCCAAGAATAGGATGCCATGTGCTTGTTGGAAAGACAGGAATTGGGTTGTAGGTTTCTTCTTCTCAGTAAGGAAAATCAGATCAGTTCAGTGGCTCAGTCGTGTCCAACTCTTTGTGACCACATGGACTGCAGCACACCAGGCTTCCCTGTCCATCACCAACTCCCGGAGCTTGCTGAAACTCATGTCCATTGAGTTGGTGACGACATCTAACCATCTCATCTTCCCTCGTCCCCTTCTCCTGCCTTCAGTCTTTCCCAGCGTCAGGGTCTTTTCCAGTGAGTCTTGGCAAATGGTCAGGGGCAAAAAAAAAAAAAGACCTTAGTACTAGACATCATGAATTTTGGTCATAATATTAATCATTGGGGACAAAGCCATCTCTTAATGGGCACAGTGGCATTAGTGGCCCTCAGAAGGACAGGCGCCTGAGGAGTTGATTGGCTCTTTGAGGAATTAGTGGCGCCACTTTGAACCAATGAGCATGTGTGCCCAGACAGCCATGTGAGCATACTTGGTGGAGTGGAGGCAGGGTGGTGATTGGCTTGTTGCACCCTCACTGCAGTGTTACTGCAATGTCTCAGGCCCCCTGGTAAACTGAAAATAATCAAAACATCAATGAGATGAAATAAGTGAAGGATGGAAGAGAGAGAACTGAGTGTCCAGAGTAAATGCTGTGAAAAGATGAAAGGGTTGAAGTGAACCTTATTTGCCATTAAGGGCCATAAACCATTGAGAGGAGACACGTGTTTTAAAATAGATTTTTCAGTGTTCTTATAAAATCTCCTGAAGAGAATAATTTTCCTTAAAAGGGGTAATATACCATGGTTCTAAAAGCATATTTTTCCTCTGTGGGAGGCTTAGAGTTAAAACCCACGTAGATCTTGATATGCAGCCTAAATTTGGCATCAGGAAATGGGAAATTGCATCTTTAAGCAGAGTACAATCAAAATGAATTACAATAAATCCTATATAATTGCATAGGTCATTCTCTTTAATGAGATTTTATTAACCTGACTGTCAAGCTTTTGAGTCAGGCAGATATTTTATCTTCTTCAACTGATAAAAGTGTCAGCTATAAACCACCATATAAATATTCATAAATCTACACATCTGTGGCAGCCTATCAGCATCATTCTTTTGGACATTAAAAGCATTCTAATTACTTTCTGTCTAGCAGAGCTGAAATGCTGCCTGTTATAGTATGTGCTTGGCAGGCATGATTGCTTTTGTTTGCCATCACAAATAGCAGCATCCTATTTTATATACCGATGGTCCAGAAAATATTCAGGGATTGACTGAGCAGGATGAATATTAGGAAGCACCATCTGGTTTTGATAGCACCGAGTATATTAACTCATCTGTTAATTTTTGACACATCATTGATTTATTTATTTAGAAAAATTGCATCCTGTTTTGCTGTGTTGATGTTTGCCATTAGGGAAAAAAAAACTGATGGCATTTTTTTTTTTTTAAGACATACAGTAGTTCATTGATTTAAGAACAGGATGATGCTTCCAGAGATGCTTTCATTTTGTAACTTCTATTTTCTACGCCACAAAGTCCTCCCATAGAAAGAAGTTATATTAATGTTTTAAGAAAATCATCCATTTTGAGCTAGTTGGAAATCCTTTTGGTAGATTGTAATAAATATATGGATACGTGGTAGTATAGGTCACAGAAATTTTTTTCTGCTTCTGCATTTTTAATATTAATATATTTCACCCTTCACTGGGCTAAAATCAAAAGGTTACCACTAATCTTGACTACTGTGATCTCCTTCATAGAAGCAGAATACTCTTGGGGATCTGCTGTGATGGGCAAATTCCATTCAAGGCTTTACTTACAAAGAAGGATGTTAAAGTAGGGAGCCTGTGTTTCATTGCTGAGTTCCCATCCCTCTTCACTTATCAGATTTAGGATGGATTAAACCTCTTAAATTCTGAAGAATTTCTAGAAATGATTTTTTGAATTACAAAAATAATCATGGGTTCAGATTCTGGAATCAGACTAGGCACAATTTGCAACATGATGTTATCTCCAGACAGGTTTTACAAAAAAGCAAAATAAATTTGAGAAATGTGGTCATTTTAGAGTGCTTTATGATTGTGATTTTTTTAAAAACATTTTATGATCTTTCATTTTAGAGAAGTTAGGGATAAAGTAGGTTGTGTTAAAGCCTCTCTGTAATCTGTTGACTTTGTACTTGCTTGCTATCACTTGAGTGGAACATTCTGTGACTAAGGAGGGGGGGGGGGAGTTCAAAAAATTTAAAATACACGTTCACACTGCTCAATTAAGAATCATGGATCAGTGTGTCATACAACTGTGTTCATATAAAAACAGAACTTTTCTCCATTTCTTAGCAGTAAGGGGCATTACACAATACCTGCATTTCTAATTATATTCTGTCTGGAAAGGTGAAGTATTGCTGGCTGCAATATGTGTTAAGTGGAAAGATTTGCTGTTTTCCACCAAGTATAATAGTAACATTTTTCATCACACTCTTCAATGTATTGACATAAAATACTATTCAAATGTTAGAAGGTACTGAAAAGAAGAAAATTCAGCCTTTTAATGGCTACAGTGGCTATTTTTACATATATCAGTTCTGAGAACAAATTCTGAATAAAACATTTGGAAAACCTGCAAGCAAGAACTGTTTGGTGGCTATAACTATTCTCTGATGTTCTGAATGCACTTTAATACATTATCTTCATAATATAACATAATGCATAATGACTTTTTCTCAACATATTACGAGTTTATCCTTCAGTTAAGAAAACAAATCATGCTTGTCTATACATCAGATTTTTTTCCCCTTAAAATCTATACTGTAATGTGACTTATCAGTATTCAGACAACTGAACTCCTTTTAGGAAACTGGACAAATATATTCTAGCTGTTCTTTCTAAGCAATTCTGTTTTCGTCTTTCCTTTCATATTTTGTTTCTTTCATCAGGGTTGTATTAAAGGTGTATAGCCTATGAATCGATTAGGACTGTTCTGATTAAAATGCAAACAGTAAGTACAACTTCAGGTCTGAAATGGGATTATAGGATTAAATGAATGAAAACTGCTAATGTGCCAGAATTGAGAATCCCCAATCGATATTGTCCTTTGATTTCACTAATAAAAGAACAAAAACCTGGGAGTGAAAAATGAGAATGCAACATCTTAAACCTCCCCACTTGTATGGTTCAGCTGTTTACTTTCTGATTTATTCAGTTTTGGCCATTGCAAAATATAATACCCAACTATTTGAAGTCTTTCTCCATTATGATTCAGTTCAAATCATGAGCTTGTTTCTTCCTTTCCACCTGGCTGGGGGCAGAGTCATCATGACTTCCAGTGTTTGATGTAGGAAAGATAGTTCCCATATACACATCCCCTTTTCTCCGAAGTAGCAAGCCAACTTTATCTCGGCTGCTACTTGGGTCAAGTTTCACGGCCCATCAGTCAGCTCTAGACAAACACTATACGTGGCATCTCGTTCTTTCGTTAGCACTCAAAGTAATTGTGGTTAAAAAGCAGGCCTGTGCCTAATATTTGTGGGATTCAGGGTGAGGATACAAATGCTGTAAACTAAGATACTATTTTAGCTATAAGAGTCCCCGCATGTATTCAGTAAATACTTCTTGAGATACTGTGCTGGCCCTCAAGCTCGAGTCCACTCATAGAATATACAGTCTCTTAGGTCTCTGCTGAGCTGAAGAGTACTGGACTCTGTGTTCTGACTTGTCATTTTTCCTGAGGGTTTAGGAATGCTAGCATTTTATAGATTTGGGAGATGTGAGGGGTGCTTCCTATATGCTCTGGGCCTTAGATAAATCATTAAATAATTAGAAAAGGAGACTTGAACCCCCTCCCCCTGATATCTTAGTTACTTTAGGAAGACTAGTAAGAAAAAACAAAGAAGAGCATGAAGTACTGCATGGAGGTTTCTAAAGGTTGGTTTTGCTGGTCATTAACCTGGGTTTTCTAGAGAAACCAATTTTCTTAAGTCACAATTATTCTGGTTTGTTGTCCCCAAAGAAACCCTTGAGCATCTCACCATTTTTCACTTTTAAAGGTCTTTTTTTCCTCAGTAAAGATACAGCTACACAACATTTCCAGGGACAACAAGCAACTAGTTGTTGTTTCAGTCACCGAGTCGTGTCCGACTCTCTGAGACGCCGTGGACTGTGGCACGCCAGGCTTCCCTGTCCTTCACCAGCTCCCGCAGCTTGCTCAATCTCACGTCCACTGAGTCAGTAATGCCGTCCCACCATCTCATCCTCTGTTGTTCCCTTCTTGTGCTGCTTTCAATCTTACCCAATGTCAGGGTCTTTTCTAACGAGTAGGCTCTTTGCATCAGGTGGCCAAAGTATTGGCGCTTCAGTGTCAGTCCTTCAGTGACGTTATATTTCTATAATAAACAATAGATATTGGCATCTAGAATCTACAGTATTTTGTTTGTTGCCACTATTTTACATAGAGGGGAGAGGAAATAAGAGGCACCCTCATTGCCAAATATAAACCCTAAAAAAATATCTCTCTCTGGGTATTTATAAATTGCCCATTCTGGGTGGTGGTCTACAAAGAGAATATTGATGTAGCATTTACGTTTAGGGTGAATTTTCAAAACCCTTGGACTGACAACATTGAGTCACATCTTCACAATACTGACTGGGGCGGGGCGCGGGGGCCTTTCCATATTTTTTCTTTTTGAGGTGAACTGATTGCTTTCTATCCGTTTTTTGCTTTCCACTGATTGACAGTTAACATGCTTTGGAATACATTTGTGGAAACTGACTGGCCCTGTCTGTGCATGCCAGTTAAGAGATTTGGTGGGAGAAGCCCTGAGAAGGGCCTTGTTGCTTTTCAGATGCTACTGCTATAGATCAGGCTAAGGTATCAGATACAGGAAAGGATTGCCAGCCCAGATGGTGGATGACAAAGTGTTGCTTTGGGGCTCCTCCTCATTTGCCTCAGGCCCACTCCTTGTTTTTTCTTAGGTGTTTGTGAGCACTTCACAGACACCTCTCGTTCTTCTCCAGTTTGCATCTGGGAGCAACGTACTCTCAGTGGGGATTGTATCAGCTGATTAATAGCAAGGGCATGAGGGCACTCCAGAAATAGCAGTAATGATTGCTGTAAGCTCCGCTGTCAATGAGGAGTTGAGTCTGCAGGGCTGGCTTGATTCATTAGAGTGAGGATGTTAATGAAGCCAAAGGTGTGAGTCCAGAGCTGTGCAGGCCAGCCAATGCCATTGAGAGGGGGGTCTCTATTCGGTTCCCCAGTCCCATCCAGCCATTTCCCAGAATCGAGTTGGGGTGGCTCATCAGGAGTGACAGGAAGCTGTGCGTCCAGGTACATGTGGATTCACTATGTCACACTGTTGTGCGGCAGAGAGTAGAAGTCCATGTTTCTGACAGTTTCGAATGTTGAACTCCAAGTCGAGGACCCTCTTTGTCCCTTGTCTTGGCTGTGAGTCTCTGATGTGTCTTCTCTTCTGTTTCAGAGAGTCGTATGATCTTGGACGCTTTTGCTCAACAATGCAGCCGAGTCCTTAGCCTCTTAAATTGTGGAGGCAAACTTCTAGACTCCAACCATTCTCAATCCATGATATCTTGTGTGAAGCAGGAAGGCTCAAGTTACACTGAAAGACAGGAACCATGTCCTGTTGGCAAAGGGGTCCACAGTCAGACCTCAGACAATTTAGACATTGAAATGCAATATATGCAAAGGAAACAACAAACTTCTGCATTTTTGAGAGTTTTCACTGACTCCCTGCAAAATTACCTGCTCTCAGGGAGCTTTCCAACTCCAAACACCTCCTCGGTCAGCGAGTACGGCCACCTGGCGGATGTGGATCCTCTGTCAACATCCCCCGTGCACACGCTAGGTGGCTGGACCTCCCCAGCAACATCTGAATCCCATGGTCACCCATCATCATCTACGCTGCCCGAGGAGGAGGAAGAGGAGGAAGAGGAAGGCTACTGTCCCCGATGCCAAGAGCTGGAGCAGGAGGTGATTTCACTGCAACAAGAAAATGAAGAGCTCAGAAGAAAGTTAGAGAGCATCCCAGGTACCCTGCCCTGTTACTTAAAAGCCACTTGCTGCCCATTTTCCATTGTCCCATTTGTGTGTGTGTGTGCATGTGTATATGTACGTGTGGTTTCTGTTGTTGTCTGTTGGAACCAGTGATGTAGAAAAGTTGGAAAAACAGGCATGCGCAGTTTTAGTCTGCCAGCGCCAAACGAATTTCAGGTTGAGCTACTAATCCTGTCCTGTGTTTAAGTCACAGTCCTCTAGGGTATAGACCTGAAGGCCATAGTCCTATTAAAAGATGTCTCCATTGATACAAACATGATCCCAAGGTGTAGTGCAATGTGATTGAAATAGGCCATGTGCTGTGGGCTTGAGTTTTCTTCAAAAAGTGATCCTGTTCCTTTTAAATAGCTTTTGTATCTGTAAAGATTTTGATATATGTGTTTTATCAGTCTGTGATAGAAATTGAAATGAAATGACACCTACAAAGGCAGCACTCAGAGAACAAATTGTCTCTTCTATTCCATTAATCTCTCGCCTTTCTTGTTAAGTTTCAACAGGTGTGGTTTCTTTAGCCTCCAAACTCCCCTTAAAGTTAACAAGCTACTGTGAACTAAAAGGAATAGTTCAAAGATAGGCTAGTTGGTGAAGGCAATGGCATCCCACTCCAGTACTTTTGCCTGGAAAATCCCATGGGTGGAGGAGCCTGGTAGGCTGCAGTCCATGGGGTCGCTAAGAGTCGGACACAACTGAGAGACTTCCCTTTCACTTTTCACTTTCATGCATTGGAGAAGGAAATGGCAGCCCACTCCAGTGTTCTTGCCTGGAGAGTCCCAGGGACGGGAGCCTGGTGGGCTGCCATCTCTGGGGTCACACAGAGTTGGACATGACTGAAGCGACTTAGCAGTAGCAGTAGGTTAGTCCCAAACCAGTTGTGCTCCTGGCTAAACATGAGGCATTCACTGCCTCTCAGAGACACTAGATATGCAGAGTAGTAAAGTCATTTTTATGGCAAGATCTTCTGTGGGTTGCAAAGCCATTTTTTCCTTATTTGGGAAGGTTCTGATTTTGTATATAGCTTTGACTTCATTACTACATGTCTGTGGCTTTGCAGAGAGACTGGCACGATATTGTAAATCAACTAAACTTCAATTTTTTTCAAAGAATATATAGCAATGCTAAATAAATAAAAGACAGTAAAACCTTTTTTTATGGGAACTCTGGCTGTCCAGTGGTTAGGACTCTGCTTTTATTGCCAAGGATTTGGGTTTAATCCCTTGTCCAGGAACTAAGATCCCGGAAGCTGCAAGGAATGGCCAAAGAAACAAGAGACAATAAAACCTTTGTAATCATGCAGCCCATTGATAAAAAATTTTGAGCATGTATCCACCAGTGTACACATCCATTGATTATTTACCTGCATGTACTACTATACTAATATATTATGTTCAAAGTAAAGCATACATAATACATTTAAAATTTTTAAGGCTGATCCATAAACAGAAGTTATGTTTTTTTCCTCATTCGATGTCTTTGCATCACAAAATTTGGCAGCTTATGTAGAAAGAAGGAAATGTTGACTAAAGTTACCCACTTGTTTATTAGAAGTGCCAAACAAAAAGTCTGCTTTGCTCCTGTCCTTTCATTTAAAGCATTTCCTGGATAGTGCTGAGTTTTGGCTCAGAATATCTTGGAGTTAGATTGAGTGCAGTTTGTCCTTCTGGGAGACAAGCAAGAGGTGAAGTAAATCCATTCTTGGTTGTTGCAATTGAGCTCTGGAGTTAGATGCAAAGTCTTGGCATTGTCCCTGCCAGGCAGACTGATTACAGGAGAGAGACTGGCGGAACCCAGAACAATGCAGTAGAACCAGAGCCCTATTGGTTTCTCCTGGTCAGAGAGATATGGGTGCAGCTAACAGACTGAAATTTTACAGCTTTCACAGTTGTGTGAATTATGATCCATTAACTGTGGGTTTTAATACCAAAAGGGTATGTCACATCTCACTCCCCACTGCTGTTTCATTAGGAGAGAACACGGTGTCCTGGGGTCAGCCAACTGCAGGTTCTTGAATTAGCCATTCAGCACTGTGGGTAGGGGTTTCATGGTGCAAGGATGGGTGACTCGCACGCAGAGTACTGCTGCCCAACTCCTCATCCTGAATCTGTGGCAAGCTGTCTGTCCTTGGTAAACTTACTCAGCCAATGTGGGGTTCACTCCACCTGCTTTTTCCTGAATCTGCACAGGTGCAATGTCTGTGTCAGGAGTAAATCATGGCTGGCCTGCCACTAATCATCCTTTTCGACTGCCCAGAAAAACAAAAATGCTGCAATTTCTTGAGTCCTCTTGATGGCCAGACATTGAATGACTCTTGCTGAAAATAGGCTAATGATCCCCACTGTTAGTGTAAACACCTACCACTGCTGCTATAGAGAGTCACCTCCAGGAACTTGAATGATTAGCCATTCTACATAGAGAACCTTGATTGCTTTAATTAGTCCATGTGTTGTTCAGTCACTCAGTTCTGTCTGACTCTTTGTGACCCCATAAACTTCAGTACCCCAGGCTTCCCTGTCCTTCACCATGTTCCGGAGCTTGCTCAAACTCATGTCCGTTGAGTCAGTGATGACATCCAACCATCTCATCATCTCTCGTCCCCTTCTTCTGCTTTCAGTCTTTCAAGCTTCAGAGTCTTTTCTAATGGGTCAACTCTTCCCCATCAGGTGGCATTCAGTTTCAGCATCAGTCCTTCCAATGAATATTCAGGTTTGATTTCTTTTAGGTTTGACTGGTTTAATCTCCTTGCAGTCCAAGGGATTCTTCAAGAGTCTTCTCCAACACCATAGTTCAAAAGCATCAATTCTTCGGCGCTCAGCTTTCTTTATGGTCCAGCTCTCACATCCGTACATGACTACTGGAAAAACCATAGCTTTGACTAGACAGACCTTTGTTGGCAAACTAAAGTCTCTGCTTTTTCATATACTGTCTAGGTTAGTCATAGCTTTTCTTCCGAGGAACAATCATCTTTTAATTTTGTGGCTGCAGTCACCATCTTGCAGTGATTTTGAAGCCCAAGAAAATAAAGTTCGTCACTGTTTTCTATTGTTTCCCCATCTATTTGCTGTGAAGTGATGGGACTGTATGCGATGATCTTTGTTTTTTGAATGTTGAATTTTAAGCCAGCCTTTCCACTCTCCTCTTTGACTTTCATCAAAAGGCTCTTTAGTTTCTCTTTGCTTTCTGCCATTAGGGTGGTGTCTTCTGTATATCTGAGATTGTTGCTATTACTCCAGCAATCGTGATTCCAGCTTGTGCTTCATCCAGCCCAGTATTTTGCATGATGTACTCTGCATATAAGTTAAATAAGCAGGGTAACGATATACAGCCTTGATGTACTCCTTTCCCCATTTTGAACCAGTCCGTTGTTACAGGTCTGGTTCTAACTGTTGCTTCTTGAGCTCCATACAGGTTACTCAGGAGGCAGGTCAGGTGGTCTGGTATTTCCATCTCTTTCAGAATTTTCCACAGTTTGTTGTGATCCACATAGTCAAAGGCTTTAGCGTAGTCAGTGAAGCAGAAATAGATGTTTTTCTGGAATTCTCTGCAATTTGATCTCTGGTTCCTCTGCCTTTTCAAAATCTATCTTGAACATCTGGAAGTTCTCAGTTCACGTCATGGTGAAGTCAGGCTTGGAGAATTTCGAACATTACTTTGCTGGCATGTGAGATGAGCACAGTTGTATGGTAGTTTGAACATTCTTTGGCATTGCCTTTGGGTTTTGAATGAAAACTGACCTTTTCCAGTCCTGTGGTCACTGCTGAGTTTTCCATATTTGCTGGCATATTGAGTGCAGCACTTTTAACAGCATCATGTTTTCGACTTGAAATAACTCAGCAGGAATTCCATCACCTACACTAACTTTGTTCGTAATGATGCGACGTAAGGCCCACTTGACTTCACACTCCAGGATGTCTGGCTCTAGGTGAGTGATCATACCATCGTGGTTATCTGGGTTTTAAGATCTTTTCTGCATAGTTCTATGTATTCTTGCCACCTCTTCTTAATATCTTCTGCTTCTGTTAGGTCCATACCATTTCTGTCCTTTCTTGTGCCCATCTTTGCATGAAATGTTCCCTTAGTATCTCTGATTTTCTTGAAGAGATCTCTAGTCTTTCCTATTCTATTGTTTTCCTCTCTATTTCTTTGCATTGTTCACTTAGGAAGGCTTCCTTATCTCTCCATGCCGTTCTTTGGAACTCTGCATTCGGTTGGGTATATGTTGACCTTTCTCCTTTGCCTTTCACTTCTCTTCTTTTCTCAGCTATTTGTAAGGCCTCCTAAGACAGCCATTTTGCCTTTTTGCATTCCTTTTTCTTGGGGATGGTTTTGATCACCACTTCCTGTATAATGTCACAAACCTCCATCCATAGTTCTTCAGGCACTCTGTCTATCAGATCTAGTCCCTTGAATCTATTTGTCACTTCCACTGAATAATCATAAGGGATTTGATTTAGGTCATACTGAAGGAAATCAGTCCTGAATATTCATCGGAAAGACTGGTGGTGAAGCTGAAACTCCAGTACTTTGGCCACCTGATGCAAAGAACTGACTGAGTGGAAAAGACCCTGATGCTGGGAAAGATTGAAGGTGGGAGGAGAAGGGGGATGACAGAGGATGAGATGGTTGGATGGCATCATCCATCGAATGGAATCATCGAATCAATGGACATGAGTTTAAGTAAACTCTGTGAGTTGGCAGTGGACAGGGAGGCCTGGCATGCTGCAGTCCATGGGGTCACAAAGAGTCAGACACTTGTGAGTGATTGAACTGAACTGAACTGATACCTTAATGGCCTAGTGGTTTTCCCTGCTTTCTTCCATTTAAGTCTGAATTTTTGCAATAAGGAGTTCATGATCTGAGCCACAATCAGCTCCCTGTCTTGTTTTTGCTGACTGTATGGAGCGTCTCCATCTGTGGCTGCAAAAAATACAATCAGTCTGATTTCAGTATTGACCATCTGGTGATGCCCATGTGTAGAGTCATCTCTTGTATTGTTGGAAGAGGGTGTTTGCTGTGACCAGTGTGTTCTCTTGACAAAACTCTATTAGCCTTTGCCCTGCTTCATTTTGTTCTCCAAGGCCAAATTTGCCTGTTATTCCAGGTATCTCTTGACTTCCTACTTTTGCATTCCAGTCCCCTATGATGAAAAGGACATCTTTTTTTGGTGTTAGTTCTAGAACGTTTTGTAAGTCATCATAGAAACGTTAACTTCAGCTTTTTTGGCATCAGTGGTTGGGGCACAGACTTGGATTACTGTGATATTGAATGGCTTGCCTTAAAAATGAACAGAGATCATTTTGTCGTTCATGAGATTGCACCCAAGTGCTACAGCATTTTAGACTCTTGTTGACTATGAGGGCTACTCCATTTCTTCTAAGGGATTCTTGCCCACAGTAGTAGGTATAATGGTCATTAAATTAAATTTGCCCCTTTAGGTCCATTTTAGTTCACTGATTTGTTAAATGTCGATGAGTTTAGTTGCTTTTAGCCCAGACTGAAACTCAACTATATAGGTAAAAGTCACTTTGTCCATTACGTATAGTGAAAAACAGTGTGAAATGCAGGAAAGACCAGCTATTTTTGATTACTTGACTCATGGATTCATTGCCTAGGGACATGAGTGTTGGGCGTCAGGTTGAAAGTGCCACTTAAGATGAAAACTTGAATCAAAAGGACATCATTGAGCTCTTGCCCTCACCCCCCAAGCTCCATCTTTGGCTAAACACAAACCAGACTGTAGGTGATCACCCAAGAAACCAGTCTGGCTAGCTGTTCTGAGCTAGTATCCCTTTGGTGTTGGGGGTCAGGGGAATCTGTTATTTTTTACCCATATGAAGAAAAGTGTGGCAGATAATGTCTGGTTTTGCACATAACAAGAGTATTTTGCAAGCAGTAACTTTCCTGTGAGACTTGGGGTCAGTTTTCCCTAAGCGGTGTCCATGCTTCCCAGCAATCACAGTGGGCCTTTGTTATCCTAGAGGCCAGTATATTTCCGTGGAAGGACCTGGGGCTTTCTTTTCGTAGGATCTGCCCTTGTGTCATAGGATCACTCTTCCTGCAGCCAAGCAGGTGGATGAGTACAAAGAGGAGAGGAGCATGCAGAGTGAGCAGAGGGAGTCAGGTGCAGGACATGATGGGGGCACCCGTCGTGGGTTGCAGTAGGGGCGGAGTTCCTCGGGCACGTCCCTCTCTCCAGAGTCATGCTGTTGAGCAGCTCTGAGATTCCAGTTTCTTCTTGTTTTTCCCCAAAATAAGGCATTCATACCTGGGAGTAGTTCTTGAACTAAGAATTCAAAAGAAATGAGTCTATTTAGTCTACAGGGGGAAAGTACTTTTAGCTATAAGAGGGGGACAGGAAGGCGACAGCCCTCACCTCAAGGAAAGAGACTGGGAAGAGGTGTTCTTTCCAGCACCACCTGAGACAGCCTTTGTTTATTGTATTATTTGTGAAACATCCAACAAAGTTGTATTGAGTATCAGCTACATGCAAGCGAGGGGCTTCTAGAAAGTACTCTGTAACTTACTTTCCAGAGTTATTTGCAGGTGTAGGTAACTTAACATTTTATCCCAGGAGGTAGCATTAGCACATTTTCTTTTGTATTAGAAGTTACACTTGACATTACACTAGATAACTACATCACACTAGAAATTACAGAGTCTTTGGAAGTTTTTTTTTTTTTTTTTTAAGAAATAGGTTAAAAGAAAGAAGTCACAAAAGGAAGATACTGGGGTCAGGGATACAAAGAGCTGAGAAGTTATTAAAAGAAGAAAAATGATGGGCAGACATCTCAGTGGAGAAGGTATTAAGTTACAGTAGTCACTTTTATTTAGAAAGCTTGCAGTCAGCACTGGTTAAAGGGAACTCATAAAGGAGATGGGTATAAAATACCATATTTCATCTAATTTCAACCTTCATTGAATGTAAGACACACCAATAGTTTATGTTCCATTAAGAAGAAAAAACACTTCAAATCTTAATTGCCCTTTATAATTGTCTTTGAACACCAAGTTTAGAGATTTTAAAATATGATAAAATGTTGGTATTAAAAACATAATATATGGTAATTAAAAAACCACTTCCAACAGTACTCTATACAAAATAGATAACCAACAAGGATCTGCTATGTAGACCCAGGAACTGTGCTCAATATTATGTAATTACCTATATGGGAAAATAATCTGGGAAAAAAATACATACATATATATATATATTCATACATACACACACACACACATTTATATGTAACTGAGGGCTTTCCAGGTGGTGCTAGTGGTAAAGAACCTGCCTGCCAATGTAGGACATAAAATTGCAGGTTTGATCCTGGGTCAGGACGATCTGCTAGAGGACGGTGTGGCAACCCACTCCAGTATTGTCTGGAGAATCCCATGGACAGAGGAGCCTGGCAGGCTACAGTCCATGGGGTCTCAAGAGTCGGACACGACTGAGTGACTTTCACTTTCATGCATATATAACTGAATAACTGTGCTGTACACCTGAAACTAACATGATATTGTTAATCAACTACAATAAAATTTTAGAAATAATGGTAACTTCCAAAGTAAAATAACTATGACATTAAAAATACCTTCAAATTTTCTAAGTGCAGATATAGGGAAGGTAGACTTAACTGTTGATATTATTAAAGAACATTCTCCTTTTTTAAATGTACATTTTTTATCATCTCAATTTATCTTTATAAGTCCAAAAATTAATGTTCACATTTTACAGAGCTAGTTTATTACCCTCTTCCACCCTCAAAATATAGTCGATTCTTGTTATTCACTGTATTCTGTGCAGCCTCAGGTCGCAATGTTTTTGTCAACCAATCAATTCATAACCTCATTTTAAGTATATTTTTGTTTAAAGGGGCCTTGTTTAATATATAGTGCTGGTCAGTTGACACTGAAGTCACAGTCCTGTGCCTCACATCTGAACAAAGCTTATCTAATACACGTCTCCCCTGGAAGCGCGTCCCAGCCTCGTGCTCAGGACACTAGACAGCACTTCAGCCCTGCGTTGGGACCCACTTTAGCAGAATCACCAACAGGAAAAGCACGAAAATGAAAAGCATGGCACTAACTAGACCATGAAAAGAACCCTCACTGTCATATGAGGGCTGAAAGAAGCGGGCAGAACGTATCCGTGCTCAGCCTCAGCTGAGAGTGTGTGATCCCAGCAGCTCGGGTTTCTTGGTGACCTGCCAAAGCCCACCAGTGCTAATTTGACCATTACAGATTCGTGTCAGTGGGTCGTGTGCGCTAAGTCACGTCATTCGTGTCCGACTCTGCGGCCTATGGACTGTAGCCCACCAGGCTCCTCTGTCCATGGGATTCTCCAGGCGAGAATACTAGAGTGGGTTGCCAGGCCTTCCTCCAGGGCATCTTCCCGACCCAGAGATCGAACCTGAGTCTCTCGTGTCTCCTGCATTGGCAGGTAGGTTCTTTACCACTAGCACCACCTGGGAAGTCCATTAGCGAGTAGGCAAATGTACAGAGTCTGCAAATAATGAGGATCAATTGTACTAACTCACAAGGCTACACGCTGGAGAACTAGCCTTGAATTACGCAGTCTGATCTTAAGGATATTCTAAGAAGGTTTTAAAAAGATAAATGTGTCAGTTTCTGGATAACTGGTTTTGCAAGAACAAAAAGCCCCTGGAGGAGCTGCAGTGTCTCTGCGCCAGTGCCTGCCGTGCTTGCACTGCCCTCCAGCTCACGCGCACCAGAAGTGCCTGTGGGAGAAGGCTCAGGTCGACTTCCAGTCCTGACAAACACAGTGATCACATTTAATGCGGGCGTTCTAGGGAGAACGAAGAGACACAAATATGTTCTGAGTAAAAAAAAATTAGATAAGTGACAGGAACAGAGGAGTAAACAATTGAGTTCTTTGACTTAGGATTTGGTAAAAGTCACACCGCTCTTGCTGTAAGCTGTGAGAGAGACTATGGGACACAAAAGAGCATGAGCCGAAGAAAATGGTTTTAGAGTCAAACCTGGGCTTGGATTCCTGCTCCTGCTACTTGCTAGCAGTGGTTTGGGCAAATTGCTTAACCGTTCTGAGCCTCAGTTTCTGTTTTCTGTAACATGAGGTTAGTAATACCGGAATGCTGAAGCATTAAGTTCATCAAGTAACAACGAAGTGCCTGCAGGATCGTCTAGGAAACACTCCGTACAGAGCAACCTTGAGAGACCGAGAGGGACACTGTCCTGTGCCTGAGAATACAGAAATCTTAAGTGGTTTTCTTAGATTGGTGGTGGTTGTAAAGAGGTGGTAAAGAGGTCAGCGTTCAGTTAGTTACCCGGGTGGGGAACTTCAGCTCCATTCATAAGCATCTCTGTTCCTATTTCATGTCAGTCTTCTGTCCTTTGGATTCCACCTCGTATGTGCCCATCGGTATGGAGTCCTCCTCTCTCTCCCCACGGCTTTCATCCATGCCTGACTCAGAACGTGGCCTCTTGCAGTATCTGTTCAATCCCAGGCTCTCCCAGTTGAAACAGCCCACATCACCCTCTGCTGAATGCCTCTTTGCTTCACGTGGTCCACGGAGTAAATTCCAGCACCTGTAGTGTGGCACGGCATGATGTCCTTCACTACCCGCGTCTTCCTGTTCATTTTTGGAGGCTCACCCCTGAGTTCCCACCATGCCCCGAGTGCTCCAACCCCTCTGGACAATTTATGATTCCTAAACCTCCATGCACTTGCTTCTGCGTGCTCAATCACTCAGTCATGTCTGACTCTGCAATGCCATGGACTGTAGCCTGCCAGGCTCCTCTGTGCATGGAATTTTCCAGGCAAGAATACTGAGGTGGGTTGCCATCTCCTACTCCAGGGAATCTTCCTGAACCAGGGATTGAACCCACATCTCCTGCACTGGCAGGCAGATTCTTTACCGCTTGCTTCTGGTCTTCCCTTAACTTCTGCTGTCCCTCCAGTCGAAGGACTTACCCTCCCTTTTCCCCACTCGAGGAGCTCCTACTCATCCTTCAGTACCCTAGTCGGGTGGCACTTCCCTAACAGACCCGTCCCCCAGTTCCCAGGCAGAATTGACCATTTTCTATAGCACATCATGCTTGCTTCTCTTGAAGTCAGTAGCAGGGCAAGTTTTTACTCTTTGTCTCTCCTGGTGTCTTGGTACAAGGAGAGGCAGGCCATGTAAGGTTCTTGAGGGCAGAGACTTAAGTCAGAGTCATCCTTGATTTCCAGCCCAGTTTCAGGTATGTTCTGTTATAACATCTATACATATCAGTTAAATTAATCAGAGACAGAACATTTTCATTATCAAGAGAACAGCCATGTGTCTGTAGGCTGAGTAATATTTAAAGCTCACTGTTTATTTCTAGATGTTTACAATTCAGGAACTTATACTCTCCAGAGACAGTGTGACTAGGACAGACACTAGTACAGCACACAGATGGCATGCTTGTCGGGATGGTAAATAATTTCATTCTCCCTATAAAACAGTATGTGCTGGATTTCGAGTAAATGTTTTGAGTCTTTAAAAACAATGATATGGCAGAGTAGATTAAATAATGCAGAATGAACAAGAAGAGAAGCTGATCAAGACGTTAATGCAATGATCTGTCAGGAAAATTAGGTACTTGACACCCAAGCATCCTTAACAAGGGCAAAGAGAGCAGTTTTCTGTGAAGAACCTTACTTAACAAGCCTTTCAGACAATCAGCAGCCAGAGTCGATTCCAGTAGCTAGACCTGAGCTGAGTCTTGTCCTCAGTGCTCCTGGCTTCAGCCCTGCGCCCAGATATCAGCCCGCAGGACCCACTTGCCTTCAGCAGAGCCCCATGGCCGGTAAATGCAGGTGAAATTCCGTTTTCTTCCAGAATGTTTGGGTCAACTGGCCTTGCTCAGAGGTTATCACTGCTTCTGAATATTGGGGATGTAGAAATGGGAGAGTCTGCCTCCAAGCTTACACAGGCAACACTGAAGGTCATAGATGGCAAAGGAAGAGGAGATAACAGTTATGTAGACATTCTTTAAACAACTTTGAAGTTATTATGGTCCATGCCCACTGTAGAAATTTTTTTTTAATTGGTCTTTACAAGGATGGTAAAGGATAAAGTTTTTAATTATTTTAAATTAATTTTTAAAAATGATTTTAATTTTAAAATCATTTTTAATTATTGACACTTTGGTTTATTTCTTTCCAATCTCTTCTCTTTGCACATAATTATTTTTTAACACGGTTGAGGTCACACTGAATATTCAGTTTTATAAGCATTTTGTTCTTAAAACATTTTTTCTGTAAACATATGTAAAATATGGATAAAGTAGCAAAAGGAGTTTCATTCAAATCCTAATTAGTCGGTGAGTATTTACAACTTTTACTAAAACTTCCAAACTAAATCCAGAATAATACCTCACGCAGGTTGCTTGGCAATGCACTGACATATATACAGTTGCATTGCTGCTACTGAAACCCCTATATTTGGCAATGTACAGAAGAGACAGACACAGAAGTTAAATGGCATCCCAAAGGCCACACAGTTAGTGAAAAGCCAGAACTCAATAGCAAACCTGTTTCCTGTCTCCATTAGCTTCTCAAGTCTTCTACGCTTTTCCTGTAATCGATTCCCGTTGCCAGAAGATCCACTCTGACTCACTGTGGCGTCAGCAAGTGGGTCGGATTGTCTGTTTATGGAACAAGTGGTTGGACTTTTGCTTATGGACTCTAGTAATGTGGAAAGTACCGTTTGTCATTCAGTTAGCTTGCCCAGACTCTTCCATGAACTTTGCACACCTGGGCAGAAATGATATGGTTTAGAAAGTGGAGTTTCTAGCTCTCAGTGACTCAAACTCCCTACTCAGCCATATCCAGGGTAAAAGTGTCCATCAGAACACAGAACTGTTATCCAGTAAGTGCACCCCTTAAGAGGAATTTGGGCGAGATTTGGCAGAATTGTAAATCACAGGATTTAGTTACATCAGGATGGACTTTAAAGTGAGTTAGGCTTTTAATAGAGTGGTAAAATTAGAGATACTTGACAGGTTTTATTGAACTTTGGCTTAGTAAAAGTCCTGCTTCAAACTGAAACACATATGCCTTCTTTTTGTTGACTTCTGTGGTTGTCCCCAAAATGCTTCTTTAATTTGAAGAACATATTCAGATGACTATGCAAGAGTGACCTGTGACACTGATGTGTAAGACAAATCTGTAAGGATGTTATTTAAGAAAATATTTCTTGGCAAGAAGAAAAATTTCCTAACCTACTTCTACTCATTCACATTCTCCCAAAGGATGTTGATACAGTGATTTCTTATGTTGCAGTGTAATGTCACCTAAAAAAACCCAGAGCTGTTAGCAGGGGATAAAGATGATAACTTCAGTTTGCTCTCTTAAAAAAAAAATGTGAGAGAAAAAGTGAAGAAAGCTCAGTGATAATACTTTAAAATTAAGGTTTAGGTTAAATATTTACTATTTTCTCTAACGTGATGAAAACATTCTAAGAAAACACATAGCCAGGACAGATAATGCCAGTGATCCATGTCAGTTAGGTTATTAACTAATCTACTGAGACCTTTAAAAGCAATTAGTTAATACTCCAGAAAGGGCTCTAATATAAATCTTAAGATGTAAGAATTATTTCTGCAGTGGTACAAAAATATGTCAGGCTCCATATTGGGCTCGTGTGTTCAGTTTTATTGTAATTATTTGATAACTCTATAAGACTATGCCTCAAAAAATATAATACAACAGTTAATGATATACATACTGACTGAATCTGAATTGGACCAGATCAGGTGAGTGTCTGGAGAGAGGATGCGCTACATGGTCAGGCATGTCCATGTCAGGAAGCAGGTCTAAAGTGCATGACTTACTGCTTTCCTGAAGAACTAGGGATGAATGGCACTAATAATGAGCATTGTATCATCGATTTTAAATGAGTGAAACATCACAGTCTTCAGTACCTTAATTTTCAAAAGCACCATTGGGTGCTCATGTTACAACTTGAATCAGAGAAGACATGTCTGTTCTGTGACTTGTTCAGTGTGCCATCATTATTATTGACCCAAATTCATCTTAGAGTCAGTTTGACTTAAATTGTGCTGAACCCGAAATTTCTCCCCAAACTGTAGCATCTGTTCCATGTTTACAAACTGAAATAACTGCGGATGTCAAATGAAAGAAGATTGTTTCCTTTAGAAAATCTTTTTTTTTTAGATGTTTACATCAAAAATCTTTTTAAACCTTAAAAGAAAGCTTTCTATTTTCCCAGCACAGTTCAGCTCATGTGCAATTGTTGCAATTTCTTCCACCCAGTGCCCTGCCAGACTGTCTTAGATTACCTGAAGATGGTGCTCCAGCACCACAACCAGCTCATGATCCCACAGCCAGCTGACCAGCCGACCGAGGTAGGTCTCCAGTGGCAAGGTAAACGGTACACCATGTGGAAGGGCCCTAAGATGAAGCATCTCAGTTTTTAACCACCTATACACCAGAACAGATTGGCTAACAGAAGACCTGGGAGACTCTGAGGTTTATGAGTGAGGATATATCCTGCAGAGGAAGGCCATGCATCATGAAGTACATTCACCTCTGTACTCTGAGGGCGGGAAACAGAAGTTCAATATTGTGGGCAATATTCTTTTGGCTCAGAGGGACCTGAAATGGGAGAACCCACCTGTCATTCCCTCAGGCAGAGACAGTGTTTGTTCCAAGTCTTCCCACTCTGAAAATCAGCCCCTCTTTGATGCTCCCTCCCTCCCTCAACGATTATCTTTTCTTTCTCCTTCCGTCACCCAAAGCACCCTGCGGCACTTTCATCCTAACACCACAACGCATCCTGCTCCTTGAAGGGTAGGTTCAGGCCTCAGCCCTGTTGCCTGTCATTGAAGGCACTTGCTGAATGGTAACCTCAGTGATCAAACCCTTGAAAGACTGATCTGTCTTCATTTCTCCAGTCTCATTTCCGTTTGCTCTGCCCCCACCCTGCCCTGTCTGTAGTCTGGCTCCACCTCCACTCCTTGTCAGAATGCTCTGAGAGAGCTGCCCCCTCCCCACCCCAGGCTACTCTCCCAGTTGTCCCGTCCAGGGCCCATTTCCCAGCCCTCATCATCCCCAGAGTCTCGCCTCTCCTCCCTGCTGCACCTGCTCTCTTTCTCTAGGCCTTTGTGTCAGGACTCCCTTCTGGTTCCCCTTTCCTTTCTCTTTTTTCCCCTTTCTTTCTCTCTTTATTTTATTTTTGACTGTGCTGGGTCTTCGTTGCTGTGCATGGGCTTTCTCCGGTTGAGGCAGGTGGGGACTACTCTTCATTTTGGTGTGTGGGCTTCTCATTGTGGTGGCTTCTCTTGTTGCATCTCCCAGGCTCTAGAGTGTAGGCGCAGTAGTTGTGGCTCATGGATTTGGTTGCTCTGCAGTGTGTTGAATCTTCCCAGACCAGGGGTCGAACCTGTGTCCCCTGGACTGGGAGCACAGAGTCTTAACCCCTGGACCACCAGGGGATTCCCTGCAGTAGTCATTCAACAGATGTTCATTGCACCTGCTGTGTGACAGACACTGTTCCTCATTAGTATCTGCCTCCCCATCCCCCAGCCATAACCCTCTGTTGCTTATCTTTGTGGAGGACGTCTTGTTTCACCTGGGAATCGGCAACACCTCAGTCCCCTGTAGCCTGGCTCACGGGATTGGTTGCCTCACCCCCTTGGTCTTACGTCTTTCAGCCTCGCTTTCCTGTCTGCACTGCCACACATGCCAGTCAACCCTCTGTCTCGCCCCTCCTGCCATGAAACAGCAGTCTGGGCTAAGAGGCCCTTAGGAACCTCTGGGCTCCTGCCCGTCTTTTGATCATATGTAGGACACAGCCAAGGGCTGGTTTATGCTCCCAAATACTCATAGTTTAAACCTATGATAGCTTAGTTCTTCCTCTCAGTTGAAGTAACTTGCTCAAGAAACACCAAGTAAGATGCAGAACTAAGATTCAGTTTAAACCCAAACTGACTAAATTCAAACCTCAAACCCTGTCCCTCAGTTGCTTTCTATAAAAAAGACACTCAGTCGCACGCCTGCTACTTCACGGGAGTATGACACTGCGGTGCTGAGTTTCTGTGGGTATAGTCCAGTGACAGTTTCATAGCTGTGTCTGCTGTCTCTTCCTTTCCTGTTGGCTCCTGTACCATTTGCCCTCCTCAGACCTTGTGAACAGAGCACTTTTTAAAATAAAAACCTGTGAGACCCAAACAGTGCCAATTTATAACCTATAGTAAATTTGCAAAGTTGTAAAACTGAATGAGTTTCCCTTCTTTATTTTGTACACCTTAATTACTGGGGAAGAAGTACATTAAAACTGAGATCATGGGTTAATTAATTTGTCCTGGACTGTAGACTTTTATGGACAACCAGAACTAAAATAATGGTTGTGTAGGTGCAACTGACTAAACATGGCTTATAAATGTTACAGAAATTCCTATAATTAGTCCCATTGCAGCTATTTAGCCTGGGAATTTTATAGCAGACATAAATTATAAAGGTGAAAAGTAAGAAAAATTTTGAGTTGATAAAATAGTGGCATTTGCAGAAGCTATAATTTGAGGAAACTTGTTTTGCATTATTATTAGTGATTTTTTTTCTGTTTCCACAATTCCACTTTTTTTAAATTCACTTTTTAATGCTGTTTCACTGAAATGCAACAGCTATCAGATATTAGGTACATTAAACACAAAAAAAAAAGACCTTATGGAAATAACCCACCAGCGTCATTTCTAAAAGTACTTAACCACCAGCCAAAAGATGAGGAGACCTGTTTGATCACACTCTTCAAAGTCATTTTTGCATATTTTAATAGATTGAAAAGGAAAGTTACAGGTTATATTTAAATAGTGTTTCCTGTCATTGGATCTTGACACGTTTTAACCTACCTGTTAAAATGCAAGTTAAAAATAGCTCCTCTTTCAAAGGTGTTCATTAAACCTCATTGGCTCTTGTTATAGAAAATGCAAATGTAATTTGAAAAGTGCCCGTTTTGAGAGTGAGCAATTACTTGTGCTCTTCAGTACCCGGTTCATTGTCAGCATAGCCACTTGGTTAAAAAGCATGTTTGCCTTTGAAATGGAGATCGCCTGGGCTGCCGGCTGGCCAGCTAAGTAGGTAATGAGAAAATGTTTCGCTTTTCCAGGGAAGCAAGCAGCTGTTGAACAACTATCCTGTCTACATAACGAGCAAACAGTGGGATGAGGCTGTAAATTCTTCAAAGAAAGATGGGAGGCGGCTCCTTCGATACCTCATCAGATTTGTTTTCACTACCGATGAGCTTAAGTACTCATGCGGCCTTGGAAAAAGGAAAAGGTCAGTGCAGTCAGGAGAGACAGGTCCTGAGAGACGCCCTCTGGATCCAGTTAAAGTAACATGCCTCCGAGGTACTGCATCCTTCCGCTCAGTGTCCATCTGTGATCTCATTTCACCGCATTGGCTGTGGCTCCCCGTGCAAGTGTTCAGCCTTGACTGTATTTTGGTTTTTTTCCGCTGAGACTTTGTAGGCTTCATGTAGCCCATCTCTTTGGTATCGAGAAGTTCTTTAAAAATTCTTTGTTTGCTTTAGCGCTTAGTGGCACATAAGCACTGCATAGCACCTCATGTTTCACGCTTTAAGTTCAGATTTTCTTTGCTGCCTGGGAAGGCCACCTCCAGGAAAGCTGGAACACTGGGTAAAGCACACAGGAAAAGAAGACAAGGGATTTTAAAATTTACCCCGTTTTCATTTGAAGCCTATGGCACCCTCCCCCAGTCTAGCTACCCTTGTCGAGAATACTTGCCCCTGCTCCTTAAATTTATTTAGTTAATTTTCCATAGGCCTAAAGTATTTCTCGCCCAGTCAGATTCTGTTCTAGTTTTTTTTAAGTTTCCGTATTTAAAAAATACTGCTCAGATAACACCACGTCATCAGTATTAAGAGCTGATTACTCTAGCCGATGCACACTACGGATAGGCCAGGCAGAGGGTGAGGAGGAAGAGGCCAGATGTAGATGGTTGACCGGGTGGGTGCAGATCAACACAGACAAGTGCAAACGTTACAACGCCAGCGTAGGCTCTGTTCACACCTGAAAAGTCCGTATCAGAGTGTTGACTTGTATACAGTTCAAGAGTGATTTTATTGCTTGGAAGACTTAATAATGATTTACTCCTGATAGGAATCAAAATATTTCCTGGTGAAGAAGTCACAGTGGAAAAACCTGATCACTGATAAGGCCTTCCTCATCAGAAGGACACTCACTCCCGCACCCCTGTCCTGACGCCCACAGTGACTAGGGTGCCTGTGCAGCATTCGTTAGCAACAGAGATCCCCAGAGCCACCCTGAACTTCCGACTGAGCGGGTCTGGGGGGGAGGACAGGAGAGGCGTGCATTATTGCACCTCGCAACCTCCCCAGGTGATTGATCCAGGTGGCCCAGACTTGACAGGCCACCTAGAATGAAGATGCCAGCATTATGGACAACTTGGCGCAGGTGCGCTGGAGCGCACCCTGTTGGCCAGTCTAAAAATTCCATTTAGAGTGTCTGGGTGATGGACATTTCCAGTGTCTGTCTTAGCAAACTAGCCACACGTTCCTTTATTCCCCAATATCGTCAGAGCAGACAGAGGTACCAGAGGGGTGGTAAGCTTAGCAGGGGGAGGGGGTCTGCTGAGAGCATGCTCAGTATGTATTCAGGAATTTGCCGTGCGGCTTGTGAAGAATCAGGATAAGGGGGCTCACTGTCCCTTTCCATAAATCCTTGTTAAACATTTTACATTTTAATGAGCAAGTCTTTGAAACTGAGGGATTAACTTACATCCCAAAGCACTAGTGTTGCTGCCCTGGGAATGCTGCCAGGCCCGCTGGGACACCGATGCAGCCCAGGCTGCCCAATCAGAACATGTACTCTCCAACACAGGAGAGCTGCGCAGGACACACAGGCCTCCCCTGCCCATGGGTGGAGAAGGCATAGGCAGGAACTGCTGATGTGTCAGGGCAGCTGGTTAGAGCCCTTGTGTGTGTCCCAAAGGCTGAAATCTTGGGGCCTTCTTTGACCTAAATGGGATTCCCTTCCTGAAGGCTGAGGTGTGATGACTCCCAGGGTGACGTCCTTGTGGTCAGCAAGTATAGGAGGGCCAAGGAAGTGGCAGATGTTTGGACACTTGAGGGATGGAGAGCAGGGTGCTTCAGGGAGTGAAATCAAATTCTAGGCGGGCCTGTTCCCTGGGGTGGTTTGACTCCAGCAGGAAGAGAGGGGTCAGGGATGTGACAATGCTTCCAGTCTGTGTAACAGAATGACCTCTCCTTTGATCTTGTAATCATCTGGCACAGTGTTGGAGTAAGTCCTGTCACAGCAGTGGGTGCTAAGGAGGGGGCAGTGTAGGTATCACAGAGCAGCACGTTCTCAGAGTGGCAGGGCTACAGCGCCCTCGACAGTTAGCCTTGATTCCTGCTCACAGGCACCTTTCTTTCATTTCTTTATGTTCCTATGAGAATGGGGCATCTGGACAGAGGTAGGGGAACTTCTTAAACAGTTATGGAATACTTGTAAACACTTGAGGTAGGAGACCTGAGAAAGGCAGAGAGGAGGAGAAAACAGAATCCCTGACTTGTGGAGCTCACAGCCTAGCTGGAGGCGATCTGAGGACAGTTATAGTTGGGAATAAGTGTGAACACAAGGAAGATAATAGGGAGAGATCTAGCTATGTGAGCCCTAGTGGTCCCATTTGCTTTCTCTCTGTTCAGCGTTGTAGTGACCATGACCCGGGTTTGAGGATGTAGGTGTCCTTCGGTGTTTCCTAGGCTTGCACCCCACCATCAGCCATCTGGTTCCTGACGATTTTGCAGGATGAGATGCTGAATAAACACAGTTCTCAACCCCAGCGAAGGCCACCGGAGCTGGGACTTGAACGAGATGAACGAGTCTCTCACCTCAGGCATGAAATTGAAGGGAATGCCCCTGTTTATCTGCTAAGATAGACACAGTTCAGTTCATGAGATTTTTCTGGTCCAAGTTCTTAAAAGCATCAGCTTCAAAGGGCAAATAGGATCAGGGTTTCATAAATAAATTTCAGACAAATCCAATCCTATGACCAGAACCGTTGTCTTATAGAGGGAGCAGTGCTGGAGAAGAAATGATGTGTAAACAGCAGTCACCCTGAACTTTGAATCAGCTGTGCAAAAAATAAAAAAACACAGTTTGACTTAGGACCTTTTCCAGAGTGCTCAGTTCAGCTTTCAGATGCCCATGTTATTAATGAAACAGCTGTATGGGAACTCTGCATGTCCCCTGACTGAGAAAACAGGATAGGTTGATCTGAACTCAGCTGGAGGGAGGCCAAGATTGTTTTATTGGAGTCTTAGCTACTCTTTATACACTTACCTCTTCCTAATTGTATCTGGTGAAATTAAATATTTAGAGGAAAACTCATCTAAAAAATATTTGTCAGTACATGTATAGATATCATAATTAGAGACATAAATACAGCCTGTAATAATGTGGAAATCTCTTCTGAACCAAAACTTATGCAGGTTCTTACTGAGATTTTATTTTCTTGCACTTAATCTACAAATTAGTAGCTGGTTAAAGAATACCATACTAATGATACTTGCTGTGCTTCTGGAAAGAGTTAAAAATGTGGGCATGTAACAACAGGGTTTGAACCTAGCATGGTGCAGACCATGCTTCACAAATCAGATTTACCATTCATAGCAAATGTGTCTTAGAGGGATCACTCACATAATTTTTATTTTTGCACGTGAGTAGAAAATGTAGATGGTGTAAGTTTTAAAGTCTAATAAGTGACGTCATCATGGCACTACATCTGATGTCCCATAAAGCTTTCCTTATAGAGCTGCTGTTAAAGTTTAAGCATCCTTGTCATCCACTGCAAAAACCAGCTGTTTCTCTCTCTCTTTTTTTTTTCTTTTTTACTGTTGTGTATATTCCCACAGAATTCATTAGGATGCACTGTACCTCCAACCCCGACTGGTGGATGCCCTCAGAGGAGCAGATAAACAAAGTGTTCAGCGATGCTGTGGGTCACGCCCGGCAGGGGCGAGCCGTGGGCACTTTCCTGCACAACGGAGGTTCCTTTTATGAAGGGATCGATCACCAGCCTTCCCAGGATGAAGTCTTCAATAAAAATTCCCAGGATGGATCTGGTGATTAGTGGACAAAATCTTTCCACACGAGCAGCCAGTCCTCTCAAGTTCCAATGGTGAATGTTCTGTTACCATCACTTTAGAATCCAAAGCATGTCACTCTGTCAGACTTTACACATCCTAAACCTTAACTCTCTTGACCTACTGCCAAACAGCTCCCAATACAAGTTTGGAAAGTGTATGGAGCCTGCAGAGGTTTTCAGAATACTATATTATACAAAGAAAAAACTACGGTTGATTTCAGTTAGATGGTGAGGGTGAAAAAAGATAGGTAAGTTCTTGTTCGCCTGTCTCATGCCTTCAGGTAAGCTCTGCTTCGTGAGCAGGGCTGGTCCCCATGGAGGTTGGTGTGGTGCTCATGGGAGAAGCTGGAGACGCAGCATTGTCCTGAGGGACACGGAACAGGCATTCTCATTTTAGTTCAGATAAGTTGTCTTTATGTTTTCCAAAGACTTGAATTTATACTTCTCAGCAAAGACATAGGATAGGTGACATTGTATGTTGTGTCTGCATTGACAAGAACCTGTTACTAAAACAGAAACCAGAGATCAGAGGTCACCTCTAGACAATGATGAGTTGGAAGCTAGCTGTTTCTCTCTGTTACTTTTTACCAAAAAATAAAATTTCTACTGTGTTGATAAGGAAGGCACTATATGATCTCTGGAGTTGACGAACAGTAAAAGTTTTCACTGTGTTAGTCAAGAAACATCCAAAGATCCAAAACCATTTTCAAATGCTCAACTTTGTAGGTTCATAGATGCACAATTTCCACAGCCTTAAATCAGGCTCTGTTGACACAATGCCAAAGTGATGGGCTGCACAATGAGAGTTTCAATCAGCTAGTCGTTCGGTGCGCTGAGGACCAAACAAATGGTGAGGCCGATGGTGTTCACTGAATTTGTTCTGGAATTGTACACACACAGTTTCAAGGCCATTCTGACAACTATGCAACGGGCGTGTTTGTAATGTCTCTGAAATTTGAGGGTCTTTTTGTGCTGAGTTGATCTTTAGAATTTGCATAAATCTTGTTTCTCTTTGTCACCAATGGAAATGTTTCACCCCAGTTGTTGTACTTGCTTCCCTCCAGTATTCCCCTGAATTTCTGGCCTTGGCTGAGTTAGCACTGACCTTTCCCACTACTTTCCCCAGTTTAATTTGTTGAGCTCAAGTTTGTAGTAATGTCTTTGGAACCATTTCGTGTCAGCAGATGCTCTAGAGATGATAGAATCTGTTTCTGCTTCAGGTGTGGGTAGGAGGGGAGGCTTCCTTTATCACCCTAATCCAGATAACTGCATTCTTTGTAAAGCTTAGGGCTAAATGGGCAGCTTTTATTAAAGGCTGCTGCTGTTTTAGGCTTCACTGGGAATGGAGAGGATAACGTTAGAGCATTTGTTTAAAAAAAAAAGTCATCATCTCTTTTGATAGGGAAATTGAGAGATGTTATATATGTGGCTGCTTCACAGCCGTAGAGCAAGTGGGTGATTTTATATTCTGGATCTTTCTTAGCCCTTCGTTAGTCACAAACATTGACTGTGTAGTCTTCTGTCAGTCATAAACTCATTGACCTTCATCAGAATTATAAGGTGATATATTAGTATATTATTTGATCCAGCTTCCCCATGTGTCAGATAGCAATAGGATGATTACGTCCAGTAAATTCTTATAATAGCAGATTTTTTCCCCAAAATCTAGACAACAGTACAAACTGGGGAATCTGCAAGTTCATGATGTCTGCATCTTCCTGCCGCTTTGAATGGCTTGACCTCCTGATGCTCTCAGAAAACAAATGGAGTATCAAGTAGGAAGCATGCACTGTTTTCAGAAAAACAAGTGAATATTGCCCTCATTTGAATTCTGTCACTCAACATGAACTCTAGAACCTGACCTGATGCCCACAGACCACCTCCTTAGTTTTTCTTAGATTTCATTCATTTTAAAAAAGTCTCATTCTTGGATAGCTTCATTTTTAGAAAAGATTTAAACTTTTCTCATTCAATGCTATGTCGTCTCACCATACAGATGCTAATTTTTGACAGCTCTTATATACCAATTTTTAAAACGTAATAGTGATTTTCAACATATGGTGCAAGTCTTGCTGGTGTGTGTTTAATGTGGTGACACTTGCCAAAACTGCTTGGCAAAACATGTCAAATAGGATGCTTGAGTCAGAACGCTAGTGGAAATGTCTCTAAACAGCAGTATGTATCATTATGATATATTTTTGTAAACATAGTGATGGCTTCTTTCAGTCATGTAAGTACTGGATAAAAATAACCACTTCACTTGAAATAATGTGGAAAATGCCACCCAGTTGAGGGCCCTCTGCAGTTACTTGAATTATCAGCCAGTGGTTAGACAGTGGAGAATTAATGCTGGACAACATGAAGTGCACAAGTAATAACTCACCAGTACTTGCCTCCTAATTAAAATTCAAAACTATAAAGAGTATATTTACCTGTTAGAGACCACTTTCACCCTCCATGGTGTATTCAGTTGCAGAGAACACTCAGAGGACTTCAGTCATCTTAACGACCAGCTCGGTCAGTATGGCTTATTGATAGCACTGAATTACCATATCTTTGTGGTAAAAGCACCAGATTAAATTTCCTCATGACTGTCCAAAACTGGCTAATAGAAGCACTAGGCTTTCACTGAATCACAGTTCCCCAAATTACAATAAAAAATACATCTGGTAAGATGACTTACTCAAAAGCATGTTCATTGTCAGAATTGGCCCAGTACAAGTAGCCTGATGGGTCTTGCCTGCATTGGAAACTCTTCAGACCCATTCAGAACCACTGACAAAGCTATAGCTTATAGTTCAGAGTCCTGTGTGCAGGTGTTTTGCTAAGCACTTTATGCCTCCTCTCATTTTAATCCTCACAAGCACTCCCTAGGCTGTTATTGTTATCCCATTTTATTGAGCTTATTATTACTCAGCTAGTAAGGGGAAATCTTTGGGTTTAGAAAGTGGAATGACTTGTTCAGTTTTCTCCAATAGTTCCAGTTTTCTCCCGTTCTCAAAACCCATCAACACTTTGGGGATAGATTTGTTGTTTAATCGAAGTAGTGAATAAAATGACTAATTTGTTCACATTTCCATCATAGGGTTCCCAGTACAAAAATGCAGGGATATAAAAGCAAAACTTTGAACTCAGTGAAGTGATGTTCTTTGGGAACAGATAGATGTTAGACGTGGCACTGGACATCATTAGCCAGCATTCATTCACTTTTCACATCAGTTGTATTCGTAGCCTTAGATTTGATGAGTCTGGTTTGGAAGAGAGGGTTCTAACCATGATGTCACTGTGAGAATTGTCGTGAAGGTTTTGTAGGAAAATACAGTAATCTGTTGATCCTTTCCTTTAGTTGTGGCTTTAACACCTCTGGCTGTGTTTGAAGTTTCAAGAGCTTGCCTCGGCCATCAGTGCCTGGCTTTGTTTCTAGGGAACAGGGCATGCCAGGCCGTGAGAGGGGTCCTGAAACCCTGAAGGTCGCTGCTCCAGTCCGACCCTGCCCCATGTAGGCATTGCCTTTGTGTGTGTCTCCTCCCTGGAACTCGTGTAGCAGCCTGACACTGGGGCCAACTTGCCTTTACTCTATTTTCTATGAAGAACACATGTGCAGAAACTGTGACAAATCCATTGATCCTGATATTTTTATTGTTGAAGTCTTGTTGATTCTTTATTAATAATTTCTATTTGATTGTACTGTGTAGAGTTAATACCCACTAGAGATATGTTAATAAAGCTATAAATGCATAGTGTAATACAGGATAGCAAGATTTTTTGTGAACAATTTATATAGAAGAGTAAGTTGTTTTTTAAGTGTTAGGCACATTTCTTTTAGGAACTTAAAATGTTATAAGAGTTTTTTAAACATTCAATATTTTTAATTATAAGCAACATTTGTTACTAGAGCCAGTTATTTCAGGTGTTCTAACTGGAGTATTGATTTTATTACTTCATATACCTCTAGAATGCCACTTGTTCTGTTGGAGATAAAGTTGCACAATAAATGTCAAGTTTATGTTAAGTGTTTTAACTTGCTTTTTGCATCTTTCTCAAATTTATTCAAGACGCTTTTCTGGGTGTTTTTTTCTTTAACAAAACTTTTTTTTTTGCCTTGACACTAGGGCTTTTCTGCATGACTCAGAATGCCAAGAAAATGTTACATGCTTAATACCCATATAAAAGATAGTTATGTCCGGGAACTGACCAGAACTCATCCAAAAAATCCATTTGATCTAGTGAATGAAGGGGACAACCAGTGATGAAGTGAAAGTGACATGTGACCCAAAATTTCTGTCCAGCATTTTCTGCATTCACACTTTAAACGTACATGCTTCTGTAGGTCCATTGCTCCGGGAGAGGACGAATGCTACAGTTTCTTCTCTTGACCCTTTAACAGTGAAAAGATGTTGATTGTTTATGAACAGTGACCTCATTACAAAAGCAAAGTAGCTATGGCTAAATAAGATGGCATGGTGGCTTCCCACTAGTTACTACATAAAATGAATCTAAAATACCAAATACTATTGAACAATGAGACTGAATGTATCATTCATAAGTTAGACCAAGTAAAAACTAATACATTTTTTCATTTAGGGAAAAGGTTTTATTTTTGCACTACAAGGTGAGTGTCCTAAACAGCAGTTTTGGATGGAAAAACAATTTAGTCCAAATAATTTGAGTTTGAATTGGAATATAAATTAAAATGAAATTTAAATTATTTTGCTATTCTAAAGCATTGAAACAGGATTATTAAGTCACTTTGGTTTTTAATATTTTGTAGCAGGTCACACAGTAAAAGCTACAAATCAAACAGATGTTAGGAACAAATTCAGCAAGGTTGCAGGAAACAAGATCAGTATATGAAAATCAACTCTTCTATGCACTAGCAACACTCTGAAATTTAAAAAACAATTTTATTTTCAATCATATCAGAAACAAACCCTTAGGAATGAACTTTTAAAAATAAGTGCCAGACTTGTACTCTGCAAACTACAGTACATTAGTGGAAGAAATTTTAGAAGTTCTGAATAACTGGGAAGATACTGCATGATAGTAAAGTGGAGGAATCAATATTGTTAAGATGGCAGTACTTCCCAGATTGATCTACGAGTCCATTGTAGTTCCTAACCAAATTTCAGGTGACCTCTGCAGAAATTGACCACTTTATCCTAAAGTTCTTATGGAAATGCAAACAATGTTTACATTTGTGGTCAGTTGATTTTTAACAAGGGTGCTAAGATAATAAGGAAAGAATAGCCTTTATGACAGATTATCCTGAGTCAATAGGATATCCACATCCAAAAGAATGAAGTTGGACCCCTACTTTTATACCATGTGCAAAAGGTAATTCAAAATAAATGGAAGAGCTAAAACTACAAAACTCTTGGGAGAAAACAGGAATAAATCTTGGGTTAAGCAATAGTTTTCCTCAATACGACACCAGAAAGTATAACTGATAAAGATAAATTGTACTTCATCAAAGTTAAAACTTTTACATTTCCAAAAGCAACATAAAGAACAAAAAGCCCATAGAATAGAGGAAATACTTAACAAATTATATATCTGATAAAAGACTTGTAGCCAGAATATATAGGTCTTTTACAACACAATAATACAACCTAATTAATTAAAGCACAAATAACCTATTTAAAAGTGGGCAAGGGTTCTAAATATACATATCTCCAATGAAGATATATACAAATGGCCGATAAGCACGTGAAAAGGTGCTTAACACCACTTGTCATTAGGAAAATGCAAATTAAACCACAGTGAAATAGCAATGAAAAAGGTAATGTGATAAGGTATCAGAATATGGAAAGATGAAATACTCATACACTGCTGGTAAGAATGTAAATGGTGTAAGTCACTTTGAAAAACAATTTGGCAGTTCCTTAAAAAGCTCAATGTCGTTTGACCCATCAGTTCCACTAGTGGGTATATACCCAAGAGAACTGAAAACAGACGTCTAAACAAAAACCTGTACATAAATATTCATAAGAGCTTTACTTACAATACCAAAAAGTGAAATCAGTTTACATTCAGCAGGTGATGAAAGGACAAATAAAATGTGATATATCTACAAAACAGAGTGGTGTTCAGTTACCAAAAAGGAGGAAACTACATACTACATCAGTTCAGTCACTCAGTCGTGTCCGACTCTTTGCAACCCCATGAACCACAGCACGCCAGGCCTCCCTGTCCATTGCCAACTCCCAGAGTTCACTCAGACTCACGTCCATCGAGTCAGTGATGCCATCCAGCCGTCTCATCCTCTGTCGTCTCCTTCTCCTGCCCTCAATCTTTCCCAGCATCAGATCAGGGTCTTTTCAAATGAGTCAGCTCTTGGCATCAGGTGGTCTAAGTATTGGGAGTTTCAGCTTCAGCATCTGTCCTTCCAATGAACACCCAAAACTGATCTTTAGGACGGACTGGTTGGATCTCCTTGCAGTCCAAGGGACTCAAGAGGCTTCTCCCAACACCACAGTTCAGAAGCATCAATTCTTCAGTGCTCAGCTTTCTTCACAGTCCAACTCTCACATCCATACATGACCACTGGAAAAACCATAGCCTTGACTAGACTGACCTTTGTTGGCAAAGTAATGTCTCTGCTTTTGAATATGCTGTCTAGGTTGGTCATAACTTTCCTTCCAAGGAGTAAGCGTCTTTTAATTTCATGGCTGCAATCACCATCGGCAGTGATTTAGGAGCCCCCAAAAATAAAGTCTGCCACTGTTTCCACTGTTTCCCCATCTATTTGCCATGAAGTGATGGGAACGGATGCCATGATCTTAGTTTTCTGAATGTTGAGCTTTAAGCCAACTTTTTCACTCTCCTCTTTCACTTTCATCAAGAGGCTCTTTAGTTCACTTTCTGACAAGGGTGGTGTCATCTGCATATCTGAGGTTATTGATATTTCTCCTGGCAATCTTGATTCCAGCTTGTGCTTCATCCAGCCTACCGTTTCTCATGATGTACTCTGCATATAAGTTAAATAAGTAGGGTGACAATATACAGCCTTGACGTACTCCTTTTCCTATTTGGAACCAGTCTATTGTTCCATGTCCAGTTCTAACTGTTGCTTCCTGACCTGCATATAGGTTTCTCAAGAGGTAGATCAGGTGGTCTGGTACTCCCATCTCTTTCAGAATTTTCCACAGTTTATTGTGATCCACACAGTCAAAGGCTTTGACATAGTCAATAAAGCAGAAATAGATGTTTTTCTGGAACTCTCTTGCTTTTTTGATGATTCAGCGGCTGTTGGCAATTTGATCTCTGGTTCCTCTCCCTTTTCTAAAACCAGCTTGAACATCTATCTGGAAAGTCACGGTTCACGTATTGCTGAAGCCTGGCTTGGAGAATTTTGAGCATTACTTTACTAGCGTGTGAGATGAGTGCAATTGTGCGGTAGTTTGAGCATTCTTTGGAATTGCCTTTCTTTGGGACTGGAATGAAAACTGACCTTTTCCAGTCCTGTGGCCACTGCTGAGTTTTCCAAATTTGCTGGCATATTGAGTGCAGCACTTTCACAGCATCATCTTTCAGGATTTGAAATAGCTCAACTGGAACTCCATCACCTCCACTAGCTTTGTTCGTAGTGATGCTTTCTAAGGCCCACTTGACTTCACATTCCAGGATGTCTGGCTGTAGGTGAGTGATCACACCATCGTGATTATTTGGGTCGTGAAGATCTGTTTTGTACAGTTCTTCTGTGTATTCTTGCCACCTCTTCTTAATATCTTTTGCTTCTCTTAGGTCCATACCATTTTTGTCCTTTGTTGTGCCCCATCTTTGCATGAAATGTTCCGTTGGTATCTCTCATTTTCTTGAAGAGATCTCTAGTCTCGCGTTCTATTGTTTTCCTCTATTTCTTTGCCTTGATCGCTGAGGAAGCCTTTCTTATCTCTCCTTGCTATTCTTTGGAACTCTGCATTCAAATGGGTATATCTTTCCTTTTCTCCTTTGCTTTTCACTTCCCTTCTTTTCACAGCTATTTGTAAGACCTCCTCAGACAGCCATTTTGCTTTTTTGCATTTGTTTTTCTTGGGGATGGTCTTGATTCCTGTCTCCTGTACAATGTCACGAACCTCCATCCATAGTTCATCAGGCACTCTGTCTATCAGATCTGGTCCCTTAAATGTATTTCTCTCTTCCACTGTATAGTCATAAGGGATTTGATTTAGGTCATACCTGAATGGGCTAGTGGTTTTCTCCACTTTCTTCAATTTCAGTCTGAATTTGGCAGTCAGGAGTTCATGATCTGAGCCACAGTCAGCTCCTGGTCTTTTTGCTGACTGTATAGAGCTTCTCCATCTTTGGCTGCAAAGAATATAATCAGTCTGACTTCGGTGTTGACCATCTGGTGATGTCCATGTGTAGAGTCTTCTCTTATGTTGTTGGAAGAGGGTGTTTGCTATGACCAGTGCATTGTCTTGCCAGAACTCTATACCATAGATGAACCCTTTTTAAGTTGATTATACATTCATGCAATATATTTACTGAGAGCCTGATTGCCTGGCACTATACAGGTACTGTGTCCCAGGAATGGAATAAATACAGCTGATGGTTAAGTAACTATTTGGAGAAAAAGGACCAACACCTGTTATGAGAAAATTCTAAGTTCCACTGAGCAACTCATTCTTGAATATATTTTTTAAAAACCGCGTCAGTCATACAAAGAGAAAATACATGTCTGTCTCTGTCACACTAAGATAATTCAATCTGAGCATCTCAGCCAAAGTACATGCCAGTTCAGGGAATTATTCACATATAATTTGATGTACTCCCAAACCCTGGTTGACTCTTTCTCATAATTCCTCCCTCCTCTTAAAGCTGTTTTTCAGGCCTCACATAAGACACCATCTTAGTGATACACACCTGGTGTTTGAACCAGCCTGTCAGGAAATAGATGGCACAGTCGATTTGAGAAGAATTTGATAAAGACACAGTCCAAAGGTGTGAGCAGGTTAGCCTGAAACTACAGTGGGGAGGGGCATCTAGCCCTTGCGTTGGCAGGGTGCTGTCGTCAGCCTGAAGAAGTGAGGTGAGCAGCGGTGGGGCTGGAGTTGGGAGTGCCTGCTAGGAGATGTGGTCTCCGTGCGAGGAGACGTGGTCGGACTCCACAAAGCTTGCAGGGAAGGAGCCGGAAGAATCACCACCTGAGCCCCCTCTTTCTCTCTCCCGATGCTCCCCTCCGGCCGAAAGCACCTGGAAGGCAAAGGGCAGTGGAACAGGTGGGAGCCCATGCAGGTCAGCCCCCGGGCGCAGAGCCAAGGTGGAGACGGAGTCAGGGGAAGAAGTTGGTCACAACTGATACAGGGACGAGCTGGAGAATTCAAAGGATCTGTTTGGTTCCCCTTCACTGAAATCCTGAGACATGACTTCTTTACATAAATGACATTTTAGTTCTTAATAATTTGAATAGTTACCATATCAAGCCAGTAGTTTAATGCTTTCTCTCATTGTTGTCGTGAATCTTCTTACGGCCTGTGAGAAAAACTTAATAGGATCCCTTGCTCAACAGATGAGTGAACTAATCTTAGAGACATGGACCCAAGGTCACAGAGCTAGTGGTGGTGGCATGCTGAGGGCAAGGTGCTCATCCAGGCAGTCCAGCTCCAGGTGAGAAACCCAGCTTTCACCCATGCCAGTAAAACTGATCTTTGAAGACCTTCAAGGCTGAAAAAAGAATGGCAACAATAACGCTGATAAAATAGTGGACGTAGAAGTCATTCAGTCGTGTCCAACTCTGCGACCATGTGGACTATGCAGTCCATGGAATTCTCCAAGCCAGAATACTGGAATGGGTAGCCTTTCCCTTCTCCAGGGGATCTTCCCAACGCACGGGATCAAACCCAGGTCTCCCACATTGCAGGCAGATTCTTTACCAGCTGAGCCACAAGGGAAGCCCGTAACCACCTCTTAAGTCTACCCAGCTTTGACTGATCAAGTTATAATTCTTCTGTTCATATGGCCTGAGAAAACTGCTCAAAATCCTAAAAACAAAAAATGCCCCAGTGAATATTGGTGGAATTCCTGGGTCCCAGGTGAGTCTTGTTTCTGATTCAGTCCTAAAGATCCATAGAGATCTTAATGCCTCTATCAGCAGTCCTCCGTGTTCAGTGATCCTGAAGAAGCAACATATGCTTGCTTCTATAAATGAATGAGTGAAGAGATGATTGATAGATAATAGATAAGGTAGAGTAAGATACATCAAAATAGACTATCTCGAACTTGTTCTGATCCATTGTCAAATTTTAATAAATTAGGTTAAAACATGGGATTGAAATACAACTTTCATTCTCACCTAACAAAAATGTTATGGGCCACAGTGGTTATGATTCCAGGCTTTCACTGTCAAGGGCCGGGTTCAATCCTTGGTCAGGAAACCAAGATCCTACAAGTTGCGTGACACAGCCAAAAAAAAAAGTCATGGACCAGATTAGTTTCGATTTTTCTTTTAACTTCTTTACTACTAAAAAATAAGAATTCATCAAGGCACAGTGTATATAAGAATATCACTAATGAAAATGAAATATAGTGAACAATAAACTGTGTGGTTGGATACACACACAGAGAGACCAGAAAATGTATAAATATAGGCTGCTTTTAAAGGCTAAGGTGCACTTCCAGCAGTAAGTGAGATTTAAAACATTTTTCAGTGTCTGCCAGATTCTAGGAAGAAACGCAGGCCTGTCAAGATGTGAGGAACAGGGGTAGGGAAATGTCTTCTGGCCTGTCTCCTTCTTGGTCCGAATGACAATGATTGTTTTCTCCTTCCTGGCAACACAGAAGCATTTTCAATTCAATTTTTAAAACATAATAATTATGTTTGATTGTGACTTGTGTTATGTTTTCTATTAACACATTGTACTAAATAATTACCCTTTCATTTCTTATGTAATTTCGGGTACTTTTTTTCTGTGACTTCAGAAGAATGTCAAAGTAAAAACTAGTGACATGTGAAATATATGTTAGCTTTAAAATTAGTAAAGATTAGATAATTCTGTCACATTTCCCTTTAAGGATGCTTAATGAGGAAAATCTCATGAATCTACTATGAACCATAAACATATGTTTAATGAAGAAGTGAATAATCCTAATGAAATGTATAAAGGAAGACATTTCTTTGAAGGGTCATTAATAATTGAGAAGTTATGAATAAAACAAATTTAAATACTGTCTAATTCAGCAGGCAATTACTATCACATAGAAAAGTGAGGCCCAGAACATTCTACTAGTAACCTGTTACATTCATGCAGCTATTTGCTAGCAGTGCCTATATGAATATCAAAACTCTTAAGACCCTAGAGCCGTAAAATTTTTACAGCTACTTGTCCAAATTTCTTATCGGCTCTTCCCTTTTTCCCCACGGCTGCCAGGAAGCCCGATGTTAAGTTATATCTCAAGTGCAGCTTCCCTTAGCTCACCTTTTCCAGTCTGCTTATTCTCCACCACTACTGGCCATCAGTTTCTATTCTCGTCTTTGCATTTATCTTTGAAAGTTTATTGTAGCAGTGCTTTATTATTATGAGCTATTTTTACCTGGAAATGGAGGAAGTAGGGATGGTAAGTATGTTAGAATGCTTCCTAGAACATATATTGTCATGTTCAAAAGCTAACCCCAGAAATTAGAAATCTTCACCCCTTTCTGCCAGCTGCCCCACCCCCCGCTCCCCAGCACTAACAAAAACAATGCAGACTGCTTGTCCCAACTCACCTATCTGGAATCTCTTGTCTCAGCCCTTGTGGTCACATCCCTGCCAGGGTTCTCTCCCCTCTTTGTCTGCAATGAGGTTAAGAACCTGGTGGATGACAGAGAAAGACAAATATCATATGATACCTTTTATATATGAAATAAAAAAAAAGGTACAGATGAACTTATTTACAAAACAGAAATAGAGTCACAGGTGTAGAAAACAAACCTACGGTTATGGGGGAAGAAGGGAGGGAGGGGTGAATTGGGAGGCTGAGATTGATATATACACACTGCTGCTGCTGCTGCTAAGTCACTTCAGTCATGTCCGACTCTGTGTGACCCCAGAGACAGCAGCCACCAGGCTCCCCTGTCGGTAAATTGGGAAGTTGAGATTGACATATACACACTGCTGTCCAAAAAATAGATAACTCACAAAGACCTACTGTATACCACAGGGAACTCTACTCAATACTCTAATGCCGAATACGGGAAAAGAATCTAAAAAAGTGGATATATGTATATGCGCAACTGATTCACTTTGCTGTACAGTGTAAACTAATACAGCTTTTAAATTAAACTTCAATAATTTAAATTGAACATGGTGGATAAGGAAAAATGAGGAACTTGTCCAGAGGTAAAGACATGTGATGTCCAGAAACCTGCCCCCTCCTCTCTGGGGCCCTAGTTAGTTAGGAGACTTTGAGCAGAAGCCCCTCTGAACAAGGATCTGTTGTCTGACACAAGTGGGAAGTGGAAGTACCTTAGGGAGTGAGGAGCAGTGGGGGTTTTAAGCTATCAAGGTCTCAAAATTGTCTTGTTACTGCAACATAACTTAGTCTATCTGGACTCACACACGCACTACAAGAGTTTAACTGTTAGGGTAAAGACCACTCTGAAAATCATAAAAACTTGGGACTCTCTCCCTAGATACACTCAGAATTTCCAGGCAATTCCAAGGGATTCTTACGCTAAGTTTTATCCATGGTCCCCATGTTAAGAACGCCTCCTAATCTAGAGCCTTCTCCTCAGCTCTGAATCGCTTTTTCCCTGGCAGCTTATCCCACAGCTTTTTTGTTTCTTCTTAGTAGGTGCTGGCTACATTGAAAGGCTTTGCAGTAAAATATGTTGCTGTAAAATATTAAAAGTACTAATGCCCAAATTATTAGGCTAGAAAGAGGACATCAGAAAGACAAATGGACGAACCTGTTCCAAACTTGAAGTCTCACTCTTAAGAAAGCACTGCCCTGGGACTTGCCGCACAGTGCTGCGACTACTGAAGCCCACGCACCCAGAGCCTGTGCTGTGTCTCAAGAGAAACCACCGCAACGAGGAGCAGCCCCCGCTCACCACAACTAGAGAGACGCCGCGTGCAGCCAAGAAGCCCTAGCACAGCCAAAAATATTAATATTAATTAATCAATAATAATAAACATCACCTGCACAAAATGAGCAAATGTTATTTTTTTCAAAAAAGCATTGTGCTACAATCCTTATTGAAACAAAGCAGTTTTGCTCCCCAAATACCCTAAAATGAATGCATATACCTTCTCAAAATGATGCCCAGCCTTAATCTGGTGGGTTCTTTAATATTAATACTAAAAACTTTATGGTATACTAATAAAAATATTAGGAAACATTTTCTAAGGATGGTTATTCTGTGCTAGAAACAATCCTTCCCACTTTGTTAAGCAGACAAGCTGCCAATTTATATTGCAAGCAGGCAGGCACTGCAGACTCAGCCACCCACATTATTCCCCCATGTTCCTGCCTCCCCTCCCTCCCCTTCACTCTAATCAGAAAAGCAAATGCAGTTGTTTGAGTGCCTTTACTCTACACCATGATATCTGTTCAGCGAGCAGATGTTCCTTACTGCCTAGGTACTAAGTGTCTAACCAGGAAAATACTTGGGGAGAATGTTTAAAATCGGGTCACTTAAATTTGTTCCCAAAATAAAGCAATTTTTACATACAAGTCATCAGACAATGACCCAGTGTTTTTGTAAAATGTCTTTAAAATCAGTTTCCTTTTTTCCTTTTTTTATTGGAATATAATTGCTTTCCAATGCTGTGTTATTTTCTGCTGTACAATCAAGTGAATCGGCTGTATGTTTCCAAATGTCCCCTCACTCTTGAACCTCCCTCCCACCCCTCATAGCCCCCTCGTAGGTCATCAGAGAGCACCAAGCTGAGCTGCCTGGGCTATAGCGCTGAGCCCCACAGGCTAGCTGTTTCACGTGTGATAGTGGATATTCAGCAATGCTCCTCTCCCAATTTGTCCCTCCCTCCTCTTCCCCTACTGTGTCCACATGTCTGTTCGACACATCTGCGCCTCTGTTCCTGGCCTGCAAATATGTTATCTATACCATTTTTCCAGAGAAGGCAATTGCACCCCACTCCAGTACTCTTGCCTGGAAAATCCCACGGATGGAGGAGCCTGGTGGGCTGCAGTCCATGGGGTCTCGAAGAGTCGGACACGACTGAGCGACTTCACTTCCCTTTTCACTTTCATGCATTGGAGAAGGAAATGGCAACCCACTCCAGTGTTCTTGCCTGGAGAATCCCAGGGACGGTGGAGCCTGCTGGGCTGCCATCTATGGGGTCGCACAGAGTCGGACACGACTGAAGCGACTTAGCAGCAGCAGCAGCATACCATTTTTCTAGATTCCATATATATGCATTAATATACATTATTTTTCTCTTTCTGACTTACTTCACTCTGTATGACAGACTCTAGGTTCATCCACCTCTCTATAAATGATCCAATTCCATGCCTTTTTATGGCTGAGTAATATTCCATTGTGTGTATGTACCACATCTTTATCCATTTATCTGTCGATGGATATCTAGATTACTTCCATGTCCTGGCTACAGTAAATAACACTACAGTGAACACTGAGGTACATGTGTCTTTTGAATTGTGGTTTTCTCCATATATATGCCCAGTAGTGCAATGGCACCCCACTCCAGTACTCTTGCCTGGAAAATCCCATGGATGGAGGAGCCTGGTGGGCTGCAGTCCATGGGGTCGCTAAGAGTTGGACACGACTGAGCGACTTCACTTTCACTTTTATGCATTGGAGAAGGAAATGGCAACCCAATCTAGTGTTCTTGCCTGGAGAATCCCAGGGACGGGGGAGCCTGGTGGGCTGCTGTCTCTGGGGTCACACAGAGTTGGACACGACTAAAGTGACTTAGCAGCAGCAACAGTGGGATTGTTGGGTCATATTATTTTTTGTCTCTTCCTGCTCCAGTTCTTATCCAACAACTAACAAAAATTAGTTTTATTTCCATCTTCCTTTTGAGCTATCTGAACACAAACCCTCAATTTTGCTTTACTTTTTTCTTTCTTAAGCATTTATTGAGTCTTCAGTATGTGTAGGCACTGTGCAAGTGGTCGGTCCTGGGCCTGTCCTTGGGTCTCCCTATCACCAGGGAAAGATGGGATCTGAAGGAAAGAGTATTGTGGTCTTTTCAGAGTGATATGGTGCAGCTTTCACACCGACTGCAGCCGGTCACTGGGCTCCAACCGGTGGACTCTGGTTGGAGAGAATCAGAAATAGCCCCAGTGTGATCTGGTCTTGTTGAGACAAGGAAGCGGGCTACTCCCAAAATCACTCCTGCTCAGCTTCCCCCCAGAACACAGCTCAGAATGAACACGGCAGGGTCTAGGTGAGCCCCTTACACTCTATCAGCTACAGCTGATTTTACTGCTCTTTTAAATGCATCCACAGCCATTTTTTAAATGCACTGCTGGAAGTGAAATGTTTTATTCTAAAGTCCTGTAGTTAAAGCCTGCATTGTAATGAAAAATTCCTAGCTAATCTTCACTCTTAAAAAACCATCATTCTTTTAGCAGATTGGAAGGAAAAGGCTGAATAACTTTGAAAATAATTGCAAGTGACAGCACTTCACATTCAAGAGAATAGAAATATATTCTGTTAGAAATACATCACGTGGCTCCAAGTATGCTGAGGTTGAAATAATTTTTTTGTTAATAAATTATCTTACTTCTAGCTTGGTAGCTAGGATAGTATTAGTATAGTAGTAGTATTACTAAAATATCAACTTTTAGCTTGGTGGCTAGAATAGTAATAGTATAGTAGTAGTATTACAAATAATAGTAGTATTTGTAATAGTTTCAAAGTCTTCAATATATTTGTAAAAGAAGAAAATGCCTATTCCATTGATGACCCTGCAAATAGGTCATCCTATTATCCAATCATGATAACCTGTTGCTCTCATAGCATTTATGACATTATTGTGTATATTTGTGTGATTCTCTGTATAAAGTTTGCATGCCTCATCAGACTTCTAATTCTATAATATCAGGAGACATAGTTTGTTCATCTTTTAATATCTTTTACCTACCACAGAATCTTGCATATTTTATGAAGTGCCAAAACATGTTTAATGTGTTAGTGTACTATGCTCATATGTGTGTATTATACATAGATGATGAGCACAGCAAGAAGTTCGTAGAGATTTGAAGAGGTTTGTGAGAAGAGACTTCGGTCATCCTCACCGTGGGCAGTGCAGCAGGGCCAGACAACACTGACACCATCTCATCCCACTCCCTCAGTTGTAGAGAACCTAGGCATATCCCGACCTGCACTGGAGAGTGAAGACAGATAGGAAACCCCCAAGAAATAATTCTATATAACGTCACTGTAATTTGAAAAGTGAGAATATATTTTAGTTACATAGGCATGCAGAAATGTAAATGTCAATTATATGCACAAATGTTGGAAGACATAGGTTTCGTTGTCCAAATTATTCTGTACACATAGTACCTAGAAGGGATTTCCGGGTGGCACAGTGGTAAAGAACCCTCCTGCCAATGCAAGAGGTGCAAGAGACGGGGGGTTTGATCCCTGGGTCGAGAAGATCCCCTGGAGAAGGAAAAGGCAGCCCACTCCAGTATTCTTAGCTGGAAAATTCCAGGGACAGGGGAGCGAGCATGAGGGGTTGCAAAGAGTTGGACATGACTGAGCATGCCACACAGTAGCAGCAGGAGCTAGAATGCACACACACACACACACACCCCCAGCTACTACTACTACAGTACCTTGGCATTAAATAAAGGGCAGAGATCTTGGAAGACAGGGGACTGAATTGAAATCCCAGCCCCAGGACATCCTGGCTATGTCACTTTGGGCAAGTTGTTTAAAGCTAAACCTTAGGTTGCTTATCTGTAAAATACCTTTGCTTATTTGTAAAATATCTGTACAATACCACTTTGAATTAACATAAGAATTAACATCTTACTATTTGATTTTTGCCTCATCTTTTCTTTATTCCTTGTTTAGGATTTACTGAATATTTATTATGTTTCCATTTTATCTCCACTGTTGGCTTATTAGCTGTACCTCTTTGTATGAGGGTTAGCTAATAATGTGTTTTAGCATTGCTAAAACATACTGTCCTTTAGCCTTGCTCAGGCTGCCTGGAAATATAAGTGTAACACTTCGTTAAGAGTGTAAGAGTCTTCTATGTCTCTATTCCTGTCCTTTTGTGCTACTGCTGTCATATATTTTAATTCTACATTTTATGGGTTTTGAAACTCAATTCCATTTTGGTCAAAGAATATACTTTGCATGATTCAAATCCCTTTAATTTTATCAACACATGTTTTATGGTGAAGCAGAAGGTCTTTATTGGTAAATAACCTGAGTGAACTTCAAAAGAATGTGCATTTCTGTTTCAGGATGAAAGGTACTACAAGTGTCAAATAGGTCAAGGTAGCTGACAGTGTTGTTCACATCTTCTCTATACTTATATATAGAGGACTTTCATCTGTGTCTATTGATTATTGTGAGAGGAGCATTGTGTGCATTTATCTATTTCTCTTCCAGTTCTATCAGTTTTTGCCTCATATATTTTGAAACTCTGTTAGATAATGAGGCTGATTTCTTTAACCAAGAAACCGGAATTTATATCTTAAGGTAAACATTATTCTTCAAATCAGTAATTACCTTGAAAGAACTTGAACTCATTATATAATGACAATATTCATGTTGTTTGTGAGGCTTCTCCTACAAAATGAAATAATGAGCCACAAACGCAAAATAGATTTCATTATACTGCTCCTTATTTATCATCCCCAAACAATGATAACTAGCTTACCCATCCACATTCATAAGTCTTAGATCCAAGTGGTTTTGACAGCTTCACCCGAAATTCCATTTATCCTCAAAAGGTGAAGATATCTATCACCTCATCAGCCTAATTTTACAAACGAGTTACAAATACTAAACTCCCAAGCAGGTGTTCCAAACATATCCTAAAGATGGCAGCATTGTTAGAATAAGACAAGAGTCTCACAAGGGACTATTTTTAAAGGAACATTGACTTGCGCTTTCAGTTCAGTTCAGTTCAGTCGCTCAGTCGTGTCCGACTCTTTGCGACCCCATGAATCGCAGCACAACAGGCCTCCTTGTCCATCACCAACTCCCGGAGTTCACTCAGACTCACGTCCATCGAGTCAGTGATGCCATCCAGCCATCTCATCCTCTGTCGTCCCCTTCTCCTCCTTCCCCCAATCCCTCCCAACATCAGAGTCTTTTCCAGTGAGTCAACTCTTCGCATGAGGTGGCCAAAGTACTGGAGTTTCAGCTTCAGCATCAGTCCTTCCAAAGAACACCCAGGGCTGATCTCCTTTAGAATGGACTGGTTGGATCTCCTTGCAGTCCAAGGGACTGTCAAGAGTCTTCTCCAACACCACAGTTCAAAACCATAGATTCTTCGACACTCAGCTTTCTTCACAGTCCAACTCTCACATCCATACATGACCACAGGAAAAACCATAGCCTTAACTAGACGAACCTTTGTTGGCAAAGTAATGTCTCTGCTTTTTAATATGCTGTCTAGGTTGGTCATAACTTTCCTTCCAAGGAGTAAGCTTCTTTTCGTTTCATGGCTGCAATCACAATCTGCAGTGATTTTGGAGACCCCAAAAATAAAGTTTGACACTGTTTGCACTGTTTCCCCATCTATTTCCATGAAGTAACGTGACCAGATGCCATGATCTTAGTTTTCTGAATGGTGAGCTTTAAGCCAACTTTTTCACTCTCCTCTTTCACTTTCATCAAGAGGCTCTTTAGTTCCTCTTCACTTTCTGCCCTAAGGGTGGTGTCCTCTGCATATCTGAAGTTATTGATATTTCTCCCGGCAATCTTGATTCCGCCTTGTGCTTCTTCCAGCCCAGCATTTCTCATGATGTACTCTGCATAGAAGTCAAATAAGCAGGGTGACAATATACAGCCTTGACGTACTCCTTTTCCTAGTTGGAACCAGTCTGTTGTTCCATGTCCAATTCTAACTGTTGCTTCCTGACCTGCATATTGGTTTCTCTTGCGCTTTAATGTTTATTAAAAATATGTTGACATTATTTTATGATCATACTTTGGATACAATTCCAGATTAACTCCCAACAATTAATTATGTAAGAAGGCATATGTATTAATTATGTAAGAATTATGTAAGAATATATATGTATTAATTATGTAAGAATGCATATGTAAGAGTTCCAAAGAATAGCAAGGAGAGATAAGAAAGCCTTCCTCAGCGATCAATGCAAAGAAGTATTGGAAAACAATAGAATGGCAAAGAGTAGAGATCTCTTCAAGAAAATTAGAGATACCAAGGGAAAATTTCATGCAAAGATGGGCTCAATAAAGGACAGAAATGGTATGGACCTAATAGAAGCAGAAGATATTAAGAAGAAGTGGCAAGAATACACAGACGAACTATATAGAAAAGATCTTATGACCCAGATAACCACGATGGTGTGATCACTCACCTAGAGCCAGACATCCTAGAATGTGAAGTCAAGTGGGCCTTAGAAAGCATCACTATGAACAAAGCTAGTGGAGGTGATGGAATTCTAGTTCAGCTAATTCAAATCCTGACAGATGACGCTGTGAAAGTGCTGCACTCAATATGCCAGCAAATTTGGAAAACTCAGCAGTGGCCACAGGACTGGAAAAAGTCAGTTTTCATTCCAATCCCAAAGAAAGGCAATGCCAAAGAATGCTCAAACTACCACACAATTGCACTCATCTCACGTGCTAGTAAAGTAATGCTCAAAATTCTCCAAGCCAGGCTTCAGCAATACGTGAACCGTGAACTTCCAGATATTCAAGCTGGTTTTAGAAAAGGCAGAGGAACTGGAGATCAAATTGCCAACATCTGCTGGATCATTGAAAAAGCAAGAGAGTTCCAGAAAAACATCTATTTTTGCTTTATTGACTATGCCAAAGCCTTTGACTGTGTGGATCACAATAAACTATGGAAAATTCAGAAAGAGATGGGAATGCCAGACCACCTGACCTGCCTCTTGACCTGTATACAGGTCAGAAAGCAACAGTTAGAACTGGACATGGAACAACAGACTGGTTCCAAATAGGAAAAGGAGTACGTCAAGGCTGTATATTGTCACCCTGCTTATTTGACTTCTATGCAGAGTACATCATGAGAAACGCTGGGCTGGAAGAAGCACAAGCTGGAATCAAGATTGCTGGGATAAATATCAATAACCTCAGATATGCAGATGATACTACCCTTATGGCAGAAAGTGAAGAAGAACTAAAGAGCCTTTTGATGACAGTGAAAGAGGAGAGTGAAAAAGTTGGCTTAAAGCTCACCATTCAGAAAATGAAGATCATGGCATCTGGTCACATCACTTCATGGCAAATAGATGGGGAAGCAGTGGAAACAGTGGCTGACTTTATTTTTCTGGGCTCCAAAACCACTGCAGATGGTGATCACAGCCATGAAATTAAAAGAGACTTACTCCTTGTAAGGAAAGTTTTGACTAACCTAGACAGCATATTCAAAAGCAGAGACATTACTTTGCCAACAAAGGTCCATCTAGTCAAGGCTGTGGTTTTTCCAAGAGTCATGTATGGATGTGAGAGTTGGATTATAAAGAAAGCTGAGTGCTGAAGAATTGATGTTTTTGAACTCTGGTGTTGGAGAAGACTCTTGAGAGTTCCTTGGTCTGCAAGGAGATCTAACCAGTCCATCCTGGAGGAGATCAGTCCTGGTTGTTCATTGGAGGAACTGATGTTGAAGCTGAAACTCCAATACTTGAGCCACCTGATACCAAGAGCTGACTCATTTGAAAAGACCAATGCAGGAAAGATTGAGGGCAGGAGGAGAAGGGACGACAGAGGATGAGATGGTTGGATGGCATCACCAACTCAATGGACATGGGTTTGGGTGGACTCTGGGAGTTGGTGATGGACAGGAAGGCTGGGAGTACTGCAGTTCATGGGGTCGCAAAGAGTTGGACACAACTGAGTGACTGAACTGAACTGATTCTGCCATTAGAAAAGAAATCCTGCCATTTGCAGCAACATGGATGAACCATGTTCAAGGGCATTATGCTAAGTGGAATAAGTCAGACAGAGAAACACAAATACTATATGCTATCACTTCTAAGTTGAGTCTTGAAAACAAAAACAGAGAGCAGATTGGTGCAGGGGCTGTGAAATGGATGAAATTGGTGAAGGGAGTCAAAAAGTACAATCCTTCCAGTTATAAAAAATGTCAGGAGGATGTAACATGCAGCACAGTGACTATAGTAGAAAGAAAAGTGTTAGTTGCTCAGTCATGTCCGACTCTTTGAGACCCCATGGACTATACCCGCCAGGCTCCTCTGTCCATGGGATTCTCCAGGCAAGAATACTGGAGTGGCTTGCCATTCCTTTCACCAGGGAATCTTCCCAACCCAGGCATTGAACCCAGGTCTCCCGCATTGTGGGCAGATTCTTTACCATCTGAGCCACAAGTCGCTAGGGAAGCCCAAGAATACTGGAGTGGGTTGCAATACCCTTTTCCAGGGGATCTTCCTGACCAGGGATCGAACCCTGGTGTCTACATTGCAGGCAGATTCTTTAACATCTGAGCCACCAGGGAAGCCCCAGAGGGGACACTGTGGCTGCATGGCCCGGGAATCAAACCCGTGCCTCTTGCCTGGCAGGCAAGAATTCTACTACTGAACCACCCATGCACCGGTTAACAATTGCGTGTTTGAAAATTGCTAAGAGTAGTTCTTAAAAGTTCTCATTACAAGAAAAAAAGTTTGTAACTATGACTGGTGATGGATGTTAACTAAACTTGCGGTGATCATTTTCAGTGCATAAGCATAGTGACCCATAATCCTGTGCACCTGAAACTTATATAATGTAATATGTCAGTTATACCTCAATAAAATTAAGTAAGTAAATAACCTGTAAGAAAATTGAAGCGCCTTAGTCTGAAAACACTGCCAAGCTTGAGAGGTGCTCCTACTGCAGCACTAAGCCCATCTTCAGGACACAGCAAGGCCTTGGGCTTCAGAGATGTGAAGGTGGAGCTGAGAGTCCTGGGAGGAGCCTTGCAGGCTGGGGCAGGAAAGAAGTCCCAGGCGACAAAGGAAAGAGCTGTGACATCCATTTCATCCCTTCTGGAGGTCTGAACTGTTCCCCATTTGGAATAAACTGAGAATGTTTATACCAAATACAACTGCCTGTAAAGTTTTAAACTGCTTCAATCTGAGTTTAACAGCCACCTCTCCCTTCACCTCTTACTAAATCATCTTAAAGCTACATTTAGAATTCAATAGGAAAAATTACAATAAAAATGGGTTTTAGGGTTTTCACAGATTTATTCAATATTTCTACTGAGAACAAATAAATCACAATTCAGAACTCCAGCAAGAAACAATGCCTTGAAGCTACACTTATGAGGAAACAAGTTAAATCTACTGAACCCCCAGAGACTCTATCTACCATTGCAAAATAAGCGTGAGAGTCTCATCCTTTATGCCTCTCCAGATCCAGCAGAGATGTAGCAGAGTGGAATTCACTCAGTACTGACGGCTAGAGACAGTCTGCATGAACACTCGAGGAACAGGTTCTCAGGAATGAAAATGCACTCTGATATTCCTTTTAGCATGAGGTTGCATGAGCCCAATTAGAGCTATCAGTTGAAGATCAATACCATATTTTTGTACACATTCCTTTCCTCTTTCCTGAAACACACCACCCCGTGCTCTCTGTCTGACCTCCAAGGGCACAGCCTGGAGGAGGCTTTCCCATCCCTACTGCCCAGGTAGGAATGAGGTGGACAGTGCCCAGTGACACAGGGTGCTCTCAAAACATCTGTTGAGTGAATGCAATAATTGAAGGCTCGGTTTTTTAAATTTCTCTTTCAGTTTTCCAATTTTATAAGACAATTTCTCTAGGCTTCTCTGACAGAGAAGTATCTGTTTTTACAATAACCCATAGTGAGCTCCAAGACCATGACAGATTATATAAATGAAGAATTAAGCACATGGCCTTCTTGAGTTTGAAATACAACTGTTTTTTTAAATTTATTTTTAAATTGGAGGATAATTGCTTTACAATGTGGTGTTGGTTTCTGCTGTACAACAATGCAAATCAGTCAGAACTATATTTATACCCCCTCCTTCTTGAACCTCCCACCCACCCATCTCACCCTCTAGGTCATCAGAAAGCACCAGGCTGGGCATCCTGTGTTATATAGCACAATATACCCCTATTTTTAGGGCTGGAAGTTCCTATGGGAAAGTTGAAATCTAATGGTATTAAACTCAAGTTTTAAAAATAATTGAAAGAAACCATCTTATCTTCAGCCTTTTCCCTTTAAAATTTTTGGTTCTTATTTCCTTTTGAAAGGAAGTATTAAAGTTAGAATTCTAATTCAGAAATTCTAACATCTTAGTTTTATGATACTCTATGATGTTTTCAATTATATCAGGACAGTTGAAGAATTGTCAGTCCTTTTCAATTATCTTTTTGTTATACTCTATAACATCTTATGGAAAACCTGAACAAGCTTTTTGATCAACCCAGTGAAAGACACATTCATCACTGGAAATCTCTAAATGACCAAAAAAGAGAAAAGTCATATTGAACATTGTTACTGCTTAGTGTATGTATTAGGTTGGTGCAAGTTTTGCATTGTTGAAATTTGCCATTTGATATTGGAATACATTCTTAAATAAATGTGGTTATGTTATACAACATTTTAATGCACATTTCTTGTTTTATGTTTTCTGCTAGTGAATTATTACTTGCTATTTATTTTACATGTGTTTTAGTTATGGAAATGATGCTAGACAGAAGCAAACTTGAGCAATATTCTTATTCCAGTTCAAAATGTGTCATAAAGCAGCCGAGACAACTTGCAACATCAAGAACTCATTTGGCCCAGGAACCGCTAATGAATGTATAGTGCAGTGGTGGTTCAAGATGTTTTGAAAACAAGATTAGAACCTTGAAGATGAGGAGCTCAATGGCCAGCCAATGGAAGTTGACAACGACCAATCGAGAGCCATCATTGAAGCTGATCCACTTACATGAGAAGTTACCCAAGAACTCAACAAAACCATTTTATGGTCGTTTGGTATTTGAAGCAAATTAGAAAGCTGAAAAAGCTCTTAAAGTGGGTACCTCATGTTCAGTTCAGTTCAGTTCACTCACTCAGTCATCTCCGACTCCTTGCAACCCCATGAACCACAGCAGACCAGGCCTCCCTGTCCATCACCAACTCCTAGGGTCTACCCAAACTCATGTCCATTGAGTCGGTGATGCCATCCAACCAGCTCATCCTCTGTCGTCCCCTTCTCCTCCCACCCTCAAACTTTCCCAGAATCAGGGTCTTTTTAAAAGAGTCAGCTCTTCATAACAGGTGGCCAAAGTATTGGAGATTCAGCTTCAACATCAGTCCTTCCAATGAACACCCAGAACTGATCTCCTTTAGGATGGACTGGTTGGATCTCCTTGCTGTCCAAGGGACTCTCAAGAGTCTTCTCCAACACCACAGTTCAAAAGCATCAATTCTTCGGTGCTGTCTAGGTTGGTCATAACATTCCTTCCAAGGAGTAAGTGTCTTTTAATTTCATGGCTGCGATCACTATCTGCAGTGATTTTGGAGCCCCCAAAAATAAAGTCTGTCATTGTTTCTACTGTTTCCTCATCTATTTGCCATAAAGTGATGGGACCAGATGCCATGATCTTAGTTTTCTGAATGTCAAGCCTTTAAGCCAAATTTTTCACTCTCCACTTTCACTTTCATCAAGAGGCTTTTGATTTCCTCTTCACTTTCTGCCATAAGGGTGGTGTCATCTGCATATCTGAGGTTATTGATATTTCTCCGGGCAATCTTGATTCCAGCTTGTGCTTCATCCAGCCCAGCCTTTCTCATGATGTACTCTGCATATAAGTTAAATAAGCAATGGGTGACAATATACAGCCTTGACATACTCCTTTTCCTATTTGGAACCAGTCTGTTCTTCCATGTCCAGTTCTAACTGTTGTTTCCTGACCTGCATACAGATTTCTCAAGAGGCAGGTCACGTGGTCTGGTATTCCCATCTCTTTCAGAATTTCCCACAGTTTATTGTGATCCACACAGTCAAAGGCTTTGGCATAGTCAATAAAGCAGAAAGATGTTTTTCTGGAACTCTCTTGCTTTTTCCATGATCCAGCGGATGTTGGCAATTTGATCTCCAGTTCCTCTGCCTTTTCTAAAACCAGCTTGAACATCTGGAAGTTCATGGTTCACGTATTGCTGAAGCCTGGCTTGGAGAATTTTGAGCATTACTTTACTAGCGTGTGAGATGAGTGCAATTGTGCAGTAGTTTTGAGTATTCTTTGGAATTGCCTTTCTTTGGGATTGGAATGAAAACTGACCTTTTCCAGTCCTGTGACCACTGCTGAGTTTTCCAAATTTGCTGGCATAATGAGTGCAGCACTTTCACAGCGTCATCTGTCAGGATTTGAAATAGCTCAACTGGAATTCCATCACCTCCACTAGCTTTGTTCGTAGTGATGCTTTCTAAGGCCCACTTGACTTCATATTCCAGGATGTCTGGCTCTAGGTCAGTGATCACACCATCGTGATTATCTGGGCCGTGAAGATCTTTTTTGTACAGTTCTTCTGTGTATTCTTGCCACCTCTTCTTAATATCTTCTGCTTCTGTTAGGTCCATACCATTTTTGTCCTTTATTGAGCCCATCTTTGCATGAAAAGTTCCCTTGGTATCTCTAATTTTCTTGAAGAGATCTCTAGTCTTTCCCATTCTCTTGTTTTCCTCTATTTCTTTGCATTGATCGCTGAGGAAGGCTTTCTTATCTCTCCTTGCTGTTCTTTGGAACTCTGCATTCAAATGGGTATATCTTTCCTCTCTCCTTAGCTTTTCGCATCTCTTCTTTCATAACTGTTTGTAAGACCTCTTCAGACAACCATTTTGCCTTTTTGCATTTCATTTTCTTGGGGATGATCTTGTTTCCTGTCTTCTGTGCAATGTCATGAACTTCTGTCCATAGTTCTTCAGGCACTCTGTCTATCAGATCTAATCTCTTTAATCTATTTGTCACTTCTGCTGTATAATCGTAAGGGATTTGATTTAGGTCATACCTAAATGGTCTAGTGGTTTTCCCTACTTTCTTCAATTTACATCTGAATTTGGTAATGAGGAGTTCATCATCTGAGCCACAGTCAGCTGCCAGTCTTGTTTTTGCTGACTGTATAGAGCTTCTCCATCTTTGGCTGCAAGAATATAATCAATCTGATTTATATATTGACCATCTGGTGATGTCCATGTGTAGAATCTTTTCTTGTGTTGTTGGAAGAGGGTGTTTGCTATGACCAGCGTGTTCTTTTGGCAAAACTCCTAGTCTTTGCCCTGCTTCATTCTGTACTCCAAGGCCAAATTTGCCTGTTACTCCAGGTGTTTCTGGACTTCCTACTTTTCAGTCCCCTATAATGAAAAGGACATCTTTTGGGGGTGTTAGTTCTAGAAGTTCTTGTAGGTCTTTATAGAACTGTTCAACTTCAGCTCTTCAGCATTACTGGTTGGGGCATAGGCTTGGATTACCATGATATTGAATGGTTTGCCTTGGAAATGAACAGAGATCATTCTGTCATTTTTGAGATTGCTTCCAAGCACTGAATTTTGGACTCTTTTGTTGACTATGATGGCTACTGCTTTTTTTCTAAGGGATTCTTGCCCATAGTAGTAGATATAATGGTAAATTCACCCATTCCAGTCCATTTTCATTCACTGATTCCTAAGTTGTCAATGTTCACTCTTGCCATCTCCCGTTGGGCCACTTCCAATTTTCCTTGATTCTTGGACATAACCTTCCAGGTTCCTATGCAATATTGCTCTTTACAGCATTGGACTTTACTTCCATCGCCAGTCTGAGTGTTGTTTTTGCTTTGGCTCCATCCCTTCATTCTTTCTGGAGTTAGTTCTCCACTGATCTCCAATAGCATATTTGGCATCTACTGACCTGGGGAGTTCATCTTTCAGTGTCCTATCTTTTTGCCTTTTCATACTGTTCATGGGGTTCTCAAGGCAAGAATACTGAAGTGGTTTGCAATTCCCTTCTCCGGTTTTGTCAGAACTCTTCACCGTGACCCGTCTGTCTTGGGTGGCCCTACACAGCATGGCTCATAGTTTCATTGAGTTAGACAAGGCTGTGGCCCATGTAATCAGACTGGTTAGTTTTGTGTGATTGTGGTTTTCATTCTGTCCACTCTCTGATGAAGAAGGATAAGAGGCTTATGGAAGCTTCCTGATGGGAGAGACTGACTGAGGGGGAAACTGGGTCTTGTTCTGATGGGCGGGGCCATGCTCTTTAATCCAATTTTCTGTTGAAGGGTGGGGCTGTGTTCTCTCCCTGTTAATTGATCTGAGGCCAAACTATGGTAGAGGTAATGAAGATAATGGTGACCTCCTTCAAAAGGTCCCATGCAGGCAACCCTACACTCAGTGCCCCCAACCCTGCAGCAAGCCACCACTGACCCATGCCTCCACCAGAGACTCCTTGGACACTCACAGGCAAGTCTGGATCAGTGGCTTTCGGGGTCACTGCTGCTTTCTCCTGGGTCCTAGTGTGCACAAGGTTCTGTTTGTGCCCTCCAAGAGTCCATTTCCCAGTCCTGTGTAAGGTCTGGTGGCTCTGTGATGGGGTTAATGGTGACCTCCTCCAAGAGGACTTGTGCCACACCCAGGTCTACTGCACCCACAGCCCCTTCCCCTGCAGCTGTCCACTGATGACCCGTACCTCCTCGGGAGATACCAAACACAGTTCTGTCTCAGCCTCTGTGGGGTCTTTGGGTCCTGATGCACACAGGTATATTTGAGTCCTCTGAAAATTTCTGGTGGGTATGGGGTTTGATTCTAAACACAATCTTTCCCCTTCTACTATCTTAGTGGAGCTTCTCCTTTGCCCTTGGACATGGGATATCTCCTCAAAGTCGCTCCAGTGCCGCCTAGCCACTGCTCCAGCACCTATCGTCTTGCTGGAGCTTCTCTGCCCTGGGGTGTAGGGATCTCCTCACAGTTGCTGCAGCGCCATGCAGCTGTGCTGCGTTGGTCATTTAACTAGACTGTGAGTCTATTCTTTTTTTTTTAATTTTTATACCTCTAGAGATAGCATCATACATGAAATATTCACTTGTCAACATATATTTATTGAATGCCTACGATGCCAATCTAGGTGCCAATCTAGTTTCTGGAGATCCAGCTCTCATGGATGTTACATGTTAGTAGAGATAGACAATAAACAAAATAAAATTGTAGTATGCAGGTAATAAATGCTATTGTCAAAAATAAAACAAGGAAAAATTAGAGGTGTGAGGAGAGAAATGGAGAGGGTTTGCTACTTTATAAAGGGTGGTGAGGAAAGGCCTCACCTTTAATCTATGCTTTTTTAAATATATTTATTTGGCTGCACCAGGTCTTACTTGCCACTTGCAGAATCTTTGATCTTTGCTGCAGCGTGGGCAAACTCGAAGTTGTGGCATGTGGGATCTAGTTCCCTGACCAGGGATTGAACCCCGGCCCCTACACTGGGAGCACAGAGTCTTAGCCAATGGACCACCAGGGAAGTCCCTGTTAAGGTAGCCTTTGAACAGATATCTGAAGAAGCAAAGCAACATACTGTGCAGGCATGTGGTGGAAAGAGTATTTCAGGCAGTACAAAGGCCCTAGGTGGAGAGCATACGTACAGCCGTAGGATGTATAAAAAGCAGAAAGGAGGCCAGTCTAGCTGGAACGGCAGGGAGAAAATAGTAGAAAATGGGGTCTGAGAGATGGTGGAGAAACTCATCATGGAGGACTTGTAAGCTTCATCCGAACAGACTTTGTTAGTCTGTATGAGATGAGAAACTACAGGGAGGGCTTCAAGAAGTGACATGATCTAATATCTTTTCAAAAAAGCACAAGCTGCTGTGTTGAAGCAATGTGAGGGCTAGGATTAGGAAGAAATCACTTAAGAGTCTATTTTGAAAATTCAAGCAAGATATGATGATGGCTGACATGAAGATAATTGAGATGCTGAGAACTAGATTCTAAGTATATTTTGGAGCTAGAGCCCGTACATCTTGCTAAGGGGTTGAATGTTCATTGTATGAAAAATAAAGAGGAGCCAGGCATAAAGCCAAAGTTTAGGGCAACTGAAAGGATGAAGATGTCACTTAATGAGAAGGAAAAGACTGCAAGAGAATTGTTTTGAAGGTGAGACAAAGAAACTGGGAGTTTTCTTTTTTGATATGTTGAATTTGAGATATTAGTGATCTCCCAAATCTCAGTAATGCTCACATTGCAATGGTTATGGGTTGGTTGTCTTTCTGTTCCATGTGCCTTTTTCATTCAGGAAACCAGATTAAAATAAAACAGCCCCTATCTGGAACATGCCATTCTCAAGAAAGAGGGAAAACAGCTATGGTAGAATCATGCAATAGCTCTTAAAACATCTGCTCAACTAACACAACACTTTAAATCAACTAATCTGCTCAGACATGGCATATACCACTCATGCTCACAATATATTAGCCAAAGCCTGTTGCATGACAAAGCCTGATGTTAATGGAAAGTACTGTAGGTCTTATGGCCATGGGATAATTATTCAACAGGGACGTGTAATGTTCTTTCATAAAGGCAGTGAATAATCAGGACCAATCACCTAATTTACCCAAGTGGAAAGTCAAGCTGGCAACTGGGTGTATGAACCTAGGGTTCAAGATATAAAATTCAGATTTCAATAAACAGTGGTTTTTGAAGGCATAGAATTGAGTCACCAGTGAATGAGTGTGGCCGGAGAAGAGATGTAACCCTGGGACATGCCAATTCTTGGAGGTAAGGGAAGTGAGGAATAACTTGCAGAAGAGACTGGAAAAGAGGCCACTGAGGTAGGAGGAGAACTCAAGAGAGTGGGGTTCAGAAAGTCAAAGATTCAGCATCACATGTTGCTGGGTAGGTCAAGTCAAATGATCACTTAAGACTGACCATCGTATTTAGTAGTATGGAGGTTTAGGAAGGGGTTAGCAGGAAGAATGAAAATGGGAAAAAAGAAGAGCAGCAAATATAGATGACTCCTTTGAGCTTTTTTCCTGTAAAGGGAAACAGAAAATTGGGAAAGTAGTTGAAGGATTTTTTTGTTTTTAGGAATTCATGAGTATGTGTGTGATTGATGTTTGTTTTAGTTCATTTTCTATGATGGGAGACATAAGAGCATTTTGATAAAAATCCAGAAATTTTGTGAAGATTTCATACATTGTCAAACTTAGCAAGACTGGCCAAAAGTTTGCACCGACTAGCCGGGTTGTGAATGCAAAGGAAAAGTCCTTGAAGGAAATCTTAAGTGCTACTCCAATGAACAGATGAATGATAAGAAAACAAAAGTCTTATTGCTTATATGGAGAGAGTTTAGTAGTCTGGCTGGAAGACAAACAAGCCACAACATTCCTTAAGCCTAATCCAATGCAAGGCCCTACCTAACTCTCTCCAACTCTGTGAAGGCTGGGAGAGATGAGGCAGCTGCAGAAGAAAAGTTTGAAGCTAGCAAACGTTGGTTCATGAAGTTTAAGATAAGGAGCCATTTCCATAATATAAAAGTGCTAATATAGAACTTTATATTAGCAAGTGTAATGGAGAAGCTGCAAGTGCTAATGCAGAAGCTGCCACAAGTTATCTAGAAGATCTAGCTCAGATAATAAATGAAGGTGGCTACACTATGTAACAGATTTTCAGTGTTGACAAAGCCTTATATTGGAAGATGCCCTCTAGGACTTTCATAGTTAAAGAGAAGTCAATGCCTGGCTTCAAAGCTTAAAGGGGCAAACTGATTCTTTTGTTAGGAGCTAAGGCAGCTGATGACTTGAAACCAATGCTCTTTTACCATTCCCCAAATCCTAGGGCCCTTAAAAGTTAGGCTCAATTTACTCTACCTGTGCTCTATGAGTGGAAGAGCAAAACCTTCAGAAGACAACATATCTGTTGTTGTCACACACAGCTCAAAAAAAAAAAATTTCCTTTCAAAATATTGCTCTTGTTCTATGATCCAATGGATTTCGGCAATTTGATCTCTGGTTCTTCCGCCTTTTCTAAATCCAGCTTTTATATCTGAAAGTTCTCAGTTCATGTATTGCTGACGCCTAGTTTGAAGGATTTTGACCATTACTTTTCTAGCATATGAAATGAGCACAATTGTGCAGTAGTTTTGAGCATTCTTTGGCATTGCATTTCTTTGCGAATGGAATGAAAACTGACTTTTTCCAGTCCTATGGCCACTGCTGAGTTTTCCAAATTTGATGGCATGTTGAACACAGCATTTTAACAGCATTGTTTTTAGGATTTGAAATAGCTCAGTTGAATTCCATCACCTCCATTAGCTTTGTTCGAAGTAATACTTCCTGAGGCCCACCTGACTTCACACTCCAGAATGTCTGGATCTTGGTAAGTGATCACACCATTGTGGTTATCTGGGTCAGTAAGATCTTTTTTATACAGTTCTGTATATTTTTGCCACCTCATCTTAATTTCTTCTGCTTGTTAGGCTCTTACAGTTTCTGTCCTTTATCGAGCCCATCTTTACATGAAGTGTTTCCTTGGTATCTCTAATTTTAAGACCTCTGGTCTTGCCTATTGTTTCCCTCTATTTCTTTGCACTGTTCACTTAAGAAGGCTTTCTTCTCTCTCTTTGGAACACTACATACCTTTCCCTTTCACTTCTCTTCTCTCAGCTATTTGTAAGGCCTCCTCAGACAACCATTTTGCCTTCTTGCATTTCTTTTTCTTTGGGATGATTTTGGTTACCTCCTCCTGTACAATGTTACGAACCTCCGTCCATAGTTCTTCAGGCACTCTATCAGATCTTATCTCTTAAATCTATTTGTAACGTCCACTGTATAATCGTTAAGGGATTTGATTTAGGTCATACCTAAATGGCCTAGTAGTTTTCCCTACTTTCTTCAATTTCAGTCTGAATATTGCAATGAGCTCATGATCTGAGCCACAGTCAGATACAGGACTTGTTTTTGCTGACTGTATGGAGCTTCTCCATTATTGACAATGTACCTGATCACCCCAGAGCTCTGATGGAGATGTACCACAAAACTACTATTTTCATGCTTGCTAACACAATATCCATTCTGCAGCCCATGGACCAAGACTTTCAAATCTAATTATTTAAGAAATATATTTCATAAAGCTGTAGTGATTCCTCTGATGGATCTGGGTAAAGTCGATTGAAAACCTGGAAAGGATTCACCATTGTAGATGTTATTAAGAACAGAAGTGGTTCACAAAAAGAGGACAAATTATCAACATTAACAGCAGGTTGGAAGATATTGCCTCCAACCCTCATAACTTTGAGGCGTTCAAGAACTTCAGTGGAGGGAGTAACTGCAGATGCGGTGTAAACAGCAAGGAAACTGGAATTTGAAGTGGTGCCTAAAGATGTGACTGAATTACTTCAATCTCATGATAAAACTGTAATAGATGAGGAATTGCTTTTTATGAATGAGCAAAGAAAGTGGTTTCTTGGGGTGGACTGACTCCTGGTGAAGATGCTGTGAAGAATATTGAAATGACAACAAAGTACTGAAAATATAATATAAATTTAATTGATAAAGCAGGGCAGGGTTTGGGAAGATTAACTTCAATTTTCTACTGTATAGAAAATTGGAGGAGAATCTACAAAGTTCTACTGTGGGTAAAATGCTATCAAATGACATAGAAACTGTTCAAGAAAGCAAGTCCAATGATGTAAGGAAACCATTATCTTAAGAAATTGCCACAGCAACTCCCAATCTTCAGCAACTGCCACTACCCTGGTCAGTCAGCAGCCATCAACATGAAGACAAGACTCTCTCTCCATCAGCATGAGGCCTCTCAAAAGGCCCAGATGATGGTTAGCATTTTTTGGCAATAAAGTACTTTTAAATTAAGGTATTTACATCATGCTGTTAGGCATAATTCTAGTGCACACTAAATAGACTACAGTGTAAACAGAACTTTCTTAACATTTCTTTGGCTGTGCTGGGTCTTCATTTTGGGCATGTGCAATCCTTTCTTAATTAAAAAAAATTTTTTTTTTTAAATTTTTAATTTTTTTTTAGCTGCGGCATTGGGGAACTTTAGTTGCAGCACGCAGACTCTTAAGCTGTGGCATGTGGGATCTAGCTCCCTGAACAGGAATCAAACCCAGGCCCCTGCACTGGGAGCACGGAGTCAGCCACTGAACCACCAGGGAAGTCCAACATAACTTTTATATGCAACGGGAAGCCAAAAAATGTGTATGACTTGCTTTAGTGTTTGCTTTATTGCAGTGGTCTGGGACAGAACCTGCAATCTCTGAAGGATGCATGTACATAAAAAATGGTACTTGGCATAAACAGCTCAAATTATCCTGTTGATAGCTGTATTATACAACAGATTTTTTTTTTTAACTTTTGTCTATTTTAAAACTTCTACAAGCTCTTAAAGACACACACATATTTTGTATTTTGCTTCACAAATTCTAAACTGTATTGCTTTTATTTTCAATATGTTTTGATTTGGAGGGAGATATGCCCTCTCAAAATACCAAATTACTTTGAATAACTAATATGGCTCAGTTTCTTGTGAAAAAGGAAACACAGTTGGGCTTCCTGCAGGATTAGTACAGAATTCAACCTGGATCACACTGCAGGCTGGCTCTAGGCTCAATCTTTTGTTGTTTTAATTTTTGTACTTTTTTCCCCCTAAATATACTATATAGGTATATCTCAAAAGACATAAACCAATTAACATGTTCCAATAATCTTATTTTGTTAAAATGTAGTGATACAGTATGTGTCACTAAGAAATATATATGTTTTAATTTTCACCTTACCACGCACATGATATTCTAACAGTATATTAATAATAGTTCTCTTTATACTGAAAATGGATTATAAAACAATTAAGGGTTTTTATATCTTAGTTTTGTAAAACTGAGGACACCCACAAATTAACAACCATGCTCAAGAAATAATAAATTGTTTGGAAACAAAGGTATGATATTTAAGGTTAGCACAAGAAGTATTTAACAAACATTTATTTATCAGGGGGGAAAAATCCCAAACTAAGAAGTAAAACATTCTTATTTACATACAACATTTATTAAGGAAGAATGCATCCTGAGGGACCAGGGAAATCTAACCTGCCACAGAGATCAGCAGATGAAATACAATGTAATAGAAACAAAAATTTTCTCTTTTCCATAAAACCAAGTCTAGAGATGCTAGTAAACTTAAATGCAAATATAAAGGCTGCCAGACCAATCTTCTATATAAATGCTTTCCAAAGTTCCATTTCAGAGACAAAGATGAGGGATTTAGGGGGGACAATCTTTGAATCAACATTTTACCTTCAATTCTTTGCTTCAGTGACTTCTGACAGTTTGGCAAATTGGGGGTCATCACATTTAAAAGAAATGCCAAAGTTTGACAAATGCAATCTAAGAAAAATAGTATAAATTCCAAATGCCTGTGCAATTTTCTGTAGTTTCCAGCATTCTCAAAAAGTTATCAGATTTAAAACTTAAGCCATTTCCTTTAGATGGTATAATTTTACCAAAAAGCATTACCCAAAGTACAGGATAATTAAGGTAACACACTGAAGTCATATACCCAAAATTCAAATCTAAAGCCATTTTGTTGTTCTGGTTTATTTGGTGTGTAGGAGGATGTATGCAGAGTTTATTTTTTTTAAAACTTGAAGGTTTTCCAATCTATCTTACAGTTTCCTAAGTATATGTTCAGGAATCTCCCTCTTTGGAACTGAGTATTACTAACATAATAAGTGGACACTAACATAGTCCACTTAAAAACAGATCTCTACTCCTCATCCTCTGCTGTGGTCTGAGAGACATGCCACCTTCCATAGTCTGAGGCCTGTTACTAACAAGTACATTTCACCTTTGCTACTTTCCAGATTTCAGCTTAATACAAAGAGAAGTAGTGGCCTTAACTGACCTCTTCTCTGTCCAACATTAGATATCATCTTATTTTTAAAGAAAGGGGATCAAATTCCCTGATTTCAAAATTCAAATTTGACTCTCATTTAAAAGAAAAAAAACAAAACAAAACAAAAAAAGGACCAGTGTTGTTATACATTAAATTCCTAGACAGGCTGTACTTCTTTATGTCAGATTTCACTTAAAGTATCAGTGCAGGACAAGACCAGGAAGAAAGGACAGAAACATAACCTTCAATTAGGTATTACTTCAATCAAAATCAGATTAGAAAAGTCAAAGAAGTATCAGGAATTGGCTTCTTTCAGGGAGTCCTTTAAACAAAATCTACCACTTGGAATAACTATTGCACATCAACTTGAGATTTTTTTTAATAAGTTAATATTCTTGTCTAGCTATGTGATATTTTTCCGAGTAATTTTACTAGGAGGAAACTGGATATAATTTGGTACCTTTCCATATGGCATTGACATGGAATAACAAAATGGCAGGTGGGAAAGGGGAGGGAGGAAGACATAGAAAATATAGAGTGAATTATAATGGGTAAAAAAAGTTTCTTAAAAAGGGTGAAGAATTTGAAACTGTAAGAACAAATTGTGGGTGTATACAGGTATATGTATAAAAGAGTTTAATATCTTAAAAAATAAAATTGGAATGTTATTTTTCTTAAAATATACAGCATGCAAAATGCTACAATTGTAATGGTAAAAAATGTACAGAAAACTAGATTTTCACAATTTTCCAGTAAATGACAATTCTGGGTCAAAAAATTACCACTACAAACCCTTTAATCAAATGTTTATTTTTTGTTTCTGGCATTACAATTTGCTATAATTGGTAAACTTCAATCTAAATAAGTTTATAGACACTGACCTAGGTCCTTAAACACCCCCTTATCCAGCAAAGAGATTATTCACCAGCTATCCCTCTTGCGTGGACAACGCTCACCGGTACCTGAACAACTTAAAGTGCGTGTGAACTGGTTTGATGAATGGAGAGACACAGCTGTAGTTTTGCACTCAGTTTTTAATTACTGAATTATGTTTTTTCACCTTGATACTTTATGATCATCAGAAAGCTACTTACATAATTTATAATCATACTTTATGCTAAATGCCCATTTGTAACTGCAAGAAACTCATGTTACACTATTGACTATGATATTAAACAAAGTCATGGTCACAAGTTTTTGTATAAGAGGTTTATGTCTCTATCTCTTAAAGCAAGAAATATCACACAGTTCAGATTTACATAAGTAGTGCCTCTTTTAAAATAAATTAAAAATAAAATGCTGTGGTGTCTGTAAAATTATAAATATTTCTAGTCCACTTTACAGAATGTTAAAATACTTATAAATGCATTATCTCCTAGTAAATACACATGGCAGCATTGGAGCCAGTTAAAAAAAACAAAAACTAAAAACCAGTCATCACACTGGCCCATGGAAACATCTAGGGTTATTTTATATTTCCTACCATTAGGAAAATTAAACTAAATAAGGAAAAAAACAAAGGAGAGAAAAGAAATTTTACAAAATGGCAACTAGCATGACCTAAAAGAGTGTACTGAAGTTATCTTCCTTCAATTCAGTAACAGAGTCCTATTGGAATGAACATTTATGGATAACCAAGTTATTACGACAGTGTTCCTCTTAGTGCTCAGGTTTGACAACCTATGTCAAAATAATTTCTACATTCTGTAAGGAAAGACAGACTTTGAAAATGGAGTGACTGTTTCAAAAACCAGAATACAAGATTTAGCCAGAATGTTCAAGATTGACAGGTTTTGATGGAGTGAAATCTTCACTGGCCACAAAATAAAAAATCATAATCTTACGGATGCTGCTTATTTTTACCCATGTGAAGGAAGGAAACATGATTGCAGGTACAATACACACTGACAGGCTAAAGTAAGAAATTATGAACAATTTAAGTAACTAAAACGTTTCCATTGAAACATAAAAACATGATTTCCAAATTGATTCAACTTGTAATAGGTCTCTTAGAAGAAGCTGTTTTAGTTCTATGGACTGTTGAATTGCCCTTTTCATATAAATACTTCCTCCATCTTCAAATAAACGGCTTCTGAATGGCATTGACTCCCTCAGGGTGGGAAAGTAGTCTTGGCAAACTTGGTTCCAAGGCTCCCTCCAAGGTGATTCATCCCATCAAGTTTATAAAATCTCTAAATCTACATGTCGAACTTCAGGATTTCGTTTCTGGAAGGAAAAAAATCACCGTTACGTTATTAACAGCAAAAGACAATCTTCTATTTCCTTTATTCCTTTTTAAAAATTTTATTTATTTTTAAATTTAAATTTATTTATTTTAATTGGAGGCTAATTACTTTACAATACTGTATCGGTTCTGCCACACACCAACATGAATCCGCCACGGGCGTACACGTGTTCCCCATCCTGAACCCCCCTCCCACATCCCTCCCCGTTCCTTTTTATCAACTTTACTTTATTTACGTAGATGCACCATATGGCATGTGGGATCTTAGTTCCCCAACCAGGGATCATACCCATGTGCCTCCAGCATTGGAAGCTCAGAGTCTGAACCACTGGACTGCCAGGAGAGTTGCTCTTTTTATTTCTTTTGCTCCCTAAAGCCAATGAAAACTTTTGATCAAACTATTTCGCTGTAGCATAGTATCAAGAGAAATATTTACATAGGGAAAAACACAAGATCAATAGATAATGACCAATTATACACTATAAACAGTAACAGTAAGTAGTCCAACCTCCCTGAGTTTTGTCCATATGTTCATTAACACAATAATGAATTAAGAATCTAGTACATGCAAAGTATTGCAAAGCAGTGCAAATACTCATTTGTGGTGAAAATCACTGCAGAACAATAATAATCAGAATTAAGCTGATATTAACTTATTTTACATATTCCAGTAACGGTCCATATAGTCTTGATCTAAGACTGTTCTAGAAAGTAGAGCTATGGTTATTAAATAAGACTCTGCTTCTAACCCTGAGGGACTTAGTTTACTCAGAGGCAAGTATATGAATAACCTTTATGAGTTAAAGCATTATAACTAATAATAATAATCAGTTAACCTTTAATGAGCAGTTACTCTTGTGTCAAACACTGTGTAAGAGGCTTCATGGAATAGTATGCACTTTAAAACTGTCATAATAACCAATTATTTCCATTTTACATATGGGAAAACTGAAGGTTAAAGAAATTAACTAACCATCCAAAGTCACACAGCTAGTAAGTGATGGAGGCAAGACAGATTCCAGGCCTGACTCCAGACCCCAAAGCTCCTAACTATTTTTATGTACTAAATAATGATTCTGGTTATAATAACATGAGATCTATTACTTTCATTCACGAGATCCAGAAAGAATTCACTGAGGATATAATATCTAACCAAGGTTTGAATACAGTGAGTTTTCCAGACAGATGAGGAAAAGGGTCTAGACAGAAGAAACATGAGCAAAGTCAGACAGCCTGCGAACTCTGCACTGGCAACACGGTGTGATCAGCACAGAAACTGCAAAAGGGCGGGTTAGTGATAAGGCTGGAAAGATAAGCAGAAGTCAGACTGTAGAAAAATCTAAAGAAATTTCAACAACAAAAATTATTATAGGCCTAGACTGTAGCAAGCACTGAAGTATACAACAATGAACAAGAAACAAACAGCACTTGACCGGAAAGAACTTATCTTTAGTGAGGAAACACACGTTAAGTAAGCAGACATTATAACGTTATGCTACTACAGAGCAAGTTAAGATTTGGGAGGATTTTCCCACTATGGATATGATACGTAATGCAAGAACTTTTCCTTTGACTTGAGATTAATTGTACCTTATGACCACCTTCTCCTCCTCTCCTCCTACAGGAGGAGAAGGGGACAACAGAGGATGAGATGGTTGGATGGCACCACCAACTCAATAGACAAGAGTCTGAGTAAACTCCAAGAGTTGATGATGGACAGGGAGGCCGGGCATGTTGCTGTCCATGGTGTCACAAGCAGTCGGACACGACTGAGCGACTGAACTGAACTGATGACCACCTTAGTAGCTATGCTTCCCTCATAGCTCAGTCTGTAAAGAATCTGCCTGCACTGCAGGAGACCTGGGTTTGGTTTCTGGGTTGGGAAGATCCCCTGGAGAAGGAAATGGCAACCCACTCCAGTATTCTTGCCTGGAGAATCTCATGCACAAAGGAGCCTAGGAGGCTGCAGTCCATGGGTTGGCAAGAGTTGGACACAATTTAAGGGACTAAACCACCACAACCACATTAGTCAGGGATATCTGCACCTAAAAGGGTAGGCAAAATGTGGCATCTTGGTTTGAAAGACTTACATAACTCAAAAACATGAGATAATTCAGTCTACTAATGATTTCAGTTCGGTTCAGTCGCTCAGAGTGTCCAACTCTTTAAGACCCCATGGACTGCAGCATGCCAGGCTTCCTTGTTCATCACCAATTCCCAGAGCTTGCTCAAACTCATGTCCATCGAGCTGGTGATGCCATCCAACCATCTTATCCTCTGTTGTCCCCCTCTCCTCCTGCCTTCAATCTTTCCCAGCATCAGGGTCTTTTCAAATGAGTCAGTTCTTCGCATCAGGTGACCAAAGTATTAGAGTTTCAGCTTCAGCATCAGTCCTTCCAAAGAATAATCAGGACTGATTTCCTTCAGGATTGAATGGTTTGATCTCCTTGAAGTCCAAGGGACTCTCAAGAGTCTTCTCCAACACCACAGTTCAAAAGCATCAATTCTTCAGCACTCAGATTTCTCTACAGTCCAACTTTCACATCCATACATGACCACTGAAAAAACCATAGCTTTGACTACACAGACCTTTGTCAGCAAAGTAATGTCTCTGCTTTTTAATATGCTATCTAGGTTGGTCATAGTTTTTCCTCCAAGAAACAACGGTCTTTTAATTTCATGGCTGTAGTCACCATCTGCAGTGATTTGGAGGCCAAAAAAATAAAGTCTATCACTGTTTCCCCATCTATTTGCCATGAAGTGATGGGACCAGATGCCATGATCTTAGTTTTCTGACGTTGAGTTTCAAGCCAACTTTTTGACTCTCCTCTTTCACTTTCATCAAGAGGCTCTCTAGTTCTTCTTCACTTTCTGCCATAAGGGTGGTGTCATCTGCATATCGGAGAAGGCAATGGCACCCCACTCCAGTACTCTTGCCTGGAAAATCCCATGGACGGAGGAGGCTGGTGGACTGCAGTCCCTGGGGTCGAGAAGAGTCGGACACAACTGAGTGACTTCCCTTTCACTTTTCACTTTCATGCATTGGAGAAGGAAATGGCAACCCACTCCAGTGTTCTTGCCTGGAGAATCCCAAGGACGGTGGAGCCTGGTGGGCTGCCATCTACAGGGTCCCACAGAGTCGGACACGACTGAAGCGACTTAGCAGCAGCAGCATCTGCATACCTGAGGTTATAGATATTTCTCCTGGCAATCTTAATACCAGCTTGTGCTTCATCCAGTCCTGCATTTTGCATGATGTACTCTGCATATAAGTTAAATAAGCAGGGTAATAATATACAGCCTTGACATACTCCTTTCCTGATTTGGAATTAGTCTGTTGTTCCATGTCCAGTTGTAACTGCTGGTTCCTGACCTGCATACAGATTTCTAAGGAGGCAGGTCAGGTGGTCTGGTATTCCCGTATCTTTCAGAATTTTCCACAATTTGTTGTGATCCACACAAAGGCTTTGGTGTAGTCAATAAAGCAAAAGTAGATGTTTTTCTGGAACTCTCTTGCTTTTTCCATGATCCAACAGATGTTGGCAATTTGATCTCTGCTTTCTCTGCCTTTTCTAAATCCAGCTTGAACATCTGGAAGTTCATCATTCACGTACTGTTGAAGATTGGCTTGGAGAATTTTAAGCATTACTTTGCTGGCATGTGAGATGAGTGCAATCGTGCAGTACTTTGAGCATTCTTTGGCATTGCCTTTCTTTGGGATTGGAATGAAAACGGACCTTTTCCAGTCCTGTGGCCACTGCTGAGTTTTCCAAATTTGCTGACATATGGAGTGCAGCACTTTCACAGCATCATCTCTGACAGTTTGAAATAGCTCAACTGGAATTCCATCACCTCCACTAGCTTTGTTCATAGTGATACTTCCTAAGGCCCACTTAACTTTGCATTCCAGGATGTCTGGCTCTAGGTGAGTGATCACACCATCGTGATTATCTGGGCCGTGAAGATCTTTTTTGTATAGTTCTTCTGTGTATTCTTGCCACCTCTTCTTAATATCTTCTGCTTCTGTTAGGTCCATACCATTTCTGTCCTTTACTGAGCCCATCTCTGCATGAAATGTTCCCTTGGTATCTCTTAATTTTCTTGAAGAGATCTCTAGTCTTTCCCATTCTATTGTTTCCCTCTATTTTTTTGCATTGATCACTGAGGAAGGCTTTCTTATTGCTCCTTGCTATTCTTTGGAACTCTGCATTCAGATGGGTGTATCTTTCCTTTTCTGCTTTGCCTTTAGCTTCTCTTCTTTTCTCAGCTATTTGGAAAGCCTTCTCAGACAACCATTTTGCCTTCTTCCATTTCTTTTTCTTGGTGATGGTCTTGATCACTGCCTCCTGTACAATGTCATGAACCTCCATCCATAGTTCTTCAGGCACTCTATCTATCAGATCTAATCCCTTGAATCTATTTGTCACTTCCACTGTAAGGGATTTTATTTAGGTCATACCCAAATAGTCTAGTGGTTTTCCCTACTTTCGTCAATTGAAGTCTGAATTTGGCAATAAGGAGTTCATGATCTGAGCCACAGTCAGCTCCCGGTCTTGTTTCTGCTGACTGTATAGAGCTTCTCCATCTTTGGCTGCAAAGACTATAATTAATGATTTAATGGCTTCTAATTAAATCACGTGCACCGTCAGTTGCATCCAACTCTTTGTGACCCCATGGACTACAGCCCATCAGGGTCCTCCGTCCATGGAATTTTCCAGGCAAGAATACTGGAGCAGGTTGTCATTTCCTACTCCAGGGGATCTCCTGATACAGGGATTAAAACTGCATCTCCTGCACTGGCAGGTGGATTCTTTACCACTGAGCCACCTGGGATGTCCCAATTAAAGCAAAATAAGCTTAAAAATAATAAGCTTATATGATTATGATAAGAATAAATACACTTAAGAATGGCCAACTTGTTAAGTATTCTCCAGTCCATACTGTGATGTGCTGTTTCCAATAAGAGTAAAGCCAAAATTAAAAATTAGTTTTAAAAATCCATTATTTTCCTTGCCAGGGACATAAAAGCAGATAGAACGGAAATGTAACATATATTCATTCACCAATTACCCAGCATAAAAAGAATCATCTCACATTTTATTAAGAACAATGGTTTTCAAAGTTTGGTCCAAGGATTACTGGGTTACGGAGATATTTTCAGGGGTGACTCCAAGGTCAAACTATTTTCCTAATTACATAAGATGCTTTTTGCCTTTTGTATTATGCTGACATTTCCTCCAATGGCATAAAAGCAATGGTGGATAAAACTGCTGGGACCTTCATACAACTCAAGACAACTTACACCAAACTATACTGACATTCATTTTGCTTCTTTACTGCCACTCCATTGGTTTTTTTTTTAAGCCAGTTTCACTCTGAAATGTCCTTCATGAAGCAGTAAAAAGTACTAATTTATTAAACTGAAATTGTGAATACAATTTTTAAAAAATGTTTTGTGATAAAATGGGAAATATGTATAAAGCCCTCTAGTGCCACACAGAAGTCTGATGTCACAAGGAAAGGAACCCCCATGACTGCTTGAATTATGAGCTCAATCAGATGCTTTTTATCTGAACACCATTTTTACTTGAAAAAATAACTAACAAACCATGGTTATTAAAATCTGGTTATTTGGTAGGCACCCTCTTGGGAAATAAACAAAATGAGTCTACTTCAAGAAAAACAACTAATAGTATTTTGTTGCTAATAATAAAATGCAAGCTTTCAGGTCAAAATTAGGATGCTGAAAAACTCATATCCACCATGATGAGTCTGACAGTTTCCCAATATTTAGAAATGTATCAACATTTGAATGATGTGCATAAATTCAATGAGCCAGTATTTTCCAAATGACCAATTCATAATGCTAAAGAATTATGCATGGGTTAAAAGATCCCATCAGACAGAGAACAAAGACAGGCTAACAGATTTTAATATAATAATGTATAGGACAGAACTTATTGTACCCAAAGAGAGGTCTGACAGTTGCTCTTGGCTACTGGGAGATAATCTTCAGGCCCTTGGAAATCCTGCCTGATAATTATGTTTTTATCTTTGGCCACATGGTGGCTGCTGTATCTCCAGAAAGGGGTGGAGACTAGAGGTGTCAGCTCTTCCTTAGAGGGGCTGGAGATGAGAGATAGGCTACTCAAGCAGTCAACTACAGAGCCCCGAGAAAACTCCTGGATACCAAAGCTCAGCTGAGCTTCTCTGGTTGGCAGCACTCCATGCAAATTGTCACACATCATTACCATGAATGTAACACTGTCCATGACTCCCCGGGGAGAGGACAGAGAAACTCCAGGTTCAGAACTCTGCTCTATACACCTCTTTCTTTGACTAGCTTTAATCTGTATCCTTTCACTGTAACAAACCATTCAGTGAGTTCTGTGAGTCCTCCTAGTGAATTATCAAACCTGAGGATAGTCTTAGAAACTCCTTGAACTTTGCAACTGGTATCACAAATGAAGATGGTCTCCTGGACTGTGCCCTCTAACTTCAAACACTGTATGAAAAGTTCATTGAATGGTTTCATATTTCGCATCACAACTAAGCTTTAAGAGGTTACCAATTGCCAGGTTTTGATATAATATTAAAAGAGAATATAACAATTTAGCTTTTTAAGTGAATGCTGCTGCTGCTAAGTCACTTCAGTTGTGTCCGACTCTGCGACCCCATAGATGGCAGCCCACCAGGCTCCCCCGTCCCTGGGATTCTCCAGGAAAGAACACTGGAGTGGGTTGCCATTTCCTTCTCCAATGCATGAAAGTGAAAAGTGAAATGGAAGTCGCTCAGTCGTGTCCAACTCTTCGCAACCCCATGGACTGCAGCCTACCAGGCTCCTCCATCCATGGGATTTTCCAGGCAAGAGTACTGGAGTGGGGTGCCATTGCCTTTTCCGTTTTAAGTGAATAAATATTCTTAAATTTCTCAATTGTAATTTATAATTTGCTAAGTATCAATAAATATAACCTACCAAAAAAAGCTCAAGTCCTCAATAATATTTAAGACAGTAGAATCCTAATATCAAAATATGTGACAATTACTCATCCAGAAGTTCTGAAAATCATGCCTGATAGAGCTCATGAACTATAATATTAACATTAACAAAATCATCAAAATTAAAACAAATACATTAACAAAATCATCTTTTTTTGAAGTGCTTTGATCACATACGTAGATTCTAAAAGATAGTAAAATAGTGATAAAAATGTTTCCCTTCAATTTGTCATTCCTCATCAACTTTTAACAATATTAAAGATTGATCAACATCAACTGAAGAAAATTCACTGCCTTCAACAAGCTATAGATGTTAACAATCATTTACAAGTTTTCTTCATTGCAAAGGATTAGAACTCCAATGTCAACAAATGACAATTTCAGAACACAGAGGTATTTTTAAAGGCAGTCTGGTTACGTAATATTTTAGTTAAAAAAACGATAGGTTGTAATGCTATCCAACTGAACAGAAACAAACAGAAAATATAAATTAATGTCAGACAGATTAAAGAAAGATGTATATACTTAAAGTCATTTTCTTTAAACTTTTGAACAGAATCTAAGGTTTCCCCTTTACCTTTCTCTAAAAATATTAGAGACCACTTCTTAAAGACAAACCTCTGACTATTTTAGAAACTAAGCAATCAGTATAGAACAGGGGTTAAAAATACTGAATCTTAAACTAAACAATAAAGGTTCAAATCCCAAGTCCCCTGTTTCCTTGAGTATATTATCTAACTTCTCTAACCTGGTCATTTTGTTGACCGTAACTACTGATACGTTATGAGGTTACTGAAAAGATAAAAGCACACAAGTAATGCAATTAGCAAAGTGCCTGACACACATAAATATTCAAAAAATAGGTGACACTGTTAGCATATTATTATTATGAATATATCTTACTTTCAGTTCCTTCTCAAGTCTATCTACTTCAGCTCCTAAAGTATCAATAATATTTTCTCCATGTTTAAGCATAAAGGTCTCTAGTTCTTCAGGAGTCTTCACTTCTTGAATTTCCTATAAAAGAAAATGATAGGATAAAAACAAAATAAATTCTTAAAAAAAATCATAGTCATACATTGATAATTTCTTCTAAAAATTATAACAAATACCATTGAGTTTTATGAAATATGGAAAACTTTCAAGCCATAAGCAATGGACCATCTATTTCTAAAAAAAAAAAAAATCAATCTCAGAAAAATTGAATACAATGCCCCACAGAGGTAATACTGCAAAATCAGTGAGAAATAAATGGACAAATGAGTAAGTAGTGCTGAGAAAATTATTTTTTAATAAGAAAAAAAGCCTAAATCCCTTAGACTAATAAATAATTCCAAGTGGACTGAAAACCAAATGTACAAAAGTAAACCATAAAATTTTTAGAAGAAAAGAATATTTTATGATAATGGGATACAGAAAGGTTTCTCAATCAAGATAATAAAAAGCATTTCAAATTTGACATAAAATTAAAAACTGCATTAAATCTTCTGTAAAACAACAAAGTGGAATGATAAGTTACAAACTAGGAAGTTATCCACATATACGTAACTGAGGAACGATTAGTACTCAGCGTATTAAAAATAAAACATTTACAAATCTGTCAAAATAAGAGAAAGTAAATGAACAATGAAGTAAGTAGAGGGAATTCCAATGGTCAATAAATTTCTATGCTTATTATCCTTACTACTATCACGGAAATATCAACTAAATCAACAGGATAGTATTTTATATCTATCATAATGACAAAATTTTTTAAACTCTGTCAATACAGTCTACTGAAAATGTAGCAATAGAAACTTTGCTACATTGATGATGGAAGTTAAACTGACATACTTTGGAGAACAATTTGCCAATATCTAAGGAAGCTGAAGATATGTTCAGCCCATTGCTCACATATTTTAAATCGAGCTATATAATAATGCCCTAAATTTCTTGCACATGTGCCCTAAAGTTTTGCACATGCAAACAAGGAAACATGTATAAAAATGCCATCGTAGTGTTGTTTCCAATAGTTTAACACTGAGGCCAATATAATTTCCCATCAAATGGGGACTGGATAAATAAACTGCAGTATGTTCATTTATACAATGAAATACTATATAGCAAGTAAAAGTAAATTAATAGGGTATATATTACCATAAAACACACTGCTAAACAAATTATAGAGATAATCATATTATACCATTTATAACAATTTTCAAACATCTAAAATGTTATTCTATCTTGTGCTAAGAAAAATATCTTGAAAAATATAAAAATCTGAATGGAAATCACAAGTACTAAATTCAAGATAATTGTTAGTTCTTGGAATGGAAAAAAGAGAATGAGATCTAGAAGGAGAAACAAGGACTGTAACTATTTTTGTAATGATTTCTTTTCGTTTTTTACAATCTTAAGCAAATACAGTATGGTAAATGTTAATATTAGACAAAGGCAAGTGGTAACCTCTGCTCTCGGAGAAGGCAATGCACCCCACTCCAGTACTCGTGCCTGGAAAATCCCAAGGATGGAGGAGCCTGGTGGGCTGCAGTCCATGGGGTCACTATCAGAATGACACGACTGAGCGACTTTCCTTTCACTTTTCACTTTCATGCATTGGAGAAGGAAATGGCAACCCGCTCCAGTGTTCTTGCCTGGAGAATCCCAGGGATGGCGAAGCCTGGTGGGCTGCCGTCTATGGGGTTGCACAGAGTCGGACACGACTGAAGCGACTTAGCAGCACCAGCAACCTCTGCTCTATTCATTATACTATCGTCTATAAATTTTCTTTTAAAGTACTCCTAATAAAAAAGCATGGATTCTGGAGTTACAGATATCTAAATGAATATCTGACTCCATATTACGGCTCTGAAATTTAGGCAAGTTATCTAATCTTTCTGTGTCTGAATTTGCCTATATATAAAAATTAAGGGGCTTCCTTTGTGGCTCAGTGGTAAAGAATCTGCCTGCCAAAGCAAGAGATATGGGTTTGATCCTTGGTCCAGGAGGATCCCACATGACATGGAACAACTAGGCCCTTGGGCCGCAACTATTAAGCCTGTGCTTTGGGCTTCCCTGGTGGCTCAGAGGTTAAAGCGTCTGCCTGCAATGCGGAGACCCAGGTTCAATCCCTGGGTTGGGAAAATCACCTGGAGAAGGAAATGGCAACCCTCTCCAGTATTCTTGCCTGGAGAATCCCATGGACGGAGGAGCCTGGTAGGCTACAGTCCACAGGGTCGCAAAGAGTCGGACATGACTGAGCGACTTCACTTCACTTTGGAGCCCAGGAGCTGCAATTACTGAGCCACTTGCTCCAACAGCCAAAGACCACACACCTTAGAGTCCGTGCTCCGTAAGAGAAGCCACCACAATCAGAAGCCCATGCACCACAACTAGAGTAGACCCTGATGCTGCAACAGGAGGAAAGCCCACATAGCAATGAAGACCCACTACACCTAAATTAAATAAATATGAATTATTAAAAATAAATAAAATAAAAATGAAAATATTAATTCTTCACCTCACAGGTTGTTGAGAGTAAATAAAATAACATATATAAAATGTGTGGCACCAACAAGCACTTTAATAATAAATTACCTTTTCTGCTGTCTCCTTTGAAACACTCTTACACTAAGTAAAAAGGTCTTTGTCAAATTTTAGAACCCTAAGAAGCTGAAACTTGAAGTGACTTTAAGACTTACAAAGAAAAGCTTTTATTTTATTTACTCAGGAAGTAACTCTTCAACCCTTGGCTATATTAGAAAAAAAATTAAAAAATACATAAACTTACTTGTAGCATTTGGTCAAAATCTTGTTTTTCCAAATATGATCTCGTAACAACTCGTCCATCGAAATCTACTTCTGCCTTAAATCTCACTTTCCCTAATCCCAGGTCTGTGGCTTTAACATCATGAATTGCCCTGTAATCAATAACAATGCATACAAATTTATACACACACACACACGTTTTAGTGGCAAAAGTCTAGAATTCTTTTTTTTCCACCAGTGATGAAAATGGACTAAGATGGCTTCCAGAGTGCTCACCATTAAGCACCACCTACCATTTTCCAAAAAATTGCTCGTTAAGTTTTTTTTTTTTGTATAATGCCATACAAAGGTGCAAACAATACTATTTTACAGTAATTTTAATATACATTAATTACATAGTTTGTAGATTAAAAAATCAACTCTAAATTGCTTTTTACAATACTGTCATTTTATCTCATAATCTTTTTTTCAATAGCTCCTTTTTCACACAATGCCCAGAAGTACTGTATTAGAATGAGCTTAATAATAACTACCTAACAGGACGGATTATAGAGTTTTGCCAAGAAAACGCACTGGTCATAGCAAACACCCTCTTACAACAACACAAGAGAAGACTCTACACATGGACATCACCAGATGGCCAACACCAAAATCAGATATATTATATTCTTTGCATGCAAAGATGGAGAAGCTCTATACAGTCAGCAAAAGCAAGACAGAGAGCTGACTCTGGATCAGATCATGAACTCCTTATTGTCAAATTCACTTAAATTGAAGAAAGTGGGGGAAACCACTAGACCACTGAGGTATGACGTAAATCAAATCCCTTACGATTATACAATGGAAGTGAGAAATAGATTCAAGGGACTAGATCTGATAGATAGAGTGCCTGATGAACTATGGATGTTATACATAGTTTGTGACGTTATACAGGAGACAGGGATCAAGACCATCACCAAGAAAAAGAAATGCAAAAAAGCAAAATGGCTGTCTGAGGAGTCCTTACAAATAGCTGTGGAAAGAAGAGAAGCGAAAAGGAGAGGAGGAAAGGAACGATATACCTGTTTGAACGAAGAGTTCCAAAGAATAGCAAGGAGAGATAAGAAAGCATTCCTCAGCGATCAATGCAAACAAATAGAGGGAAACAATAGAATGGGAAAGATTAGAGATCTCTTCAAGAAAATTAGAGATACCAAGGGAACATTTCATGCAAACATGGGCTCAATAAAGGACAGAAATTGTAGGGACTTATCAGAAGCAGAAGATAGAGGTGTCAAGAATACATAGAAGAACTGTACAAAAAAGATCTTCATGACCCAGATAATCACGATGGTGTGATCACTGACCTAGAGCCAGACATCCCGGGATGTGAAGTCAAGTGGGCCTTAGAAAGCATCACTACGAACAAAGCTAGTGGAGGTGATGGAGTTCCAGTTGAGCTATTTCAAACTCTGAAAGATGATGCTGTGAAAGTGCCACACTCAATATGTCAGAAAATTTGGAAAACTCAGCAGTGGCCACAGGACTGGAAAAAGGTCCGTTTTCATTCCAATCCCAAAGAAAGGCAGTGCCAAAGAATGCTCAAACTACCGCACAATTGCACTCATCTCACATGCTAGTAAAGTAATGCTCAAAATTCTCCAAGCCGGGCTTCAGCAATACATGAACCATGAACTTCCAGATGTTCAAGCTGGATTTAGAAAAGGCAGAGGAGCCAGAGATCCAATTGCCAACATCCACTGGATCATGGAAAAAGCAAGAGAGTTCCAGAAAACATCTATTTCTGCTTTATTGACTATGCCAAAGCCTTTGACTGTGTGGATCACAATAAACTGTGGAAAATTCTGAAAGAGATGGGAATACCAGACCACCTGACCTGCCTCTTGAGAAACCTGTATGCAGGTCAGGAAGCAACAGTTAGAACTGGACATGGAACAACAGACTGGTTCCAAATAGGAAAAGGAGTAAGCACATCAAGGCTGTATATTGTCACCCTGCTTATTTAACTTATATGCAGAGTACATCATGAGAAAGGCTGGGCTGGAAGAAGCACAAGCTGGAATCAAGACTGCCGGGAGAAATATCAATAACTTCAGATATGCAGATGATATCACCCTTATGGCAGAAAGTGAAGAAGAACTAAAGAGCTTCTTGATGAAAGTGAAAGAGGAGAGTGAAAAAGTTGGCTTAAAGCTCGACATTCAGAAAACTAAGATCAGTCTACGGCCATACCACCCTGAACGCGCCCGATCTCGTCTGATCTCGGAAGCTAAGCAGGGTCGGGCCTGGTTAGTACTTGGATGGGAGAAAACTAAGATCATGGCATCTGGCCCCATTACTTTATGGCAAATAGATGGGCAAACAGTGGCTGACTTTATTTTTCTGGGCTCCAAAATCACCACAGATGGTGACTGCAGCCATGAAATTAAAAGATGCTTACTCCTTGGAAGGAAAGTTATGACCAACCTAGACAGCATATTAAAAAGCAGAGACATTACTTTGCCAACAAAGGTCCGTCTAGTCAAAGCCATGGTTTTTCCAGGAGTCATGTATGGATGTGAGAGTTGGACTATAAAGAAAGCTGAGCACAGTAGAATTGATGCTTTTGAACTGTGGTGTTGGAGAAGACTCTTGAGAGTCCCTTGGACTGCAAGGAGATCCAACCAGTTCATCCTAAAGGAGATCAGTCCTGGGTGTTCATTGGAGGGCCTGATGTTGAAGCTGAAACTCCAATACTTTGGCCACCTGATGCGAAGAGCTGACTCATTTGAAAAGACCCTGATTCTGGGGAAGCCTGTGAGCAGGAGGGGAAGGGGACAACAGAGGATGAGATGGTTGGATGACATCACCGACTCAATGGACATGAGTTTGTGTAAACTCCGGGAGTTGGTGATGGACAGGGAGGCCTGGCATGCTGTGGTTCACGGAGTTGCAGAGAGTCAGACCCGACTGAGAGACTGAACTGAACTGAACAGGATGGATGTGGGAAATAATGAACCAAAATACATAAAATGTTTAATATGGCACCAATTACACAGCAGGCTTTTAATCAATGACATTCGCAAAGTAGATTAAGATGGCATGTTTAATTTATAGATAAAAGAATCCCAGAGGGATATGAGAGACCTAAGGTAATTTATCTAGTCAACAGGAGAGCCAGGCCTCACCCCAGATCTTTCGATATCCAAACCTAGTGGCCTTCCCATTATACCATTCTGCCTTCCAGAAAAGGAAGCAGACGCTCAAGCATAACTGATTTTTATCCTTCCTGCCCTAATCCTAGGCATCAATCTTCCCTGGAACACTACTGATAAATTCCCTTCTTTTTATGGTAATCACTATAATATCTTTTGTTTACAGGATACATAAGAAAACTAAAACCCCTCTGAATTCTAAGGACATTGAGATTTTCTACTGGGAAAACAAGCCTAAATGAGGCACCAAGTACTCTTAAAACATCTGCCTGAGAGATCTTAAGCAAGTTACTATGGAGTCTAAAATTCTTTATCCATATGAATATAGATTTATAGATGAAAATAAGAATTAGTGGCTGAATATTTATAAAGTTATATATGTCCAAATTGAAACAGAACTTGTCCAGATTTGTAAGAGGCTATATAATTTATTCATTTTAGAAAAGTGTATCTAACTCAGTCTTAACAAATTATTTAAAATACTCATGACTTGACTAAAATTAAACAGCAGTTAAAAATATTGATATACTTTCCCCTTATACTCTTAGTTAATTTATATATCTTAACTGCAGATAGAAAACTGTGATAGGCAGTGTTTATCATGGTTCCAGCGATCCTCTCCTCTTGTGTTCAGGCCCTTGTATAACCCTGTCTCTTTCAATGCAGGCTACCCCTGGTGATTTGCTCCTAACCAAAGAATATGGCAAGATGATGAGGTGTCATTTCAAGATCAGGTGACTGATCTGTGACTTTTATCTTGTCCACACTCAATATCTATTGTCTTCTCTATTTGCATACTTTGATTAAGCAAACTGCCATGTTGGAGAGTTCCACATGGCAAGGGAACTAAATTCTGTTGATAATTGTGGGAGTAAGCTTAGAAGCTGATCCTTCCCCAGGAGATGACTGAAGTCTCAGTCAATACCTTAACTGCAATATGTGAGAAACCCTGGAGTGGAGACCCAGGTAAACTGTGCTCAGATTCCTGACCCATAGAAGCTGTGAGGCAATAAATGGTGTATTAAATCACAAAGTTTTGGGGTAATTTGTAACAGACCAATAGAGGTAACTAATACACTGCTTTAAAAACTGTATAAACTTTCTGAAATAACTAACATTTATTTTTCCAACAATTTAATATATAGATCTTCACTATTTCAGTTCAGTTCAGTTCAGTCTCTCAGTCGTCTCTGACTCTTTGTGACCCCATGAACCGCAGCACGCCAGGCCTCCCTGTCCATCACCAACTCCAGGAGTCCACCCAAACCCATGTCCATTGTGTAGATGATGCCATCCAACCATCTCATCCTCTGTCGTCCCCTTCTCTTCCCGCCCTCAATCTTTCCCAGCATCAGGGTCTTTTCAAATGAATCAGCTCTCCACATCAGGTGGCCAAAGTATTGGAGTTTCAGCTTCAACATCAGGCCCTCCAATGAACACCTAGGACTGATCTCCTTTAGGATGGACTGGTTGGATCTCCTTGCAGTCCAAGGAACTCTCAAGAGTCTTCTCCAACACCACAGTTCAAAAGCATCAATTCTTCAGCACTCAGCTTTCTTTTATAGTCCAACTCTCACATCCATACATGACTCCTGGAAAAACCAGGGCTTTGACTAGACGGACCTTTGTTGGCAAAGTAATGTCTCTGTTTTTTAATATGCTGTCTAGGTTGGTCATAACTTTCCTTCCAAGGAGTAAGCGCCTTTTAATTTCATGGCTGCAATCACTATCTGCAGTGATTTTGGAGACCCCAAAAAATAAAGTCTGCCACTGTTTCCCCATCTATTTGCCATGAAGTGATGGGACCAGATGCCATGATCTTAGTTTTCTGAATGTCGAGCTTTAAGCCAACTTTTTCACTCTCTTCTTTCACTTTGATCAAGAGGCTCTTTAGTTCTTCACTTTCTGCCATAAGGATGATATCATCTGCATATCTGAAGTTATTGATATTTCTCCCGGCAATCTTGATTCCAGCTTGTGCTTCTTCCAGGCCAGCCTTTCTCATGATGTACTCTGCATATAAGTTAAATAAGCAGGGTGACAATATACAGCCTTGATGTACTTACTCCTTTTCCTATTTGGAACCAGTCTGTTGTTCCATGTCCAGTTCTAACTGTTGCTTCCTGACCTGCATACAGGTTTCTCAAGAGGCAGGTCAGGTGGTCGGTCTGGTATTCCCATCTCTTTCAGAATTTCCCAGTTTATCGTGATCCACACAGTCAAAGGCTTTGGCATAGTCAATAAAGCAGAAATAGATGTTTTCTGGAACTCTCTTGCTTTTTCCATGATCCAGTGGATGTTGGCAATTGGATCTCTGGCTCCTCTGCCTTTTCTAAATCCAGCTTGAACATCTGGAAGTTCACGGTTCACATATTGCTGAAGCCCGGCTTGGAGAATTTTGAGCATTACTTTACTAGCATGTGAGATGAGTGCAATTGTGCGGTAGTTTGAGCATTCTTTGGCACTGCCTTTCTTTAGGATTGGAATGAAACAGACCTTTTCCAGTCCTGTGGCCACTGCTGAGTTTTCCAAATTTGCTGACATATTGAGTGTAGCACTTTTCAGGAAATTTCAAATTTGTCACCATCTTTCCTTTTACAGTTCTTCCCTAGAGTTTAATTATAAACAACATATACAAATTATAAACACATTATTCCTAACAAATGGGTGCCAAAATACATGAAGTAAAAACTGACAGAAATGAAAGGAGAAATGGGCAATTCAACAACAATAACAGGTGACTTCAATATTCTACTTTCACTAATGGAGAAAACAATGAGGCAAGAGGATCAATAAGGAAACAGAAAACTTGAGCAGTATAAACCAACCAAATCTAATAGACATCTACACAACACTCCTTACAATAGCAGAATAAACATCCTCAAGTACACATGGAACATTATCCAGGATAGATCATGTTAGGCTATAAACTAAAGCTCAGTAAATTCAAAAGGACAGAAATAATAAAAAGAGTGCTTGACAACCATAATGGAATGAAATAAGAATTAATGAAGACATTTGAGAAATTAAACCACACACTACTAACCAACCAATGGTCAAAGAAGAAATCTAAAGTGAAATTAGAAAATACTTTGAAGTAAATGAAAACGAAGACATAACATAATAAAATTTATAGGATGAAGTGAAAGCAGTACTTAGAAGGAAATTTATAACTGTAAAAGCCTATATTAAGAAAAGAAGATGGGTATCAGATAAAAAATGTAACGTATCATCTTAAGACACTGAAACAAGAGCAAACGTAAATCAATACTAAACGTAAACCAAGCAGAAGGACAGATATAATATAGATTAGACCAGGATTCAAGAAATAGAAAAAACTACAGAAAATCAATTAAACCAAAAGCTAGTCCTCTGAAAAGATCAACAAAATTGATAAATCTTTAGCTGGACTGACCAAGGAAAAAAAAAAAAAAAAACCAACACTTAAATTAGCAGAATCAGAAATGAAAGAGGAGACATTACTACCAATCCTAAAGAAATACAAAGGAAAACCACGAACAGCTGTACCAACAAATTAGATAACTTCGAAGTAATGGACAAATTTCTATAAAGACACAAACTGCTGAAACTGACACAAGATGAAACAGACAATCCGAATAAATGTGTAAAAAGAGATAGAGCAAGTAATCAAAAACTAACCAAGCAGAAAGCCCATCCCCAGATGGCATCACTGCTGAATTGCACCAAACATTTAAAGAAGAAATTATAACAAGTTTTTTTACAAACTCATTAAAAAATTAGAAGAGGAGGAGAGGAAACACTTCCCAACTCATTTTATAAAGTCAATACTACCATGATACTAAAAGTAGAAAAAGAAATCACAAAAGAAATCACAAGAAAAGGATATTAACATGGAGAATCTCACATGAAGTCACTAAGCCTAGTATTGATTCTAAAAATGCTCAACTTCTAATCTTGATCTAGCAGGTAAGTACTTTTTAAGAATAAACATGTAGGGCTTAGAATATAAATATAGTAATCACATACTCATTTGTTTTAGTGATGTAGATACAGAGGTCATTCTTAAAAGACTGAACTTAAAGATTTTAATTATAACACAAGAAAAACACATTCTTAGAGTTAAATATGTGTGTGTGTGTGTGTGTGTGTAGATTAGTAGAAAATTAGAATTTTAAAGGATTGTTCCTTTCCCTTCACTCTGAAACTACACTACTGCTTAAGTTCACTAAGTTCTATTAGAACACTTTATCTCTTCTGATTATCTATTAAATCTTCAACTCTTTATCATTTAATGATAAAGATTATAAGGAAAAACATTTAAAATAAGCTAAAATAAGATGTTTATACTAAAAAAAGTATAAATTATATTCAATTTGGTAGTCATATCCCAATGAATAAAAATCTTTTAGGTTCAATATATTCAATTTGTGGGGACTTCGCTGGTGGTCCAGCAGCTAAGACTCCAAGCTCCCAATGCAGGGGTCCCAGGTTCAGTTCTGGTCTGGGAACTAGACCTGACATGCTGTAACTAAGACCCAGTGTAGTCATATAAATTTTTAAAAATACATATTCAATTTGTAATTATAAATATAAGGCAAATATAAATACGAAGATTTCATATAAGTGGTTCCACATTGAAGAGGCAAATACTTAGCAAACTTCTGTTCCCATTATATGATCTAACTGTTCCTTATTTTTAGAAAAATTAAAGATATAAAAAATTTAAAAGGAAATTCAGGGAGTTTGCTAAATGCTTTCACTTGCTTTCTTGTAAGGTTGCAATGCTGCAAAGTAATAGATTAAAAAGTTCTGAAGGGTAGGGATTCAAAACCTCTTTTGGAAGAACTTATAAAACAAGCATTTCTATTTCTCTAAACTTTAACAGCATCACTGGAATAAGCTGACCTTACTGACGGATCGTTCTCCAGGAGCTCAGTAAGCCGTTGTACTTGCTCTGGCTGGATGGATCGCCCTAAGAGTGCTTCCGTGTTAGTGTAGATGAGGAATGCTGAGACCACGCCTAATAGGGTGCCCACACCCAAAGAACCGAGGCTGTCATACAGTGGGTTGCCTAAATAAAAGCACATAAGAAGTCAGTAAATTAACATGTTCTATTTCAATGAGCTTTAGGGAGCAAAGAACCTGAATTAGTAAATCAAGGGACCTGAAATTCATTCCTAATTCCTTTAATGACTTTCTCCTAATAGTTTTACTATTCTACAAAATAAGAATGCTACAACTTGCTGCATATTACATAAAGAGTATTATGCAGTTTAATTACTTATGATCCATTACTTGCACGTGGTTACATGGGTTAGGGTTCAGAGCATTTTCAAATTAGAGACATGATATATATACGAAAGTAATAAGAGTCCATTTCTTTTTTGATATGTCGGTAGCACTTTTCCTAGTTGACAAAATAATTGTAGGATCAACAGCTAAAAAAAATTTTTGTGTTTTGTCTTATAAAGATTCTGTGAAAGATTTAAGCCATATAAAAAAATACATATGAGACACTTTTATCTCTTTCAACCAAGAATGATAACATAGGTAGTAACATTCTTAGATACACAAAAAGAAAGCAGAAAGCAAATGGAAGTTCATTTGCATCTAACGGCTACCTTAAAGCAGTGGTTCTCAAAATGCAGTCCTATGACCGGCAGCAGCCGCAGCATCACTGGATAACGTGGCAGTGATGCAAATTCTCAGGTCTCGCTCAAGACCTTCCAAACCAGAAATCTGCAGCAGGGGCCTAGCATTCTATGCCTTCCCAATCCCTCCAGATGATTCTGATTGTAAAGTTTGCCTTAGGCTGTTAGGGCTTTATTCTCTTCCAGAACCTGTAAGAGTTGACTTATTACCTATGAATGTATCAATAAATATTATACTTTAAATCTTTAAAATAAATTTTACACACAAGGTTTTTATAATTAAGCATTTATTCCATAGATCAAATGTCAGTATTAAATTTAACTACCTTAATGCTTGATAAAATATGCATGTTTTACTAAAAAAAAAAATCTCAATTTACATTAGTTTTATTAACATATGGTCAAAATATAACACTAAAAAGGGATGACTTATTTTGTACTACTAAAGTATACAAATATGATCCATTTGTAAAACATAATCCATTAGGAAGTTTGTAATTATAGAGTTTCAAATCAAATACTGTTCTTCTTTAGAAATCTAAACTTAATTATTTTTATTTTCAAATATACATTTTTAATAACTGAATGACAATAAAAATGAACAGAATTATTAGCTGGAAAATATTTTATTTCCTGGCATGTCATTTAATGTAAATGACTTAAGTAATTAAATAAAAATTAAGGTGAAACTTTAATAATACATACTTGGTAGAAAGAGATCTTTATCTTGATTTTTTTTCAACCTTGTTTTTTTTTAATTTATTTTTAACTGGAGGAAAATTGCTTTACAATGTTGTATTGGTTTCTGCCATACAATAACATGAATTAGCCGTAAGTGTAAATATGCCCTCCCTCATGAACCTCCCTCCCACCTCTGATCCCATCCTACCCCTCTATTAAAAGTTGACCTATTCATCAAGTCATACTTTCCTTAAGCCTTACATTTTGCTAAGAAATTATTTATGTCTGCTGCTGCTGCTGGTGCAGAGTCGCTTCAGTCGTGTCCGACTCTGTGGGACCCCAGAGACGGCAGCCCACCAGGCTCCCCCGTCCCTGGGATTCTCCAGGCAAGAACACTGGAGTGGGTTGCCATTTCCTTCTCCAGTGCATGAAAGTGAAAAGTGAAAGTGAAGTTGCTCAGTTGTGTCCGACTCAGAGACCCCATGGACTACAGCCTACCAGGCTCCTCTGTCCATGGGATTTTCCAGGCAAGAGTACTGGAGTGGGTCACCATTGCCTTCTCCGTATTTATGTCTACAAAGTGTCTAAAATGGTAAGGTCAACTAGAAAAACAATCAAAACATTTAGGAATATTTTGGATCACAGTGAAAATCAGAAAATGATGGTTTAGTCTCAATATGCACATTCAAAATGAGAAAAATCTATTCATACTTCAGACTATGTTAATACTGCAGAACGGTGGAAGCTCATTACCTAAAATTATTTTAAATATGCTAGGACAAACAGGAAAGAATGGAAATACCATTCCAAGAGAATTCCAACCTCAGAAATTTAGTTTCTTCATAATAATTGGTTCATTTATTTTAGAAAATAAAAATAAAATGGTTTATCTGTCTTATTCACCTGTGCTGCACTGGCCTTCAAAACATTTAACTAGCTGCCAGAATAAGGATGGAAGCAACTAAAGAATCAAGGAAACAGGAAAGCAAAAGCAGTTATTATTGGCACTAACAGTGGAGAAAGACAAATGAATGAGCCACAATGTATATTTATTTTAAACTTTAGAGTTTATTAAAGTTCTCTGTCGTATATTATCTCAAACCTGTAAGGTCACTAGGACAAGTATCACCAATATCTACACATAAAGAACTTAAAAGCTCTGAATAGTTGTGTAATTTACTAAGTCACAGCTAGAAACATTTAGAGCATTATAGAAATGCTCTATTAGCAGCTTTCTTTATTTCTAAGAGAAATTTCTAACTCAGAAATCTGAATACTTTTACTATCTTGTCTTATACAAACAATTAGTATGAAATTCACATTTAACAATCTATTGATTTAAACTTTTTCAATGATATAAAGGAAAATTCCCACATATTAAAGGATTATTTAAGTAGTACAAATAAATCACCCATAATCCGAGAAATATTTACCTGTTATGGAGGTAAGGCCCATACAAGTGGCTGCTATTGTCACTCCCAACACAGCTGCAGTATCCTCCAGTAATATAACATTTGTACTAGGATCACGACTTTCCATTACTTAGTCATTGGGGTAGAGACAAGAAAAGAAAATTTTGAAATCTTAATTTGATGTTTTCAGGTAACATAAAATGTCCATTAATTTAACTTAATTTAATTTGAATTAAAAGGGAGTTCCCTAGTGGCCTAGTGGTTAGGATTACAGGTTTTCACTGCTATGGCCCAGGTTAAATCCCTTGCTGGGGAACTTAAATCCCATAAGTTGTGCCCAATGGCCATTAAAAAAATTTTTTTTAATGTATGCCATCCTGACTTTTAAAACTGTTCAATATAAATATAGTTACTTGATTTAAATGTTAACAATAACTGATATGTAAAGTCAAATTACTTTCTCAAGTTACATAAGCATACACAGAAATATCCAAATATAAAGCACTCCTATTCAAATTACACTACATTTTTCTTTTTAAAAGAGCTAATATATAACAGCCATAGGGAAGACACTGAGATATATTTTGTACACATCTATGTGGAACAAAGCAACAGTACTCGGTGATTTTAGGCAAATAACGATGATGATATAATACACCTACATTTCTAAAATACATACCATACTTGTAAAATGACATTCCTTTGGCCCGAGCACTCCTACGAAGCTCATTTACAGCAACAAGAAGTGTTGCTGAAAGAAAAGCACTCATATCAGATGGAAGAAACTTCATGCCTCCAAACTTTAAAGATGGCATCTCAAAAGATAAATAAATAGGCACAATGCTTTAATGCTAAGAGCTGTCAATAGGAAAAGTTCTATATTAAACTAGCCATTATCAAGAACCCCAGTTAATCATTATAATAAAATGAATCCCATATTTTTAGCTACCATAATTTAAATATCATTACCATCACAACAGCCTTAATTTATTAGAAAACGATTAGTTGTCAGGTACCACACTAAGCACAATCATTTTTGAGACTCCCAACCTTTTGAGGCAGGTGGTATTATCAACATTTTACAAGACTGTCAAAGATGAAGTGATAATGCATAGAAAACGACAATGTTTCAAAAGTAAACATACTATAAGTAGAGCAGCAGATAAGGCAGTTTCATGCATGGTACTAGCACTTCTCTGTCATATTACTTCTATAGCTGAAACTTTCAAAAACTTAAAAATACTTGTTCTGCAAAAAGGGACAGCCTTCCCAGGTTAACATTACTAAAGCCTGATTCTTAAAAACTCGCTATACAGTTATGTATTTATACTCCATTTAAAATGTTCTGAGCTTAAAAATACTTGTTCTGCAAAAAGGGACAGTCTTCCCAGGTTAACATTACTAAAGCCTGATTCTTAAAAACTCACTATATAGTTATGTATTTATACTCCATTTCAAATGCTCTGATACTTAAGAACAAGAACAAAAAAAGCTTTTCCAAATTTGGCCTCATCCATTACAGGAATCAACATAGTACATTATACAAAGAATTTCCTCCCTCAAAGGAGACAAAACTTTATTCTTATTTCTACAGTTTTCTTTAACCAAGAGAACTTATTATTAATAGCAAACTACAAAAATGGAGTATAGATTATTAAGAATAACAAAATTCTGGGATAGTACGTACCTCCTTCAGATACTAATGATCCCGCTAAAATACAGTATGCCTAGGAAATAAATATTAAAATAAAGCATAAGTTAATATTTCACTAAAGAATTATAAAAGTCCATGCATAAGCTTAATGGAAGGAAACATCAATTCAATCCTAATCAGATAAGGATTTTGATGGGAAATAGTTCAAGTGAGGACAATGAGACACATGGTGTCTTCATAAGAAGAAACAAGAGTTAAAATTTCATGACCATCTCATTTTTTAATACCTGGAAGAGTAATATATACACACACAGTAGAATGTTATACCATGACCTAAGTTAATTCATGATATAAAAGAATTATTACTTAACTGGTAAAAAAAGTTTTTGAACTTCAAAATGAACACAAACATTTGAAATCTAGGGTTGTGGATACAGTATGATCCACAACCATACCCAGTTATATCTTAATTTTCTTTGGACGCCCAGTACCAAGAGAATTCTTTCTCGGTCCTGATTCAGATGGATCAGCAGTTATACACAGTAATCAATTTGGGGGAGGAAGACAATACCATTTTCCTTACAAGCCCAGACACTCTTGAATTAGATAAAAATATCAAGAGGTATCACTAAGAACAAAGCTAGTGGAGGTGATGGAATTCCCAGTTGAGCTATTTCAAATCCTAAAAGATGATGCTGTGAAAGTGCTGCACTCAATACGTCAACAAATTTGAACTCAGCAGTGGCCACAGGACTGGAAAAGGTCAGTTTTCATTCCAATCCCAAAGAAAGGCAATGCAAAGAATGCTCAAACTACCACACAATTGCACTCATCTCATATGCTAGTAAAGTAATGCTCAAAATTCCCCAAGCCAGGCTTCAGCAATATGTGAACCGTGAACTTCCAAATATTCAAGCTGATTTTAGAAATGGCAGAGGAACCAGAGATCCAATTGCCAACATCTGCTGGATCATCAAAAAAGCAAGAGAGTTCCAGAAAAACATCTATTTCTGCTTTATTGACTATGCCAAAGCCTTTGACTGTGTGGATCACAATAAACTGTGGAAAATTCTGAAAGAGATGGGACTACCACTCTACCTGACCTGCTTCATTAGAAATCTGTATGCAGGTCAGGAAGCAACAGTTAGAACTGGACATGGAACAGTGGACTGGTTCCAAATTGGGAAAGGAGTACATCAAGGCTGTATATTATTACCCTGCTTATTTAACTTATGTGCAGAGTACATCATGCAAAATGCAGGACTGGATGAAGCACAAGCTGGTATCAAGATTGACAGGAGAAATATCTATAACCTCAGATATGCAGATGACACTACCCTTATGGCAGAAAGTGAAGAAGAACTAAAGAGCCTCTTGATCAAAGTGCAAGAGGAGAGTCAAAAAGTTGGCTTGAAACTCAACATTCAGAAAACTAAGATCATGGCATCTGGTCCCATCACTTCATGGCAAACAGATGGGAGAACAATGGAAACAGTGACAGACTTTATTTTTGGGGGCTCCAAAATCACTGCAGATGGTGACTGCAGCGATGAAATTAAAAGACGATTACTCCTTGGAAGGAAAGTTATGGCCAACCTAGATAATATATTAAAAAGAAGAGACATTACTTTTCTAACAAAGGTCTGTCTAGTCAAAGCCATGTTTTTTCCAGGAGGCATGTATGGATGTAAGAGTTGGGACTATAAAAGAAAGCTGAGCGCCGAACAATTGATGCTTTTGAACTGTGGTGTTGGAGAAGACTGTTGAGAATCCCTTGGACTGCAAGGAGATCCAACCAGTCCATCCTAAAGGAGATCAGTCCTAGGTGTTCATTGGAGGGCCTGATGTTGAAGCTGAAACTCCAATACTTTGGCCACCTGATGTGGAGAGCTGATTCATTTGAAAAGACCCTGATGCTGGGAAAGATTGAGGGCAGGAGGAGAAGGGGACAACAGATGATGAGATGGTTGGATGGCATCACCGACTCAATGGACATGAGTTTGGGTAAACTCTGGGAGTTGGTGATGGACAGGGAGGCCTGGCGTGCTGCAGTTCATGGGGTCACAAAGAGTCAGACATGACTGAGCGACTGAACTGAACTATCAAGAACACATTTGTGCTTTAGTCCAAGACATACAGAAAGAAATAACAGATTTTAAAAAAGTTTTATATGAAATTCAAATGATAAATTTTATATGAAATTTAAAAATTCAAATATAGAATTTTTGGAACCCCAGCCTTCCCTGAAATAGAGGTTTAAAAAATTTGAACCCACTTCAACTTTCTCCTCATCCTGTTAAGGAAAGTTAACATTTCCCAAAGCTACGTGATTTGCTTGAGTATATGGAAAGGTTATTGAAATAAGAACTAGAATACAGGTTTTCCTATCTCAATTTTAGGCTCCTTCCACTGAATCTTACTGGCAACATCAGCAGAAATAGTCTGGAACTACACCATGAGATACAAAAGCTGACAGGGGTGCCACATGACCACTTTGCACTTCTCAAGGGAGCTATGGTCACAGCTGCCAAGCAGGGTAATCTCCAAGAAGTTCCCATGAGAAGAAAAAAGACAGCTTTAGGTACCTATGAAGGCCAGCGGATACCAGTGCAAGGTGATGCTGGTACCCGCTGCTGCTGCTAAGTCACTTCAGTCATGTCCGACTCTGAGTGACCCCATAGATGGCAGCCCACCAGGCTCCCCCATCCCTGGGATTCTCCAGGCAAGAACACTGGAGTGGGTTGCCATTTCCTTCTCCAATGCATGAAAGTGAAAAGTGAAAGTGAAGTCGCTCAGTTGTGTCTGACCCTCAGCGACCCCATGGACTGCAGCCTTCCATGCTCCTCCGTCCATGGGATTTTCCAGGCAAGAGTACTGGAGTGGGGTGCCACTGCCTTCTCCCACTGGTACCCACAGAGCAGTACTTTTCTGCTCCCTATCTCTACCTTCAGTGCCGCCAGAGGCAGCCTAGGGAGCAGGAGAGAAGAGTACAGGCCCTGAGGTGAAAAAACACAGAAGGGAACCACACTCCCATTCTCCCAATGTAGGCTTCCGACCAGAATGTGGGAAAAGAAGATGCTTTAAGAAAAATTCTAATATATGACTGTTACAAGGGAATGGATATTTTAACTACTGACAGATTATTCTTAGTACTAAAACTGAACAGAGGTCTTCTGGCCTTTCTGCTTTTAGTAACAGCAGAAATTAATAGAACTGTCCAAAATTTTAGCCAAGGATGCAGTGCTTAACAACTGTACCTAAAGAGATACTCTTGCTCAACATCATTGAATCACATGGATCTAGAGGTCAGGTTCAGTCACATCCTAAAAAACACATACAGGTGTTTTTATGTGTAATATAATCCTATATTACCGTCAAGAAGGTATATTTAGTCCCAATCATTAACATTAATATAACAAAGGTATTCTACTGTACTTAATTGTTATTTCATATTACTTTAAAACTGAGGAGGGAAGGAAGGAGAAAATTACCCATAGAAGAGATTCTATTGGTTGAGGATTGAGCAATCCCATGATTCCATGGTACCAAGATAATCCTGCACCCATCATGAAAATACCAACACCACTAATCAGTGAAGCAATATAGCGCATATTTGAAAATCCATACCTGAAAAATTAAAAACAGTTTACAAGAAATACAAATTATTTCCTCCCAAAATATGTTTAATAGTTCAATGAAGAAAAACCTCTTACAATATCAAGATGTTATGATTTTATAGTTAAGTAAAAAGTAAGTGCCAAACTCAAATCTAATCAGAAAATAACATATAAAGTGGTAAAAACTGCAAGATCTTTGAAACTATATAAAAATAAAGTGAATATGATTTAATTCAGGTTTTTGCTAATCCCTCTTTCTTATAATTTGCTTTGATTTACTACAGCGACTTTACTCTTAAATACCACAAACACAGATAAAATTTATTTTTTTAATGTATTCAAATGTTTAATGAAGAGTGTAACATTTCAGTTTCCTTGTAATGAAGTTTCTAATTAAATACTGTCTTACATAATTTATATTACCTATAATTTGATGCTAGATACTTTTTGTGGATTCTGTAGAATTTAACACACAGTGACTGACTACGATTATTAAAAGACTAAGAGCTTCAGTTTTCTGGGTGTTTTGATAATTTTTTTGTTAAATTGCAATTATATTTTAACAGTGTTTGGTCAACATGTGCATTACTTTATATTACTGTATGTACCGATAAAATAATGAGTAATAAATTTAAAAATATGAGATAGTGTAAGAGGGAAAGAATCACGCATTGATACAAAAGTTTCTGGGAAATTTACCCCCAAATTCAAACATGGTACCCCTAGAGTAGATGCAACTTTAAATAAGAGTTCTTAATTTAAAAGGGCTTCCCAGGCGGTGCAGTGGTAAAGGATCTGCCTGTCAATACAGGAGATGCAAGAGACACAGATTCAATTCCTGGGTTGGGGAGATCCTCTAGAGTAGGATATGGTAACCCACTCCAGTACTCTTGCTTGGAATCTTAATTAAAATTGTTTTAATTCCTTTTGCAAATATGTAAGCTTACCATAGGAAATTATCAGTTTATAGATGTGACAGTCTTCTATAAGCTTGATTTAGAAAAATTAACATTCTTCTCAAGTTTTTCCCACATAGATAGACTATATATATTTAAGATAATTTAAGATCTAAAGTAAATAGCATTACTTTCATTTTATGTGTTTTCAAGGAACGTGTATATTCTTACTGAAATTTTTAATTATGTAGATCTGCACTATCCAATATGTCACTAGCTACATAAGACTATTTAAATGTAAATTAAGTAAAACTAAATAAAATTTTAACATAATTCTTCAATTGCACCTGCCACATTTCCAGTGCTCAACAGCCACATGTAGCTAGTGACTAGCATATTGAATAGATATACATAAATAGTCCTATTATTATAGAAAATTCTATCAGGCAGCACTAACGCAGACTGTTGAAAATATCTTATGAAAGCTACACACCTAAAAAATTTCAATTTCACCCTGTTTTAAAATTTTTGGTATATAAAGGCTTCCTGACAGTTACAGGATATTCAAAATATGCTATTATTTATAAGAAAACAGGAGTGCCTGGATTTCAAGATATATAAAGCACAGAAGCAGACTCCTATACAGAAATAAAAGTGTACTTCTTTTGCCTTAAGGCAAATTTGATTGCTCAAATTCTATTACTGAAGCTTGTTGAAAAAAGAAAAAAATACATGTAGAATCCAAAAATTTTACCTGGTTATATTAGTAGAAGCAGTAGCAAGTCTTTGTATCAAATAACTAATATAATTCAAAACAATATGTGCTAAAGAGCACATTTCTTTTAAAAATAAGTCATTTTGAAACATTAACAATATTATCTCCAAATGACAAAAAGGGGATTAAAATACATTAAGCATGAATTTAATAGAAAATTATCACTAAAATTTAAGAGTGGCCTATTAGTCCAAATGTGAAATATATGTATTTCCTTTGACCAAATAAAACAACTCCAAGATCAAAATATGTGCTTTGTTATTAATTATCAAATACAAAGAGGACAAGATTTTTATGTTGTATTACAAAGAATAAAAATAATTTGAACTCCATTTTCATATTAGATCTTGACTTTACTTTGACAAAGGAGTTGAATCCTGCATTTTAGATACTACAGCAGAAGAAAGGACCAACTCTTTAACACAAAGCTGCAGGTATATAAAACTTCAGGACATATCGGTAATTCAACGACTTCCTGCCAAAACAAATGAAAACATAATAAAGACAGAGTCCTTACGGATGAGTAGGATCTGGTGTCTGAACAGACTTACTGATGCCCAATGCTAGTAAGGCCTATGGAAGAAAAAAAGTAAATAACCATTAGCAAGACAGGGAGTACAATGAGGTAAAGCCAATCTAGAGGGCACAACCTGACAACAGCAAAGAAACACTTAACACATGTATGTCCAACAACCCAGCAGTTCTGTTCTCTAGTACTTACCATCGAGACATAAAGATGACCAGGAAAGGGTTTAAAAAACACTGCTTATAAAGCTGAGAAATAAGAGAGCAACCTAAACCTTCTTCAGTAAGGAATGGCAAAATAAATCATGGTACAACCAAATAATAAACATCCTCTACCTCAGTGTAAAAGAATAGAGTTGGGATACAGCTCTCTGTGCTGACATGGTGAAAGCTCCAAGACATAACATTCAGTGAAAGGGAAAAAAGCAAGTTTAGAAACGGTATGTATAATACAAAAGAACTTGTGTTTTTTAGTTTTTGTAAACAACATATAATGTAAAGCATAGGAAAAAGCCTGAAAGAACTCACATTTAACCTCTGAGGAGAAAAGTAGGATTAGGGTAGCCTGTAATACCTAATTTTTTTTACAGGAAGAATAGCTTGTATAAACTGAACAAATAAAAGATTTAAAGACTACAAACCGTGTATACACATGATACATTTGGGCTTTGCTGGTGGCTTGGAAGGTAAAGAATCTGCCTGCAATGTAGGAGACCTGGGTTTCATCTTTGGGTCAAGAAGATCTCCTGGAGAAGGGAATGGCTACTCACTTATTTTCTTGCCTGGAGATTTCACGGGCAGAGGAGCCAGGCAGGCTACAGATATGGGGTTGCAAAGAATTGGACATGACTGAGCGACTATTCTATTCTATGACACATTTACATTTTTAGTCAAGCTCCAAACCTATGTGCATGAAGTATACATATCAATGTACACACAGCAGTGACTATCTGGAGTGTGGAAGGAAGAAATAAAGATGGAAGACTAATTACAACAAAAATTTTATTTCTTTAGGGGAAAAAAGTCATGACAAAATGACAAAATTTTGCATGATAAAAATGCAAAAATGTCTTTTATATTGGTTACCATCTTTCTTTCCTTCCTCCTTTGCCTTCATCTTTTCTTCCTTTATTTCTGTTTATTTGATATTTTCGGTCATATCTTTTGTTAAAAAAGACTGATTCACTGGAACTGCTCAGTATTATGTTTGCACTAAGTATCTTTTCTATTAATTTCATGTAAATTTAGAAATCTGAAAAAGATTACCTTATTAAAATTATTTATCTAATAAAAATACAAAGCCTCTGAGTGAATATCCTATGTAATTTTATTCGACTAAGCTGGGGGTTTTCCATATTTTCAGTATGGTATCAAATAGGTAAACTTTCAAGATAACCAAATTCTTTACAGTTGAGGTTTCTCTGTAGGTTACCATGCATTTAATAGAAAACATTTTCTTTTGTAAAATATATGGACATTATACCACCCTGAAAATTACTAAAACACATAAATACCAGACTTAAGTTTTGATATTGGAAATTCCATCCTAAAAACAAAGAACATTTCAACTTTTTTTCCTACTTGATTACAAAGGAAAAGAGGGTCAAACTACCTAAAACAGATGATGGCTTTTCAATAAATTAAGAGAATGAGAGTAAATTAAGAACATACAATTTTAAAACTTGTATACTAAAATTAAAATACTCATTATTGATTCACACTATATATGTCTGTGTTTATAATGTTTACAAAATAGTCAATGAGTGTTCAATCATTTTTAAAATACTTAATGTTCAGGTTGGCTGTGCAATGAAGTGTGAGGTATCAGAAGTTCTATAAATTTAATATGGGCCATATTTATTCTTATAAAAATAAGATATCACTAATGCTGTTCTCCAAAGATTAAAGTCAAAGTTCTAGAATTTAATGTAAATGGAATCATGCAATTACTACTCTTTTGTATTTGCCATCTCTTGTTTAACATACTGTTGGAGATACATATATGCTGTTACAGATAAGAATTTCATTTTTTCTTTTTATTGCTAGGTAATATTCCATTGTATGAATATACCACAATTTGTATATTCCACTGTTGATGAACATTTGTGTTGACTCCAATTTTTTGTCCATTACAGCACCTTCACAGTGCTATAAACATTCTTATACAAGTCTTTGTGGACTTTTGTTCCCACTTCTCTTGGTTAAATATTTAAGAGGGGAATTGCTAAGTCTAACAATAGACACATGTTTACAAGAAACTGACTAATTTAAGAGTGGTTGTAACATTTTACACTCCATCAGCAATATCTAAAAGGTTTGGGTGCTCTACATCTTAACCCAACATTTGACTGTCAGGCTTTTAAATTTTAATCATTATAGGGGATGTGTAGAGAGGCCCTGTTTGGGTGTCAATATACATTTCCTGATGATGAATAGTGCTGAACACCTCCTTGTGTCCATCAACTACATTCATGTATCTTTGTGAAGTACATTTTCAAATCTTCAGCCTTTTTAAAAAAAACTTAGATTTTCTTTTTTAATACTGAGTTATAGCTCAGTACTTTGGCCACCTGATGCGAAGAGCTGACTCACTGGAAGAGACCCTAACACCGGGAAAGATTAAAGGCAAAAGAAGAGGGCAGCAGCAGATGAGATGGTTGAATAGCATCACTGACTCAATGGACATGAATGTTAGCAACTCCGGGAGTTGGTGAAGGACAGGGAAGCCTGGTGTCCTACAGTCGGTGGGGTCACAAAGTCACATGTGACTTAGCAACTGAACAACAATAACAAAATAGAAGTTCCTTATTTACCCTGGATACCAGTCTTTTGTCAGATTATAAGCTTTACCAATATTTTTTCCCTATCTGCAACTTGCCTATTTACTGTCTTAAAAGTGTCCTCAGTAAGAATATTTAATTCTGATGCAGTTTTTCTTATTTTATGGTCCTATTTCTGTGTCCTATTTAAGAAATCTCTGCTTACCCAAAGGCCTAGAAGATATTCTCCTAGGTTTTCTTCCAGTATTTTCATAGAGTTAGCTGGTACTTCTGGGTCCACCTTAAATTTGTATGAGGCATGAAGGCATTTGTATAAGTCGAGGTCCTTTGTTTTTTATCCATGTGAATATCCAATTTTTCCCATACCATTTGTTGAAGAGTTTCTTTTCTTCACTGAACTGCTTTGGTGCCTTTGTCTGTTGGACCCTCTACTCTGTTCTCCTGATTTGTCAGTCCTTGAGCCAATACCTTGAAAGTGTTAGTTCTTCAGTTATGTCCGACTCTGCGATTCCATGGACTATAGCCCACAAGGCTCCTCTGCCCATTGAAATCTCCAGGCAAGAATTCTGGAGGGGGTAGCCATTTCCTTCTCCAGGGAATCTTCTCCACCAAGGGATGGAACCTGTCTCTCCTGACTGCAGGCAGATTCTTATGATCTGAGCCACCAGGGAATTCCCTACTGTCTTAATTATTGTGCTCTGAAATAAGTCTTAAAATCCTCCAAAAATTTTTTTAGATTGCTTTCAATATTCCAGGTTCTTTACATTTGCATATAAGTTATAGAATTTAATGAGTCTGTCAATTTCTAACAAAAAAAAAAGTCTGCTGGATTACATTAAATTTGTAAATTAATTTAGGGAAATCAGACATATTAATGCAGTAATCCAACCCATGATCATAGTATCTTTATCCATTTCCTTAGGTCTCCAGTTATATTTTAAGTTTTCAGTGTTAAAGTCTTACACATCTTTTGTTAAATTTACTGAGTATTTAATATTACAAATGGAATTTATTAAATATTTCATTCTCCATTTGTTTGTTGATAGTAGAAATGCAATAGATTTTTGCATATTAATCTTCTACTGACTTTGAATATTTAAATTTGCATTCCTAGAATATTCACTGGATCATGATCTATTATAATGTTTCTATATTGCTAGATTCAATTTGATTATATCTAAACGAACATGAACTTCCTGATGTTCAAGCTGGTTTTAGAAAAGGCAGAGGAACCAGAGATCAAACTGCCAAAAGCCACTGGATCATGGAAAAAGCAAGACAGTTCCAGAAAAACATCTATTTCTGCTTTATTGACTATGCCAAAGCCTTTGACTGTGTGGATCACAATAAACTGTGGGAAATTCTGAAAGAGATGGGAATACCAGACCACCTGATCTGCCTCTTGAGAAATTTGTATGCAGGTCAGGAAGCAACAGTTAGAACTGGACAAGGAACAACAGACTGGTTCCAAATAGGAAAAGGAGTATGTCAAGGCTGTATATTGTCACCCTGTTTATTTAACTTCTATGCAGAGTACATCATGAGAAACGCTGGGCTGGAAAAAGCACAAGCTGGAATCAAGATTGCCGGGAGAAATATTAATAACCACAGATATGCAGATGACACTACCCTTATGGCAGAAAATGAAGAGGAACTCAAAAGCCTCTTGATGAAAGTGAAAGTGCAGAGTGAAAAAGTTGGCTTAAAGCTCAACATTCAGAAAACGAAGATCATGGCATCTGGTCCCATCACTTCATGGGAAATAGATGGGGAAACAGTGGAAACAGTGTCAGACTTTATTTTGGGGGGCTCCAAAATCACTGCAGATGCTGACTGCAGCCATGAAATTAAAAGACACTTACGCCTTGGAAGGAAAGTTATGACCAACCTAGATAGCATATTCAAAAGCAGAGACATTACTTTGCCAACAAAGGTCCATCTAGTCAAGGCTATGGTTTTTCCTGTGGTCATGTATAGATGTGAGAGTTGGCCTGTGAAGGCTGAGTGCCGAAGAATTGATGCTTTTGAACTGTAGTGTTGCAGAAGACTCTTGAGAGTCCCTTGGACTGCAAGGAGATCCAACCAGTCCATTCTGAAGATCAGACCTGGGATTTCTTTGGAGGGAATGATGCTAAAGCTGAAACTCCAGTACTTTGGCCACCTCATGCGAAGAGTTGACTCATTGGAAAAGACTGTGATGCTGGGAGGGATTGGGGGCAGGAGGAGAAGGGGACGAGAGAGGATGAGATGGCTGGATGGCATCACCGACTCGATGGACGTGAGTCTGGGTGAACTCCGGGAGTTGGTGATGGACAGGGAGGCCTGGTGTGCTGCGATTCATGGGGTCGCAAAGAGTCAGACACGACTGAGAGACTGAACTGAACTAAACTGAACTGAAAGGATATCTTGCTGTTTCGATGATCCAGTGGATGTTGGCAATTTGATCTCTGGTTCCTCTGCCTTTTCTAAAACCAGCTTGAACATCTGGAAGTTCACGGTTCACATATTGCTGAAGCCTGGCTTAGAGAATTTTGAGCATTACTTTACTAGCGTGTGAGATGAGTGCAATTGTGTGATAGTTTCAGCATTCTTTGGCCTTACTTTTTGGGATTGGAATGAAAACTGACCTTTTCCATCCTGTGGCCACTGCTGACTTCTCCAAATTTGGTGATATATTGAGTGCAGCACTTTCACAGCATCATCTTTTAGGATCTGAAACAGCTCAACTGGAATTCCATCACTTCCACTAGCTTTGTTCATAGAGACGCCTACTAAGGCCCACCTGACTTCACATTCCAGGATGTCCGGCTCTAGATGAGTGTGAATGATTACACCTTAGTGATTATCTGGGTCGTGAAGATCTTTCTTGTACAGTTCTGTGTATTCCTGCTACCTTTTCTTAATATCTTCTGCTTCTCTTAGGTCCATACCATTTCTGTCCTTTATCAAGCCCATCTTTGCATGAAGTGTTCCCTTAGTATCTCTAATTTTCTTGAAGAGATCTCTAGTCTTTCCCATTCTATTGTTTTCTTCCATTTCTTTGCATTGATTGCTGAGGAAGGCTTTCTTATCTCTCCTTGCTATTCTTTGGAACTCTGCATTCAAACGGCTATATCTTTCCTTTTCTCCTTTGCTTTTGCTTCTCTCCTTTCCACAGCTATTTGTAAGGCCTCCTCAGACAGCCATTTTGCTTTTTTGCATTTCTTTTTCGTGGGGATGGTCTTGCTCCCTATCTCCTGTACAATGTCATGAACCTCCATCCATAGTTCATCAGGCACTCTGTTTATCAGATCTAGTCCCTAAAACCTATTTCTCACTTCCACTGTATAGTCATAAGGGATTTGATTTAGGTCATACCTGAATGGTCCAGTGGTTTTCCCCACTTTCTTCAATTTAAGTCTGAATTTGGCAATAAGGAGTTCATGATCTGAACCATAGTCCACTCCCAGTCTTGTTTTTGCAGACTGTATAGAGCTTCTCCATCTTTGGCTGCAAAGGATATAATAAATCTGATTTCGGTGTTGACCATCTGGTGATGTCTATGTGTAGAGTCTTCTCTTGTGTTGTTGGAAGAGGGTGTTTGCTATGACCAGTGCGTTCTCTTGGCAGAACTCTGTTAGCCTTTGCCCTGCTTCATTCTGTACTCCAAGGCCAAATTTGCCTGTTACTCCAGGTGTTTCTTGACTTCCTACTTTTGCATTCCAGTCCCCTATAACGAAAAGGACATCTTTTTTGGGTGTTAGTTCTAGAAGGTCTTTTAGGTCCTCATAGAACCGTTCAGCTTCTTCAACATTACATCCGTTGGATCATTGGAAAAGCAAGAGAGTTCCAGAAAAACATCTATTTTTGCTTTATTGATTATGCCAAAGCCTTTGACTGTGTGGATCACAATAAACTGTGGAAAATTCTGAAAGAGATGGGATACCAGACCACCTGATGTGCCTCTTGAGAAACCTATATGCAGGTCAGGAAGCAACAGTTAGAACTGGACATGGAACAACAGACTGGGTCCAAATAGGAAAAGGAGTACATCAAGGCTGTCTATTGTCACCCTGTTTATTTAACTTCTATGCAGAGTACATCATGAGAAATGCTGGGCTGGAGAAAGCACAAGCTGGTATCGAGATTGCCGAGAGAAATATCAATAACCTCAGATATGCAGATGACACTACCCTTATGGCAGAAAGTGAAGAAGAACTAAAGAGCCTCTTGATGAAAGTGAAAGTGGAGAGTGAAAAAGTTGGCTTAAAGCTCAACATTCAGAAAACTAAGATCATGGCATCTGGTCCCATCACTTGATCGCAAATAAATGGGAATTGTGGCTGACTTTATTTTTGGGGGCTCCAAAATCACTGTAGATGGTGACTGCAGCCATGAAATTAAAAAGCGCTTACTCCTTGGAAGGAAAGTTATGACCAACCTAGATAGCATTTTCAAAAGCAGAGACATTACTTTGCCAACAAAGGTCCATCTAGTCAAGGCTATAGTTTTTCCAATGGTCATGTATGGATGTGAGAGTTGGACCATAAAGAAGGCTGAGCACCGAAGAATTGATGCTTTTGAACTGTGGTGTTGGAGAAGACTCTTGAGAGTCCCTTGGACTGCAAGGAGATCCAACCAGTCCATTCTGAAAGAGATCAGTCCTGGGTGTTCACTGGAGGGCCTGATGTTGAAGCTGAAACTCCAATACTTTGGCCATCTAATGCGGAGAGCTGACTTATTGGAAAAGACCCTGATGCTGGGAAAGATTGAGGGCAGGAGGAAAAGGGACGACAGAGGATGAGATGGTTGGATGGCATCACTGACACAATGGACATGGGTTTGGGTGGACTCCGGAAGTTGTTGATGGACAGGGAGGCCTGGTGTGCTGTGGTTCATAGGGTTGCAAAGAGTCAGACACGACTGAGCGACTAAACTGAACTGAAAGGATATCTACATCTATGTTAATGAGAGATATAGGTCCATATTTTTTTCTTGCAGTATCTAAGATTTTAGATCAGGGTTAAGGTGCTCTTCCATAGTGACTGAGTGGTAAAGAATTCACCTGCCAATGTAGGAGATTGGACCATGGGTCGGGAACATCTCCTTCAGAAGGTAATGGCAACCCATTCCAGTATTCTTGCCTGGAAAATCCCAGAGGATTTTGGCAGGCTACAGTCCTTGGGGTTGCAAAGAGTCAGATACAATTTAGCAATTAAACAACAATCAGGGTTCAGTTCAGTTCAGTTGTTCAGTCGTGTCTGACTCTTTGCGACCCCATGAATCACAGCACGCCAGGCCTCCCTGTCCATCACCATCTCCCGGAGTTCACTCAAATTCATGTCCATCAAGTCGGTGATGCACTAGCCTGATTAGAGGAAATGAAAAGTGTTTCCTTCTCGTCTATATCTGAAAATCTTTGTACTACTGGTTATTGTTTCTTCCTTACATGTTTGATGTAATTCTCTTGATAACGTCCCATATGTCTAAGGCTCCCTTCATTTTCTTTTTTTAGTCTTTTTTCACTCTAGTGTTAGTATGAATGCTTTCTACAGTCGTATGTTTACTTGAGTTTAATGATCATGCTTTCCAAAGTCTAATCTGCTCTTAATTCTATACATTGGATTTTTCATATCAGATATTTTTCAGCTCTAAAATTTCCATTTGGTTCGTCTTTCTATCTTCCATTTCTCTTCTCATTATATTCATATTTTCTTTTGATACATAATATGAATGCATCTTTAATAGCCATTTATCCTTGTCTGCTAATTCTATCGTATGTCAATTGAGTCTGTTTCTATTGACTAATTTTTCTCCTCGTTGAATGTCAAATTTTCTGCTTCCTGGTTGTCTAATACAAATTTTTCAAATTAGGTATGGACACCATGAACGTTATACTGCATGTCTAGAATTTGTTGTCTTACTTTTAATAAGCGTAGGGCTTTGTTCTGGCAGGTAATTAAGTTACTTGCAAATCAGTATGATGCTCTAGAGTTTTGTCAGAAAGGTTCTAAAACTTAACAACTAAGATAATTTAGCCCTACTACCAAAGTCTAAGCCTGGGTAATCCGTCAGGACTTTCAACCTTAGAAAGTCAGAACTTAATCCAAGCCCTTTCTGAACTCTAGGGATTACTCAGGTTAATGTTCCCTGCTGGTTCTTTGCCTAGTCTCATGGTGCTTTACCCGACTCATGCGTAACAAAACCTCAGCAAAGATTCAACTCAAGGAAAACCCTATGTAGACTTCTGTAGCTTTTTGTCTGCATAGCTCCCTCCTCTGTGTAATCTACCTTGTAATTTCTAGCCACCTCAGACTCACTGAACCCTAATTTCTACCTTCTCAACTCAATGATGGTAACCCACCCTGCTCCACTATCCCAAAAGTGCCTCCAAGCAAAAAAATCAGTGATCATAATTTAATTCACCTGTTCCCCTTCCTCAAGGATCACAGTCTTGGCACTATTAATGTCCAATGTTTGAAAATACTGTTAAATATACTTTGCATAGTTTTTCAGCTGTTTATAGCAAAAGACTGTGAGTCTAGTCCCCATGTATCCATCATGGCTAGAAACATTACATTATGTACATATGTTTTGCAACTTGATTTTTCAGTCATATGGTTATTATTCCAGATTAATACATAGCTATCTACCATATGCTTTTATTTATCTATTGGCTGTGGCACGTGGCATGCGGCATCTTGGTTCCCCAACCAGGGATCAAATCCACGCCCCCTGCAGCGAAAGCATGGAGTTTTAACCACTGGACTGCAGTGCAAGTCCCCCTACCACCTGCTTTTAAACCCTCAATAGTATATCAGAGTATGGACACTTTAAAATTGTCTTCAGTGTTTTAAGTAACAACTAAAATTAATAATATGCACTATTTTTACATTTTAATTTTCTCATGTTCGCATAAACTTAAAACAAAATAGCTACTGTGTGTTATGTATTTCTCTCTCACCCACCTCTCCCCCACTCAACAGGCAAAATATTATATAAATAGTAGTTATTAAGTAATTACTGAGTATAAAAATTTAAGAAAATGATTGTTAGTACTAATAGCAAGTGTCTGTACTTTTTCCTTATCTTTAAAAAAAGTTGTTTAAATATTTATTTATTTGGCTGCACCAGGTCTTAGGTGCCACTCGTGGGATCTTTGATCTTCTCTGCAGCATGTGGGATCTTTAGCTGTGGTATGATAACTCTTAGTTGTGGCAAGCGGGATCTAGTTTCCTGACCAGGGATTGAACCTGAGCCCCATGCATTGGGAGCGTGGAGTCTTAGCCACTGGACCACCAGGGAAGTCCCTACCTTTTTCTTTACTTTTACAAAAGGTTTAATCTATCTGACAGTGAGTTACATGAGTTCTTAGATTTAATTTTTATTAAAATTGGTCTCCCTGCTCCTTACCATTATTATTTTTAACTTTGTCTTAAATATTCTTACTGTACGTACCTGTGTCTTTTGTTATAAGTTCTCCCAAATCATTCTTATATAATAGGAGGATAAACAAATAAAAACTAAAAAGGTTTTCTTTAATAGGCCACTTTTTTAAAATGTGAAATGATATATAAGTAGAAATGTTGTATTCTTAAAAAAAGGCTTAGATTTGTAGTATTCAAAATTTGAATTAAAGGGAGTCTGGACGGAGGAGCCTGGTAGGCTATAGTCCATGGGGTCTCAAAGACTCGGACACGACTGAGCGACTTCACTTTCACTTTTCACTTTCATGCATTGGAGAAGGAAATGGCAACCCACTCCAGTGTTCTTGCCTGGAGAATCCCAGAGACAGCGGAGCCTGGTGGGCTGCTGTCTATGGGGTCGCAGAGAGTCAGACACGACTGAAGCGACTTAGCAGCAGCAAGAAGGTATTTTAATTTTATAAAAATTATTCTCCATTTGTAAATTCAAGGAAAAAATCAAAATACTAGTTTATTGTGAAAATCATTTTAATTCATCAATCACATATGACTATTTTATATATTTATTCAAACAAATCCACTGGCTCTTATAGTTATAAGAACTAATATTCTTAAATCAAATTTCTATTTAATGTAAGAATCACTTTTGAAAAAGCCTCTGCCCAAATACCTAGTATCTGATAATCTTATACTTCATTGTTAAAAGCTTTTAAAGCATAACAATCAGCTTTCAAATACTATGATCATAATTCTTTGTATGTCATCATTCAAAAGTAAAACACCTTCCATTTTCTTTTACAACCCAACTGTAGGAATCATTCAGTTTTTAAAATGTCAACTTTTAGACTAAAATCTCAAAAAATATTACTTTAAATTAGTAAGAAAGCTTTTACCCCTCACCTGGTTACAAGTATCAGATAAAGAGTGTATCGCTTCTGAAAACATGCTTGCTGAACCCGTATAAATCCAAGCAAGAAATTTGAAGAAGCAGTTTAATCCATTGCTAGGAGAGAAAGAAAAGATAATTTAGCATAGGTTTAGATAAAAATTCCCACCAAAAGCTTATTTATACACATACACACACACACGATTTTGTTCAAAATAAAACAGATTTCTAGTTTATTACACTTTAGGCAAGAGAATACAAATTTGAAGAATATAGATTATCGTTTCACTAAATATTTAAATGAAAGAGGCATGATATGTGCAAACAAATTACTTAAGAACTGATGAGAAAAGAGGGTGTTCTACATTTGGACAAAACGGAATCAGAAAGGAAACTGTGTCTTAGGTAGGTGAAAGAAGATCAGCACGTGATGTAGTTCAGCAGGTCACTGTCAAAGACACGACACTGGTGAAGATCAGGTTGTTTAATTAGACAGATGCTCGAGGTGAAAACAAAGCTAGACCAAGTAGTCTGGGTCATACTAGAAGATCATACATGCTAAAATAAACATGATTATCTCCTGAGGAAGCTAGTTGTGCTCAGATTCGGACAGTAATAACTAGTATAATTTATCTCAGACACTGTACTTAGTCACTTATTATGTTTTACTATAACTATTATACAAATATTAATAAGTAATAACATCCTCATTTTATAAATGAGGAAACGGGGGCAGGGGGCTTCCTGGTGGTCCAGTGGCTGAGACTCTGCACTCCCAATGCAGGAGACCTGGGTTTGACCCCTGGTCAGAGAATCCTATATGCAGCAACTAAGAGTTTGCACGCTGCGCCTAAAAGATCCCACTGCTGCAACTAAGATCCAGTGCAGCCAAATAAATAATTTTTAAGTAAATAAATAAAAATAAATGAGGAGCCTTACTTCCCCTTCCAGCTACCCTTTTCTCCTCTCCTCTTCAGATAATTTCTTCAAAGAACTGTGTCTGCTCTTGCTGTCTCAGTTTTCCTCATTCTGTATTCAGTCTTCAATCCCTAAACAATGGCTTCACCACCAACACCTCATAAGATTGTTCTTAACAATATACTGTTTCTTGCTATTAAATTCCTGAAAACATTTTTAATAGTTTCTTTAATCTTAGAGAGGTATTTGCCACTATCTTCTTAAAACACTGTCTTCTTTGATTTCTACCAGACTCCTGGTTTTTTCCCCACCTTTCTCTTTACTGTTTCTCAGTCTCTTCTGCAGGCTTTTTTTTTTTTTTTCTTCTACCAATTTCTTAAATGTGAGCATTCTTCAAGGCTTATTCAGGAGTGCTTTTCCTTCCTCATACATTATAATGTATATACATATACATTCTCCAGGTGATCTTAACTATTCCTATGACTTTAATTATTCCCTATATCCTAATAACTCTCTAGTCTTTATCTCTTAATTCAGGTCTCCTTCCTGAGCTTCAAACCAATATATATTAACAATAATAACCATCAAGTGTATTATATAACAGTATATATAATATAAGCACTAAGTATATTATATAATAATATATATTATATATAATATATATTATATATTAATATATAATATTATATAACAACCATATTATATAACAGAAACTATGCTAAGCAGTTTACATACCCTGCATCACATTCCTCCAATATAAAAAGCTTTAGCTGCTAATCCCACTTTATTGACAAAAACAATTATTTCTGTTGACCAGCTCTACTTGGGTGCCCTATAAATACCTCAGACTCAAAAAGGAACCCATTATTTTCTTTGCTCCCACCCTGACTCTTCCTTCCAGTGTTCCCTTTTTCTCAGTGATAGTACAGTATCTATCCAATTGTCCAAGTCAGAAACCTGGGCACCATCACTAGTCAGTCCTCCTAAATTCTTTTTGAACCTAACCATGTCTCTCCACCCCTATTGCCACTATCTGTGTTGTATTATTATAAATGACTCTTAGTCTAGTGCCCCTCCAGTCCTTGAAGATAAGAATTACGTATTTTACCTTCATGTTTCCAGACCACATCAAAATTCCTGACACGTGTAGTATATGTATTTGAGAAATAAAAGCACAAACTAATGAACTACGAATTAATGCTCTTAAATAAATATCCTAAAATAGATTACTCAGTACAATAGATTAAAAGGTAGGCAAAATAATAGAGACCAAGAAGACAGAAGAGAAAAGAAAGAGGCAAAAGCATCAGTTATGTTCTACCGGGTTAAATGGCAGAAAAATAAAGAGGGCAGATTCTCTTCAGTAGTCATAATGCAGGTTGGTTTACTCTAAATGTAACTTCGGCCAACTCAACTTTTTAAAAAAGATTTCTATAAACACCAATGAAAATAGAAGAAAAATTTTCATACAGCGCTTTTATCTTTATCTAGATACCAAGTAATAAATTTATATTCATATATATACATTAAAAACAATGTAATTTATTTTTAAAGGTTTATTTTTCAGTACTTACATGCAAATGGCAACCATCACCACTTTCCCTGGCCCCTTTAAAAAAATTGATGCCGTTCTAGAGCGTGGCTATAAAAACAAAACAAAAACAAAAAAATCTCAAACATTTTTCCAAAAGGCACTATGACCATTATATGTGACTCTGACACACCAGAAAATATCTCCCCTATCAATGCCTCTTCACAACTAGATTTACTTAATTCTTTTTCTCTAGACTTTCCTATTTAAATTGTGGGAAAATGGAAATTGAAAGTGCATGTCCAGAATGTTGTTTATTTCCTTGTAATTCATTTCCTATCTACTCCCAGAAAAATTCTGAGTTGTTTACATTAAAAAACAGAAATAAAGTGATAAAAATATACTGAACTGAAATAACCTAAAATTTTCCATTTCTTGAGCAACTTCTTAAATTTTAAAACAAGAACAGCCAAAGCCAGTAAGTCTGTTGCCCCTCATTTAACTCCTGACTATTCTCTAAAGACTGAAGCCCTCAAATAACACTGTGTTTAATTCCAAAACTGAACAAAACAAAAGGAAATCAAACAAGTAGAGAACATATTCAAGGAGAATATTTTTCTTCAGTTAAATATTCTTTGGCTACTCTTTGAATTTATACTTTCTGTGTTTCTTTTCCTGCTCTTTCCTCTCCCGGGAATGCTATCATACGTCACTATAATCTCTCTAAGCTTTACTCATCTTCTTCCATATCTGGCCAAGGGTTACCCTTCTATGTAAAGCCTTCCTTGATCCCCCAGAGAATACTCACACTGCTCCACATTTATGGTTGTACTTTACTTTTCTATTAAAGCAAGTCCTGTATTCTGCCTTATGTAATTTATTCAAGAAATATTTACTGGGCAAGTACTACATACCTGGCACAGTTCTAGATGCTGGAGCACAAGAGTAAACAAAAGAGAGTCCCTGCCTTCATAGATCTCACGGTCTAGCATAGGAAGGGGAGAATGAATCCGTCATATCTGAGTGATAAATAAAGAAACTAAGACAGAGACTGATAGAACAGAGTTGGGGGTATGACACGGAGGGCTATTTTGATTAGAATACTAAGGGAAAGGAGTTCAGTGATGAGAAGGAAGCAACCATGAAAAATCTGGAAGAATGTTTTAGGCCGAGTATACAGCACATTCAAAGATTCTGACAGAAGTAAGTTTTGTGTGAAGAAAGGATAAAAACAAGGCCGATGTGGCATGAGGGGAACAAAATGCTTTTCTTTTTATCTTGCACTCTGATAATGCTTTGCAGTCAGGTCTGCAGGTTAGGGTTTAAAAAGCACCTACTAAGTTCCTGTGGACAACGGAACAAAAGAGGGAGCTGCAAGCTTTAAAGTGATTCATTTATAAAGTCCGACCATGGTTCCACATTTCTGAGTTATGCCATTTACTGATAAACAAAAACCAGTGTATGTGCATTTTACTACAATGAGAATATACCATATCGTTTGCTTAGTACAGGGGGAAAAAATGAAATTGTTATAGGAATAGTAGAAAATGAAAACATGCTACTCAAGGAAGAAGATGAAAAAGATTTCTTTAGAAGAAAGTTTTGAAAACTTATGGAGTAAACAAGACAGATAGGGAAGGAAAATGAGATTTTAAAACGATAACAGAATGTTATAGTAAGGAAAAAGAGATTCATTGAGCACAAATTGCTCTGAAAGAGAGAATTCCCTGGCAGTTCAGTGGTCAGGACTGGGCTCTTCCACTGCTGGAGTCCTGGAGAACTAAGATTATGTAAGCCTCATGGCACAGCCAAAAAGAGAGAGAGAGAGAGAAAGCTGTAGAAAATGCGAAAATATGTTGGTAATAATTAGGTCAGAAATAGCGACAAGGTCCTGGAGAAGGAAATGGCAACCCACTCCAGTACTCTTGCCTGGAAAATCCCATGGATGGAGGAGCCTGGTAGGCTACACAGTCCACGGGATATCGAAAAGTCAGACATGACTGAGCGACTTCACTTTCACTTTTCATTTTCATGCCTTGGAGAAGGAAATGGCAGCCCATTCCAGTGTTCTTGCCTGGAGAATCCCAGGGATGGAGGAGCCTGGTGGGCTGCCATCTATGGAGTCGCACAGAGTTGGACATGACTGAAGTGACTTAGCAGTAGCAGCAGCGACAAGGTCCAAGGAAATCTAGCAGCAAGGGAAGCAAAATCTCAAAAAGCAACAGATCCATAGTAGATGGATAGATTTCAGAGGACTAGGAGGAAAATCAGCATAAAATACTCAAAGAGCTACAAGTAATTTCAAAGTGACACTATCATTTCAATCCCAGGTGGCGCAAGTAGTAATGAATTCACTTGCCAATGCAGTAGATGCAAGAAACTTGGGCTCGATCCCTAGGTTGGGAAGATCCCCTGGAGTAGCAAGTGGCCACCCACTCCAGTATGCTGAAAGACTATCCCAAGAAGTTCGAGAATTAGGATTAGAAGGAAAGGCACAAAGAAGTAGAAATATTAAAGGGAAAATGTATTAAAGGGATAAGAAATAAGATATCAGTTAGAACACTGAACATTGAGAGAGTGCGTGTGCCAAACCTAAAATATAGTGAGTTCATATATTTCACTATTGGAGTTCCCATAAAATGAAGAAGACTATAAAAGAATATAATAAGAGAAGGAAGTGTCTGGATCAGAGAGAAAAAGGATACAAAGTAGGTGGGTGAGAAGGAGGTTTAAGAGGGAGGGGATATGTTTATACATATGGCTGATTCACTCTGTTGTACAGCAGGAGCTGACACATTGAGAAGCAATCATACTCCAATAAAAAATAAATAAATAATAAAAAGACAAAAAAAAAAAAGAAGATATTTTTATTCCAGGCAACATGAATAATCCTGTTATGTTTTAGAGAAGGAAACCAACCATCTTTAGTGAGAGTCTCAAGTGAGTGTTCCTAGAAGGAATATGGAAACAGTAGGAAATTCAATACTAAAGTCTTATTCTATTACTATTTTAAAAAAAAGTATAATAGAAATTTTATTCAAAATCTGTAACATTTCAAGGCTGATGAGTATTAATCTTCAAAAGGGCTCTAAGTGACACAGATTTCAGAAGTCAAACAGCTGCTATTCAATAATCTGGTGCTGATGATCCTCCATGCAAAAAAGATATAAAGCTAGCAGTAAGTCTTCCCAGGAGGCAGATCTCACCAGCCTAAATTACTCCATAGCAAGAGGCAGGGGCGGAGTCTGTCAAGGCATAGAAGTGACTCACACAACATACAAAGGCCCTACCACCGAAGAGAATCCAGGTCTTCAGTGCAGCACTGGGGTGCCAAAAATGCAGGGCTCAAAAGGGAAATGGAAGTTAAGAGGCTTTGAATACGATGAATGGGAAAGAAAAGCATATCAAATAAGGTATGACTACAGTTGTCATCATTGCTAATTTCTAAATTTTCCAAGAAGGAAGCAATGACTCAAATTTAAGTCAGAAGAAAAGAGACAATTTGCAAAGCTAGCCCTTTCTCCAGGTATGGTGCTCACTTCTTGACAAGAGACACCTCCAGCTCAATTTAAAGGCAAGGCTGACTCTGAACATGACTACTTGGCATCGTGGAAGTGTCGGTGGCTTTGACAAGAGCTATTTCAGTGGAGTGGTGGGAATGCAAGTCCAATGAAGGACTCAGGAGAAAATAAGAAGTGGACAGTAAAAGTAAGCTTTCTATACTGGTCCCAATATTAATTTCCTTCTGGTAGGAACGAAAATAAGAGTATTCTGGCACATTTGTAGATAAGGCAGTAAATGTGGTGATGGAAAGATAACGTATTTTTTTTTAGCAGATTAGATCTACCTTGGAATAGGATCACAGACATGCTAGATTTTCATCATGGACAGATTCTAGGATTTTATGTGAAATACATACTCAACATAACATTAAAAGAAAAATATTCTTACCTTGGTATTTCCCAGAAAGTCTCTATATTCCCTCAGTATTTTTTGGTTTCTAAATAGCCCTATAAAAAAAGAATTACGAAATACATTTAGCTCATACATATTCTTATCCTTTCACATTTTAGATTAACACAATTATTCTAAGACTATGTTAAATGGTCTTCTCCCAGATACAAAGAAAAATATCAGGTGATGGTAAGAAATCTGAATTTGCAACTTGATTAAAAAATGGGTTAAGGACGTGGATAGACTTTTCTCCAAAGATGATATACAGCTGGCTAACAAGCATATGAAAAGATGCTCAGATCACTAATCATCAGAGAAATGCAGATCAAAACCACAATGAGGTATCACTTCACAGCCATTAGAATGGCTACTACCACAAAACAAAAAACAAAGAGAAAGAAAAAATAACAAGTGTAGGCAAGGAATGCAGAGAAATTGGAGATCTTGACTATACTGGTAGGATTATAAAATATTGCAACTGTTATCGAAAATAATATAGAGGCTCCTCAAAAAATTAAAAACTATCATATGATTTAGTAATACCACTTCTGGGTATACATCCAAAAAAAAATGAAAGCACTGTCTCAAAGAGGTTATTTTCACACCCTAATTTATCACAGCACCATTCACAATGGGCAAGAAGTGAAAGCAACCAAAACGTCCATGGACAAATAAATGCTGAACCATGTGGTATATACATACAATGGAAATCCTGTCACATGGACGAACCTTGAGGACATTACGCTAAGTGAGGTAACTTAGTCAAAAAGACAAACACTGAATGACTCCATTTATACATGGTATCTATAGGAGTCAGAGTCATAGAAACAGAAAAAAAGAGTAGCTACCAGGAGCTAGAGGGACAGGAGAACTGTAGACAAGTACAGCTTGAGTGCAGCAAGATGAGTTATTTAAGCTTGATATAAGAACCAATTCTCCATCTATAGCTCAAAGTTTAAAAATAAGGAAAAAATATTTTATTAGTGTGCTTTCTCAAATTCTGTACTTTAAGTATGTCCTCTAATATATGTAAAGGCTATTCACAGCATCATTATTTTAACAGTAAAAGACTGGAAACGACCTAGGTGAAAAGGACTGAATAAACTCTGGTGCACCCCCAAAATGGAGTGTTATAAAAGAAATGAAGAAACCTCTCTGTTTCCTGCTATGGAATGTTCTCTGGGACACATAATCAAGTTAAAAAAAAACAAGCACAGAAAGTACACAGACTATGCCTTATTTATGAAAAGGAGGGTCTAAATTACCAGTATGTATGCTATGTTAGTAAAAATAACACTCAAACTAATTTTTTAAACAATTACCTATGCTAGAGGGAGGGAAAAGGGTGGAAAAGACAGGGATGGAAGCTAAACTTCTCTAAAGTATTTTGTCTTTAAAGTATTTGAGGTGACTTTGGAACCATATAAATGTTTTACAAAATTATAAAATAAAAATAAATCAAATTTCTTAAAATCAGAAGCAGAACGAAACAAACGAACCTATTTTTATATCTAGTAGATGGTTTATCCATACAGTGAGAAATTACAAGTGACTTTAAAACACAGGCATTTGACTGTACATCCCCAGTGAGATATACAGTAAAGACAAAAAGAAAAATAGAAATCTTAAATCACCTTACTAGCAAGAATACTGATACTAATAGTTTGAAACAACACTGTATTCTGTCTATATGTGTGTGTACATACATAAAGAACAAATAAAAAATGTAATTAATGATGTTAATGAATTAAGAAATAAGATTTTCAGAGTAAGAGATACAAAGGAAAAAACGGAGGGAATAAGTTTATCAAAATAACCTACATGTTTTCTCTTAAGAAACAAAAAGTATGTCCTAACTCTGTCCACTGAAATACCTTAAAAATATATCAACCTATTAAAAAAAACTGAGTACCCCTAATGCCCACAGAAAAAATGGAGTAGCCATCATGGTCAACAAAAGAATTCGAAATGCAGTACTTGGATGCAATCTCAAAAATGACAGAATGATCTCTGTTCGTTTCCAAGCCAAACCATTCAATATCACAGTAATCCAAGTCTATGCCCCAACCAGTAACACTGAAGAAGCTGAAGTTAAACGGTTCTATGAAGACCTACAAGACCTTTTAGAACTAACACCCAAAAAAGATGTCCTTTGCATTACAGGGGACTGCAATGCAAAAGTAGGAAGTCAAGAAACACCTGGAGTTAACAGGCAAATTTGGCCTTGGAATATGGAATGAAGCAGGGCAAAGACTAATAGAGTTTAGCCAAGAAAATGCACTGGTCATAACAAACACCCTCTTCCAACAACACAAGACTCTACACATGTACATCACCAGATGGTCAACAATGAAATCAGATTGATTATATTCTTTGCAGCCAAAGATGGAGAAGCTCTATACAGTCAACAAAAACAAGACCAGGAGCAGACTGTGGCTCAGATCATGAACTCCTTACTGCCAAATTCAGACTTAAATAGAAGAAAGTAGGGAAAACCACTAGACCATTCAGGTATGACCTAAATCAAATCCCTTATGATTATACAGTGGAAGTGAGAAATTAGACTTAAGGGCCTAGATCTGATAGAGTGCCTGATGAACTATGGACTGAGGTTGGTGACATTGTACAGGAGAAAGGGATCAAGACCATCCCCATGGAAAAGAAATGCAAAAAAGCAAAATGGCTGTCTGGGGAGGCCTTACTGAGCTGTGGAAAGAAGAGAAGCAAAAAGCAAAGGAGAAAAGGAAAGATATAAGCATCTGAACGCAGAGTTCCAAAGAATAACAAGAAGAAATAAGAAAGGCTTCCTCAGCGATCAATGCAAAGAAACAGAGGAAAACAACACAATGGGAAAGACTAGAGATCTCTTCAAGAAAATTAGAGATACCAAGGGAACATTTCATGCAAAGATGGGCTCGATAAAGGACAGAAATGGTATGGACCTAACAGAAGTAGAAGATATTAAGAGGTGGCAAGAATACACAGAAGAACTGTACAAAAAAGATCTTCACGGCCCAGATAATCACGATGGTGTGATCACTGACCTAGAGCCAGACATCCTGGAATGTGAAGTCAAGTGGGCCTTAGAAAGCATCACTACGAACAAAGCTAGTGGAAGTGATGGAATTCCAGTTGAGCCATTTCAAATCCTGAAAGATGATGCTGTGAAAGTGCTGCACTCAATATGCCAGCAAATTTTGGAAAACTCAGCAGTGGTCACAGGACTGGAAAAGTTCAGTTGTTATTCCAATCCCAAAGAAAGGCAATGCCAAAGAATGTTCAAACTACCACACAATTGCACTCATCTCACACACTAGTAAAGTAATGCTCAAAATTCTCCAAGCCAGGCTTCAGCAATATGTGAACCGTGAACTTCCAATGTTCAAGCTGGTTTTAGAAAAGGCAGAGGAACCAGAGACCAAATTGCCAACATCCGCTGGATCATCAAAAAAGCAAGAGAGTTCCAGAAAAACATCTATTTCTGCCTTTTTTTTTTTTTTTTTTGAGCTCAAACATCCATTTATTTCAAAGCAGTAATAATTTAAAATTATAAAAACCTTTCCGCTGTTGAACATGTAGAGGGTGAGGTCAGAGACAAAGGGGAGGGAAGGTGGGACGCCCGGGCAGTGTGTGCGGGCGCCCGGCCCAGCCAGGTTGTCCCTGGGGAGGCCGAGCTCCCTCCGCAGCTTGGAAGAGTGGGTCCTCCGAGCCTCCTCCGCGGCGGGCCCGGTGGCGCTGCAGTCCGTGGGCGCGTGGGCTGTCTGCTGTTGCCCTGGGGGCTGGTTAGCCGGTTTGCTCAGGAGCTGCTGGCCGGGTTCTCATTGCCAGGTGAGCTGGAGGACGAGGAGGAGGAGGAGGAGGAGGAGCTCACCACAGCCAGGCCCGGGGGGTCAGTGGCCGTGTTCTGTCCTGTGAGGCTTTTTCGGCAGACGGGGCAGCTGTCGTGCTGCTCCAGCCAGGGCACGATGCAGCCATTGTGGAAGAAGTGGTTGCAGGGCAGCTGCCGCACATGCTCACCCAGCCCATAGTCATCCTTGCACACGGGGCACTCCAGCCCCGAGCCAACGTGCTCCTCAGTCACGGGCACGGTGGGGAGGGCCTGGATTTTCTCTTTGTCTGCGGGTGGGGGACCCGAGTTTTCAAACTGATTAAGGAGCTGCGTGATGATGGCGTCCAGGCTGTTGGCCCCCCAGGTGTAGTCCATCGGGTTTGAATGCAGGACGCCCCAGGGACCCAGGCCCAGGTTGGGGATGGTGGCCGGGGTGATGATGCCGTTGACCAGCTGCTGGATGATCCCTTCCAGCGTGGGGTCGCCTTCGTGCCGGCCGGTGGCCCGCCGCGCGGTGAGGCGGGCGCAGGGCTGCCGGGGGTCGTACGGGTGCCAGGAGTCCTGCTCTCGCTCCCGCCGGCTCTCGGGGTCCCTGCTATCATCAGCCTGTGCCCCAGCGGGGAACGTGGGGATCTCAAAGCTGTCGTCAAAGATGCCGAAAGCAAAGTGCCCATAGCCCTGCGGCAGCGTGAACAGGGGCTGGTCCACATTCTCGAACGGTTGCTGCCGGCTCTGGTCCGCAGAGGCTGTGGAGGGGGCTGAACCATTCTCTGCACTCCTGTTCTCTTCTGGAAGCTCCTCGATAAACCCAGACTCGCATCTTGGGCAGATGTAATCCGGCAGGCGCGGCACGATCTCGACTGAGCAGCAGTGGCAGAAGTACCGTCCGGGCTGCGGCGACGCCTCGGCCATGGCCACCGCCGCCTCCTCCGCGGCGCCCGCCACCGGCTGTTTGCTGCTCCCTCGCCGGTTGTTTGATTATATCTAAACGATCATGAACTTCCTGATGTTCAAGCTGGTTTTAGAAAAGGCAGAGGAACCAGAGATCAAATTGCCAACAGCCAGTGGATCATGGAAAAACCAAGAGAGTTCCAGAAAAACATCTATTTCTGCTTTATTGACTATGCCAAAGCCTTTGACTCTGTGGATCACAATAAACTGTGGAAAATTCTGAAAGAGATGGAAATACCAGACCACCTGACCTGCCTCTTGAGAAATCTGTATGCAGGTCAGGAAGCAACAGTTAGAACTGGACAAGGAACAACAGACTGGTTCCAGATAGGAAAAGGAGTACGTCAAGGCTGTATATTGTCACCCTGTTTATTTAACTTACATGCAGAGTACATCATGAGAAATGCTGGGCTGGAAGAAGCACAAGCTGGAATCAAGATTGCTGGGAGAAATATCAATAAGCTCAGATATGTAGATGACACCACCCTTATGGCAGAAAGTGCAGAGGAACTCAAAAGCCTCTTGATGAAGATCAAAGAGGAGAGTGAAAAAGTTGGCTTAAAACTCAACATTCAGAAAATGAAGATCATAGCATCCGGCCCCATCACTTCATGGGAAATAGATGGGGAACAGTGGAAATAGTGTCAGACTTTATTTTGGGGGGCTCCAAAATCACTGTAGATGGTGACTGCAGCCATGAAATTAAAAGACACTTACTCCTTGAAAGAAAAGTTATGACCAACCTAGATAGCATATTGAAAAGCAGAGACATTACTTTGCCAACAAAGGTCCATCTAGTCAAGGCTATGGTTTTTCCAGTGGTCATGTATGAATGGGAGAGTTGGACTGTGAAGAAAGCTGAGCGCCGAAGAATTGATGCTTTTGAACTGTGGTATGGGAGAAGACTCTTGAGAGTCCCTTGGACTGCAAGGAGATCCAACCAGTCCATTCTGAAGGAGATCAGCCCTGGGATTTCTTTGGAAGGACTGATGCTAGAGCTGAAACTCCAGTTCTTTGGCCACCTCATGCAAAGAGCTGACTCATTGGAAAAGACTCTGATGCTGGGAGGGGTTGGGGGCAGGAGGAGAAGGGGATGACAGAGGATGAGATGGCTGGATGGCATCACTGACTCTATGGACGTGAGTCTGAGTGAACTCCGGGAGTTGGTGATGGACAGGGAGGCCTGGGGTGCTGCAGTTCATGGGGTCGCAAATAGTCGGACACGACTGAGTGAGTGAACTGAACTGAATGCCCAGAGGTCTCTAAATTTTATTTCCTATTAAGAGGAAAAGGGGCTCCTACTATAAATGCTGATTACCAATCTGGGGCAGGGTAGTGGTTACTGGAGGGGAAGGGGCAAGGTTGAGGGAAAAATGGGTAAAATGAATCAACTGTGTGGTATCAGCTGGAAACTAAATTTTTGGTGGTAATCAAGTTGTAGGGTAAACAGAAATAGAACATAAATGTTATGTAAACCAGTGTTACCTCAGGAAAAAGTAAATTAAGAAAGTAAACATTTCATTCCTGTAGATTTAAATGCAGGTCTGTTTAGCTTATCTGTGAATATAAAGATACTAAACAGCTGTTTGCTTCTTCTGAGAGGCCAAAACCCCTTAGAAACTAGGATTCACTTTTACAACAGGTACAATCTTCAAATCGGACCCTGAGTTTTAACATTCATATGTCTTATAGAAACGACAAATTAGCTTTCCTTGCTCTCATGATCTTTAAAAAGCTATAGAGAGAAAAACAAACATATTGTTTTTATAAAATAATTAAACCCCAAAATGAAAACTGGCATTTGCTAGAACCAACAAAGCCAAACACAAGAGGTAGGCAACCACTAGGGAGGACACAGTTATTATAGACACAGGTCTCATTTACAAGTTGCTTTTCAGTTAACTCGGCTTTAAACTGAATATACTTACTTTCTCTATATTCTATTTCTGCTTCCTTACGAAGTTTTTTCTCTCTGGCAAGAGCTTCAGGACTTCCCCAAACTTCCAAAGATCTATGTACATACACATGGCCACCATTCAGTAATATAATTTTAATGACTTCATGAAAATCATATTTAAATCTAGACAACTGAAAACTATATGAAAATTTAACAAATCATAGGTCCTTTAGGAAAAATATAAAGCACTTAAGAAAGTTTTCTAAATTAAATCTACACAATAAGAATAAATTCAACAGCAAATTTTCTTTAAAAAAATCTAATTTTTTTTGCTAATTAATATATACTAGTAACTCTCAAACAAATCTGCAAATGCAAAAATATTCTGCTTTTGGATTTTCCTGGTGGTCCAATGGCTACAACTCCGTGTGCTCCCAATGCAGGCGGCCTGGGTTTGATCCCTCGTTGGGGAACTAGATCCCTCGTGCTGCAACAAAGAGCTCATATGCCACAACTAAAGAGTTTGCATGTTGCAACTAAAGATTCTGCATGCTACAACTAAAGATCCTGCATGCCACAAAGAAGATCAAAGATCCTGCGTGTCACAATTAAGACCTGGTGCAGCCAAATAAATAAATAAAAGTAAATACTTTTATTTAAATACTTTTTTAAAAAAAAAGTATTTTTTAAAGTATTTTATTTAAAAAAAGTATTTTTTAAATACTTTTTTAAAAATATGTATATATTCTGCTTTTAAAACATATCATTTTAAAAATTCTGAGTCTATCTAAAATGGATTTTTATTAATCCCAAATTCAGCTTGTATTTTATCCTAAAAGAACTATGTTCTTACTTTGCCTCCACATCTGATCTCAAGTATACAGTAAAGGACTCAGTATCTTCATGAGGACTTCGTCGTCTGATTTTTCGAAGCTGTTCCAGATCACTGAAGAAAGAAATATGTTGAATTTACTCAGAGAAGGTTCATATAGTTCAGGATTATTAAGGGCAGATAAAAACCACTAAGCCTCATTTTCGGAGAAGGCAATGGCACCCCACTCCAGTACTCTTGCCTGGAAAATCCCATGGATGGAGGAACCTGGTGGGCTGCAGTCCATGGGGTCGCTAAGAGTAGGACAAGACTCAGTGACTTCACTTTCACTTTTCACTTTCATGCATTGGAGAAGGAAATGGCAACCCACTCCAGTGTTCTTGCCTGGAGAATCCCAGGGACAGGGGAGCCTGGTGGGCTGCCATCTCTGGGGTCGCACAGAGTCGGACACAACTGAAGTGACTTAGCAGCAGCAGCAGCACCTCATTTTAAAAGCTAAAGGTGGATAGCCTGTAAAAATCAGTTTAAAGATGATATTTTGTACATAAAACTGGTTTAGAAAGAGTTGAAAACCTAAGAATTACTCTTGACTCAATATAGATACCATAATATAATAGGTAGTGAGTCAAATCCTTAAACAGTGCTTGTCCTTTATCTGCTATGGATATACCACTGCAATATCTGAAGTATGAATAAAAAAAAAAGTAGAAAGAACACAGATTAGAGTATTACTCCTCTATTTGAGAATGTAAACTTAATATTCACAGTCATTTGTTTACATCCAGATTAATTGTCATTGTTCAGTCGCTAAGTCGTATCTGACTCTTTGCAAGCCCATGAACTGCAGCATGCCAGGCTTCCCTGTCCTTCACTATCTCCCTGAGTTTGCTCAAATTCATGTCCAGACTAATACTAAGTGGTAATATCATTCATAGGTATCAATTTATAAAGAGTATATGTCAATTTCATGCCATTTAATTATTTTCCTTTCTCTTAAATTCTGAAAGGTTGATACATGCATCAAGTCACTCTGCTAAACAGTCATTCTAAATTTGATCATTGGTCTTCCTAAGGAAATTTTGTAATAGCAATAAAAGACCTATAAACAAAAATCTGAGGAATTCCCTAGTGGCCTAGTGGTTAGGATCCCGGCTTTCTTGCTGTGGCCTAGGATCAATCCCTAGCCAGGGAACTAAAATGTTTTAAGCCGTGTGCTGCAGCCAAAAAATAAAAAAGTAAAGGTCTAGATCAGGTAGCAAAAGATACGTATTCTGATTCCCACTCTGTCACTGACTCACTAAATGAACCAGGTCATTGCTAACATCTTTATTATATTTCCTGGCCTATAATATGGAGATACCTATACCTAACCTACTTTACTCACAAAGTTTTTGTATGGGAAACAAAATATAGTTTTATAGCATTATTACAATTGGTTATTGTTTCAATATTTATAGAAGTTATAAAACTGATTATAGGAATCCTTATTTACTGATATTATACCATATGCTACCCACTCCAGTATTCTGGCCTGGAGAATTCCAGTCCATGGGATCACAAAGAGTCAGACGCGATTAAGGGACTTTCACTTTATACTCTAGAAGATGTACCATGGTGGGGGTGGTGGAGGGAGAGCCTAGATCATCTGATGTCTAAATTGCCAAGAAATCTTCCACTTAAATATATAGCTTTCCTAGACAAAAGAGGGGAAAACATTTAAATTTGTAAAAAAATATACCTCAATAAATCTCTTCAGTTAGAAGAAAATAATAAGATACCAGAAAGAAGTAAAATAATTTACACTCAACACAAACCACAGCTGGAATGTGAACATAATAAAATTGCTCTACCAAAAAAACCCCAAATTTTAAAGCTATATTAATATACAAATACTCTTATTGATAATTCTGCTACATGTTAACAATAGAACTCCTAAGGTTCTTATGTAACACATAGATTTTTGAAGAACCTACTTTTTTGAGTTAAAGGAGCCAAGAAAGACTGGAATTGCTCAAGCTGGAGCAGTCTTCAGTTTAATAAGCTAACAATTTTAACATTTAAAAAAAAATATTTTTAACTGAATAAAAATATTTCTTCAATTTAGGAAGGAACCACAGTAAAGTTTCCAAATGGATGGTATCTGGTAACAAATTCTATGAAGTAACTGGTTATTTAGATTAGATAGAACAAACCACTACATTTAAAAAAAAATTACCATACCTGGATTTGAGGCAGAACTCATTCATCGCTCTGACTCCAGTGATGAAATTATTCTGAGTATACTTTGGTCCATATTCCCTCTTTTTAAGAACTGCTTTGACTAAAACCAAAGAAAAGGAAAACATACTAAATATGCACACTGGAAGTCACATTTGAAGATAAACATATACTAATTTTTAAGTGGGGTCACTAGTGAGGTCCATAGAAAACAGGTTTTTCCTGATGCACTGGATGGCATCTGGGGAAAATAAAGTCTACTTCAAGTACAGAATGCTGCTGCTGCTGCTGCTAAGTCGCTTCAGTCGTGTCCGACTCTGTGTGACCCCACAGACGGCAGCCCACCAGACTCCCCCGTCCCTGGGATTCTCCAGGCAAGGACACTGGAGTGGGTTGCCATTTCCTTCTCCGATTCATGAAAGTGAAAAGTGAAAGTGAAGTCGCTAAGTCGTATCTGACTCTTTGAGACCCCATGGACTGCAGCCTACCAGGCTCCTCCGTCCATGGGATTTTCCATGCAAGAGTACTGGAGTGGGGTGCCATTGCCTTCTCCGCAAGTATAGAATAGGACAGAATTAAACTCGCAACCACCCAGCTTTTAACTCCATAGTTCATCAGTGCATGCTTGCATGCCAAGTCTCTTAGGTCATGTCCGACCCTTTGTGACCCACCAGATTCCTCTGTCCATGGGATTCTTCAGACAAGAATACTAGAGTGGGTCAGGGGATCTTTCCAACTGATGCCAAAAGATCAACCCTTTGTCTAAAGGACACCTTGCAAAGGTATCACTGGTCTGTTAAATCGTACTAGTACAATTTAAATTGCTTGGAAAATCTAAGTGAAAGTGAACTGAAGTTTCAATTAAAAAATTACATGCTGGTTCAGTGTTTTATAAACACCGGTGAAACCAGCATTAAAAAAAAAAAAACAGAAAGTAATCAAGGAGTATTGCATATAATGAAGAATCAGCAGTTTTTGTGAAAACTTTTGTTTCAGTTACATATAATAATCTATATATATACTAAATCATTAGTACTTCCTATGTGGGTTGCAGTCAAAAAACTCTGAAATTCACTGAACGATTTCACATAAAGTAACAAAGGTGAAATAAATATATGTAACATTTTTATTAGTTAAAAATTATAGGAAGTTAATTATAGATTATAGGTAAAACACTGCCTTCTATTAAAATATTCCCCTATTATCAAGCATCAAACTGTTCATAAAAAATGACACATCAATAACAAAATACCAATTTGGCATCAGTTATACCCTGTGGATTAAAAATTACAGCCAACATTGGTCTGTTCATTTTTATAAAGTTAGACTTTTAGTCACATGATATAGATAAATAGCATAAGCATATCTTGGAAAAGCAGGAGAAATACAGCAGAAACTCATGTGTTCTGTTTCAAATTGTCGCCAAGTTACTTCATATTCTATTCTCATATCTAGTAACTACTAAGTCTTCTGTTGTACTTGCAAACTGAAAGAATAAATTAAGACTAAATTATCCACCACTGAAGAAGGTAAAAAGACTCTTAAAACATAAACTATGAAAGTCAAAATTCACAAATCATAGTTAATAAGAACATTTCAAAAATAAAGTTCAATAAAAAAATCAAAACTTTATTTGAAAAAAGTATATAAGGAAGTTCAGGTTTCTTTTTGCATAAGTTTAAGTCTCTGAACTACCTTATTGTAATAATCCTAAAATATTAAATTCAAATAAGCTTCTCAGAGAGGAGAAATACATCTCTCTTCAAAAAGATTAATTTTTTCTAATTACTTTTTAATAATTTCTTCAAAGTATCTAGAAATCCCTGTTGGCCTGTCCTGGCCCAGATTATTGATGGTAACACAACATTAAGTATTCTTAATTGTGACCATACAGTATATATCATCTCCAAAGTTATCCTATAAAAAAGAAGTCCCATTCTCAGCACCACCATAGAGGAGAAAACTATGACTCAGAAAAATCAAGTGAACTGCTCAAAGCCATAAAGCTGGTACATGCTAAAGCTACAAACTGAATTTACTTTTGTCTGACGCCAAAGCCATGGTGATCCTACTCACAGAATTAGTACCTCCATGAAATATGCTACTTTGGACATGGGAGCCATAGCCCAATTATAAAGAAGAGAACTGCAAACAAGAATTCCTTCATTACTTAATCACTCCTAGAAATGGAAATCAAGAATGTCCAAACTATCTCGATTTCAACATGCCACAGGTATTGGCCTCTAGTTCCTTATTAATCACATTACTTTTCTAAAAATGATAAAACCTTTTTTATTTGCCTTTACTCCTTTCTTTGGGCTTTTGAAAATAACAATTACCATAAAATTTATGACCAGAATGCAAATTTCAGTAGAAAATTAGTTTATAAATAGAACAAATCCTTATGGTCAATATATTTTTTTAAAAGTAAAAATGAATACACCTTTATAACCATAAAGATATCTATATAAACTAATTTTATATATTTAATTCAAAACACCTTTATAATAAAAAACAGAATAAAATATATTTACCTCTTACTTGGAGAGGTTCTTGCTTAATAATTGGAGCTTTCAGTTCTGCACCCATATTTTCTGCTGTAAAGATTAAAAGTTATTTTAAGTAGTTGTTTTCATATAAACCCTATAAACTTAATTAACATTTGCTAAAACAATCTGCTGCTGCTGCTGCTAAGTCGCTTCAGTCGTGTCCGACTCTGTGCGACCCCATAGACGGCAGCCCACCAGGCTCCCCGTCCCTAGGATTCTCCAGCCAAGAACACTGAAGTGGGTTGCCATTTCCTTCTCCAATGCATGAAAGTGGAAAGTGAAAGTGAAGTCACTCAGTCATATCAGACTCTTAGCAACCCCATGGACTGCAGCCTACCAGGCTCCTCTGTCCATGGGATTTTCCAATCTGGCAATGTATAAAAAAGATAATATATCACAGACCAAGATAAATCCGAGGATTTATTTTAGGAATGAAAGAGTAGTTAAACATTGTTGTTTAGTTGCTGAGTCACGTCTGACTCTTCTGCAACTCCATGGACTATAGCCCGCCAGGCTCCTCCTCCGTCCAGGGGATCTCCCAGGCAAGAATTCTGGAGCAGATTGCCATTTCCTTCGCCTGAGGGTCTTTCTGACCCAGGGATTGAACCTGCATCTCCTGCACTGGCAGGGAGGGTTCTTTACTACTGAGCTCCCAGGGAAGCCCAGTTAAACATTAGAAAATCTATTAATTCCTCTCATTAACAGATCGAAGGAAAAAAACTGTAGAATCATTTCAGGAGCTAACCAAAAAGCACTTAAAATACAGCACCCATGCAAGTTTCAAACCTTTTTAAGAAAAATTAGCACAAAAGGAATTTCCTTGGAGGGTAAAGCAAACCTGTAACAAACACCGTATTCAATGGTAAAAATTTAGACGCAACCCTTTAAAACAAGGAACAAAACAAGGGCACATGCTGTTGATTTTTCCACCCCTAAACTGTTCTAGAGATGCTCTTCAATGAAGAAAGGATGGCTATTAAATGGTTATTGGAACAACGGTACAACCCTCCCCCACTTCAAAAAACATTTAATAAAATGAAACTGTAATCTACCTCACACCATAACCAATTCCAGGAAAATTAATGATTAAAGACTAAGGTATTTATATGATTAGGTGGCACTAGTGGTAAAAAATCCACCTGCCAGTGCTGGAGACGCAAGGGGTGAAGGTTCAATTTCTAGGTTGGGAAGATCCCCTGGAGGAGGAAATGGCAACCCACTCCAGTATTCTTGCCTGAGAAATCCCATGGACAGAAGAGCCTGGCCGGCTACAGTCCATCGGGTCGCAAAGAATAGGACATGACTGAGGCAACTTAGCATGCATGCATGCATGATTAACAGACAACAATATATAGAGAAAAGCAAGCTGCAAACCGGGCGACTGTATTTCCAACAAATACAATCAACAAAGGATAAGTATGAAGAATACTTAAGAATTCCTCCAAATGTGTTAAGAGAAAGACAGAAAGGGGCAGAATACAAGAACAAACTTGCACAGGAAATGCAAATAACTAATAAACATGTGAAGAGATGATAGCCTCGTTATTAACAGAATCCAAATGAAATCACAAGATGCCATTTAACAACCACTGGATTACGAAATATGAGAAATATGACAACCCTAACGTTGGCAAGGGTATGGAGCAATGGCAAGTAATACACTACTGGCTGAAAGACAAACAGGGATAACCAAACTGGCATTATCTAAAGTGGCTCAGACGGTAAAGCGTCTGCTACAATGCGGGAGATCTGGGTTCGATCCCTGGGTCAGGAAGTTCCCTGGAGAAGGAAATGGCAACCCACTCCAGTACTCTTGCCTAGAAAATCCCATGGATGGAGGAGCCTGGTGTCCATGGGGTCACAAAGAGTCGGACACAACTGAGCGACTTCACTTTCACTTTCAATGTAGCTGAACACAAGCATAACCTACAACTTAGCAATTCTATTTCTAGGTCAACATACTCGGCACACAGAAACTTGTACAAGGGCATAAAAAGATGAGCATTCAAAGCAGTGCTGTGTTCTGCTGTTTCAAACTGGAAACAACCCAAACGTCCACAGGCATGAGAACAAATAAAGAGACCATGTTATATTCATTCAGCAGCATTTTGTACATCAATAAAGAAGAAAAAACGTAATAATGGCTATCTTTCTTTGCACCTTTACTATTAAGGTAACTGCAAGCATTATTTAAGCACTTAATGTGCATCAACTCATTTAATTCACACAAGAGCCCCCAAAAGTATATGCTGTAATTATCTCAATGAAAATTAATGAACCAGACACATATACAATTAAGATAAATCATGGCAAAAAATTTTAATGAAAAAATAAATCACAGAAGCATACAATAAACTATCACAATAAACTAAGCTAAACAATTAAGGACATATACAATTGTCTAAATCTATTCCTTTTTTCTTACTCAAGAGACGGAAACACAAAATTCAGGACAGTCACATGGATACAAAGGGTGAAAGGAACTATGAAAAGAAGTATTAAGGATAACAAGAATGTGATCAAAAATGCAAGGTCAGGTTAGGTGGTAAATTACAAGGTTAGGTGGTAAATTATAGGTGTTGATTACATATATTCTTATACATGTATCAAGTAGTTTGTAATAAAAACCTCATCCTTAAAATATCTTCCCTTATTATATTTATACCCTCATTCAATAATAAAATAACATTTTTGAGCCTATTAACAGCTTACATTTACTAACTACTTACCATGTGCCATACACAGTACTATGTCCTTGACATGCATTATTTCGCTTAATCCTCATAAAGCTGCTCTGAGGTAAGTACTATTATTATCTTCATCTTATTTATCTTATTTGGAACTTGCCTCAAAGTCACATAGCTAGTATTTTAAATATGGAAGCACAGTCAGGATTAAAACCCAAGTCATTTTATTAGTCTATTCTTTTAACCACTTTCCTACACTGCCTCTATATTTAAAATAATATTTGGTTTATAAGTTGATATTTGTATGTTTTCAGGAAAAGAGGACAGAAGTGAAAACTGGATCAGCAATGTGGAGATCACTGGTAACCTTTTGACAACAGCAGTTTCAGCAGAAAGAGTAGTGATGGAAGCAACAGGTAGAGGTGAGAAAGGGAGATGAGACAGTGAAAGCAGTATCTGGACTTTCAGTAAGAGCTGGAAAAGAGAACGGAATCAAGGAATCATTATTTATCAAAAATAAAATAATGATTTTATTTTTATAGAGGTAGAAGTAATGAAATAGGGAAAATAATCGTTTCTACATATTTAGAATATGCATCTATATAAATGATAGGCAACACCAGACTTCTGCCACCTTACTGTCTGTCTTGTTTACCATCCTTTTTTTTTTCTTGCCTTTATTTTTGCCTTTCTGGCCATCTGTTAGATTGATAAAATTGATAAAATTTTCTATATTCTCCTCTCACCCCACCTGCTGGTTTTTGAATTTACAAGATTAAAGTTCTACTGTTTTCATGATTCCATTTAGAAACTTAACATACATGCTTTCCTGTCAATCTCTCTAATCATCTGTAAGGTTATTCACCATCTCTACCTTCCTCTGAACAAGAAAAGTATCTGTAACCACTGAAATTTCTTTTATCTTACTACTCTAAAATTTCAGCATTTAATATAAAGTTTACTTTTACTATCAATAACTTTACTAACACATTTAAACTATTTCTTGCTCTTCATTGTCCCAACCCTTCTTTGCCTGAGTTTACTCTGCAATCTGTAAGAAACATGTATTTGAATAGTTGTGTTTTTTTTTAATATGGGTGGTTTAGTAGTAAATGATAAGTCATCTTTACATGTGAAATGTTATTTTGCCTTTCCCCTGGAATGATTATTTGCGCGCTCAGTTGCGTCCAACTCTTCGTGACCGCATGAACTGTAGTCTGCCAGGATTCTCTGTCTGTGGAATTCTCCAGGCAAGAATACTGGAGTGGGTAGCCATTTCCTTCCCCAGGGGATCTTCCCAACCCAGGGACTGAACCTTCATCTCCTGCATTGGCAGGTGGATTCTTTACCACTAGTGCTACCTGGGAAGCCCAAGAGCCCATAAGATTGAACTTATAGATGATATAATCCTTCTAAAGCCCCAGTGATTATTTAGACCATGTAAAATTCTAGGGAACACTTATTTTTCCTCTGACCATTTCATGGACAGTACTTCAAATCATTCCTCCTTTATTTTCTGCATATTGTTGCAGATAAAAAGTCTACGTAGGAAACGAGTTGCCAGTCCAGGTTCGATGCACGATGCTGGATGCTTGGGGCTGGTGCACTGGGACGGCCCAGAGGGATGGTATGGGGAGGGAGGAGGGAGGAGGGTTCGGGATGGGGAACACATGTATACCTGTGGCGGATTCATTTTGATATTTGGCAAAACTAATACAATTATGTAAAGTTTAAATATAAAATAAAATTAGAAAAAAAAAAAAAAGTCTACTTCAAAAGAGTAATAACAATTGTACTAACAACAGCCTGACTTTTTGAAAGCTAAGTTAGGTTGTTTCTTTTTCCGTTTTGAAATCTATGGATTTCTTTTCATTTATCCTGTTTAGTACTAAAAGTGTACTTTTGATCTGAAGATTGATTTTCTCAAATTCTGAAAAATTCTCATCCATTATCTCTTTATATATAATTTCTCCATCCTCTCTCTGAAATGCCTGTTGAATATAGGCTAAAGCTTCATGCCTTTCAAAAGCTTTTTCATTTTTTTGGAAAATCTTTTTACTTTCCTATGCACGTTCAGAATGAATTTCAATTTACTAATTTTCTACTTGACTATAGCCATTCAATATACTATATTCTTATTTTAATGACCACACTTTCATTTCTAGGCATTCTCATTGGCTCGTCCAGATCTACTTCTTATGCTTTTATTTCTGTCAGTTTGTATTTCAAAATATGAGTACTTCATTTATTCTTTTGAGGACATTAAACTTATTTGAAGCAATTTGTGCTGTTATTTTAAAATTATCTGGAGTTAATTCATATTTGATTGTTGATTTTGTTGGCTTTCTTGTGTTAGAATTCTTTGTGCATTTTTTACCGAGATATATTGACATAAAGTTAAGGTGTATATAATACATTGATTTCATTAACTTATATATTACAATATGACCCTTCCTGTACTTCTAAATTTTGGAATTTGCAGTCTTATTCTGAATAGGATATATTGTTTCACTCTCCTCTTCATGATCTATTGTCCAAAACTCAATCCGACCCTTCTGTCCTGAACCAGACCTCACACTGCCACTGTGAAATAACTATGCTCCAGTTTAGTATGCCAGCCAGCAAAAAGGTTTAAGTTCCTGTTCTTTCTGCTGCCTCCACCTACCCTACAGCCTCCTATAACACAGAGCCCCAGATGACAAATAGAAGAGGCTAGCTTCAGCCTCCTATAGGAGGATGGATGGGTAAATTCACAGTCTGAGTCTGGCTATGCATGTAGCACTTACAGATCCATTATCACAAATGAGCCAAACTTCTGGCTGCCAGTGCCTGCTTACAAACCCAGAGGCCAGTATCTTCTGTTTCAATTCCTGGACATATCTTTTTTTGAGTCCACTTACTTCTTCAGTTTTCTCTTTGTATATTCAGTCTATCACACCAGTAAGTGAGAAGTTGAATGGTTACCTCAGAGTATTCTTTCAACAATGCTATTGCTATCTGATCCAAATTTCTGCCAATCCATTGATTTACCTTCTTTTAACGCTCTTATGTATAAATTAAATATCAACAGAATAGGCACTTATTCTATTGTGCCTATTTATTTATTTATCAAAAACAAAACTCTCTTCTAAATATAAGCAAAAAAATCTTACCTGTAATATTTAGTATATTTCTCAATTATTTTTCAGGGAAAGCCACTGGGGAAATGACTTACATGGTATATTATGTTTTCATAACTAAAACATATACAGAAAATCCAAAAAGGCTTTATTTTTTACTGTTCATCAGATTCTAAGTAAGTTATAATGACACACTGGTTAAAAACAAACAAAAAAGAGGCCTAAAAACACTTCTATTTAATTAGTAACTATGGCTTCCAATATTTGACACTGATCAGTTAAATGACTGATATTTTATTTCTGTCTGGCTATACAGCAAACAAATTCTAAAGCATCTTTATCTACAGAATCTACGTTTATCAATTACTTAAAATTTTGTTTTGGGGAATAGAGCCCTGGGCAGATAAAAGTGAAGGGGTGGGGTAGTGGAATATTAAGCTTTCAACACTCATCTAGTGTATGAACAACTGAAATCTACTATTTAAAATTTCACAGACAGCCGTTCTTTCTACAATGATGAAAGTCATTCAAACAAATCACATAAAATGAGGTGCTCTAATACTGATATTTTTGGATATTCTTCTTAGCACAAACTGTCTAGATATTACTAAATATATAGTGTTAAGACTCACAAACAAGAAATGCTAGTAAAAAGCTCAAACACATGTAGGAATACTTTTTTTACATACCACATCTTAATAAATTTACACTGGATCCCTGGAGTAGAGTCTTGATGATTTCAATAAGCAACGAGACATGCTATCCATGAATATCTCCAGACATTTTGTTTTAAGCTCAAGCCCTGGCTGTTTGCCACACATCTGCTGTCATTAGCAAAATTAAAACTGATTTTACTAAAATTTAAAACATCTGAATGCTCCTTAAAAACTTAACGATTCCTTAGCAAGTCTCTGCCTCTTAATGAGCTGTTTCTGACTTTATCATGTGATTTGAATTATTCAAAAGTCAATCTCAAACTCTTAAATATACAAATTATCTTTCAATCAAGCAATTACTTGCTGTCTATCTGATGGTTGGTAGTTTAGTCGCAAAGCTGTGTCCAACTCTTGCAACCCCATGGACTGCAGCCTGCCAGGCTTCTCTGTCCATGGGATTCTCCAGGTAAGAATACTGGACTGGGTTGCCATTTCCTTCTCCAATCTGATGCCTAACAAGGTCTAATCTGGCCTAAGAAGATTCTGAAAAATTAAGCCCAAAATAAAACCATCAGTAAACAATGTAGTCCTAATATAATAGAATAAACTAATATTTAAATTTCACAAGTCAGCAGAGAAAAAATAAACTGAGTCACAGATTTCAATTTCAAGCATTCTGTAAAGTAGAACCAACATTAAATATCTTTGCCTGAGTCAATGTTCACCTCACAATAGCATTATAACATGTTTTACCTTTAATTACATTATTCCACGACCCGTTTCTTCTCAATGTTCTAAATAAATATGCTTATTTCTTGAACTTAGGGACTCATGATCCTCTCCATTCCTTCATCCTCTAATACCAGACTCTCAATATTTACCCCAGCAGTTCTTCATCACAAGGAAAAGAGAAGAAACTCACTAAAACTGGATAATAAGCCCAAAAAGAGGATGCGGCTTGGGGAAAAGGATGAAGAACAGGCATGATAAACTGTCCTGCAGTATCTCACCGTGCACACTGTTCACTGAACCCAGGGTAGGTAAGGTGTGAGCTAAGAGGCTGGAAGAAAACTAGAAGAGCCGTAGAAACTGCAGATGTGTTTATTCTCTCCGGGCTGGCACAGCAGCCGTAGCAGCAGCAGACACACTGTGTTCTCTCCTCTCGTGATTGACCCAGCGTACACAGCTGTGGGTCTGTGAGGGTCCTCACAGCCTCACCACCATATTGCAACCATAACGTAGCCCCAAGGGCTTTTTCAGCTGGAGCTTATATATACGTGCATACAAAACAAAAGCATGGTAGCCTGTGGCCAAGTGGTTACCTTGTCACGTGCATGCACAGTGCTATAAGTGATCTCAGCTGTTACATAATCATTATTTACAAAACGTGGGGCAAGAGTGAGAGGGTATGGGGGTGAGAGAGCCTGACCACCGCCCTCTTGGCTAATTTGCTCTTTCCCTGCTGCTGCTGCTGCTAAGTCGCTTCCGGCATGTCAGACTCTGTGCGACCCCACTGACGGCAGCCCACCAGGCTCCCCCGTCCCTGGGATTCTCCAGGCAAGAACACTGGAGTGGGTTGCCATTTCCTTCTCCAATGCATGAAAGTGAAAAGTGAAAGTGAAGCCACTCAGTTGTGTCCAACTCTTCGAGACCCCATGGACTGCAGCCTACCAGGCTCCTCCGTACATGGGATTCTCCAGACAAGAGTACTGGAGTTGGGTGCCACTGCCTTCTCTGGCTCTTTCCCTAGATAAACATAAACACAGATTTCTCAAGGAATCTGTAAAATCTTTCCTGTGAAAGACATCCAACTAAAGGAAAGATGGTCTTGAAATGTTTATTATTCTTCAAACACTCTTCTCCTAACACCATCCTCTCCTTGGCTTTTCTCCTACCTCTCCAGGCTGTTCCTCCTCAACTATTCTTTGCAAGCTTCTCCTCTTCCACCTGTCCCTTACTCACTGAGGATTTCAGACTAGCTCTTACCTCCCCAATCTAAACTATCCCCCTGTACTGTCTCAAACACACTTATGACTTCAGTTACCACCTGGATATAGCTAAAAACTCCTAAATCTTTATCCCCAGGTTAGAACTCTATGCATTTACTCATTTACAAAATTTATTAAACCCCTACTAAAAGCAGACATTACTTTGCCAACAAAGGTCCATCTAGTCAAGGCTATGGTTTTTCCAGTGGTCATGTATGGATGTGAGAGTTGGGACTATAAAGAAAGCTGAGCACAGAAGAATTGATGCTTTTGAACTGTGGTGTTGGAGAAGACTCTTGAGAGTCCCTTGGACTGCAAGAAGATCCAACCAGTCCTTTCTGAAAGAGATCAGTCCTGGGTGTTAATTGGAAGGACTGATGTTGAAGCTGAAACTCCAATACTTGGGCCACCTCATGTGGAGAGCTGACTCATAGGAAAAGACCCTGATGCTGGGAAAGATTGAGGGCAGGAGGAGAAGGGGACGACAGAGGATGAGATGGTTGGATGGCATCACCAACTCAATGGACATGGGTTTGGGTGGACTCTGGGAGTTGGTGATGGACAGGGAGGCCTGGCGTGCTGCGGTTCATGGGGTCGCAAAGAGTCAGACATGACTGAGCAACTGCAATGAACTGAACTATAAGCAAAGTACTCTAAGCACTGACAGAGAAGGCAACCACACCCCACTCCAGTACTCTTGCCTGGAAAATCCCAAGGATGGAGGAGCCTGGTGGGCTGTAGTCAATGGGGTCGCTAAGAGTCGGACACAACTGACAGACTTCCCTTTCACTTTTCACTTTCATGCACTGGAGAAGGAAATGGCAACCCATTCCAGTGTTCTTGCCTGGAGAATCCCAGGGATGGGGGAGCCTCCTGGGCTGCCGTCTATGGGGTCGCACAGAGTAGGACACAACTGAAGCAACTTAGCAGCAGCTAAGCACTGAAGTTCCTGCTATGATGAGGTTTGGAAACAAGGGGAAAAAATAAATAATACAGATACTGAAAATATCAGTTAGTAATAAGTGATGTCCACACAGAGAATTAAAATTACTGTAATATCAAGGACTGACTGGGTGTGCAGAGTTGACATGTCATGTAAGATATAAATTACCAAAAGGGGTCAGCCAGATGAAGAAGGGCATCATGGAAAGTTAAAGCAACTAGAACAAACACCCTGTAACAAGAACAAGCTTGGTATTTTCTTGTTTTCTAAGAACCAAAAGAAAAATGGTTTGACTAAAATACAGTGATAAATGAGAGTGGAACCAAGGAGCCCAGAGAGGCTACTGCAGCAATCCAGCCAAAGAGATGATGTCTCACAGTAGAAAAGTAGTACAACCACTGCCTACTAGTCGTCATCTGTTAGAATGCCCCAGAGGCACCTACAGTTCAGATGTCCAAGACTGAGCCCTCAACTTCTCATTAATACACATTCCAGCCTTGGTATTTCTACTTTTAGAAGTCAATGAAATCACCAATACAAAAGCCCAGTCAAATCCAATAACCATGCACTGTCCTTTACTGACTCTCTCTTTTAGTCCACCAAATTCAGTCAAGTCAATTATTCAGCTCCTAAATTTCTTGCACTCGCCTACCCCCTTAAGAAACTCATTGCCATTAGCCTAGTCTAGAGCCTGATTCACATCCGTTTTCAGTTCCTTCCTCTGCAATCTATTTTCCAGTCTGCATCTAGTTATCTTTCTAAAATCTTAAATATGATTAAGTGCTTCCTATTCTCAAAATATTCCAACAGATTCCCACTGCCTCTGAAACAGTCCACACTCCTGAACAAAACCCTGATCTGATTACTGTTTACCTCTTGAGTTTCACCCCTTTCAAAACTACCAACCCCACCATGAGGTGCTCTACTCACTAGTCTGATCACAATGAACTACTTGCAGTGTTATCTTTTCTTCCCACCATTCATCACACCAATACCTACTCTCAGGTCACTAATCAGATAGCACTTCCCTATGGAAACCGTCCCCAGCCACTCAAGACCCAGGTGTCCCTCCAGCACACAGCACTTCTTCCACCACAGTACTTACTATACTTTTTTTGCTTAATTTTCTGTTTCAGTAATAAAAAATATAAACTCATTCTCATGTGCTGCTATATAAAAAGTGCTCAATAAATACTTCTTCAATAAATTAATGAATAAATACAGACTTCTTTTTAATGCCGCAAAGTGGACTAGATATCCTGAAAATGTATCTTTTCAAATGCATTCCTAAGCTAGCAAAATGATCTGAAGGGGGCAAAAATGAAGGGAAAGCAGGATCTCTATAGAATAAGAGAGCACACCAAAGTTTCTTCCCTGATGATTTCTGTTGACCCTTACACTCTTTGAGGTTCTATTTCTACAGTTATGCCAAGTGTCTAGCTTTGTTTCTAGGTATCTCCTGTTAGAGTCTCCATCTCTAGCAGAATTCTCTAGAATTCTGGTAACAGGAGATATCCAGAAACAAAGGTAGACAAGGCATAACTGTGACCTATAAAACACATATGGGGCTTCCCTGATGGCTCAGTGGTAAAGAATCTGCCTGCCAATGTAGGAGATGCCTAGGGTTTGATACCTGGGTTGGGAAGATCCCCTGAAGAAGAAAATGGCAACCCACTCCAGTATTCTTGCCTGGAGAATCCCATGAACAGAGGAGGCTGGCAGGCTACATTCCATGGGGTTGCAAAGAGTCAGACACAACTGAGAGATTACACAACAACAAGAAAAAACACAGAAAAGGAGTCAGCAAGGAAGTAAGCCTGCCCTGACTTGTGTGTTAAGTAGTGGAGAAGAAAAAACTCCACTGGATATCTTAGGGATAAGGCAGCTCACACAAATTTACAGTCTGAATTCATACTGCTAACATGGTCCAAAAATCTTAAGCTGACGATTTAATTTAATGTGGTCCCAAGTTGTATCCCCAGCAGCTAAGAGAGGCAAATGCAAACTCTCTATGCAGGAACACATTCTCAATCAGAGACATCAAATAGTTCAAAGATATTAAACCACATGGAAAATGAACAATTCTCAGTTTAAAAACAGATCATCATGAATGAAAGCTGGAAATGAAGGAAAAAGGTAATACAATAAAACCAAAATATTTCAGATAGCAGAATTTTCAGTCATAGAATATAAAAATAGCTATGTTTAATGTCTAATAAAAGACAAGTTTGAAAACACACAAGAGACCAACCAAGCAAGCTGAAAAATAAAAATACACTATTTCTAGAAATGAAAAATACAATCATTAGAAATAAAAAGCCCAACATGGTACCAGCCAGCAGATTAGAGGCAACTACTCAGAGAAAATTAGTATACTACGTAGACTTAAGAAAATAATCCAGGAGTCAGGCCAGAAAGATAAAGAAATACAAAGTATGTCAGAGAGGTTTAGAGACATGAAAAATTATGCAGTAAACATTTCAGATTTCTTAATAGAGTTCCAAAGGCCAAGAGAGAGTTGAGAAGCAGTAATAATACACACCTCAAGGGACGCATGCTAAGTCAGTTCATCTGTGTCAGACTGCTTGCAACCCTATGGACCGAGGCCCACCAGGCTCCTCTGTCCATAGTGTTCTCCAGGCAAGAATACTGGAGTGGGCTGCCATGCCCTCCTCCAGGGGATCTTCCTGACATAGGAATGGAACCCAGATCTCCTATGGCTCTTGCACTGTAGGCAGATTCTTTACCGCTGAGCCACTGGGGAAGCCCAGCAACAGTGACAGAGAACTGCAGAATTCCAGAATTGTAGAAAAACAATTCTCAGATCCAGGAAGCCCAACAAATCTCAGGCAAGGTAATATACCTCACTCATTTCATAGTAAAACTAAACTTTACACCAAAGAAAAAGACTTTCAAAATAAAGTTAAATTTTAAAAGCAAACAGAAAAGACATGAAAACAAAGGCATGATATCTGACTTCTCAGCACTAACAGTGTCAGCCAAAAGACAATGGAATAAGCTATGTATTAAATGTGCCTTTACCATGAAAGAGTCTCACCTAAAGAAATTTCTATAGGATGTATCGACACATCAGATAGAAAAGCAGAGACATAAGAAAAGATGGTTAACAAAGATATTAGATTAAAAATTTAAACAAATAATGGTATAAATTTTAGAGAAGGAAAAGAGAGGAGAACAGATACAAGCTACCAGCCAGCAAATAACATGTAAGTTGAGAATGGGCGACCACAGTGAACATTCCAAACCCTTTGTATGTTTCAGAAGGAAAGTAAACTTTTCAATTACCCTTAGACTTAACACATACATAAAGCATATACCTCCCAAGCAAGCGTGTGTACGTTGCGTATATGAGGGTAAGAGGATAATGGAATAAGAAAACTAAGATTTTATTAGGAGGCAAAAAAAATTAAACACACACACACACACAGGGAAGCACATGATATAATGGCAGAAATATGTCCAAATATATCAACGACTGTAGTAAATGTAATCAGACCAAACCTTCCATTAAAAGACAAAGATTATCAAACTAGGACAAAAAAGCTTGAAGTCAAAGGACAGGAAAACTGGGAGACTGGAATTGACATATATATATTACTATATAGTATTACATATAATACTATATTAGATAACTAATGAGGATCTAAAACAATTTAAAAATTAAAGATTAATGAGCAAAACAGCTAACTGGTCATTAAAAATGATTAACAGGGGACTTCCCTGGTGGTCAGTGGCTAAGACTCCAAGCTCCAGTGCAGGGGCCCAGGTCTGATCCCAGGTCAAAAAACTAGATCACATGCTACAACTAAGAGTCTGCATGCAACACCTAAAAGACACATGCTGCAACCAGCAATCTCGCATGCCACAACTAAGACCCAGCCCAGCCAAATAAATACTTTTTCTTAAAAATGAATAACAGAATAAATACAAAGGAAGCAGAAAGGAAAATATAATTAAGTAAGAGTAGAAATTAATGAAATAGGAAACAAAAATACAATATAAAGATTGAAAGTAAAAAAATTATCACTTAGTAAAAATAATAAAATTGACAAAGCTCAGGCAAAATTAATCAAGTAAACAACCACCACCAGGAATGAAATTAAAAAGAATACATATGCTATTTTAAAATGTATATAGAGAATATAATGAACTTTATATCAATAAATTAAAAATTTAGTTGAAGTGGATAAATCACTGGAAAAAAAATGGAACTTACCGAGTCAAAAAGAAATAGAAAAATTAAAAGAAATTAAGTTAGCTCCTCATGAAAAACACACTAGTTCAGATGGTTTTACTTATAAGTTCTATCAAACATTCAAGGAACAATCTCATGCAAACTATTCCCATATACAGGGGGAAAAAAACTTTTTTAAAAGATTTATACATACCTGCTTCATCAAATGAAGGTACTTTTTCCATTTTCTGAGATTGTGATCCCTGTCCTTCTTTCTGAACATTTGTGGAATACAACTTTACTTGATTCAGTGTACAGCATGGAACACTGTTTGAAAAGCTTCCAAATGTTACTAAACTCTGCCATTCTAAAAGAAAAAAATTTAAATTTCAAACAAACTAGTAATAAGGATTTTTATACCCAATAAAGCCTACCTATGATTAGAAAGAGAACAAAATAACAGTAAAATCTGTACTCTGTTAAATACCCAAATGCACAACGTTAAGCCACCCTTTCCGTACAGGTGTTTCACCGGCCCTTAGGTATACAGCGTCCATATTCTGTAAAGGAAACATAAAGATAACATTGCTTCTTTTCTCACTTGCAAATTTATATAGAAATTTTTTAATTACATAAAGTCAAATAAACATTTATATTATTCAGCTATTCTGAAAGGTCTTTGGCATATAAAAGGTACTCTTTATTTTGTATGTTGGTTGCATGCTAAAAGAAAATGGCATAATATACCTTTCAAAATAAGAACTCTGAAAGGAGAAAGGTCATGAGGGCTTTCTACTCAAAATTACATTGCGTCTTCCCTCTGCTAGCTGAAACTCGGTCCTCTTCCATTTCACATTCACTATGTGAATTATATGAATCAGTCAGTCATACTGTCACTGATTTTTTAAAATCAGATAAATAAATCAACATTTGGAGAGATTCCTCAGTATATGAGGAATAATGATGATGAGTATATATTGAGGGAAGAATAGAAGTCTAATTACAAAGCACGTTAGCTGCTACATCTGGGTTGATTGTGGGCTTTGGAGGGCTGAAATAGAAAAATGTAGTCCACATTTGCATCAAAGTGGTAGAAAAGTAAATCTGTCTCTACTCTTGGGTGACCCTGTCTCCCTGTTACTTTTTATGCTTAGGACTGAAACTTGAAAACCTTGTTTAGGTGCAATTTATACATTTTCTAAAATTTAGGTAAAATAGTGAAATTATATCATTAGAAACAGTCAAGTTAAACATTTAAGAGTTCAAACTTTTCTAACTGCTTAATAATGATCTTCCCAAAACGTTAATTCATGTACTTGCATGTGCAGATTGCCTTCTGAAATCAAAGAAAATAAATATTTTTTTAATGGCTCAGAGAATTCATCAGGAACATCAATTACTGTGAATATCAAAGGTAATCTGAAAAGCATGAGGGACATAAGGCAGCCTTAAGTATTCACTCAAATTTCAGGCTTAGAACTTGTTTTCTTGAAAAACTTCCTGATGCCAACTTAAATCTTTCATTTGGCAAATATTTGTTGAAGGCCCAGTATGGTTTTTTTTTTTTTTTTTGTCATTTGATGCTACTTATTAAAGGCTGAGTAAAGCAAATATAACAATGTATCTTCTTTCATATTAAAATAAATATGTCACTAAAGGCTAAAGCAAACCCTCCCTGGAAAACCACCCTCCAGGAAAGCATCTTCACCACCACCACCACTGGTGTTCTGACTTGTCAGCCCTATTCAAAGTATCTTTTGTGATTATTACCAAACAAAAACAATATACCACTAACATTTTTTTAATCCACTGATGAAATACTTCTATAGACATTGTGCTAAGGTGTTTAAAGAGGGATTACTAATCTAAAAGTCTTGCCTCAGAAGATGACAATATATTCGTAACTTGATCCTCGATCTTGTTCAAAGTTCTCCTGAATTTTAAAAATATTTTATTATAAAAAATTTTAAATATATACAAAGGTAGAAAAAAACAGTACAATAAACATACATGTACTTCTTACCTAGCTTCAACAATTATCAATTCATGGACAACTTCATTGTATCTCTACCTCACCAATATCTCATCTACATATTAATTTGATGCAAATCTCAGACATAAAATAATTTCACTCATAAAACTTTCAGTATGCATTCTAAAAGATAAAACATAGCTATACCACCATTGCAAGTAAAAAAAAAAAATCTTAATATCATGAAAATAGCCTCAACTTCCAATAATCTCAATTTTCTCAATTTTCTCAATTTCCAGTGTTGTAATTTTTATATATCTGTGAACAGATCTTAATTCAGTCCACATACCATAAACTGAGTGCAATTGTGCGGTAGTTTGAGCATTCTTTGGCATTGCCTTTCTTTGGGATTAGAATGAAAACTGACCTTTTCCAGTCCTGTGGCCACTGCTGAGTTTTCCAAATTTGCTGGCATATTGAGTGCAGCACTTTCACAGCATCATCTTTCAGGATTTGAAATAGCTCAACTGGAACTCCATCACCTCCACTAGCTTTGTTCATAGTGATGCTTTCTAAGGCCCACTTGACTTCACATTCCAGGATGTCTGGCTCTAGGTCAGTGATCACACCATCGTGATTATCTGGGTCGTGAAGATCTTTTTTGTACAATTCCTCTGTGTATTCTTGCCACCTCTTCTTAATATCTTCTGCTTCTCTTAGGTCCATACCATTTCTGTCCTTTATTGAGCCCATCTTTCCATGAAATGTTCCCTTGGTATCTCTAATTTTCTTGAGATCTCTAATCTTTCCCATTCTCTTGTTTTCCTCTATTTCTCTGCATTGATCACTGAGGAAGGCTTTCTCATCTCTCCTTGCTATTCTTTGGAACTCTGTATTCAAATGGGTGTATCTTTCCTTTTCTCCTTCACTTTTTTGCTTCTCTTCTTTTCACAGCAGTTTGTAAGACCTCCTCAGACAACCATTTTGCCTTTTTGCATTTCTTTTTTTGGGGATGGTCTTGATCCGTCTCCTGTACAATGTCACGAACCTCCGTCCATAGTTCATGAGGCACTCTGTTTATCAGATCTAGTCCCTTAAGTCTATTTCTCACTTCCACTGTTTAATCGTAAGAGATTTTATTTAGGTCATACCTGAATGATCTAGTGATTTTCCCTACTTTCTTCAATTTAAGTCTGAATTTGGCAATAAGAATGCTCAAACTACCACACAATTGCACTCATCTCACACACTAGTAAAGGAATGCTCAAAATTCTCCAAGCCAGGCTTCAGCAATACATGAACCATGAACTTCCAGATGTTCAAGCTGGTTTTAGAAAAGGCAGAGGAACCAGAGATCAAACTGCCAACATCTGCTGGATCATCAAAAAAGCAAAAGCGTTTCAGAAAAACATCTATTTCTGCTTTATTGACTATGCCAAAGCCTTTGACTGTGTGGATCACAATAAACTGTGGAAAATTCTGAAAGAGATGGGAATACCAGACCACTTGACCTCCCTCTTGAAAAATTTGTATGCAGGTCAAGAAGCAACAGTTAGAACAGGACATGGAACAGACTAGTTCCAAATAGGAAAAGGAGTACGTCAAAGCTGTATATTGTCACCCTGCTTATTTAACTTATATGCAGAGAACATTATGAGACATGCTGGGCTGGATGAAGCACAAGCTAGAATCAAGACTGTGGGGAGAAATATCAATAACCTCAGATATGCAGATGACATCACCCTTATGGCAGAAAATGAAGAAGAACTAAAGAGCCTTTTGATGAAAGTGAAAGAAGAGAGTGAAAAAGTTGGTTTAATGCTCAATATTCAGAAAACTTAAGATCATGGTATCTGGTCCCATCACTTACAGATGGGAAACAGTGGAAACAGTGTCAGACTCTATTTTTTGGGGCTCCAAAATCACTGCAGATGGTGACTGCAGCCATGAAATTAAAAGACAGACACTTCTTGGAAAGAAAGTTATGACCAACCTAGACAGCATATTAAAAAGCAGAGACACTACTTTGCCAACAAAGGTCCGTCTAGTCAAGGCTATGGTTTTTCCAGTAGTCATGTATGGGTGTGAGAGTTGGACTATAAAGAAAGCTGAGTGCCAAAGAACTGATATTTTTGAACTGTGGTGTTGGAGAAGACTCGAGAGTCCCTTAGACTGCAAGGAGATCCAACCAGTCCATCCTAAAGGAGATCAGTCCTGAATATTCATTGGAAGGACTGATGCTAAAGCTGAAACTACAATACTTTGGCCACCTGATGTGAAGAACTAACTCATATGAAAAGACCCTGATGCTGCGAAGATTGAAGGCAGGAGAAGGGGATGACAGAGGATGAGATGGTTGGATGGCATCACCGACTAAATGGACATGAGTTTGGGTAAACTCTGGGAGCTGGTGATGGACAGGGAGGCCTGTCATTGTGCGATCCATGGGGTCACAGAGTCGGACGTGACTGAGCGACTGAACTGAACCATAACTGAGGGGTTTTTTAATATTTATTTATTTGGCTGTGTCGGGCTTTAGTTGCATCACACAGGATCTTTCACTGCCACATAGGCTATCTAGTTGGGCACACGGGCTCCAGAGCTCACCAGCTTACTTGCTCCAAGGCATGGGGATCTTAGTTTCATCAGGGATCAGACCCTCACTCTCGATAGTGAAAGTGAATAATCCTAGCCTCTGGACCACCAGGGAATTCCCAACTCCTGTGTCCTTGTGATACTACCCTAGTAATCTTGTTAGCTTCCTTGTTCACTGTTTCAAAAAATTATTAAATTTTAACTTTAGAAGAATTTCAGATATCAGCAACTTTCAACGTACATATTTGGCATAATACAAGACAAACTGCAAGGAAACTGCAGAATATATAGGACAACATTTGACTCAATAAAATACACAGAATACCTAAAATTCAGCAGTAGAAACTCAACTGTTGAATAAATTACTGAATTTGTTAATTAATTCTGGGAGGCAAAAAGATAGTAAAAAAAATATTACCCATCATTTATACACTCTCTTCAAGATGACTTCTAAAATAAGCTACGTTAAGCTACAGATCCGTCTTTAGTTCAGTGCTCACTACTCTATGGGCGTGGAAAAGGAACTTCTTATTGCTGTATATACAAGGGTTGTTTTTTCATCAAGACTGCAGAGCTAGGTATCTTATCTGTCTAACCGCAACAATCACTTTTCTCTGCTTTTATTTTACTGTTACTGTCTCTGCAGCTGCTAATGACATTGGTACTGATCACCCCTTGTCCTCTCCAATCTGCTTTGTCACCTACCACTTACTCTGGCTTTTGGAGGAAATTTGGCCTTCTTTTTCAGACTACAATACAAAAAGCTCTCTTTCTGCCAGGCAAACTGACAATTCTATCTACCATGTGTGTTGCTTCTGCAATAACAATAACTAAAAAACAAAAAGATTTCTTAATGGTTTGAAGTATTTTACTTTAGGCTAGTTTCAGGACAAGAGATAAACATGTACCTAAGTCTTTCAGAGATCAGTCTCTATACTTGAGACCACTGCAGATGGATGGACCTGGACATTATCATACTGCGTGAAGTAAGTCAAAGAGAGAAAGACAAATATCATATTGCTTATGTGTGGAATCTAAAAAGATGACGAAAATAAACTTATTTACAAAGCAGAAACAGACTAACAGATATAGAAAACAAACCTGTAGTTACCAAAGTGAAAGTGAAAGTCACTCAGTCGTGTCCAACTCTTTGTGACCCCATGGACTATACAGTGGATGGGATTCTCCAGGCCAGAATACTGGAGTGGGTAGCCTTTCCCTTCTCCAGGGTATCTTCCCAACCCAGGGGTCGAACCCAGGTCTCCTGCACTGCAGGTGGATTCTTTACCAGCTGAACCACAAGGGAAGCTCTAGTTACCAAAGGAGGCAAATTAGGACCTTGGGATTAACATACACACCTGGTGTGTCAGACAGTAAAGAATCTGCCTGCAAAGCAAGAAATCCACCCAGGTTCGATCCCTAGGTCAGGAAGATCCCCTGGAAATGACAACACACTCCAGTATTCCTGCATGGAGATTCCCACGACAGAGGAGCCTGGTGGGCTACAGTCCATGGGGTCATAAACAGTCAGACCTGAGCGACTAACTTTTTATACATAAAATAAACAAGGACCTACCGTATAAGACAGGGAACTATATTCAATAACTTGTAATAACATACAATGGGAAAGAATCTGATAATATATGTGTGTGTGTATAACTGAACCATGATGCTGCATTTTTAAAAACAAGCAAAATACAGGTTGATTTCAACTATTAAATGGATTATGCATCTGGATTATGCATAATTTTTACTCTATATCTTAATACTTTTCTGTATTTTCCCCAACACCTAAAATTTTAAATTAAAAATATATGCACTGTTAAATCACTTCTAACATTATTTCTGCTAATAGGAGCACACTGATTGTCTCTAGTTTACTTTTATACTTTCAGCGAGCAAAATAAAATGCAGGAAAATCCCTTTCAGGTCTAATCATCAGGCAAGCAAAAGGACTGCCTGGTGACTTACACCAGTTAGCTCAACCTTCAGGACTAGTGCTGATGATTTTTCACCAGAACAGACTAAGCAACGAGGAATCCTTTTTTTTTTTTTTTTTTGCGTATGTAAAGAATATGCAACTTTCTGCACTGCATCTTGGCATACAACTCTACTTCCTTGCTTAATTCTTAATATTTTCTTAGAAAAGGGGGGGGAATATTTAATATATTAAGGATTCACCAAGTGCCACTGTCCTAAATGCTCTACCTGTATTATCACACTATAATTTATACCCCAAAGTATGCCTCAAAATCATCTGCATCTCTCCATCTCCACTGCCTTTTCATACTGTTCATGGGGTTCTCAGAATATTCATCGGAAAGACCGATGCTAAAGCCAAAACTCCAATACTTTGGCCACCTGATGTGAAGAACTGACTCACTGGAAAAGACCCTGATGCTGGGAAAGATTGAAGGCAGAAGGAGAAGGGGACGACAGAGGATGAGATGGTTGGATGGCATCACTGACTCAATGAACATGAGTTTAAGCAAGCTCCAGGAGCTGGTGATGTACAGAAAAGCCTGGCATGCTTCAGTCCATGGGGTTGCAAAGAGTCAGACATACTGAGCAACTGAACTGATCTCCATTACTAAGTACCATGGCCCAACTACAATCTTCTTTGTGTGGCTAACTCTAATAACCCTCTACTGATCTCCTTATTCCTTTCCCCTTTCCAATCCAACAGTAGTCAGAATGATATTTTTAAAACATTTCCTTTTCTGGCCCCTTAAACCTATGGCCCAAAAGGCTATGAAAGTGAAAGTTGCTCCGTCATATCCGACTCTTGCGACCCCATGGATTACAGTCCATGACCTTCTCCAAGCCAGAATACTGGAATGGGTAGCCTTTCCCTTCTCCAGGGGATCTTCCCAACCCAGGCATTGAACCCAGGTATCCAGCATTGCAGGCGGATTCTTTACCAACTGAGCCACCAGGGATGCCCAAGTATATTGGAGTAGGTAGTCGATCCCTTCTCCAGCAGATCTTCCTGACCCAGGAATCGAACCAGGGTCTCCCTGATACCTCTCAAATCTCACTTCACACATCCCTCCCTTTCCAACCACACTCCAGCCAAAGCATGTTTCTTTCTGCTCCTGAATACTACAAGTCTGGTCTTCTCTGCCTGGATTGCTCTTTGCCCCAGATCTTCACCTGGCTTGCTGATTTTCATTTGTCATGACTTGGTTCAGTCACCACCTCCTTAGAAAAGCTGGAGTCCCAGGCCAGCATAACTGATAAAATGGCCCCTGCAGGCTTCTAGACTGCCACTCGGCTTATTTCTTTTACAATGTTTAGGTATGTTTCTCATTCCTCATTTCCAAAAAAGGTGGAAAGTCTGTCTTGTTCAGCACAACACAATCAGCGGCTACAATGCCTGATACCTCTTCCTGAATGATCCTCACTCACAAAAACCCTACGCATGAAACACATGCTGTGGCTAACCTCACTCCACAGGCAACCTTATCACTAACCTGAACTACACAGAATCCTGCTGCCACTCTGCCAAAACGGTCTTTTACAACTGTCAATGTTCCTGTTGCTTATTTAAGGGATTCAATCCCCACTCTACTTTTCATGTGGTAGTACCAGCACGTTACAGACAAAAATCTAAAAATACAAAGGTTAATTTCTATCTTTTTATGTAAAAACTATACTTTTATTAATCTTGGATTTCAGCAAAAGCCTGCATCTATTGATTTGTAGTCGTTAAGGGAGTATCCCCCCACCTCAAATCCCTGTCAATGAGGCAAGGTACAAATACATGAAAAACAGGTGAGACATATACATCAAGAACATTTTCCCAAGTCACTAAATATTCTTCTAAATTATATTTTTTTAACAGCTGCATCTATCACCAGCCCTTAATAAATACACCATAATATGGTGTATTTATTATACCATATATTTTTCATAACTGTAATATACTCTTCATAACTGTTACCTATTTATTACTATTAATAATAAACTTGTGTGCACACTTTAGTATGTATCTGGTTATTTCTTGAAAGCAAATCCCTTTAAGTAGAACTGCTGGGTAAGAAGGCACAGAACTTTAAGGTTCTTTTTAGTACAAGGAATAACTGACCTCCAAAACACTGACCAACTAACTACGTGTCCCAGTTAGTAGTAAGAGTTTCTGCTTTCCTGCACACTCAATATGGAGTATCACTATGAAAAACTTAGCTAATGTGAAAGCAATTAGTAGTAAACCCTTTAGATTTGTATTTCTATACTTATTAGTAAATATGGAACATTTTTGCATTTTTATTGGTCACTCGAATGCCCTTATGAATGCATTCATCTCCTTTGCCCATTTTTCTACTGGGCTTGTAAAAATTCTTTATAAATTAGGAATACTAATTCTATAACTGCACTGCCCAGAAGTCACTGTTCACTGAGTACCTTAAATGTGGATAGTCTGAACATGTGCTGTAAGTGTAAAATACACACTGGACTCCAGAAACAGTTCAAAAAGATAAAGTAAAATACCTCAATAATTTTTATACTGATCATAATATTGAAATACTTTGAATATACTGGATAAACTATATTAACAAAATTTCATCTGTTTTTACTTTTTAAAATACGGCTATCAAAATTACATACATGATACACATTATATTTCTTTCAGACAGAACCGCCCTCGAATATTGTTCTCCTTGTTGCCTTTAAATGTTTACGATGCTGGGAGCCGGCATATTGCATACTGAGTGCATATTGCATACTGAGTGCAGCACTTTCCACAGCATCATCTTTCAGGATCTGGAATAGCTCAACTGGAATTCTATCACTGCCAGGAGCCAGCGTGAGGAGCTCCACCCATGACAAAGGTCATGAGGAAGGAGGCTCGGCGTAATCGAGCCTCAGGAGTCCCCCTGGAAATTCTCGAGCATCTACCCCCAAAACCAGAGTCTGCCTACTTTCTGCTTTGTGCTTTCACCTACACCTCTGACTTTACAGGGGGCTGTCCCCCACTACCTCTCTCTGAAAAAAGAGTTAGCTTACAGCTCCAGTTAATAATTCCTGGGTGTGACAGTGTTTCAACCTACAAACTCCTTTGGAAGTCCTCTAGCCTGCCTGAATAGGTTTTTCCAGCCACATGTGATTGCTCAGAGCCTCCCAACTGTGAGAGGCATGAGATGTTCTAAACTGTCTAAATACAGATTCCTTTGAGCAGTTAAAAGATTGATTAGAAATTGTATTGGTGAAGGGATTTTCACTTGTCGGGCCAATGTTCGCTGCTAAGTTTCCATATCCCTTACCTGCTGTGTCCCTGGCAATGTATTGATTAATATAATTGGTGTAAGTAGTAGCTTTAATGGTTGTAACCTGGGACCCTTGAGTTAATTCTTTTTCTTGTTATAGCCCACCACACGTTTGCTCTGTAGGAATGCAACTTTATCTACTGCTTTTGGAGGGTGGCTCCTGACCAATCACCTTTAGAGAAAAATAAGTTTTCTGAAGAAAGGGTCTCAAAGTGTTAACAGGCCTCCGAGCCAGAAGATGATGCAAATCACCTAAGCTTTTGCATATGATAAGTTTGCAGGAAGAAAGCTTGGCTTGCTGCATGACTCTACCCCTTCCCCCATTATCCTCTATGCATAACTTAAGGTATAAAAACTACTTTGGAAAATAAAGTGCGGGCCTTGTTCACCGAAACTTGGTCTCCCCAGGTCGTTCTTTCTCTCACCTTCTGGCTGAATTATTCAGCCTCTTTTCTCCACTGAATTTCCTCACTGAGCTAGCCTTATTTCAGCCTCTTTTCTCCACTGAATTTCCTCACTGAGCTATCCTTATTCTATTACTCTTTATATCCTTAATTAACGTTTAATTAAGCAGTTGTTTCCTGATCCTCGCCGATGCCATCCCCGCTTCGAATTCCCTGGATCCACCGGGGCTGGACCCCGGCAGTTTACAGTGTTAATTTGACCCACCAGCATTTCTCATCTTTGAGCATGTATAAGAAGCAGTTTGGAGAAGGAAATGGCAACCCACTCCCATATTCTTGCCTAGAGAATCCCGTGGACAGAGAAGCCTGATGGGCTGCTGTCCATAGGGTTGCAAAGAGTCGGACACGACTGAAGCGCCTGAGCATGCATGGACGCACTGGAGAAGGAAATGGCAACCCACTCCAGTATTCTTGTCTGGAGAATCCCAGGGACAGAGGAGCCTGGTGGGCTGCCGTCTATGGGGTCGCACAGAGTTGGACACGACTGAAGCAACTTAGCAGCAGCAGCAGCAAGAAGCAGTTGTTTCCCTTAAGATTCTTCCTCTACTACTCTTTTTAAATTTACACAGGGCTTTCAGAAGCACAAACTAAACTTTATTTCTTGACAAAGTAAAAACATTTATTTTTAGAAATTTCTCTCCAGAAGTTCTTCCAATATTTCTTTCTTAGGTGCAACCAACTTGATTAGTACTTTTTCTAAATAATCCCTTTGAAGTTTTATAACAATTATGGTCACCCCTTTAAAAACTGTTTAGGTATTATTGAAACTAAATTTTCACCAACAAGGTTATTTTTCAATCTACTATTTTTAAGTATGAGAACACATTTTAATTTTTTGGTAATAAATACTGTAAACAACTTTGCAGTCATTGTGACTGGTGAAGACAGGCGATTCTTATCACAGAGGGATGAGAGAAGAGCACATAAATTTCAACAGAGAATAATGAATTACAAATTACACTATTTCACCTCCTTTTACCAACACTTAAAGGCAGTTTAGACTAAATTTAGCTACAGTCCACTGGGTTGCAGAGTGGGACTTCGCGACCAAGCAACAACAAACAGCCACTCCACCTAATTTAAGTGTAAAATGCCAAAACTACTTGGTCAATAGAAGCAATCATGCTAGAAAGCTTAGATGAGGATTTTGGAGTATGGTAGAACTAGATGATTCATCTTGTTCACAAGAGAATCAGGTGTATTTCCCATTACAGGAAAACTCCACAGTTACACGTTTTTATCACTACCGAAGTCTCCAAAACAGCTCTTTTAAAATGAACCCTTCTGAAATTTTAAGAGCCAGTTTCTACATTTACTACAAATCAAAAATAGGACCATATGCCAAAATACCTGCACAGTAAAGAGCTTCTAAAGCTTATGTTACTTAGAAACTTGAATGACTACAACTTCCAACTTTTATTGCAAAGTCACAAACATGCTACAAGATTTTTCAAACATAAACTTTGGGGAAATGTTTCTTTAAATTCTCTTTTCACCCACAAGAATCTGGGGGATTAGGTTAGGAGTGGATTTGATTCTGTCTCTCCCTCATTGTTCCTCTCGGCCTACTAGGGACTATTGGTATGGCAAAAACGGAGGTAAGCTTGACTCAGACTTGCAAGTTCAATGATATTTTGCAAACTGCCAACTGAAATTTGAGTCAGAAAAGATTGTTGGATAAGAATTATAAAAACAGTAAACCAGTAAACATTTCTTCACCAAAAAGAGTCTTCAACCGAACTGAGTTCATTCAATTAATTGCGGGACTGTCAGAGTCTCATATTAAATAATTATTCGTAAATGTTAAGTAGTAACTCCCAACTTCCTCTCAGAAAATTTAATAAAACAAGCTGGGCATATGAGAAAAGCAATAGGGTAAGAAAATCCACTGAGTCACAAGTGCTCAATAAAGGTAAGGCGGTGAGCTTAAAACACCCTGGAACTTGGAGTCAGCAATTTCCTATTGACTGGGGGAGGAGGCGGGCCGTCACCGCCATGCACTAAGATGCTCACGTAACCTTTCATCTGAAACGAAGTAGTCGGTTTCATGGATGCCACCGGACCGCGAAATGCCCCAAATTCCCGCGGGAGCCGTGCTAGAACTGTACGCGAGACCAGATCAAGGAGGCCTGTCAGGGGCCACGGCAGGGTGGGTAGCCTGAACTGCGAAGACGGAGGGCCAAAAGGAAGGTTCTTTGGCTGGGGAAGGGCAAGGCGGCGTACTGCCCGAGGCGAGGCACCCGGCTCCGAGCCCGGCCTTGTCTTCAAGTCCGGCTTCCGCGGAGTCAGTGGTCGGCGCGGGACACTCACCCTGGCGGTCGCTGGAGCCCCGGGCCGCCGCCCTGCAGCGCAGACGGAGCCGGCACAGGGAAGACCAGCTACATCTGTGGGCCGCAGCGGCGGCGGCCAAGCCCGGTAACATCCTGGCGGGGCAAAGGCCCCCACTCGGACACCGCCTGCTGCCTCCGCGCCGCCGCCGCCACCAACTGACTCCATAGACCGGACACTACCGAACACCGACCCTTGCGCCGCCTGAGGCGGCTTCAGCGAACCCGGAAATGGTAACATCATTTAGAGACCTAGCTGCGGAGACAGCGGAAGTGGCGTGCGCGAGCAGGACCAATCGCGAGACCTTGCCAGACCCTGACCACTTGGGGAAGGCGTGGCTGCGCAGGAACTTTGGCGTTTTCCCTGTCTTCCGCGCTTTTACTGTGGCGCTTTGTTTGAATGTCTGGAATCAAGATTGCCGGGAGAAATATCAGTAACCTCAGATATGCAGATGACACCACACTTATGGCAGAAAGCGAAGAATAGCTAAAGAGCCTCTTGATGAAAGTGAAAGAGGAGAGTAAAAAAGTTGGATTGAAACTCAACATTCAGAAAACTAAGATCATGGCATCCGGTCCCATCACTTAATGGTAAATAGATGGGGAAACAACGGAAACAGTGATAGACTTTATTTTGGGGAGCTCCAAAGTCACTGCAGATGGTGACTGCAGCCATGAACTTAAAAGACGCTTACTCCTTGGAGGAAAAACTATGACCAACCTAGACAGCATATTAAAAAGCAGAGACATTACTTTGCCAACAAAGATCCATCTAGTCAAAGCTATAGTTTTTCCAATAGTTATGTATGGATGTGAGAGTTGGACTATAAAGAAAGCTGAGCGCTGAAGAATTGATGCTTTTGCACTGTGGTGTTGGAGAAGACTCTTGAGAGTCCCTTGGAATGCAAGGAGATCAAACCATTCAATCCTAAAGAAAATCAGTCCTGAATATTCTTAGGAAGGACTGATGCTGAAGCTGAAACTCTAATACTTTGGCCACCTGATGCGAAGAACTGACTCCTTTGAAAGGACCCTGATGCTGGGAAAGATTTAAGACAGGAGGAAAGGGGTCAACAGAGGATGAGATGGTTGGATGGCATCACCAGCTTGATGGACATGTTTCACCAAGCTCCAGGAGTTGGTGATGAACAGGGGAGTCTGGCATGCTGCAGTCCATGGGGTCTCAAAAGAGTTGGACACTTCTGAGCGACTGAACTGAACTGAAATCATTAATAGACTGAATTATCTCGTGTTTTTTAGTTATATAAGTCTTTTAAACCAAGAAGCCACATTTTGCCTACACTTTTAGGTGAAAACATCCCTGACTAACATGGTTGCGGTGGTTCAGTCACTTAAATTGTGTCCTGACTCGATGGACATGAGTTTGAGTAAGGTCCGAGAGTTGGTGATGGACAGGGAGACCTGGCATGCTGCAGTCCATGGGGTCACAAAGAGTCGGACATGACTGAGCAACTGAACTGAACTGTCTTCCTTGCTTCTACTGTGGCACTTTGCTTGGATGTCTACACGTGAATTATTTGCTTCTTAACAGCCCATGAAAACTTGGGCAGAAGTGACAGCTTTGGGGGGCTCTGCCTACTCTCCTTTTTTCTGGGCTCAGATCCTGGGCCATGCTGTTGGAACAGGATGGAAGATGGGAAGGAAGGACAATGGCCTTCTGAGCCTCTCCTTCTCCTGAGCCTTATTGGATAAGCCCAAGACTAGGCTAATTGGTCCTCAGTGCTCTCAGAACCTGTTCCACAGTATGTCACAACACTGCTGTGTAGCCATTACCATGAGGGCAAGTACCCACAGAATCAGAACTTGCCTTACTAACCTCTGAACCTGGGACTCCTGTCTGTAATATAAGACTTACATGCTCAGGATTTATGTGGGTAGAGCAGGTGTGCAGACAAGTAAATAGGAGTCAGTGTGGTCCCAGGGAGAAAGCAATCAACAATATTCACCAAGCATTAACTGTGATGTTTATCTGACATGCTCTCAGGTCTTAGCTCAAAAGAGCGACACCTGCCTTGACCGCCCTAGCTATAGTATGGGAGCAAGATTTTCCACCCCAAAGTGAGTTTCTTTGGCATGTGTATTAGTTTAGGCTGATTTTTTTTTTAAGGTCAAAGACTCATTACCTTTGACCTTTCCCCGACCTGCTTAAAAGAATGTGGAAGATGTGTCTGCCAAGGGTGATACCACCATAGATAACCATAGTACAAACTAGATGTGTAGACTCAGAGGAACCTAGCAAAGTCTGCTAAAATTCCCCTCTGTGTCCCATTGTGTTTGCTGACCCATCAAACATTTGTTTACCAAACGTCTGCTGTTTTTGTCTCCTTTTCAGTTGCCTTCCTCCCCTTAGAAGTCCCAAACTACCACCCCTAACATCCTCTTTTTTCTTTAACTGAAGGTGGTATTCAAGTTGGCCATTTTGGAGAGTTACTCAGTTTTCCTGGGTCTCTCCTATGTATACATGTTGTTGAACTTTTGTTTGATTTTATCCTGTAATCCATCTGATGTAAGTTTAACTCTTAGACCAACTAGAACTTAGAAGGTGTAGACTTAAAAAATATTGAGAGTTATGTTTTATTCCGCAGGAATTTTTAGGACTTCAAGCCAGGGAAGCAGCATCTCAAGTAACCTGGAGAGAACTGCTCTGAGGTGAGGGGAGAATCAGGTTATATAGTTTTGCTACAAAGGGCAGGTAGTTTGAACATCAAAAGGTTATTGTTGCTCTCTTTCCCTGCTGCTGCGGAGGCGGAGGCTCGGGTGCATTCAAGATTGGGCTCCACCCATAACCCACTGCCGTGGCCGAGGAAGGCATTGCTGCTGGAGGTGTAATAGACGTCAATACTGCTCTGCAAGAGGTGCTGAAGACTGCGCTCATCCACGATGGCTTAGCACGTGGAATTGGCGAAGCTGTGAAAGCTTTAGACAAGCGCCAAGCCCATCTACGTGTGCTTGCATCCAACCGTGATGAGCCCATGTATGTCAAGTTGGTGGAGGCCCTTTGTGCTGAGCATCAAATCAACCTGATTAAGGTAGATGACAACAAGAAACTAGGGGAATGGGTAGGCCTCTGAAAAATTGACAGAGAGGGAAAACCCCGTAAAGTGGTTTGGTTGCAGTTGTTTGGTGGTTAAGGACTATGGCAAAGAATCTCAGGCCAAGGATGTCATCGAGGAGTACTTCAAATGCAAGAAATGATGAAATTAAAAACTGAGTTCTTGGTTTAAAAAAAAAAAGATTATTGTTAATTAAAGGGATACAAGATACCTCATTTAGCACCTGTCTATGTATGGGAAGATGCAAGAGTCTGTGCTCACTGAAATCATACCCTTGATACATGCCTCAGCTATCTGGGACCAGTGTCCTATAGGTTCATACAATGTCCTGTATGTCCTGAGGAATCCTGAGGTTCCCCAGGGCTCACCAGCTCACCATTGATGGTGACTGCAATCAGTAGTGATTGCAATCGCTGATGACTGGGATATCCTTTATTTACTGGTATGGCAGGAAATAGTCTATTTCTCAAAAGGTAGAGGAAAATTTCTTCCTCCCTGATGCTATAATAGGCTTGTTTATTCTCTACCCCTTTGCCCTGTATGCTTTTCTTCAAAATGCCTGTATATACTTGAAATTATCTATGCATTTATTATAATTTTCTGTCTCTCAGAATGAAAAATAAGCATCATGATGCTGGAGTCTTGTGTTTTGCCCATTGCTGGTTCCCAGGGGTAAAACAGCGCCTGACACAAATAAATTAATTGAATGGAATACATGATTTTAAAATTAATGAGTCATTTGACTATAGTGCTACTGAGGCAGGAATAGGTGAGCTCCAGTTTAGGCATTTACAACCAGCCTCCTGTTTGCTCTCCGAAATGGAAATAACAACTGAAACAGGGTAAGTAGTCAGACTGTCTCCTATTGACACCTTCACATAACAGTCATGACAGGAGCAGAGAGGGGCTAAGCATTGTTTGAGTAAAGGATCAAGAGGTCATGTATTTCCTCTCCATGGGACAAGGGAGACATTTCACATGCTCAGAAAGACTCCTGGGGGATAAAAAGGAGGGGCAGACCCCAGCATATGTGATTCCATAGGCCTCTGGGCTGAAATCCATCTTGGAAAGTTGCACACGCATGTTGGGGAGGGTCCTAGGGCAGGTCAGGTGGGGAAAAAGAAACCAGACAATTAGCCAAAGGTAAGCAAAGAACTATCCTATATAAATGACTTAACTGCCTCTTTACTGCCCTTCTCCTCACTCAGGGGGATGCCCGCACCCTTTCTCTCCAAGTGTGTGCATCTCTGCCTTGCTCCTCTCTTAACTGAACAAACTGTTTCTTTGTGTGCTCTCCCTCGTGTTGTAACGCTGTGTCTAATAATAAACTTTGTACCTGCATTTACAGTTTTTGCCTCTGTGAGAAATGAATTTTTCACTGGGAGTAAGAGCCAGTGAAAATTAGCTTCCAGTCTCTAGCCCTTGCTAGTCTGGTGGCTAGGATTCCTGTGTTTCCATCCAGGCTACCCAGGTTCAATTCCTGGGCAGGGAATTAAGATCTTGCTTCATGTCACTGGTCACCGCTGCCTCTCAGAGGTCACTACCGTTGTTGAACCCAAGTTCATGTGCCTGATGCATTGTGAATCCTAACAAATCAAAACATCAGCATTTAGAGCAGATTTATTTGCAGGGCCAAACAAGGGCAACAGGTGGTTCATGATCAGTAAGCTCAAACTCTCAGAAGGGTTTCAAGGAAGAGTTTTTATGGGCAAAATTTGGAGAAAAGTCTACAGGGTTGTGACCTTTCTCTGACTGGTTGATGGTAAGCAAATGGAGTGATGTTCCATGAATCTCAATCATCAGCCTTTTGGTTCCAACCAGCCCAGGCTGCAGTTACCTTCTTTCACCTGGTGGGGGCCTTAGTTCCTGTAAAAGAACAAAGAGCTATATTGTTATGTATGTCTTATTGTATTTATCTGAAGAGATACATTGTTATGTATATCCTGGGGCTTCCAGGGTGGTGCCAGTGGTAAATAACCCACCTGTTAATGCAGGACAAGTAAGAGACACGGGTTCAATTCCTGGGTCAGGAAGATCCCCTGGAGGAGGGCATGACAACCACTCCATGACAATCCACTCTAGTAATCTTGCCTGGAGAATCCCATGCACAGGGAAGGTTTTAGAGGCTACAGCCTTTTTCCTGGGCTTCTCTGGTGGCTCAGAATGTAAAGAATCTGCCTGCAATGTGGGAGATTGGGTTCTATCCCTGAGTTGGGAAGATCCCCTGGAGAGGGAATGGCAACCCAATCCAGTATTCTTGCCCGGAGAATCCCCATGGACAGAGGAGCTTGGCGGGCTGCAGTCCATGGGGTGGCAGAGAGTCAGACACCACTGAGCCTTTTCCTACAAATGAGAAACGGGAATACTGAAAGGCCCCACAGGGCTCTCAGTTTCACTACAACATAACTAATTCAAGGGGAAATAAATTAGTATGTTACCAATTTTAAGAGAATCAACAGTCTTTTATGATAATTGAAAAAGTACAACCAGATTAGTGAGGTCATAGTGATTAAATTATCACAAGAATGGTAAGCAAATTTAACTTTCTATGACATAGATTAAAACATTAAGTGGTTAAACATTAAAAAATGCTGCTCCATAAATATTTATAACCTCAAGATTACTCAGAAATCTGAATATTACTGTAAAGTTTTTATCCTTTCCTTGTAAATAGATTTTAGCAGTAATCCAGTTTTTATGATCTAAAACACCTAAAGATTTAACTCTAATTTTTCTGGTTCAGTTCAGTTCAGTTGCTCAGTCGTGTCCAACTCTTTGCAACCCCGTGAATCACAGCATGCCTGGCCTCCCTGTCCATCACCAACTCCCAAAGTTCACCCAAACTCACATGCATCGAGTTGGTGATGCCATCCAGCCATCTCATCCTCTGTTGTCCCCTTCTTCTCCTGCCCCCACTCCCTCCCAGCATCAGGGTCTTTTCCAATGAGTCAACTTTTTGCATGAGGTGGCCAAAGTATTCGAGTTTCAGCCTCAACATCAGTCTTTCTAATGAACACCCAGGACTGGTCTCCTTTAGGATGAACTGGTTGAATCTCCTTGTAGTTCAAGGGACTCTCAAGAGTCTTCTCCAACACCACAGTTCAAAAGCATCAGTTCTTCGGCGTTCAGCTTTCTTCACAGTCCAACACTCACATCCATACATAACCAGTGGAAAAACCATAGCCTTGACTAGATGGACCTTTGTTGGCAAAGTAATGTCTCTGCTTTTTGTCACGCGAGTGTATGTTCCTCAGTTCTTTGTCTCATCACAACAAAGATTTGGAGCAACGGACATTAAAGCCCTCGGCGCATCACAGCTCTCGGGTCTTGGACAAACCGTGTTACAGCTCTTAGGCAAATCAGTGTTACAGCTCCATTTTATTTAGAAGATAGCAGGAGAGAGAGAGAGAGAAAGAGAGAGAAAGAAAGAAAAGAGCACGCACACGTCGGGGAGAGAGAGAGAGTCTGAGAGAAAGCGCTTTGGCTCCTCCTTTTATATGTTTTTTCCTCCACCTGGGCCTGCTCTATGCAAATTGGGCTTAGCCAGGAGTGCTGTTTGTTCTGCCTGAAGTCTTCACTCTGGTCCTTGGACCTTCCTTTGACCTTCCTTGTCTTTTACCCATTGCCATTTTGGACTCCTTTTCCCTATTCTACCTACCTAACATTTTGAATATGCTATCTAGGTTGGTCATAACTTTCCTTCCAAGGAGTAAGTGTCTTTTAATTTCATGGCTGCAGTCACCATCTGCAGTGATTTTGGAGCCCCCAAAAATAAAGTCTGACACTGTTTCCACAGTTTCCCCATCTATTTCCTATGAAGTGGTGGGACCAGATTTTTCTGGTAACTATATGTAAATAATCATGAACTTTTATTATATTGCTAACTTAAATGCTTTGGATTCTTAAAGTTGACCCCTAGTTTCAACTATCATTTTAATCAAGACTGGTCAAAGTCCAGTGGTTAAGAACCTGCCTTCAAATGCAAGGGACATGGGTTAGATCCCTGGTCAGGTAACTAAGATCGGATTTGCTCTGGAGCCCAAACACTGTAACAAAGATCCTATATGCCACAGCTTACATCCAATGCAGCCAAAAATAAATAAAAAAATATCCTTAAAAAAAAGTTTCCATCATTAAATTAAAAGTCAAAACTTCATAGCACTGTATAACTTGACTTAGACACTGTATTAATTTTAATAAGCCTACAAAAGCCTTGACTTGCCTAAAAGTTTGAATAAGATAAATCATGCTGTTTCGTCTTTTTTAACCCTCACAATGCTGTATCACATACGTTGTCCATGGACTTGGATTAAAATACTTCTGCAGTTGTCTTGGTGTTTATACCTATATTGTCATCATATATTTGTCCTGGTGGATGCACTCCAAAATTTCCCCAAGTGCTGAAAATTGAAGTAATGCTGTAAGCACATAGGGTAGACCCCCACCTCAGAGAAAGAGAGCCAGGCGTGGCTTTCTTGATATAAGGTAAGCTATTTTGGGCCCGAAGCCATCTTGTGCTCTAAGTCTGGCCACAGTGCGTGCCCTTGAACAGGTCTCTGTAGTTAGTGATCTTGAGGAAATGCAGAAACAAAACAAAAGTAGTCAAAAAATAGTAGTTCAGTGATAAAACAGAATCCTAGTTCCTCCTTAAGGGAGATACATAGCAACCTGACACCTATCTGAGTTCTGCACGCACAAAGGCCCCCACCCAGATGGAGGATGGAATGGTGATGTTGAACTTTCCTGACCCTCATAACTTCAATCAGCTAAAGTCTGGACTCTGTGGATCTCTGCCCCAATTCAATGCTAAATTCTCCTCTGCTCAAGCCCCTTCACCAATACGCATGTGCCCTTAGCTAAAAAATTCCCCAATTTTGCTGTTCAGGGAGACACTGCTTTGGAAATGATCCCTGGTGTTCTTATTTGCTGCAAGTAAAAAATCCTTCTCTCTCTTCCTCTTTGGCTTGGTTGTATCTCTTGGGTGGACACTCACCAAGAAGCAAACACAGTTTTGGGGTAACAGTGTCAGCTTTAGAGTTTCTTAGGGGAAAGTTCCATTGACCTTAAATTCTTTGAGAAATCTCATCCTTCCTTTACTTATTGCTGAAATTGAGACACATTCAGCAGATGCCTGTGTGTACTACACAGGTAAGATTCCAGCATCATGGAGCTTATTTTTTATTGGGAGAGACAGAAAATTCAAAAATAAACACATATAATTTCAAATGATGATAGTCGTCGTAGTAATACTGATTATTTACACTAATTGTCATGCCCTCTATGTGCATTATCTCATTCATACCTTACCAAGTTATAGCCCTGGTGACTCAGAGGTTAAAGCGTCTGCCTGGAATGCAGGAGACCAGGGTTTGATCCCTGAGTTGGGAAGATCCCCTGGGGAAGGAAATGGCAACCCACTCTAGTATTCTTGCCTGGAGAATCCCATGGACGGAGGAGCCTGGAAGGCTACAGTCCATGGGGTCGCAAAGAGTAGGACACGACTGAGCAACTTCACTTCACCAAGTTATAGATGAAGAAACTGAGGCACAAAGATCTCTCAACCACTAGAGTACTTTCTAAGCCAGTGGGTTTTGTCCTTTGGAAGAAAATATGTCTTTCACTGTTTTCTTTTTTAAAAAATCATTATCTCATTTTTTTCTTTTCTTCCCGCTGTTGTCTAAAATGTAGGTCAAGAGATCATTTCCCCAGATTTTGTATCTATTTTGTGTGAGCAACATTATATTAATTTGTCTGTTTCATGAGGTTTTTTTTTTTTTTTTTTTTTGGCTGCACTGCTCAGTATGTGGGATTTTAGTTCCTGGCCCAGGGATTGAACCCACTCCCCTTGCATTGAAAGCATGGAGTCTTAACCACTGGACCACCAGGAAATTCTCAAGAATTTTTTATATAAACAAATACCCTAATAAAAGGAATATCAGGGCTTCTCTGGTGGCTCAGATGGTAAAGAATCCACCTGCAATGTGGGAGACCTGGGTTCAATCCCTGTGTTGGAAAGATCCCCTGGAGGAGGGCATGGCAACCCACTCCAGTATTTTTGCCTGGAGAATTCCCATGGACAGACGATCCTGGCAGGCTACAGTCCATGGGGTCCCAAAGAGTCTGACACGACTGAGTGACTAAGCACACACAGGGAATATTAAGTCAGACAGATAGAAATAGAAGTAGGTAATGGGTGAAGTGTCATGAATATTACCATTAACCTTAACTCTGAAGAAGTTCCACATCTTGCAGAAATTTGCCTCTGTAGTTGAGCAGACTGTTCCTCAGTTTCATCCTGTCTTTAGCTTTGGGAAAATAGTAATTCTGATCATGAGACAAACTTGGCTGCTTATTTGGAAAACTAACTTAGATAATCTTTTATGAGACAGTCAGTGGCTTTATCCTGAGTCTTAACAAGAACACAAATTTAATTTTGATCACAGATATATTTGTTGGCATCATGTTGTTTTTCCTCTGTGGGATTAGAAAAGGAGAGAGCTTGCCCACCTGAACGCTTCAGAAAGAAAAGGACCACACCAAGGATGTCGCTACCTGGTGTACAAGCAAGGGCAGAAGCAGTGTGGGTGTGCACAGACTCATTGTGTGTACAGGCAAAGCCATCCTGCCGAAGCAAAGGAAATGAAATGTGAAATTGGCATGTATACATTCCACCCCACCACCTCCTTTCCTGAGAGGTCAGGGAACAAGATTGGGATTACAGTTGTTACAGTAGGGAAAGTCAAGTTACTAAATACTCCAGAGGGCAAAAGAGAATGAAACGTGTGGTTAACTTTTATCCTTGAGAGAAATAATCTGTGGACCGAAAGCATGTGGACTGTAGATTTGATGTTCTGGGGGAAAGCAGCATTTGTAAAGAGTTCATTTCTTCCCCAAAGCCACAAGTGGTGACGCCAAAGGAAACTCTCCTTAAGTTTTTCAAAACTTAGCTTTTTATGGAAGTATAATACACAGAAAACAGCACAAGTCTTGAGGGCAGAGCTCTAAAAATTCTAAGCAGTGAGCAAAGCTGTAACCAGCACCCAGCATGACCGGCTTTCCAGAAGACCTCTCTTCTCATCAGGATCTTCCCAACCATCAAGTGTGCCACTAATCCTGTCTTATAACAACATAGGTTAGTTTTGACTGTTTAGGGACTCTGTATGCGTGGATTATATATGATGGACTCTCATGATACGTATGCAAGAGTCTGGTTTCTTCATCTCAACATTATATTTGTAGGATTCATCCATGTTGCTGTGTTCATTCCTGTCACTATATAGCATCCCACTGTTGTGAGTATCCATAGTTTATCCATTCCATTGCTGAATAATATTTGAGTTCCAGTTAGGGACCATTGGAGAAGGCAATGGCAACCCACTCCAGCACTCTTGCCTGGAAAATCCCATGGACAGAGGAGCCTGGTAGGCTGCAGTCCATGGGGTTGCTAAGAGTCGGGCATGACTGAGCGACTTCACTTTCACTTTTCACTTTCAAGCATTCGAGAAGGAAATAGCAACCCACTCCAGTATTCTTGCCTGGAGAATCCCAGGGATGGGGGAGCCTAGTGGGCTGCCATCTATGGGGTCGCACAGAGTCGGACATGACTGAAGTGACTTAGCAGTAGCAGCAGCACACAGAATAGGTGAGAAGCTCCGAGGTGGCCTACTATTTCACACCCATGCTGTTTTTTCAATAATGGGCTCACACTTATTCCTTATTCTTATACCTTTTCCATAAGTGAAACATCATTGTTCACTCACTCCACCTCCCAGCCAAGGGAATACAAGCCCCTGACATACTCCAGCCAGTAGATTTTGGCTATTATTCACCAGGATGTAAAAATATGATGCAACTGCAAAGGTTAGAAGCAAGGTCAGGTATTCAGGTATAAAGAAAAGTAAATTTGAAAGCAGACAATTTAACAGTTGCTTTTGAAACAAATTCTAACAAACTAAGTTGTTTTTGAGTTAAATTTATGTCTCCTGAACTGGATTTTTTTTTCAAGCAATAATAGAACTCAATGCCAGTGAAGGACATTTATATTTTCTGGCTGCCCAGCATATTTTGAATACTTTCAGTGTCTGGAGAATCTCCCACCTTGTGGATTTATCTCCCCAAGGTAGAAGACTGACCCTTGATTTCTCAGGCTCTTTCCCAGTGAGGGCCCACAGATGCGACAGAAGCTCCAATCAACCATCAGAAATCTGTGAAAGGCCTCAATTTGCAAGAAAATGGGAAAAGCAAGGCATCTCATGCAACATATTTTGATGAGGGAAGAGATGTGAGGCCTAAATACACAAATTCAGAGGCAATAGGGACAAGAGTCCAGGAGAGTGTCCCAGCAAGAGTGACAACAATAGGAAGCTCCTTCATTCTGTTTCAGAGCTCCCAAGCCTGAACCTTCCCACCTTTTAAAAAAATGTTGTTAGCCAAGCTAATGGTTGTTAGCCAAGTCCTTGTCTGCTTAATTAACTAGGCTGGATTGTGTCCACATTTTTATATTAAAGTCCTACCCCTACTGTGATTGTGGAGATAGGGAGATAATTAAGGTTACAGGAAGTCATAAGGGTAGAGCCCTAAGCCAATAGGTGGCTTTATAAGAGGAGGAAGAGAGAAATCTCCTCTCTCTCCAAGTACACACATCAAAGAAAGGCCACCTGACCATAAAGTGAGATGGCAACTACTTATAAGCCAAGAGTCCTCAGAATGAAATCTACTTTCCTGGCATCTTGACCTTGGAATTCTCAACCTCCAGAACTGTGAGGAAATAAAATTCCTGTTAACTTACCCAGTTTACAAGATTTTGTTATGGCAACCTGAGCAGACGAATACACCAGATAATGGAAGAGAAGGTGGTCTATATTATAGTGAGCATGTGCAATAAGTCATTTCAGTCAGGTCCAACTCTTTGTGACCCCATGAACTGTAGCCCATCAGGCTCCTCTGTCCATGGGATTCTCCAGGCAAGAATACTGAAGTGGGTTGCCATTTCCTTCTCCAGGGTATGTTCCCGACCCAGGGATTGAACCTGTGTCTCTTAAGTCTCCTGTATTGCAGGCAGGTTCTTTACCACTAGTGCCACCTGAGAAGCCCTTACTCTGTAATAAAGCAGTCTTCAGTTCAGTTCAGTCACTCAGTAGTGTCCGACTCCTTGCGACCCCATGAATTGTAGCACACCAGGCCTCCCTGTCCATCACCAATTCCCTGAGTCCACCCAAATTCATGTCCATCAAGTCGGTGATGCCATCCAGCCATCTCATCCTCTGTCGTCCCCTTCTCCTCCTGCCCCCAATCCCTCTCAGCATCAGAGTCTTTTCCAATGAGTCATATCTTCCCATGAGGTGGCCAAAGTACTGGAGTTTCAGCTTTAGCATCAGTCCTTCCAAAGAACACCCAGGACTTATCTCCTTTAGTATGGACTGGTTGGATATCCTTGCAGTCCAAGGGATTCTCAGGAGTCTTCTCCAACACCACAGTTCAAAAGCATCAATTCTTCGGTGCTCAGCTTTCTTTATAGTCCAACTCTCACATCCATACATGATCACTGGAAAAACCATAGCCTTGACTAGATGGACCTTGTTGGCAAAGTAATGTCTCTGCTTTTGAATATGCTGTCTAGGTTGGTCATAACTTTCCTTCCAAGGAGTAAGTGTCTTTTAATTTCATGGCTGCAGTCACCATCTGCAGTGATTTTGGAGCCCCCCAAAATAAAGTCAGCACTGTTTCCACTGTTTCCCCATCTATTTCCCATGAAGTGATGGGACCAGATGCCATGATCTTTGTTTTCTGAATGTTGAGCTTTAAGCCAACTTTTTCACTCTCCTCTTTCACTTTCATCAAGAGGCTTTTTAGTTCCTCTTCACTTTCTGCCATAAGGGTGGTGTCATCTGTATATCTGAGGTTATTGATATTCCTCCCAGCAATCTTGATTCCAGCTTGTGCTTCTTCCAGCCCAGTGTTTCTCATGATGTACTCTGCATAGAAGTTAAACAAGCAGGCTGACAGTATACAGCCTTGACGTACTCTTTTTCCTATTTGGAACCAGTCTGTTGTTCCTTGTCCAGTTCTAACTGTTGCTTCCTGACCTGCATACAGATTTCTCAAGAGGCAGGTCAGGTGGTCTGGTATTTCCATCTCTTTCAGAATTTTCCACAGTTTATTGTGATCCACAGAGTCAAAGGCTTTGGCATAGTCAATAAAGCAGAAATAGATGTTTTTCTGGAACTTTCTTGCTTTTTCCATGATCCAGCAGATGTTGGCAATTTGATCTCTGGTTCCTCTGCCTTTTCTAAAACCAGCTTGAACATCTGGAAGTTCATGGTTCATGTATTGCTGAAGCCTGGCTTGGAGAATTTTGAGCATTACTTTACTAGCGTATGAGATGAGTGCAACTGTGAGGTAGTTTAAGCATTCTTTAGCATTGCCTTTCTTTGGGATTGGAATGAAACTGACCTTTTCCAGTCCTGTGGCCACTGCTGAGTTTTCCAAATTTGCTTGCATACTCAGTGCAGCACCTTCACAGTCTTAATGTTACACAATTTAATATACATACAAAATTGCAAAGAATGTTCAATTGCAGCTTCATTTTCAGGCCATGTCATCCAAACCACACGAAGTCCACAAGTCCACCAGCCAGCAGAGAGTATTTTATTCTATTCAAGTTGCTTCTAAGCTCCATTCACAGCCATGGAGTCTTAGTCCTAGACTCTGGGGGAACAGCATGTGATAATGCCAATGTCACCAGAGAATCTCAGACAGTCTCCTTCATACCTTCCATATCTGTGTTGTTCAACACATTAGCCACTAACCATATGTGAAGAGTGAGCATTTGATATATGGCAAGTCTGAATTGAGATGTGCTGGAAGAATAAAATATATATTGAAGGCTTGATATAAAAAAATATAAAATTAATAGTTAATAACTATTGATAGTGGGTTATATAAAACATATTACAAAAATTAATTTCACCTGTTGCTTTTTACTTTTTTTTTTTTGGAAACAGTGACAAACTTTATTATCTTGGGTTCCAAAATCACTGCAGATGGTGACTGCAGCCAGGGAATTAAAAGACACTTGCTCCTTGGGAGAAAAGCTACGATCAACCTAGACAGCATATTAAAACACAGAGATAATACTTTGCCAACAAAGGTCCATCTAGTCAAAGCTATGGTTTTTCCAGTAGTCACATATGGATGTGAGAGTTGGACCGTGAAGAAAGCTGCTATGCTATGCTAAGTCACTTCAGTCGTGTCCAACTCTGTGTGACCCCTAGACGGCAGCCCACTAGGCTTCCCGTCCCTGGGATTCTCCAGGCAAGAACACTGGAGTGGGTTGCCATTTCCTTCTCCATGCTTTTTACTTTTTAAAAAATATTTATTTATTCACTTGGCTGCACTGGATCTTATTGTGGCATGTGGGATCTTCCGTCTTTCCTGAGGGATGCAGGATTTTCTAGTTGTGGCACGTGGAATCTTTTTTTAGTTGTAGGTTTCAAGTTCTTGGGGCTTCCCTGGTAGCTCAGCAGTAGAGAACCCGCCTGCCAATGCAGGAGATGTGGGTTCGAGCCCTGGGTCAGGAAAATCCCCTGGAGGAGGAAATAGCAGCCCATTCCAGTATTCTTGCCTGGAGAATCCCATGGACAGAGGAGCCTGCCGGGCTACAGTCCATGGGGTCGCAAAGAGTCAGACACAACTTAGCGACTAAAACAACAGCAATGCAAGCTCTTGGTTGAGGCATGTGGGATATGACCAGGGATTGAACCTGGGCCCCCTGTATTGGGAGCTTGGCGTATTAGGCACTGGACCACAGGGAAGTCCCTCTTTTTGCTGTTTTAATATGCTACCAGAACATTTTAAATTACGTATGTGGATCGCATGTGTGCCTTACATTATGTTACTGTTGGACAGTGCTGCTCTATAGACATACGCAGTCCCTTCGTCCTTTTGATACACTCACTTCTTCCTTCCAGGAAAGTCTCAGCTCCAGTTCTTCCTGGGTCTTGCTTCCAAAGGACGTTGTCAGTCTTTCTTTGCTCCAACTGGTTCTACTTTTGATAGTGAGCAGTTTTCAAAACTTGAGTATGCTTGAGGCAGTGGGGGAAACTCCTCATGGGGGTCTGACCCCCAGATAGAATATCTAATTCAATTAGATCTTTCCTCATTGCACTGATACTTTTTCTCCTTCACTGCATTAAGTAATACTGTTTTAAACACACCTTTTATAGAAGAAATGGTGAATTTTATTTGGGAAAATAACAAAAAACTCCTGAGCCTTCTATTAATGTAGCTTTTAGAATGCAACATTCTAGAAAATGGAAAGAAGTGGTAGGGAAGAAAACCCTATTCCATCATACATACATTAGCAATCTGGATCCTCTATTACTCTTTTTCTTAAAAAAAGTCTGGCTGCGCAGGTCTTCCCTGCAGCACTTGGACTTTCTTTAGTTGTGGTGCACAGGCTCTCTAGTTGCTCCACAGGCTTACTTGCCCAACCAGGGGCTGAACCCATATCCCCTGCTTTGGAAGGCATATTCTTAATCATTGGACTACCAGGGAAGTCCCATGGATCCTATATTACTCTTTATTCTTCAAAACAGGAATACATGTGAGGAATGGTTAAATGGATTACCCCAGGTCACAGATCTGTACGAAGTAGTTACTACTGAAACCTGGTTCTGATCCTTATTCTGTTCCCTTACTATTATATCACAATATCATGTAATGTCCAAAATTTAAACTTTCTTTGACAATTCTAAATTTTACAGTACCTGGGTAGGAGAGAAAATGGGAGGTGGTCATTGTTACAAACATCAATTATTACTAAAGAGTACCCGAAAAATAAATACAGTTATTGTCTGGCTATTTGGGATAAAAATAACTGGCAAATTATGTTAACAACTACTCAATTTATTCAATATAGCACTCCATAGAATTGTTCTAAATTATAGATGATGAAGATGATGACAGCCAAAATGTTTAGAGCCCTTTATGTGAAGCACTATGCTAAACACTCTATATGCTTGAGCTCATTTTATCATTTCACAATTGATAGCATATTATTATCCCCATTTTACAGGGAGAAGCAGAGATCACACAGCTCAGAAGTGACTGGAACCAGGTCTGTTAGACTTCAGAGTCCTAGAACCTGGCTGTGCTCTACTGCCTTCCAATGATCTTTTGAAATTTTTTTAATATACATTTTTTGTTGATGTTATTATAGGAAATAAATCAGAGCTTAGCTTTATTTAGGGTTGTTTAGTTGCTAAGTCACGTCCGACTCTTTGCGGCCCCATGGACCGTAGCTTGCCAGGCTCCTCTGTTCATGGGATTTCCCAGGCAAGAATACTAGAGTGGGTTGCCATTTCCTCTCCAGGGGTCTTCCCAACCCAGGGACTGAACTCATGTCTCCTGCATTAGCAGGTGGGTTCCTTACCACTGAACCATCAGGGAAGCCCCCAGTGATCTTGTCTCTGCTACTTCCTACATGTCTCAGGTCATACCCAATTTCTGCCAGACTCTCTCAAGACAGAATTGTTAATTCTGAATGTCATTCTCTGTACATTGCAGATAAATTTAGTTTTGAGCATTTCTTAGACTATTTTTGCATCCTTATTAATTCATTTGGGATAGTTAGAGCATGTTCTGGAGAGGACTTTCAATCATTTACTGATTTTGAAGAAGTACTTCTGGAGAGAGCTCTTGCAATTAGAGAGGCTGATCTGATTTTTCCAAGTAATAGCACCTTTATGTCCCTGGAATTATGAGAATTATAAAATCTACCTATCAACATACATAAGGCTTTGTACTTTAATATGAGGAAAAGAAAAACATTCTTTTAAAGTGTCCAAAGTTTCTTTTTTGCCCTGAAAGATGTTGACTTAAAACATGGTAACAGAAGTTTTTTGTTTTTGGTTTTTTGTTTTTGTGAAGTAAGCCAGAAAGAAAAACACCAATACAGTATACTAACGCATATATATGGAATTTAGAAAGATGCTAACAATAACCCTGTGTACGAGACAGCAAAAGAGACAATGATGTATAGAACAGTCTTATGAACTCTGTTGCAGAGGGAGAGGGTGGGAAGATTTGGGAGAATGGCATTGAAACATGTATAATATCATGTATGAAACGAGATGCCAGTCCGGGTTCGATGCACGATACTGGATGCTTGGGGCTAGTGCACTGGGACGACCCAGAGGGATGGTATGGGGAGGGAGGAGGGAGGAGGGATCAGGATGGGGAACACATGTATACCTGTGGCGGATTCATTTTGATATTTGGCAAAACTAATACAATTTGTAAAGTTTAAAAATAAAAAAATTTTTTTAAAAAGTTTTAACCATTACTGACCCATCAAGTAGAATTCTGAAGGAAGTTCTTTATTTCCAGGAGCCCCAGAAGCTCCTAAGGTACAATGAAATGAGAAGCATAATATAAAATGTTGCTATCTGTACAAAATTTCACAGTGTACAAATATGTTCAACTCAAACAATCCTCAAAATAATTCTCAACTGGCCACATTCTACAAACGAGGAAACTGAGGGCCAAGGAAATTAAAAGAATGTCTATAAAGATTGGAGCTACTGTCTATGGACTTTTTAACACGTGCTGCAATTCATGGGGTCGAAAAGAGTGGGACACAACTGAGCGACTGAACTGAACATTATTTCTGATGTTATATGTATAAAACTCCTTGATCATGTTTTAATGTGAGCTAGTATATCAGCTGAATCCATCACCAAAAAGAAAACCAGAAAAACCCTGAATAAAAAAGAGCCCAGAGTATAGAGCAAAACATTTATTTACTTCTCCCATGGAGTCTTTTATCCTATCATATCACAGATTCCACCTCCCCACCATCTCTTTCCCTCTATTCATCCCTTCTCCCAAGTCTTTCCCTGTCTCCTGCCTCCTCTGATCTTGAACTGGCAATAAAGGACCCTTTAGTTCCCATCTATCTGGGATGGAGGCTGGGTCCTTCAGATTTTTCAGAATGAAACACCACCAAGTGAACCTTTCTCTTGTTAATGCTGACTGGTTCTCAAGTCAACCTAAAAAAAACCAGGTTAAACAGGAAAATGCTACTCCCTCACACACAGCTTAAAAGTAACCCCCAAATGGCAAAATGTAAAGAATTTTCAGAATGAGTGAACACACATGTTCAGAATGAGTGAATCTATTCTAGCTCCTGGTAAACTTAGGGTAAGGGGTGGGAGCCAGAACAGGATACTGAAGGCAGGAGATAAAGAAGAGGCCCCACCCAAGGAGGGGGTTCTAACAGGAAAGTGAAAGTGAAGTCGCTCAGTCATATCCGACTCTTTGTGACCCGGTGGACTGTAGCCTACTAGCCACCTCCTTCCATGGGATTTCCCAGGCAAAAGTATTGGAGTGGGTTGCCATTTCCTTCATCAGAAGAGCTTCCCGACCCAGAGATTGAACCCAGGTCTCCCGCGTTGTAGGCAGACGCTTTACCATCTGAGTCCCCAGGGAAGGTGGCTTCTAACAGAAGTTTGCAAAATGATGACTGCATCTGAAATCTAAAGAGACAGCTAGCAAAGTTGCCTTTTTCTACCTTGGTGTCAGGTGGAGGGAAGAAAAATCTCCCCTAAGAATTCAATAACTACAAGCCAGAACTTCTGCCCTGAATTCACACTTCCTGTGTGGGAAAAAAAACCTAGAGCTAAGAATTCAGTTTAAAGTGGTCCCAGTTTGGTAGTGCCCCAAGGCACTTGGCAAAAGCAAATTTAAATCCTTTTAACTCAAAACTTTGTTAAGTATGCATGTTTAAATTTCTAAAGCTTAGTGGGGAAAAAAAGGCAGCAAGTGTGTATAAATTCCAAAATGGTAGAGTGGAGGAAATGAGTTTTAAAAAAAAGTCCAGGGGAAATAAACACACACACACAAAAGGCATAAACAATGAAAAAAGAAACAGAAAAGGCAGAGAACAAAAATAAGACACTAGAAATAAACCCAGATATATCAGTGCTCAGTTGCTTCAGTTGTGTCCAACTCTTTGTGAACTCGTGACTGTAGTCTTTCAAGCTCCTTTGTCCATGGGATTCTCCAACCAAGAACAATGCAGTGGGTTGCCAAGCCCTTTTCCAACATATATCAGTATTAACAGTAATTATAAGTGGACTAAATGATGCACTTAAAAAAAAAAACAAAAAAACAACGAAGTTATCAGTTTGCTATAAGAAACTTACCAGATTAACCACCATTAGCATCTGTATCTACTCTGTGTTTAAAAATCAGCTGGTAATTCTGAAATTACCACTGTAGAATGGATAGAAATTATTTGGTGATCATAACTCTGTTGAATTAAGAGTATTTTTGCAGCATTCCTTGTCATCAGAAACACTGTTAAAGTTTAAAACTAGAAGCAGCAGAAAACTAGCTTGTAAAATTTATGCAAGTAGAGTACAGGCCAGGCTGTCTTGGGGAACTAAACATCAAAACTGAAAGCAATGTTTTACACTGAGAAAAAAGAGTTATCACACCATTTTTTAAAATGTAGTTATACATTACTGCTAGTCAAGTTTCAGGCAGAGAAATGGAACTTTGTGTTATGAGACAAAAAATTTATATTTAAAGTAGATTTTATAAAATTGTGTGAGGAGGTAGAGACCTGAACATCCAAAAGGAAGAGAAGAGAATCAAAGACACTGTCTAGTGCTCCTGAGCACTCACATGAGTGTTGAGGACTGGAGGGAAAAAATGAAAAAGGCTTAGCCCATTCATCTGCAAACAACAGGAATTTGGGAATGTATTGCCCTAGTGGGGCTACCTTCTCTGTGGGTACACAGACAAGCAGTAGAAGCCGACCTGGAGCAGCCCTCGGGAGGAAGAAGCACAAAAAGAACACACTGGACCTTACTGGGCATTTACTGCAGTTATCCATCTCCCTGTCTGCTGCTGCTAAGTCCCATCAGTCGTGTCTGACTCTGTGTGACCCCATAGACGGCAGCCACCAGGCTCCTCTGTCCCTGGGATTCTCCAGGCAAGAACACTGGAGTGGGTTGCCATTTCCTTCTCCAATGCATGAAAGTGAAAAGTGAAAGTGAAGTCGCTCAGTCGTGTCCGACTCTTCGAGACCCCATGGACTGTAGCCTAGCAGGCTCCTCCGTCCATGGGATTTTCCAGGCAAGAGAACGGAGTGGGGTGCCATCGCCTTCTCCGATGTCTACATATCCTCAATTCTACACGAATGTGAAGGTACAAACCTTCACATCTACCACTCAACTCTCACACAAATTTGTTTTTGGAGCCAACTCTAACCCAGAAAGAGAAATCCTGGGAAAATACAGTTCCCAGCTTAAGTGAGCTGACAATCCAGAATAACAGTTTATAGGAGACACATCTAAAACAGAAAGGACAAGAGTGGGAAGAGACATATCAGGCAAAAACTAAGCAAAAGAAACCTGGTGTACTTGATTAAAATCAGACAAAACAGATTTTAAAGCAAAAATTGTTTTCTAGAGTTAGAGGGCTATTATATAAAGTATTCAACCAGAAGACAAAAGTCTAAAGTTGCTTACACCTAGTAATACAGCCTTAAAATACATAAGGCAAAAATTGAGAGGATTTCCAGGAGAAATTGACAAACCTCTTATCACAGTGAGACTCTGGCATACCTTTCTGAGTATTCAGTAATAAAAGAAATAAGAAAGGACATACAAGATTTGACTCTAACAAAAAGTGTAAAGGAAAAATAGCATGCTGTGCAAGAAAAGCTCAGGAGGTATTAGGTATGACTTTAGAGGTTGAGTGAAAAAATTGGCTTGAAACTCAACATTCAGAAAACTAAGATCATGGTACCTGGTCCCATCATTGCATGGCAAATAGATGGGGAAACAGTGGAAACAGTGGCTGACTTTATTTTTGGGGGCTCCAAAATCACTGCAGATGGTGATTGCAGCCATGAAATTAAGATGCTTACTCCTTGGAAGGAAAGTTATGACCAACCTAGACAGCATATTAAAAAGCAGAGACAAAAAAAAAGTAGAGACATTACTTTGCTAACAAAGGTCCATCTAGTCAAGGCTATGGTTTTTCCAGTGGTCATGTATGGATGTGAGGGGGACTATAAAGAAAGCTGAGCACAGAATTGATGCTTTTGAACTGTGTTGTTGGAGAAGACTCCTGAGAGTCCCTTGGACTGCAAGGAGATCCAACCAGTCTATCCTAAAGGAAATCAGTCCTGGGTGTTCATTGGAAGGACTGATACTGAGGTTGAAACTCCAATAGCCACCTGATGCTAACAGCTGACTAATTTGAAAAGACCCTAATGGTGGGAAAGATCGAGGGCAGGAGGAGAAGGGGACGACAGAGGATGAGATGGTTAGATGGCATCACCAACTCAATGAACATGAGTTTGGGTAAACTCCAAGAGTTGGTGATGGACAGGGAGGCCTGGCGTGCTGCAGTCCATGGGGTCGCAAAGAGTCAGACACGACTGAGCAAATGAACTGAACTTAGAGGCTGAGGTTTATTTTTGGCTGTGCTAGGTCTTTGTTGCTGTGTGAGGGCTTCTCTCTAGTCGTGGTGAGCGAGCCTCTCACTGTGGTGGCTCCTCTTGCTGCAGAACACAGGCTGGGCACACTGGCTTCAGTAGTTGCAGCACGGGGGCTCAGCAGTTGTGGAGTGAGGGCTTAGTTGCCCCACAGCATGTGGGATCTTCCTCAGACCAGGGATCCAACCTGTGTCCCCTGCATTGGCAGACGGATTCTTAACCACTGGATCACCAGGGAAGTCTTTAGAGGTTGAGGTTTTGCCAGGTGGCTGCAATAGGACCCTGGGTAAATGCTGAGGTCACTGCCAAAAGAAAGATTCAAACGACATCTTGAGGCCGTTGGAGAAAAAGGAAATGAAGACAAGGATAAGGCGAGAAAGCAGGAGTGTCTGTGGAATGATGGTTCGCCCATTGGCCTTCCAAGGCTGCTGGTGGGGTTTCACCTCAGCAGAGCTTTGGGGTTAGAGTTCTTTTTCCTAGATTTGCCTTTCAATACCTCAGAGCAGAGGGCAAGGCTGTCAGTGAGCCATGCAGCTAAGCCTTAGGCCACAGGGACCTGAGGATTCCCTTTCCTTGAGATGTGCCTGGTTTCCTTTCCCTTCCTCTGCTCTCTCTGGTAAAAACTGAAAATTGCTGGCAAGAGTATGAATAAAATTGAAGCACTGTCGGGTTAAAACTTGGGTATTTTCTTGCACAAAAGGCATCTGAGCCAGAAGGTTTGTGACAAAGGAGCACAGAGATCTTTAAGATGTTAGTATTTTTTCTGTTAAGAAAGAAAGTCAGTCAGTCCTCTAGTGGGTTCTAATTATAAGGGTAAATGTTTACTCACTTTGAAAGAATATTTTATTCTCAGCAATATATCTATATAACTAAAGTTAATTATAGTTTATATAATTTATAACTAAAATTATAAACTATATCCAAGTGCCCAAATTAAAATATTTTTCTAAAAATTATTCCAGTATTTTTGTAAGAAATGTTCTGCTTTCATTTTTAAATTGAGGATTGTCAAGAAAGGAAAACAAAGTTCATATTATAAACATATTATAAACATCAGTTCAGAATAGGCCCAATAATACAGTTATATCCTAAAAGGAAGCTTAGTTTTTCAGATAAAGTGGTAAAAAGGGTAAGTTCTAAACACTTCAAAAGATAAACTATACATTTTGGATATTACTAAATTGAATTGTAAAACATGAACTTGATAATTCTCAAGTTATCAGAGTCAGTTGTTTCAGATCAGAGAAACCTCCATATACAACTGTAATACAACTGTATTTTTTTTAATGAGTTAATGACAAAAAAAGATATCCATTTTATTCTGGGGCTTTTGGGGCTTTCCAGGTGGCTCAGTGGTAAAGAATTCACCTGCCAAAGCAGGAGAAGCAGGAGACGAGGTTTCGATCTTTGAGGTGGGAAGATCCCCTGGAGAAGGAAATGGCAACACACTCCAGTATCCTTGCCTGGAAATCTCACGGACAGAGGAGCCTGGCGGGCTGCAGTCCATGGGGTCACAAAGAATCGGACACGACTGAGCACACACACAATCATAATTATATAATCAATTACATACAAGTACATATACATATGTTTATGATTCCTAGAATGAGATCTAGAATGAGCACGCATGCACCACAAGTTTCATCTGTCTTGAGGGTTTACTACTTCAATGAAATGGCCTATTACTCTTGGAAGTCTACGAATGATTAGAGTTCTAAATTGAAAGAATTTAATGCCAAGTTATTTACCTCCATGTTTGGTTAACAGTAAGTACTCTCTTCATTTGAAGCACTGACCTAGCCCGTTTCCAGTAAGCCTACCAAAGCCCCACACTCTGTGTTCAAGGAAAAAAATCTTTGGATACACTGTCTCTTTTAGGAGGGAGAAAGTGAAGTGGGAAGGCAAAATCTTTCTTACCACTTTCCCTTAAAGGTGGTGGTCTTTTATCTTTCTCTGAGGACAACAATTCAGGGGGAAAAGTCTTTCTTTTACAGAAAGACACTAGAATTTTCCCTTCCCTTCATGTTATATTTATTGTTATAAAATTGTTAAGCCTTTTTCATGTCCAGGCCTTACTGTTAGTCAACCATTTCTAGTCACTCAGTCAAAAAGACCCATGTTAACTATTGTTAATTTAATACCAATCTTTAAAAGGATCCTCATCCCAGGGATGGGGGAGCCTGGCGGGCTGCCGTCTATGGGGTCACACAGAGTTGGACAGGACTGAAGTGACTTAGCAGTAGCATCTTTTAGGAACATAATTTTTACTAAGTGGAAAAGAATAGTGTGCGTTGTTTAAACTAGAAGAAAAAGTAAACAGAGGTAAAAACAGGGACGACCATGGCAGAGGATTCTGAGGGCTGGATGATGATAATATGGAAGTCATCATACTGTTCTAATTTTATGTATGTTCAAAACTCACCAGGGACTTACTTCCCTGATGGTCCAGTGGTTAAGTCTCCAAGCTTCCTTGCCAGGGGACACAGGTTGATACCTGGTTGGGAAAGTAAGATCCCCGCGCATCTTGAAGCAAGGCCAAATCCCCCAAAAACGAACAAAAAACCACCTCACCATAAAAGGTTAAAAAAAAACAGACAAAAACTTGCTGACAAATCATCTGTTTAGACTGGTGACTCTCAAGGTTCTTGGATGACCATTTCTTTGAGGAGTCTCTTCATTCAACCAAGCTTGAAGAATGAGATGACCTTTCCCTTTCCAAAGCTCAGAATTACTTCTTAAACAGTTTCAAATATTCCCATATGCTAAAGGAAAGAGCATTATGAACTAACAATGTTTTAGTTTCTAAGACCTTATCACTAAATCTTGAGGAAATCAATTCTCCTAAAACTGTTTACCTATCAAAATCGCCTTTATACAGCTGATTTCCATTATGTGCCTTAGATTATAATCTCTAAGTGGACAAAGATTTAACTCACCTTAACAGTGTGTTGCTTGCTGCTGCTGCTGCTAAGTCGCTTCAGTTGTGTCTGACTCTTGTGCGACCCCATAGACGTCAGCCCACCAGGCTCCCCTGTCCCTGGGATTCTCCAGGCAAGAACACTGGAGTGGGTTGCCGTTTCCTTCTCCAATGCATGAAAGTGAAAAATGAAAGTGAAGTCACTCAGTCATGTCCGACTCTTAGCGACCCCATGGACGGAAGCCCACCAGGCTCCTCGGTCCATGGGATTTTCCAGGCAAGAGTATGGAGTGGGGTGCCATTGCTTGGTAAGTTATTAAAATTGCCACAGAAAGTATCTGCCAACTCCAAACACTTCCCTCGAAGGGAGATACTGAGTATCTTCTATGTTATCCTGTGTTGACTTACGACTCTGAATATATTGTATATTGTGAATCATTTTAGGGTTACAAATAACTCATCCATTAGGCTGTAAATTTCACTAGATAAAAAAGTACAGGGGAGCAAGCAAGCCAATAGCTAAGAGATACAACTATAATTTTTCTTTTTTTTCTAGTCTCACCTTAGGCCACATTTTTTATCCAGCTTCATACTAGATCACAAAATTATACCAGTCTTATTTGTGATGAGCTGAAGAAAACAGAAGAGTTCAAATTCACCTTATTCTAACAATAAGGCAATGAAGCACAATAGAAAACTAAATTCTAATTGTAAATGTTTTTTTGCAACATAACATTTTCAAATCAGCTTAAATTCAGAGAGATTTTTTATTACACAATTTGATTTTTACATCAATAAAATCTTAGATATAACAATACAGATGAAGAATAACAATTTAATTTGTATTGAAATAAATATGAGATACACAAAGCACATACAGTGGAAAAGGGTCACAATAAATTACAAGTGGAGACATTATTTTGCTCAATCACCAGAGAAAGCCCTTGACACTTCCAATTTCACACCATCAAATTTATCATTCTTGCTGATTTAAGCAGAACACAAAACAAATATGGATCCCAGGGCTTACTTTCACAGGTACCAGCATAGATAATTCACTACAGTGATCCAATTTGGAAATCAGTAGGGACCAGTAAATCACTGCATAAAAGAAAGAGTGAATGAGGTCCTTTTTCCTTAGTGTCAGCAGGCTATGATTATTATGTTTATTAGATTCTCTTGAAAGGACTTCACATTTTCTCAAATATTCAGGAGCAGTATATTTCCCCTCTGAGCCCTACATTAGCATTTATGTGCTTTGGTCTTGAATACACAGTAATGATGAATTTTTCAATTTATTTTATAAATTTATATAGTCTGGATAGTATTGGCCTGAAGAGTATATAACTCCCCAACCTGTATAATATTAGATATTAAAAATGGATTCAAGAGAAGTTACTAGGAAATGCTGACATACTGTATATACAAATTTAGTTCAATATATCCCATTATATAGAGCACCAGAGCAATGCATTTATTATAATCAAGCCATTTTCTATGACTCTCTAATCTCTGTGGCCCTTTTACGTTTGTTCCAATATATACATATCACAAATGTTGCCTGCCTAAGACGTTGCCCATTTGGTCTCAACTTACAAACATAAACGTAAGCAAAAATTCATGTCAAAAGCATTTATCTTAAAATTACAAAAAAAAAAAAGTCAAAAGTTTGGAATTTAAACTGTTATGAACCAAGGGAAAAAAGAAGTTAGTTCAAAAGTACTGAGCACATATATGTATTTTTTAAAAGTAGCTTCAGAAAACTATGACGGAAAAAGTAAAATGATTCTTGGGCCTTTCCTTCTCCTGGAATATAAGGTAATTTTTAGATTCCAGCAAAGATTATCTAGCAACAATTTTTTCCTATCATTTCCTAAGAAAAAGGAACTGTTTTAGACTAAAAAAATACTGTACTTTATCTGTGGTCACATCAACTCCTATTCAGTGCAGGTCAGTTTTCCTATCTGCACTGCCTAAGAGGACAAAGACTACTCTAGAGTTCATCCCTCACACAGAGATATGTTCCTTCCAAGAACCCTCCTGAACACCAGCTTAGAAGATACACATGTCACAGAGTAACTACCACCAGGAAACTTCCCAAACATTGAGCAGCTTCTTTCTTATCCTTAATACCAGATCCAAATACAACTTTCCACCTAGAGTATTAGAAGAGGACTGCTCATTAAAATAATTTCTGGAAACAACTCCTGGATTTACAAAACATATATGCCATTGGTATACACTAAATCCATTGAACTATGCCATCATATAGCCTCTCAGAATTCTCTTAATTCTAGAGAAATTTCAGTGAGGTGTTAAATGAAATTAGCTGTCTCTGTAACTCAAACTGAATTTACAAATCTAGGCACCATTCCTAATATCCAAAATTATCGACATGCTTTTGTATTACTGTGAAGTCTTAATTTTAAGAGATGGAACTGGCTGTAACTTGTTTACCTACAAAATGACCCTGAAAAAAATTAAGTACCATTTTCTCTATACCTGAAAATGAAGGTGAAAGAACAATTTTATAACTGACATGTTTAGGTAACTTAGGCACTTAGGGAAACAAAAACAAAAACAGCAGAGAGACTATGATCTGAGTAATACCACTAACTGTGGCCTATTCTATTTACCTAGGAAGCAGATATTAACAGGGTACTTACTCCAGCTTCTGAACGTTTTTTATTTAAAAAATGTACTCAAGAGTAAATGCTTACTAAATATTTACTGAATGTTGAATAATTACATATTAAATAGAATCATGGAATTCAGGTCCTTAGTTTTATGGCTGGCTCAGGATTTAGTGGCATTTAACCTTTCAACATGGCATGATAAACAGCTGGGGACTACTTGAGCAAAGAGTGCCACCTACTGCTCATCAGCATAACTGGTTACTTTCTCCCTTGAGGTTTTCCCCACAGAATAAAAATCAGTCTCAATCTGGGTGAAAGCATTAAGCTAGCAGATCAAAAAGGGCTTTGGGTAGGGGGTGGAGAGGAGCTTCAGACCTATGTTAATTAAAATACATTTGTTAGCATTACATAAGGATCTTTACCACAATCCCTCAAAATTAGTTTCATTCATTCTGATCTCAAACTTTATTAAAGAAATTTCTCTTTGGACTGACATTAAATGAGGAATCAAGTATACAAAAGGAATACACAATCTTTGTTAGAATAAAGTAGATTCTGTAGGAGGCCTACACTTGTCCAAGAAAGTTTAATATTTAAAAGTGCTAGAACAGCAGCACTATATAACTTCCTAATCAGATAGTCTAGATGTTAAATCAACTGTTTTTAAACACATAAAAATAAATTCAGCTATGCTGTATTTAAAATAAATTCAGCAGCTGTAACTTTTCCTAGTATACTCATTCTATATACTCTATTATAATAATTTCCTTTTTTGTTATACATTTTGCATTGTGTAAATGACATCCAAGACATACAATTTTACTTTTTTGGCCTCGCGGCATGTGAGATCTTAGTTCCTTCACCAGGGCTTGAACTCACACACTCTGCACTGGACTGGTGGAGTCTTAACCACTCGATCACCAAGGAAGTTCCTGTATTTCTTTAATTTTAACTTGATAGACATAAAGTTACACTGTACTTTCAGATGTCAAATTAGCTGTCTGTACATATTCATACTGCAAAATTCCTAACTACAAGTTCATGCAAACTAAACATCTGGCAATGCTCAAATTGTAGGATTTATTTTTTTATGAGTTTAGTGAAAGGAAAGTGAAAGTGTTAGTTGCTCAGCTGTGTCCCACTCTTTGCAACCTCATGGACTGTAACCCACCAGGCCCTTCTGTCCAAGAAATATTCCAGGCAAGAACACTGGAGTGGGTTGCCATTTCCTTCTCCAAGGGATCTTCCTGACCCAGGGACTGAACTTGGGTCTCCTGCACTGCAGGTAGATTCGTTACCATCTAAGCCACCCGGGCAGCTTATTTATAAGCCAAACTTTTCTTTAAAAAATATATCAGAAGTATAATCCCATTATATGATGAAAGCCTCAACTTCTGAAGCACAGAGAATTTTCAATTTTAATAGTATTAATGTTAAATTCTTTTCGTTAAAACCCACCTAAATTATTTCCTTTAGGAAAATCTTTTTGGTCAATAATAATTTTCAAAATAAAAACAGGCATACTTCACAGATCATTAAAAAAAACAATCGTGGTTAAAAGAGAGCACAGAAAGAAAATCAATAAATGGAAAAACTGGTGAAATTTAAGTTCCACATCTTAGTAGTTAGTAATATTGTCCCACAGTTAATTTCTTAGTTCTGATAAATGTTCTATAGTTATGGAATCTGTTAATACAAGGGGAAGCTGAGTAAAGGATATAAAGAAACTCTACTATTTTTTACAACTTTTCTACAAATCTAAAATTATCTCAAGATTAAAAAATTGTAGAAAACAAAGAAACTTAGTAACTTAAAAAATAAATATGCCTTCAGCTGCCATAATTTCTTGATATAATTCAAACTTTTAAAAACATCATTAGAAATAATATATTGTTTACTTAACATTACTTTATTGCTCTAGAAAATTCAGTTTTTAAAACCATCAGATTACACACATAGTGACAATGAGAGTGCCGCCAACAATCGACTGTGTGTTATGAAGCTTCTCTAACTTTGTAGATAATATTACAAAATTACAAAAATAGCTGGTTACAGTTGAGCTATCAAGTAGGTATCACATTTCTATAGACCAAAAAGTAGAATAAAAAGAAAACTGATGTTACTGCTAAGTCACTGAGTGTATTTGAGAAATCCAAATTACATGCACATAGAAGAAAACTGGTTACAAAAACCATTACATTACTCTGCATTAACATTTTGCAATGTTTTAAACATTTCCAATCATGCAATAATAAATAAAGGTCAGAATGAATTTTAAAAAGGAGTTGATGGAAGTTCAACAAATGTGTTTCATATGTTAAACAACTCAAATCACAGTTGCATAATACATTCAATTCCTCTAAATTTATCCATGCATTACAAGACTGAAATGCACACTATTTCCCCCACAACTCCTCTGGCCCCATTCCCAATCAATAACCAACACCTATAAACCTTTCTATTTAATCTTTTATATGAAATTTGATAGGTAGGTATGTATGATCTTCATTATTATTTCAGAACAGATACAAAGTTCAGTCACAGCTCAATCTTCACTTACATTCCTTTCAAAGGGCACCTGAACTGGTGCAACTGTCTATGAAAATTCAAGCCTAAGAAACTGAGAGAACTGGCAGTCAAGAATCTGATCTAAGTAACTGTATCCACAATCCTAAAAGGATTTACTTTTTGAGAAATGTTACTCAACCTGTCTCTGAGAGGAAAACTGTATGACTACTGCTCGCTGATGTAAAATGCTTAGGTGACCACAAGTATTTACCTAGTTGGTTAACAACCTTTCAGTTGGGCCTGTAAGAAAAAAAAACCCAAAGCCACAGAAGTAAATATGAAAATAAAATTTTGGAAGGTCATAGTATAAGATACATAAAGAAATCCAAAATAAATCTGTCCTAATGAAGCAGTACAAAATCTACATAAAAGCACTTTGAAATTAAATACAGAAGGAGGGAAGTGTTTTTGTTACAACCATCAACCAAAATTACTGAATGGCAAAAGAATACTGTCTCAAAGTATACTGAATTTACATGTTAATATTATCATAATGAACTCATGCCAGATGTAAATTCAGGTTACCAATTAGATGAAAACAAAGTTTAGAGCTATTTTTACCGGACAAATAAATGTACTTCATGATAAAGGCACAGCAGCATCTAAAGAATTCCTGATACATTTATCACAAGATTCAAATTTCCTTAACTATTAACAACACATCACAATAAAGTTTCTCAGAAAGTGTTTGAAAGGCTTGATTTAACATGCCAGGAAAATGATTACTTTTCTTTTGAGATGCATTTATGTAAATTATGTAAATTGCATTGAGGTCAGTTTTACACCTGGAATTATCCATCCCTAGTAGAAGTACCAGCAGCTAACAATGCTTATTTATATTATGTATAATTTAGCTGGATGCTACACTATGCAACTGTTGGTGCCAGTCTGCTTATAAAGGCAATACTCTGGAGACAAAGTCTTCTCACAAACAGTGGGCAAGCAGGTTTCATTATAAGATGTTCAACAACAATCCTCAGTTCATTAAACAAGGTCCTGCAACATAAAATATGTTTTCTTTCAGAAACTCAAGGAAAAAGCAATGTGATTCAAGAGTAAATGCTGATAAAGGGGCTTTCCACTAAAGAATCTGAATTAGTAATAACCAGGATGTACTGCAGGCAATATACAGAATTAAAATTCCCCAAATCAACACCTGTGTCCTTTTTTGGGGAAAATATTCATTTAATAAATGGCTCTCTAAGGGCTGAGATTAGGGATGATTTGTATTTCCTTCACAGTTGAGTCACATAATCTTCACATCTGACTTACTCAAATTCAACTAGGTCTAAAAAAAGAGAGCAAGAATGTGAAAGTTATCTAGTATGAGCAATCCCTCCTACCATTTCCTTAAAAGAACATACTGCCTCTTAGAGCCTTCCTCATCTGAAAAATGGGAATATGTACTTATTGGAGTCACAGTGAAGTTTCAATGAGGAGACACAGAAGATGCTCAATAAATGTTGCTGTCATTTAGTTGCTGAGTCGTGTAAGACTCTGTGACCCCATGGACTGTAGCCCACCACCATTCCTCTACATCTAAAAAGTACTAAGTTCCAAACTTCTTACCCTGAGGCTCAAGAAGTTTTACGATATGGTTCCAATATACCTTTAAAATCTCTGCTCTAACCACTCACCACTCAGAATTTCCCTTCCGGTCAAATAGGCCTACATATGTGCCCCTTAAACTGTGTTTATCTTACTGCCTCTGAACTTGTGCTCCTATCGTCTTCCTACCTAAAATGCTTTTCCTTGTTCTCACTGTCTACTGAAAGTCTTTAATCCTTCCAGAACAAATTAAAATATTTTGTGAAACTTTCCTGGGCTCTTCTCTCTTCTGGCTCAATGATCTCTCCCCTCTTGTGGACTACAGTACTGATACAATAAACATGAAATTCGTCACAGGTTGACATGTGAATACTACATCCTGCACTACTGTTTCCTTTCTTATTTGCGATGTGTTTCCTTAACTAGGACAGTACCAGGAGAGGGAGACTTTTGTCCTACACAGTTTTAAATTCCTTACGCTTTTAGCACTGTTTTAGATGTGGTCAAGAAAACTCCAGTCTTAATGTCTGAAAAGCAAGCACCTCCTCATCAATCCTAGAACTTAGATTCGCAAAAACATTGCTTGCTTCTAAATTCTAACATAAAGGTTAAATAAGTCTTAAAAGTTACAAATGGTATATTTCACAATACGATTAATAAATAAAACAGATTTAAACTAATCACAAGCTTACCGACAATATGGATTTCTTCGAGAGGAGTATCGAAGAGTAAGGAATCTATAGTATATAAAAGGCTGGAACAAACTTCCTTGACCACTGAAATAAACAAATACAAGGGAAATAAATACACATTATTGATTCATATGTATACTCAACATTTAAAGGCAACTTAACTGGACAATGTGTTTCCATTCATCAAATCATCATAATAATATCCATCATATCTAAGTCCAAGTTATTCATGTAGGTATTGTTAAATTTTTTAAAGCTACTAAACAAATCAGAAAATGTTATATAAATGCTTCAACTGCCACTAATAATTGGTAATCAAGTTTTAAAACTTGAAATATTTAATTAAATATTTAAAATATTTAAAATGAAAAGTAGTTTATTTGGTATAAACAAATAAGAAAATTAATAAAACCATATAGGCTCACTAGTAAATGTGAGAATAGGCTAAACATAGCCTATATTATTTATTTTTCTTGGTTAAAATGACAATCATAATACCCCAAGAGTCATATACATGTTTCTCAAATTCTAAGTCTGGAATCCTTCCCTAGGAAAAACTATTTTAAGATGTTCACTAAAACAACCACAAATAAAACACAGCAAGAACCTAATGGTCTCCAGGCAAGAATACTGGAGTGGGTAGCCTTCTCCAGGGGATCTTCTCCACCCAGGGATTGAACCTGGGTCGCCTGCATTGCAGGCAGATTCTTTACCATCTGAACCACCAGGGAAGCCCAGTTGGGTAGCAGGGCTAAGTAAATCATATGTATATTTGATGGATTCAGTATGCAATTACTTAAAATCTTGACTACTGAAAAGTACACAGGAACTCTGAACAAAGCAGGATATAAAGCTATACATATTATTACAACTATATTTTAAAAATCTGGGGTAGAATAAATGCATCAAGATCCTAAATTTGGTTTGATTTTTAGGTTAAATTTTTTTAGCCTCCCCACTCACCCTTGGCAGACCCACACAACTTGTGGGATCTTAGTTCCTTGAGTAGGGATCCAATCCCAGCCCCCTGCAGTAGAAGCACAGAGTCCTAACCACTGGACTGCCAGGCAATTCTCCTTTTCAGCCTCCCTGCACCCCCAGCTGTATTACTTTCATAATAAAAATTTACATGATTACAATTTATAACTAAATATATCTACTTTCTCCAATAAATCATGTGATGAAATTTTAACTCTGTATATTGAAAAATAGAGGCATTACAGAACACATTAAGTAGAAAAGACTATCCAATGAAACACAAATTTTCCATCATCCAAGTTAGTTCCTTAATCAAAGTTATAGCAGTCTCTAATATAGCCTTCCAGAAACTTACATAAACAAGTATATATAATGGCTAACATGCAGCGCTCACTCTGTAATGCACTGAACTGTTAACTCTAGGAAGGAAGTGGTATTATCATTCCTATTTTAAAGATGAAGAACCCTGTGGATGTACCTAGAGTCTGTCATACAGAGGGAATAAGTCAGAAAGAGAAAAATAAATATCATACATGAGCGCATATATATGGAATCTAGAAAAGGTACTGATGAACGTACTTGCAGGGCAGGAGCAGAGATGCAGATGTAGAGAAGGCAGAGAAGGGACGTGTGAACACAGGGTGGGAAGAAGAGGGTAGAATAGATTGAGAGCAGCACTGACATATATGCATCACCATGTGCAAAATAGACAGCTAGTGGGAAGCTTCCGTAGAGCACAGGGAGCTCAGCTCAGTGCTCTGCGATGACCTAGAGGGGTGGGATAGGGGAGCGGGAAGAAGGGTCAAGAGGGAGAGGATATACGGACACATATAACTGATTCACAATGTTGTACAGCAGAAACTAACACAACGTTATAAAACAAAGATACTCCAAAAAAAAGGATGAAACAGAACGAAACATATATGCCTTTAAACACACACACCTCAAATATGAATGGGGAATACCCTACACAGTTCTCAACTCATTTTAAATTTATTGTATCTTAGCAATCATCCCCTGTCACAACCCACAAATTATCTTATTCTTTCTACAACCTGAAATATTCCATTTTATGCATGTACTAACAAGCTCTCTACTAATGAACAAACCCAAAATGATCATCCTTTTATCTGTCTTTGCACATGTGTGTGTATTATGTAAGATAAACTAATTCACAGACTACATGTCTAAGATAAACTCATAAACTGTTCACTTCTAAATACAGAGTTTTATGCATTATTGCTACAAATTTAACTTAATAACAAGGCCTTCTAATATTAGACTGTGCTTCTACCATGAAAGGTAGCATTTAAGGAATAATGATTTGAAATGTTTAATTTTATAATCTGTGTTATAGTCAAGTGACATACTTGAACCATTAACAGCTTCTCTCATTAGGGAATTGAATAATACTTTATTACTTAGTTTTCCTTTTTAAAAATAACAACATGATTCTTCTATTTAAATATTTTGGTAAATTCTCATTTCCTTTACAATAATCTTAAAAATTAAGATCAATTTGTACATTTTAAGTGTTTAAATAAAAGACTAAATACCACAACTGACTTAATATACCAACATAGTAAAACTTGGTATGCCAACAAAAAATTCACTACAGTTCCAATAAAGAGGTTTTTTGTTTAAGTGTGCTTGGCATCTCAGCATTTCACTGTAATTCTCTTCAGCTTACTTAAAAGGAGAACAAACTATCCTGCTTATTAACCTGAATAGACACCAATTATCTCCACATATAGAGTTAGTTTTGGTAGCTACATTTTAACTTTCACTCAGATACATAAAGCAAATCACAGAATCTGGGGATACCCAAGACCAGGCAACCCAAGAAACAGAAAAATGAGCAAGAAAGTAAGAGGGTAAAAGGTTCCTTTCACCAATATGATGAGGATCACAAAAAAAGATGAACTAGCTTCTAGGGTGAAAATTCCAGAGCTGAATAATAGACAAATACAGCTGCATCAAATTCTATACTTAATATTCATGGAACATTACAATTGGAAGGATTTTTGGAAGTTACTAATTTCAACTACTATTAGTTTTTTAAATGTAGAAAAACAAGGCCCAGAAGGCCTAGTTAACTGTCAAATCAACCAGAATCCAGCTCCCTGACACCCAGTAAGAAGTTTTTCCATTGTACCATTCTAGGACCCTATTTAAATTATATTATCTAGTTTGGAACCCCACAGCTTAACAACATGTGGTGATCCTGGAATTTTCAGAGGAAAATATTATTTACAACAATGGTACAGATGTATTTATGAGGAAATCTAAAAAACTCTCTTACCAGCTTAAAGAAACACTGCTAAGGAAAGGAGTACTGCTGGTATATAAAAACCTCACTAGTTAATCAAGGCAATGAACATTAAAATGAAATATTTCATAGACAAAAATGTTACAAACTAATGAGATTATGGAAAATAGGTAACACAGATCTATTAGAGGGCAATTTGGTACATGGTCTATTAAATATAAAATATACCCAGCTTAGACTCAGTAAAAGTATATATGGATTCACACAAAAGTATAAGCAGACAGGTAAAAAAATGGTTACTGCAGCAACATATGGAAAAGTAAAAGTCTGAAAACAAACGGCCATTAACAGGGCAATGGGTAATAAAATGCAGCAAAATAATATGATGGAACACTATACAGCCATTAAACAAGACAAACCAGAACTGTGAATGTCAATATAAACAGGTCACAAAAACATACTGTATGAGTGAAAAAAGCAAGATGCACACCACTGATGCTTGTGATGTATAATAAAAACTAAACAAAGCCCCACACCCATAAAATAATAAGATACATTTCCTACCTATCTGTGTAAGTACTTTAAAATAACTACATATATGTACTCATATCAAATTCCTTAGCTCTGGGAAGGAGAGGACAGAATTGCAACTAGCATTCACATTTAAATGATATTTTAGTTTTTTATCTGTAATGTCCTATTACCTGAGAAACTGAAAATTGAGAAAGCAATAATCTGGGGAGAAATGTAGTTTTATTTAGCTATTTTCCTTTACATATTTTTACATTTTTTTTAATTTATTTTTTAATTGGAGTATAACTGCTTAACAATGCTGTGTTAAGTTTCTGCTGTACAACAACATGAATCAGCCTTGCCCTCTTGAGAGAAACGTAGTTTTATAACTTAAATGCAAGAATACAGATACTGAGGTCAATACTATCCTAATGTTCTATTTTCAAAAGGAAGGTTTTCTTTACTTACACATTCTTCTCATAACTAACAAACAAAATAAGGAGGTGGCAGTAGGCAACTATCAATACCAACCTTAACTTTTCAGATTTTTCTCCAGTATGGGAAAAATAATCTCAGTAATGTGACAATGGACTAAATTAGCCTTTCTAAGACTCTTTCAAAAGTAGTTATTTGGAAGACAATTTTAAAATGTTAAATAACTCATAAGGAACAATGAAGAAGACAGATTCCTAGGTTTCCTACAGTCGACCACAGTAGCAGTGCTATCGCAGTAGCTCTGCACTGTCACATGAGAAGGTGACTGCTAAGATCCATCGAGCTCTACATATCAGGGTTTACTTCAACAGATTTAAGCAGCGTAAAGTTTGAGTTGATACATTTATTATATTCACTTAGACATCAGCCTCCTAAAATAAATATATTTTTATTCTTACCTGAAAAGCATAAAAACTGTAGCAGGCATCAAGAATATTTCATTACAAGCAATGAACTTCAGAATATTCTGTTGATTAGTGCTTAATTTATCCAAGAGAGATCTCAGCAGAGGTAAACTATTTGAACCCTTTGCCTTAAAACATAAGAAAACAAATATTAGAAGTCATGAAAGCATTTTTGATCACTCAATTATTTTCTTTCCTTAGATGAATGGCATATCTAACATGCAATATAATCAAAAGACAATTACTTGAAAATGATGATATAAAAATTGACAAACTATACATTTAGGGACAAAAGTTAACAGATTTTCCTGCTTTACTGTATTTTCTACATTTGAAGAATTAAATAGAGAACTTTAATAAAGGCCCTTTTCATTCACTGATGCTTTGTTTTCCTTAAGAAAGATTAGATTATTCCACTAAAAGTGGTGGTGATTTCTCTCAACCATAACAAAATCTGGCTATGCAGAAATACAAAGTATCTGAGATTTCTTAGTTAATTAAAGAGAGAAATCACAAAGTTCAGTTACTGCTGTAACCCAAGAACTATGGAGATAAAGAAAAAGGCCAACACAAGGCAAATTTTTGGATATTTTAATTTAAACTTCCATGCATACGCAGTCAATCTGCCTGGCACATGGAAGTTATTAGGCTAAATGTTCCAACTCAGGAATAAGAAAATGTTTCAGAAAAGCAGCAGTTTTGAACATCAGTGTAAAGAAATTCAGTACACTCTACTCATCTACTATGTTAAAATCACTGACAGAACAAGAGACTTCTGACAACTTATCAAATATATTTCAAACTTCAGACACTCCTCCAGGAATTGGACAGTGATTTTAAATACAATCCATTATGACAAAATGTACTATTTTATTGAAACAATAAAAAATTCCAAAATTTTCAAATCACTAATTTACAGCAAGTCTGTAAGGAACATAGGAACTTTCTGAGACACATGCCCAAATGTCTTAGAACTCAAATTTGTGTCAACTACCTGTAAATTCGGGAGTCAAAAGACAAGGCCAACATTGTTTTACTTACATCAAGGATCTTTTTTGTGTATGTGGCAGCATGAAGCAAAGAAAATAACAAGACTGGGAAAATACTCACTGAAGAAAATAATTAAGGAAAACATTACAAATTCATCAAGTACTTTGCACAACAGGGTATGTATTATGTTCAAGTATACAGACCTGAAATAGCATCTGCTAAAATGAGTTCAGTGATGGCTTCTGTTTTACTGATACTTTATAAAATGAATTTTTTTTTTAATCTGTAAACAAAGTCAAAGTTTTTTTTAAACCCACAGTTCTTTTTATGAATAATGAAATAGTTTTTTCACCTATTTCTAGTATATAACATATTGTGAACATTTGCTAAATTAAATTAAAATCTAGGCCACCTCAAAGTGATAAGTAATACGGCTTTTAACGCCACAGTGGTCATTCTGGACGGAATACCTTAGCCATCCAATACCAACACAGTCTCTGTACTGCTTTCACCAACTTAAGAAAGAGTACAGGGTAATGGTTTAAAAAGTAGTTCCCAAATTGTCCTCAACTATAGATGTTTAATTCATTTTTCCTACAAGGACTTCATTATTTTCAGATACTGTTTCAATCAAGCTTTTATAGTCAAGCTTTCATGGTTAAGGTATTCTCAATCTGTACAAATAAAAAAGACATTGTATACCTGGTTTGTATATATACTCAATTGAGAGTTTCATCAGTTTTAATAATAGACATGAACAAAGAATCCTTATTTTAAGTTTCATTATTTGGCTTTTTGTGATAGATAATATATACAATTTTCTTTTAGCTTTTTAAAAAAAATGGAAATTGCTCAAAATACTCTATTTATCCCAACTTCTGCTAGGTTGATAACAAAAAACCCCCACTTGTCCAAGTTATTTCCATGAAATGATAATAGACTGTTAATCATAAATGGCAAAAACACTTGTCCTCAAAACAGTAGCAATTTATCAAAAATAATCCATGATATTTTTCTACACCAACTGAAAGCTTGGTGTGAGGGAAATGATGCCCACTATGACACAATCTGAGTATCAAATTCATTATAACCACAACTCATCATTTAGGACCCAAAGGTTCCAAAGTTCCCACTGGCAAGTAAAACACTGACCCACAGCCAAGTGCTGTAAGAATTCTAACTCTCTAACATAAAAGTTCTCCGATTAATACCCTGACCAAACCTTCCCTGTCACTTCTGAGAACTAAATAAAACGCCAATTTATGAGAAGAGATCACACATACATAAAAATAGCTTTACACTTTTAACAGAATCCTGAATTCAGAGTCAAGATATCTGGGTCTCATTCTTGGCTCTGACACTAACTTCAGTTCCCTAGGCCAAGTTCCATCTTCTGTTGTACGAATTTGCAGTGATCAAAGCCAGGGGTTTCTAATAGGTCCTATCTCTAACATTCTATAGTTCATAAATCCTTGATAAGATACTCATAATTTTAGCATTCATTGTTAAACTATTTAGAAAATTCAAGGGACAAAGAGTGCATAACAGAAATAGGACAATATATCACCTTTCTAAGAGCAAAGATCAGAACATGACTTTGGGCTCACTTTTACTAATGTAATACCTAACTACTTTAGGAATCAGATTAGTATTTCTTGCCAATTAATAGCTTATGTTATTCCCACTACATACTCCCCTCCCAATAAGAATTAAAGAACATTAAATCCTTAATCTTCAACATTCCCTAGAGAGGGCACAGCAAATAAATGGACAGAAAAGGCAGAGAGGTTGTCTTCACTGTTATGAGTCATTTGGCAGCATCTCAGGATTCACTCAATAGAACTGTCCCAGAGGTCATAATTGATGTGTTCAATTTGCTCTACATTAGTATCTAGAAAACAGTTTCTAGCATTTCTATTTTTCTCTTCAAGGAAATTTTAAGCTCCTAAGAGCAGAAACAAGAATCTCTATATAATTTCCCATTATATCTCAGAAAAGCAAGAATTTTAATATTGCTGATTGTAAAGAACCTCAATGAATGTGGCTGATAAAAACAGGTCAATCCAATGATATGTCAACAAACGTGCTTATCGCTTACAGCTGCAGGACAAGGATTATCTAGCAAGTTTTACCTACACTACTATTTACTTGCCAATGTGCTATCAGGCAGGTTATTTTAAACTCAGTATACTGAGTTTAAAATATACTCAGTATACTATCAATAATACAATGCTCATAATAATTTTCTTTAGAATGTTGCAAGGATTAAATACGTCAAGTTTATATACACTGGCAAAATAGGTGCTCAAAAAAATTTTCCTTCCATTCTCTTTTCCTTAAGACTTGTGTTAGAGACATATTTTATTGTGCTTTCCATTATGTACAGTTGTATCATAAATATTCAAGAACACTTAAGAGCAGCACTTCCTAAAGTACAGAATATCTTCCTGAGGGATGATTCAAGGGGAGCTGGGTAGATGGGTGGACAACTGATTCAAATGATTAAGTTTAGGAAAGACTGGTAACTCAGTCTCACAATGCACATTACCGTATCAAAGGTCCCACAGTAAAGAATCTGTTTAGCAATGTTAAACCTATCCGTATCAAAGGTCCCACAGTAAAGAATCTGTTTAGCAATGTTAAACCTACTGCTTCCCAAACATCAAACTGCAGAATGTCTTCCCCTCCATTTAAAAAATACCTATTATCCCACAACATATTTCTGAACTGTATAAACATAGAAATTCCAAAAATCCATGAGTCTGTCCTTATTTTCTTCTTTGTGCTGTGCTGTGCTTAGTGGCTCAGTTGTGTCTGACTCTTTTTGACCCCATGGACTACAGCCTGCTGGGCTCCTCTGTCCATGGGGATTCTCCAGGCAAGAATACTGGAGTGGGTTGCTATGTCATCCTCCAGGGGATCTCCCCAACCCAGGGATCAAACTCAGGTCCCCTGCATTACAGGCTAATTCCTTACCATCTGAGCCACCAGGGAAGCCCAAGAATACTGGAGTGGGTAGCCTGTCCCTTCTCCAGAGGATCTTTCCAACCCAGGAACTGAACCAGCATCTCCTGCATTGCTGGCTTCCCTGGTAGCTCAGATGGTAAAGTGTCTGCCTACAATGCGGGAGACTCGGATTCAAACCCTGGGTTGGGAAGATCTCCTGGAGAAGGAAATGGCAACCCACTCCAGTACTCTTGCCTGGAAAGTCCCATGGACTGAGGAGCCTGGGGACTCCTCAGTCCATGGGGTCGCAAAGAGTCAGACACAACTGAGTGACTTCACTTCTTCACTTCACTCCTGCATTGCAGGCTATTCAAAGCAAATACTAATTTCTTTTTACTTTATTAATTACCTCATTCTCAGCTTAAACATAAGTTATTTCTTGATTAATTTCCTTTTGTTTCTAGCTTACTGAAAGTTAAAAGATAGAGCTAAGAATTTCTCTTTTCTTAAATAGCAAGACATCTGGGTATCTTCCCAAAGAAAGTGTGAATTAAATGAAATAAACTTACATATTAAAATGTAACTTCTCCATGGGCTTGTGCTTTGAATCTGAAATTTGCAATATCCATTGCTAACAGAGAAGTTTATAAGATCAAATATTGAAGTTCAAAATTCCCAATCACCTTTTCAAAATTTGGACTTCACATTTTAGAGTCAGACACTCTTACACTTCACGTTATCTTCTTTCAAAAGAAGTACCAACAAACCAACCAACCCAGGCTTCATGGAACACCCTATTGCTGAATCCTTCCAGTAGCAAAAAAATAATCAAAAGTGATCTCCCTACATTCAGCAGGCAATTTCACTGTCAAAACGGTAAAAAAGGATACTTGTAACAGGGTAGGAATTGACAAAGATGAGTGAATACAACAGGTAGTGGCAGCTGTCCTCTAACAAAGCCTGGGCCAGGAACGCTCTGCTTAACTGGAAGTGTGGTAGTCTTTGGTGCAGCCTCAGAGCACTAGTGAGAGCATTTGCCAGCAGAGCACGTTGGTAAAAGCTTGCTGCTTCATGCAACCTGCAAATTACAGTGGAGAGATCATCAGGAGACGTAAACAGCTACCATACCTCTTCCTCCTTTGTGAATTGCATCATAATTGCACAACACCTAATACCTAAATCTATTACTTCAGAATAGAAAAAAAAATTATGTGACTTTACTGAAGCTTTTTAGAAGCATCATTTTATATACATACCCAACTGAACGTTTATTTCTATTGAAGTATAACTGATGTACAATATCCAACTGAATTTTCTAAAGCAGCCATTCTTCCTCTTAAACACTCAAAAAGGCGAAAAAACATGAACTCATCCCCACATTCATTTTCTCTCAGATTTTCAATGTGATGTTACTTTCACAAAGCACGTAATATAAAATATACCCCCAGTTGGTACTATTACTAGAATATTAGTACCTTTAAGGATGAGACGTGTTTTATTGTTTATCAAACCCCTGGCTGTTTGACAAAGTGTGACATCTAAAAAGGTACTCCAGAAAAAAATGACTGAACAAGTGAATACCAACAGCAGAAACATGTATAATACATACCCAAGAAGAGGCAGAACAAACAAAGCAGAGCAGTAAACTGTGAATAAGCGAGAAAGCCACATTGCTGTGTCCAGTTTATTGGCCATCATGAATTGCTGAATTTAAAAAGAAAAATACTGTAGTTAAATTAAGCTTGCAGATTATGTTTTAAAGGATGACTATTTTGCAATTTTATTCCTATTCAAAATGTCTCAACGCTCCTGTAGCAACTGGTTTTTTTAGGTATAACTCTTAGGGCAATTGTTTCTTCATCAGTGAGTTTCTTTCTTCTCCTGAAAGCTCCCTGACAAGTCTTTCACAGATTTCTGTGGCCCTAAACATCCACATACCACTTTCTTCACCACTTTTTCCTCATTCTTTTCTTTTGCTGCATTTTGCTAAAAGATATGTCCATCACACTAAATTCAATAACTTAAAATTAATTTTCTCAAACTATTTCATATTCAAATTCTAAAGTGGCTTTTACATTTTTTAAAAGAATCTACATAAACAATTTTTACATCAAGACCCAAGATAAACATGTGAGTATATAAATTTCACAAAAACAATACTTACTTTTACTATGTGTGATAGATTCTGCTATTCTGTATTCTATTTAATGTTTTAGAAACAATGTTTACATAAAAAGGATTTCAAACCTAACAGGTTTTAACCTGGAGTCTCAAACACTGCTGGAAGCAATCTAACTTTAATTCTCTTTCGAAAGTAGAGAAAAGTTTAAAAAACTCTGGGGAAAAAAACGCAAGCCTATTTTAAAATTCAAGGATGTTTTTAATTTTACTGCAGGCTTTCTAACAGTATGCAGGTAATTTCAGACACATGCCTCTGAATTTATTCTATCCAAACCTACTACATGTTACTCTTGTAAATTTAAATGTTCACCAGTAAGTCAAGAGGAAGGATGAATCCAGCTTACAGTGCTCAGTTTCTCTACAAATATTCAGACTGTACACGACTGTCTGAAATTTAATTTTAGAACATTTTCTTTAAAATCTGTTTAGGGTATTCATTTTGTGATAAATCATTGAATTTTGCATTTTACCTCGTACACTTTTATGCATGTGCATTTAATTACACAGTTTAAAAAAGATCTAAGAAAATGTATTGGTTTACACTTTTAAGAGTGAACTGACTGACCATGACAAATAATTCAGGCAAAAAATATCAAAGGATCTTTGGGTGAAAAAAAATATTGAGGTGAAAAATTATTCACATAATCTTAAAGTATCATGACAGAATACTCTCTATTCACAAAGAGAGTAAGTTATCTTTACCATCGAGAATCTGGTGGACACCACCAAAGCCAAATGACCAAACTCCAGTGACGGGATAAATCAACGTAAGATGCTTCCTGATACATATAAAATGCCCTGAGAAGAACAAAATCTCTCTTATTTAATATTCCTACCAAACATTTAACCTGAATCTAGTCGGGGGGGCGGGGGGGGGATGACAAAAAATTAGACAATTTCAATTTAAGGAGCATTCTGCAAAACAACAGGTGTGGACTCTGGTAAGACAAAAATGGGAAGACCAAGGGAATTATTTCAGACTGAAAGGGACCAAAGGCCAGTAAACACACTGCAAGTTTTTTTTATTGAGTTTGGACAAGAAGGAAGCAATTTAAAGGACAATTAAGGAAATTTAAATATGAATTGTATATTAGGTAGTAACAAGTAGCAACGCTACATTTGCAAAATGAACTACAAAAATTTTTAGGTAACTGCATTGTGGTCTGTACAAAAATATTCTACATAAGTACTACATTATGGGTTAATTATAATGACGCATGTAACTCTGAAATGGTTCAGCAAAATAAAAAAGGTGTGCACTGAGAGAGATGCTGCACATTTTTAAAATAAGTGATTGGCTCAATTCACATGCTTAGTGTTTAAGTACAATTATGCTTCTGGTACAAAAAAAAAAAAAGACAGTAAGCAGCAGATACGCATCCTAAAAACAAAAGTTTACATAAGCTTAATATTTCTCTTCGTAAAATGACGAAGGAGGAAAAGAGAAAAAAAACCGCTCTCCTTCTTTTGCTTAAAAAGCGGCAGACCTGTTCTCTGCCAGCCCCCAAGTGCGGAATGAGGCATGTGTCACAGCACAATCTCAGGTCGCACCTTCAACCGTGCGACCGAAGGGTGGGAAAAGACGAGAAGGCCCTCTGTCCTAGGCATTCAGGTGGGCATACAAGTGAGGGCCACTGCTGGAGGCCCGCCTGTTGTCGCTGCCGAATCAGAAACTTTAGCTCCGTCTAACGTCTTAGCTCACGATCGGCTGTCTCCCCACCCCCACCCCAATCACTAATCCCAGTCCCGAAAGCAAAGAGCCGGTGGAACGCCTGGGACCCGACTTTCAACACTCCCAGCTCCTTCCTAACTTGCAAATCAAGCCAAACGATCCTGTCCGCTTACTTACCACTGCGCCCGCCCCTTGGGGGCCGTTGGGGGCCGTATCCGCCATGGGGTCGCTCACACTAGCGTCTGAGACGCTGCAATCGGGAAGGGAAAAAAGAAGGAAGGTCAGCGCCGGGGCCGCAACTCCGGGAACCGGCTTCCCTGTTCTCTGCGAGAGCTTCCGAACCTTCACAGAACAAAAGGTCTCGCCGCTTCAGTGTAGCGGACTGTCCCAAGGGCACCCACAACGGCCGGAAAATACCCGCCTGGCACGGCCAAGAGCAAAGATGGGTTTCCAGAAAGACCGACACGAAGGCGGAGCTTCGGAACAAGACCGACCTAACGCCACCGGCTCCAGGTTATTGCCGAACCCGGAAGTGCTCGCTTTGCTTCCGTGGGGAAGAGGCGGTGACGCAGAGGGGAAAGCGGAGCGGTGCCCTGAGGCATGACGGGAAGTGTCGTTTTTCTTGCTTTGGCTTCCCATTTCGTACACGCCCATTGCTCTGTAAGCTAAGAAGCCCGGCAGCCGAAGCAGCTTTTGCCTCATCGTCCTCTCAGAGCTGGTCCACTCTACCTGTGGCCAAACCACAAAGGCTCTCTACTCCCTGATACAGAAGCCTCGGAAATGTTTTCTTTGCCATTTTCTTTCAGAAGCCCACGAAGCTCTTTGATGCTACCTCTAAAATTAGTTATTTCAACAAGCACTAAATGAGAGCTGCTATGTGACAAGCTCCGTACTTGGCAAGGAATATTTCAAGATGGTTATGACACAGACTGCGGGAGAGATAGGAGAAACGGCAGTCATAGCCCAGTGCTTCTGTAATGCGTGCAGAGGCGGAGTTAATCACAGGCGGCACACAGCAGGGGGCCTGAATCAGAGGGGTCCCGGAAGCGTTCCTAGAAAACCTAATTCTGGCGCCAAGTTTTGAAGTACAAGGAGAAGTTGGCTAAATGGGGAAGGGGAATGCAGACAGCAACAGAAAGTGCATGAAGCAACTGGACAGTTGAGTGTAACCACAAAGATCACTCTGGAAACAGGAGAAGGGGATGATCAGAGGGGCAAACCCATAAGCCCACCAGGGGCAGGCTTCCCTGGTGGTCCAGTGGTTAAGAGTCCTTCTTGCAATGCAGGGGACACAGGTTTGATCCCTGACGTGAGAAGATCCCAGGAACACGTGGGCAACTAAGCTTGTGCACTATAACCACCGAGCCGGAATGCAGGAACGACTGAGGGCCTCCTGCCCTAAAACCTGTGCTCCTCACAAGAGAAGCACGTGAATTGCGGCTACAGAGTAGGCCCCCTCACCACAACTAGAGAAAGCCAGTACCACCAGCAGCAATGAAGACTCAGCACAGCCAAACATAAATAAATAAAACGTTTAAAACACCAGGGACTTGCGGACTTCCCTGGTGGTCCAGTGGCCAAGACTCTGAGCTCCAAGTGCAGGAGGCCCAAGTTCAATCCCTGGTAGGACAGCTAGATCCCACAGGTCACAGTTAATAGTTCTCATGCCACAAATAAAGATCCTGCATGCCTCCAATAAAACCCAGCACAGCCAAGTACATAAACACAAATAAAAATTTTAAAAAATCCAGGGGCTTTATAGGGAGGCCATTGCATATACAAGGGGAAAAGTGATGGGATTCTGAACCAAAGGAGTGTTGTGGGGGAAGAGAAGAGGAAAGATGACTTGGAGAGGCCATTCAAGATTGGTGGCTGACTAGGTATGAGTAGGCTGGAGAGGGAAGGTCATCTTCCAAGACCTAGAGAAGAGCTGTAGAGAAGGAAGACTTAGAAGATCTGGAGACTGAGAATAAAAACCTGAGGCTTTTGAAAGGAGGAAGCTGACTAGGGATACATAGGCAGCTGGTACCACGCTTGAAAAGCATGACTTTTTTTTTCTGGCTTGTGGAATCTTAGTTCCCTCCATTGCCAGGCCTGCTGCTCAGCTGTGTCCAACTCTTTGCCACCCGTTGGAGTGTGGCCTGCTAGGCTCCTCTGTCCATGGGATTCTCCAGGCAAGAATACTGGAGTAGTTTGCCATTTCCTACTGTAGGGGATCTTCCCAACCCAAAGATCAAACCTAAGTCTCTCGTGTCTCCTGCATTGGCAGGCAGATTCTTTACCACTGTAGCCAACTGGGAAGTCCTTAGTTCCCCGACCAGGGATCAAATCCATGTCGGTGGTAGTGAAAGCTCGGAGTTCTAACCACTGGACAGCCAGGGAAGTCCCAATATATTCCTATTCTATTGGATAATTTATTTGATTCTCTTTTGTATTATAACCTGATAAATTTATATTCTTATCAAAGGTCTTACATTTCAGAAAGGAAACATGAGAAAGTGGAAAGTAGAAGAAGGTAGAGGACTTTCAGTGAATAGCCTTATACACTGTATTTATAATTTATTTATTTATTTTTAAACGTTATTGGTTTTTTTGGCCCCATCTGGTGGCATGTGGGATCTTAGTTTTCTGACCAGGGCTCAAACTGGGAGCCCCCTGCAGTGAAAGCACAGATTCTTAACCATTGGACTGCCAGGGAAATCCCTGTATTTATGATTATAAAAAAAATACTCAATTAAAAATAAATACATTAAAAAATGGCCATAAAATAATATTAATGTGAAATTAGTCCACTAATGGACTAATGTCCACTAATAATAGAAAGGCCCATCAGTGAATGTTAAAACCATTGAGAGAAATGTTGATGGCACAATATTGACACAATTCTAAAGTGTCACTCCAGAGATTTGTAGTTAAAAAAATGAATTTTTTCCGTGGAGAAACATGTCAATTAAACCTTAATCAAGAGATCAAATTTAGCACCATAAATACACTGGGTTATCCTGACGCTGTCTCCTGATGTGACATAATATTTACAATATTCCCTAAAGAAATTCTTGGCAGAATATTTACTCCAAATTCAATCCTGCCCATCTAGACCTAACCTCCAGGCTACAGAAAATGTAAAGAGACAGATTAACAACTTAAACAACAGCATGAGACAAAAATCAAAATGCGATTTTGATTTCTACAAAATAACTGGCTGGGATCCTTCAAAAAATAAGTCTCACTACAAAAGGTGAAAGAGTTATTCCAAATTAAAAGCATGTACAAAGTCCTAGTAGGGGCTCCCAGGTGGCTCTAGTGGTAAAGAATCTGCCTGCCAATGCAAGAGATGCAAGAGACACCGGTTTGATCCCTGGGTGGGGAAGATGCCCTGGAGTAGGAAATGGCAACCCACTCCAGTATTCTTGCCTGGAAAATTCCATGGACAGAACATCCCGGGGGGCTGCAGTGCACAGGGTCACAGAGTCAGATATGACTGAGCACACTTGATGTATGCACACATGCACAATCATAATAGCCAAGTGCACGGTTTGATTGTCTAGATTCTAGGCTAGGAGAGAGCAATAAAAGAAATTTGGGGACAATTGTAAATTATAGACACTCAATTACAGAGTGAATATTGGAAGACATTATGTGACTATTGTTAATTTTTTTTTGAGGGATATGTGATTTAGAGGTAGTTTCAGAATGTCTGCAACTTATATTCAAAAGTGTCAGCAAAAAAAAAAAAACTAAGTAGATGGATGGACAGATAGAACAAAAGCAAATGCAACAAAGTGTTAATAATTGTTCAATCAAGATGGAAGAGTATTGTATTATTCTCTGATTTCATCTGCGTTAAAATTTTCCACATTAAAAAGCTTAGAAGAAAATAAAAGGAAATTTGTTATAGCAATGTAATGCCTTCTGAGTTTTAGTATGCCCAAAATTATACGGTAATTTATTATCAGGTATCAAATATCATATTAAATCAACTGACAACTCAGTTTGTTTTTTCAGTGGTATTGAATGTGAACAGCAGCAGGATATGTCACTTTGGCATAAGGGTTATTTTAAGCTGAAGGCAATTGAGAAGCAGCAATTGAGAATCTGTTCTCCCCTCCATTTACCTAAAAACAGAACATAAATTTGTGAAATTCTTCCTCCTCCTCTCTCTACCAAGAAGGACGAAAGTTACCCGAATCAGCGCAGACATGGCACCAAAGCAATCTATGTAACAAACTTTACTAGCTAGCCCTCATTTTCCATTAATTCCTCTATATAGTTGCCTTCCCACAATTTGCCACTCTAGAAACTCAAAAGTCCTCTTCCTTTGTCTTGTCACTTTTTGTTAAGATGCTGCATATGCCAGAGTTTTAACCACCCCCTTTGAGTTACTCCCACGTGTATGAATCATGCATGTTATAAACTTCCCATGTTAATAAACTTCGATTTTCTCTTGTTACTCCTTTCTGTCAGTCTGATTTATAGGACTGCAGCCAATGAAACTAAGAAGGGTTAAGGGAAAACTTTTTTCCTCCCATACAAAAGTCACTGAGATTGCAAAAGGATTTGTTTACATGGTTATTGAGTGAAATTTTTTCCTAACATCTAGCCTGGTATTTTAAATTGTCTCTTTGTTTAGTGCCCTGGAAAATTTGACAGCTACTAAGACTCAGAAGATTGAGTGAGATGCCTTTCTTACAGAAAGAAAAAGAGGTTGGAAAAGAACTAGTGTGACATGTTCTCAGAAAGATAACTTTTATATCCTTATCAAAGGTCTTACATTTGAGAAAGGAAACTTGAGAAAATAGAAAGTAGAAGAAGGTGGAGGACTTTTGGTGAATAGCCTTGTACACTTATTTATGATTTACTATTTATTTATTTTTAAACTTTTTATTTTTTTTTTGGTCACACCTGGTGGCATGCCAGATGTTAATTTTCTGACCAGGGATCGAACTGGCATCACCTGCAGTGCAATTTATGGTTTAGTCCATTCCATTAAAATTATCAGTGCCAGCAGATCTTTCAGAAAACCTCTTTTTTTAACTCCCAGGAGTCCATGTGTCACAGAAGTTAATCTCTTGCCATATTTACTTTATATATTTTCTTTTTCTTAAAGCAATACATATACAGTTGAAAATCATCTCCATCCCATCAACCCAGTCACCCAGAGCTACCTCTTCACGGAAGTTACTGTATTCTTTCTGTTCATGTTTTTATTGTTTTATTACATACATGCTTATTACCTAGGTACATGGAGAGTAAACAATATACAGTACAGCTTTGAATCCTTTAAGATTTTTAATAGATGGTACCATACTTCATGTGTCCTCTTGGAGCCTCCTTTTTTCAGTGTTTAAGCTATGTCCATGTTAGTATACCTAGGCTTAGTTTGTTTATTCTAGTGATAAATACTATATCTTATAGTACTTTGTTTATGAATTACCAAAATTAATCTTAATGATGAACATTTAGTTTTTCACTTTTAAAATCAATTCTACAGTGAAGAGTTTTAAGCATGTATCTAGAGTAAATATTTGGAGTGGAATGGGTAAGCCATAGGGTATCTTCAACCTTGTATATTAAAATAATTGCAATTTTACTCCCCCAAGTGGCTGTACTTCAGTTCAGTTCAGTTCACTTGGCCTGCAAGGAGATCCAACCAGTCCATTCTAAAGGAGATCAGCCCTGAGTGTTCTTTGGAAGGAATGATGCTAAAGCTGAAACTCCAGTACTTTGGCCACCTCATGCAAAGAGTTGACTCATTGGAAAAGATTCTGATGCTGGGAGGAATTGGTGGCAGGAGGAAAAGGGGGTGACAGAGGATGAGATGGCTGGATGGCATCACTGACTCAATGGACGTGAGTTTGAGTGAACTCCGGGAGTTGGTGATGGACAGGGAGGCCTGGTGTGCTGCAATTCATGGGGTCGCAAAGAGTCGTACACGACTGAGCGACTGAACTGAACTAAACTGAACTAAAGTAACATGAGGTTGAGCATCTTTTCACAACTTTATTGGCCATTTAGGAGTCTTCTCTTTTTTTGCCTCTCTTTCTATTGTGTTGTCTTTTATTATTCTTCAGTTCAGTTCAGTGGCTCAGTAGTGTCCGACTCTTTGTGACCCCATGGATTGCAGCATGCCAGGCTTCCCTGTCCATCACCAACTCCCAGAGCCTACTCAAACTCATGTCCATTGTGTCAATGATGCCATCCAACCATCTCATCCTTTGTCGCCCCCTTCTCCTCCCGCCTTCAATCTTTCCCAACATCAGGGTATCTTCCAATGAGTTGGTTCTTCAGATCAGGTGGCCAAAGTATTGGAGTTTCAGCATCAGTCCTTCCAGTGAATATTCAGGACTGATTTCCTTTAAGATGGACTGGTTGGATCTCCTTGCAATCCAAGGGACTCTCAAGAGTCTTCTCCAACACCACAGTTCAAAAGCATCAATTCTTTGGTGCTCAGCTTTCTTTACAGTCCAAATCTCACATCCATATATGACTACTGGAAAAACCATAGCTTTGCCTAGACAAACCTGGTTGGTAAAATAATGTCTCTGTTTTTTAATATGCTGTCTAGGTTGGTCATAGCTTTTCTTCCAAGGAGCAAGCATCTTTTAATTTCACGACTGCAGTCACCATCTGCAGTGATTTTTGAGCCCCCCAAAATAGTCTTTCACTGTCTCCATTGTTTCCCCATCTATTTGCCATGAAGTGATGGGACCGAATGCCATGATCTTAGTTTTCTGAATGTTGAGCTTTAAGTCAACTTTTTCACTATCCTCTTTCACTTTCATCAAGAGGCTCTCTAGTTCTTCTTCACTTTCTGCCATAGGAGTGGTGTCATCTGCACATCTGAGGTTATTGATATTTCTCCTGGAAATCTTGATTCTGGCTTGTGCTTCATCCAGCTCGGCATTTTGCATGATGTCCTCTGCGTGTAAGTTAAATAAGCAGGGTGACAATATACAGCCTTGACATATTCCTTTCCTGATTTGAAACCAGTCTGTTGTTCCATGTCCAGTTCTAACTGCTGCTTCCTGACCTGCATACAGATTTCTAAGGAGGCAGGTAAGGTGGTCTGGTATTCCCATCTCTTTCAGAATTTTCCACAGCTTGTTGTGATCCACACAGTCAAAGGCTTTGGTGTAGTCAATAAAGCAAAAGTAGATGTTTTTCTGGAACTCTCTTGCTTTTTCGATGATCCAACGGATGTTGGCAATTTGATCTCTGGTTCCTCTGCCTTTTCTAAAACCAGCTTGAACATCAGGAAGTTCACGGTTCACATATTGCTGAAGCCTGGCTTGGAGAATTTTGAGCATTACTTTGCTAGTGTGTGAGATGGATGCAATTGTGCAGTAGTTAGAGCATTCTTTGGCATTGCCTTTCTTTGGGATTGGAATGAAAACTGACCTTTTCCAGTCCTGTGGCCACTGCTGAGTTTTCCAAATTTGCTGGCATATTGAGTGCAGCACTTTCACAGCATCATCTTTCAGGGTTTGAAATAGCTCAACTGGAACTCCATCACCTCCACTAGCTTTGTTCGTAGTGATGCTTTCTAAGGCCCACTTGACTTCACATTCCAGGATGTCTGGCTCTAGGTCAGTGATCACACCATCGTGATTATCTTGGTTATGAAGATCTTTTTTGTACAGTTCTTCTGTGTATTCTTGCCACCTCTTCTTAATATCATCTGCTTCTGTTAGGTCCATACCATTTCTGTCCTTTATTGTGCCCATCTTTGCATGAAATGTTCCCTTGGTATCTCTAATTTTCTTGAAGAGATCTCTAGTCTTTCCCATTCTATTGTTTTCCTCCATTTCTTTGCACTGATTGCTGAGGAAGGCTTTCTTATTTCTCCTTGCTATTCTTTGGAACTCTGCATTCAAATGGGTAAACCTTTCCTTTTCTCCTTTGCCTGTAGCTTCTCTTCTTTTCTCAGCCATTTGTAAAGCCTTGTCAGACAACCATTTTGCCTTTTTGCACTTATTTTCCATGGGGATGGTCTTGATCACTGCCTCCTGTACAATGTCACAAACCTCCGTCCATAGTTCTTCAGGCACTCTGTCTCTCAGATCTAACCCCTTGAACCTTTTTGTCACTTTCACTGTATCATCATAAGGAATTGCATTTAGGTCATACCTGAATGGTCTAGTAGTTTTCCCTACTTTCTTAAATTTAAGTCTGAATTTGGCAATAAGGAGTTCATGATCTGAACCACAGTCAGTTCCCTATCTTGTTTTTGCTGACTATATAGAGCTTTTCCTTCTTTGGCTTCAAAGAATATAATCAATCCGATTTCAGTATTGACCATATGGTGATATCCATGTGTAGAGTCTTCTTTTGTGTTGTTGGAAAAGGGTGTTTGCTGTGAGCAGTGCATTCCCTTGGCAAAACTCTGTTAGTCTTTGACCTCCTTTGCTTTGTACTCCAGGGCCAAATTTGACTGTTACTCCAGGTGTTTCTTGACTTCCTACTTTTGCATTCCAGTCCCTTACAATGAAGAGGACATCTTTTTTGGTGTTAGTTCTAGAAGGTCTTGTAGGTCTTCATAGAACCGTTCAACTTCAGCTTCTTCAGCATTACTGGTCAGGGCATAGGCTTGGATTACTGTGATACTGAATGGTTTGCCTTGGAAATGAACAGAAATCTTTCTGTCATTTTTGAGATTGTATTCAAGTACTGCATTTGATGCTGTGAAAGTGCTGCACTCAATATGCCAGCAAATTTGGAAAACTCAGCAGTGGCCACAGGACTGGAAAAGGTCAGTTTTCATTCCAATCCCAAAGAAAGGCAATGCCAAAGAATGCTCAAACTACCGCACAATTGCACTCATCTCACATGCTAGTAAAGTAATGCTCAAAATTCTCCAAGCCAGGCTTCAGCAATATGTGAACCGTGAACTTCCTGATGTTCAAGCTGGTTTTAGAAAAGGCAGAGGAACCAGAGATCAAATTGCCAACATCCGCTGGATCATGGAAAAAGCAAGAGAATTCCAGAAAAACATCTATTTCTGCTTTATTGACTATGCCAAAGCCTTTGACTCTGTGGATCACAATAAACTGTGGGAAATTCTGAAAGAGATGGGAATACCAGACCACCTGATCTGCCTCTTGAGAAATTTGTATGCAGGTCAGGAAGCAACAGTTAGAACTGGACATGGAACAACAGACTGGTTCCAAATAGGAAAAGGAGTACGTCAAGGCTGTATATTGTCACTCTGTTTATTTAACTTATATGCAGAGTACATCATGAGAAACGCTGGACTGGAAGAAGCACAAGCTGGAATCAAGATTGCTGGGAGAAATATCAATAACCTCAGATATGCAGATGACACCACCCTTATGGCAGAAAGGGAAGAGGAACTAAAAAGCCTTTTGATGAAAGTGAAAGTGCAGAGTGAAAAAGTTGGCTTAAAGCTCAACATTCAGAAAACGAAGATCATGGCATCTGGTCCCATCACTTCATGGGAAATAGATGGGGAGACAGTAGAAACAGTGTCAGACTTCATTTTTCTGGACTCCAAAATCACTGCAGATGGTGACGGCAGCCATGAAATTAAAAGACGCTTACTCCTTGGAAGGAAAGTTATGACCAAAATAGATAGCATATTCAAAAGCAGAGACATTACTTTGCCAACAAAGGTTCGTCTATTCAAGGCTATGGTTTTTCCTGTGGTCATGTATGGATGTGAGAGTTGGACTGTGAAGGAGGCTGAGCGCCGAAGAATTGATGCTTTTGAACTGTGGTGTAGGAGAAGACTCTTGAGAGTCTCTTGGACTGCAAGGAGATCCAACCAGTCCATTCTGAAGGAGATCAGCCCTGGGATTTCTTTGGAAGGAATGATGCTAAAGCTGAAACTCCGGTATTTGGCCACCTCATGCGAAGAATTGACTCATTGGAAAAGACTCTGATGCTGGGAGGGATTGGGGGCAAGAGGAGAAGGGGATGACAGAGGATGAGATGGCTGGATGGCATCACTGACTAGATGGATGTGAGTTTGGGTGAACTCCAGGAGTTGGTGATGGACATGGAGGCCTAGCGTGCTGCGATTCATGGGGTCGCAAAGAGTCAGACACGACTGAGTGACTGATCTGATCTGACTGCATTTTGGACTCTATTGTTATTATTAACATCTATTATTCATTGTTTGAATTTTGAAAATACATGCATAAATGTTAAAATTTTGTTTTGATAAGTAGTCCTTTGTTATGAGTTGGAAGTTTTCTGCTCCCTTTTAAAGGTGAATCAAAATATTAAGTGAATACATGGGGCACAGACAGAGAAACAGGCTGTCCGACAAACCTAGACACCAAGCTGAGCTAGAGATTGCCAGGCTTGGATCTGAGAAGCTGTTGAGATAAATGAAAAGGGGGCACAAACCAGGTTGCTTTCCAAATCTTGCTGATTTATGAAAGATGATATTCCCCATCAAAACTCTTTTAATAGGTTGACTTTGTTTTCCTGACTGAATCAACTTAATCATATTATTCTAAGAACTGAGCTATTTTGATTTCAATCCCTTTGCTTCTTCTGCATTCTCAGATGTGCTAAAAATATACTAAAAAGGACCGCAGACGTAGTCCTACATTAGAGGTTCTAGAAAGATTTCAAAGAAGAACTAATGTGTTTTGAATACATAAAAATAAGGGGGTAACTACCTTTATTACAAATGGTGCTCACTTTTAGTGACATTAGATTTTCTTTTTCTATTGCCCTTCCCTAGAGCATAAGCCTCTGAAAGGCAGAGTATATTTTCTCCATTTCTGTGTCATTCTCCCACACTTCAGACAAAGTATAGATGCTGATGTGGAACCCAGGACAGTGTTTCAGGAACTTCAGGGACAGCATAAAATGTACTGAGGTTGTAATGGGAGAAGTTGAAGCCACTTTGTCGAGACATTTGGTTGTGTAAGAGCTTTTGTGGTTAATGTTAACTATTGAATGCCATGACATCTATCATTTTCCCTCTGTAGGAAGAAAATTGTGAAAATAAAACTATTGTGAATAGTTTTATGATTTGTGTTATGTTTAATGTATGAATGATATTTAACCCCCTTTTTAAAAAATTATTATTATTATTATTATTGGCTGCTCTGGTTCTTTGTTGCTGCACAGGCTTTCTCTACCTGCGGTACATGGTTGCTAGAGTGCACAGGCTCAGTACTCACGACATAAGGGCTGCATTGCCCTAGAGCATGTGGAATCTTCCCACACTAAGAATCAAACCCATGTCCCCTGCATTGGCAGGTGGCTTCTTAATTGAAGGATCACCAGGGAAGTCCTGTTTTTGTTTTCTAACAATTAGAAATTGTCTTTTCCCCTATTGTGCTATGCTGTGTTTAGTCTCTGAGTTGTGTCTAACTCTGGGACCCAATGGACTGTAGCCCGCCAGACTCCTCTGTCCATGGGGATTCTTCAGGCAAGAATACTGGAGTGTGTTGCCCTGCCCTCCTCCAGGAGATCTTCCCAACCCAGGGATCTAATCCAGGTCTCCTGCATTGCAGGTGGATTCTTTACTGTCTGAGCCACCAGGGAAACCCAAGAAAACTGGAGTGGGTAGCCTATCCCTTCTCCAGGGGAACTTCCCGACGCAGGAATCAAACTGGGATCTCCTGCATTGCACGTGGATTCTTAACCAGCTGAGCTATCAGGGAAGCCCTTTTCCCCCTAGTGTATTTATTTACTTTCTTCTTTGATTAGTCTGTTTCATAATGTTAAGTTAATTAAACAAGAAGGACATGAGACCAAGGTGGTTCTAATACCTTATTAACCTACTAAGCAAACCAAAATCTAAGCTTATTAATACCTCAAGGTTAAGAAATCAAAACCTAAGGACAACCAATTGCAAACAGTCAACTAAGCTTTTCCAGATAAGGCAAATATTTAAGCTATAGCCAATAAATTAGCTTTATTGCTTTGCTTCTGCCTTTTTTTTTTTTTTTTCTATAAAAGCCTTTCCCCTAGCTCCTGTCAGTGGAAACTCCTACTAATTCTGGTTTGGTAGTGATTATAATTGACTTTTGCTCAAATACACTGTTAACATTTTTAATGTACCTCAGTAGTGAGTTAACTTCCCAAATCTACATGGTCTTCTTAGTCAGGTCTGTCTTGATTGCAAGTAACAGAAATTAAACCCAAACAGGCTTCAAGGGGAAAAGAGACAAAATGGCTACTTTGAAGAGACCAGAGGTAAATGATCTTGTAACAGGCATGACAGGACTTAAGAGTACAAATGATATCAAAGGAGTGGATATGTGTTCTGGTTTCTGCTTCCCTCTGAGTTGACTTCATTGCCAAACTGATCCTTCCTTAACTTCTATTCACATTCCACCAGGTTAGTAAGACCAGCCCATAGAAAGTGTTTCTTGCCTGGTACTTTCAAATAATGGTCCAAACTTGATTCTCAGTGGGTCAAGTCTGGCCCCATAAGTTCTTAGACCAATTGGCAAGACAGAAAAGCCAGGCTTGCGTCATTCACTCATACTTGTTTAAATGGAGTGGTAAGAAGAATATGTGTGGAATCAGCTTCATCTGAAACCCTAAGTGTTGCTATGAAAAGAATGAGGTATGGATGCCAAGAAAGCAAAAACAATATAATTCTGCTTCAATCATAATTTTTTAGCTGATGCTTTATGTACACACACATATATATTTTTTTCAAATCCCTTTCAATCAGTTTCTACTTGATAAGAGTTTTCCGTGGGATGAGGGTTAAGTCCTAAGCGTTACCCAGCTTACTTTAATTGAAAAAAAGAAAATTCCACTGTAACACAAACTCTGTAGCTGAAGCAGTTGGCCACCAAGAGGCCATTACTCCTTTTGGCTAGAAATTGGCTGATGGAGCAAGAATTGATTCCAGAATTATTGATGATTTGGCTCTTCCCAGTTTTCAAGGGGGATTCTATTGAACCATCAAGTCATCAATTTGCTCATTTCTGCTACCATCAGTGATTAATGATCCTGTGGTTGCATAGGGCATTTTTGCAATTGCTTAGTGCTGAGTCATTTATCTCATTAGGAATATATTCCTACTTTTATTTGCTGCCTGAAAGTAGTTCCATAAGCTCTGCAGTTATAGTGTGAGTATTAGGTCTTAATTTGTGTGTGTGTGTGTGTGTGTGTGTGTGTGTGTACATGTGCCTGTCTTCATCTTTGACTAAGCTATTTTTAAGCTCTGTAAATTGTAAATAGTTGATAAGTAATGCAAACAGCAATACTTATTTTTTAGTTTTCTATTATTGCTTTAAGAAATTTCCACTGCTATGGTTCCTTAAACATTGCAAATTTACAGTCATACAGTTCTAGAGAAATTCCACATAGGTTTCCCTGGGCTAAAATGAAGATATCTGTAGGGCTTTATTCCTTTCTGGAGGCTGTAGGGGGAAATTTATTTCCTTGATTTTCCCAGCTTTTAAAGCCCACTCTATTTTTGGCTTCTTGATCCTCTTTTTCCCATCTTCAAAGCCAGCAAGCAATGTAGCAGTTTTTCTGAGCATCTTTCTGGGTTAACAGTGTCCCCAAGGCTATCCCCTCCAGTATTCTGGCCTAGAGAATTCCACGGACTGTATAGGCCATGGGGTCACAAAGAGTCGGACATTATTGAGCTACTTTCACTTTCTTTCTGACTCTGTTTTGCTTACCCTCTTCCACTTTTAAGAACCCTTGTGATTACATTGGGCCTACTTGGATAATCCAGGATACTCTCTCTATACTAAAGTCAGCTGGTGAGCAATCTTAATTCCATTTCACCATTGTACCTATTTACACGTTCTAAGGACAGATATCTGTGGTTCTCTGGACATCTTGGAGGTAAGGGGAGGAAAGCACTATTGTACCTTTCACATCCTCAAACACATAAATAATTTTGCTTAGTGGAGATGGAATTGTCTTCTCTATATGCCAACAAAGGTCCGTATTGTCAAAGCTATGGTTTTTCCAGTAGTCATGTATGGATGTGAGAGTTGGACCATAAAGAAAGCTGAGCACAGAAAAATTGATACTTTTGAACTGCGGTGTTGGAGAAGATTCTTGAGAATCCCTTGGACTACAAGGAGCTCAAACCAGTCTATCCTAAAGGATATCAGTTCTGAATATGCATTGGAAGGACTGATGCTGAAGCTGAAGCTCCAATACCTTGGCCACCTGATGTGAATAACTGACTCCTTAGAAAAGACTCTGATGCTGGGAAAGATTGAAGGCAGGAGGAGAAGGGGATGACAGAGGATGAGATGGTTGGATGGCATCACTGGCTCGATGGACATGAGTTTGAGCAAATTCCAGGAGTTGGTGATGGACAGGGAGGCCTGGCGTGCTGCAGTCCATGGGGTCGCAAAGAGTCAGACACAACTGAGTGACTGAACAGCAACCTATATATGAAATCATCCAGCTCAAATTGGGACTCCAATGCAGCCAAAACCCACACTGGGACTTGAACCCGTGTTCTTTTAACTAAAATCACACACCTGGTCTCAGGTCTTAATGAGACTAGGTTCTTCATATCTCACTGCAGAAAGAATTCAGTGAGAGACAAAGTGATAGATAAGATGGACATTTACTTAGAGAGAAACACACTTCACAGGTAGAATGTGGGCCATCTCAGAAGGTGAGAGCGGCACCAGGGCATGGGGTTGTCAGTTCTCATAAGGGTGGGTAATTTCCTAGGCTAATAGGTGGGAGGAGTATTCCAGCTATTTTGGGGAAGGGGTGGGGATTTCCAGGAATTGGGTCACAGCCCACTTTTTGAACTTCTATGGTCAGCCTTGAAGCTGCCGTGGCATCTGTGGGTGTAGCTTGCTAATGTGTAACAGTTTACTGAGGCTCAAGGTCTACCATCTTGGACCTATTCGGTTCCAATCAGTTTGTGTTGTGTCCTTGGGCTCTGTCATTCTTTTATGGGTTGTGCCCTGCCCCCTTTCCTCCTGTGTCACATATACTGTTGGGCTGCACCCCCTCTGGCTTGCAAGCTCTGTATTTGCCCAGCTTCATGACGGAAGAGTAGCCAAGAGTCAGCAACAGAGACATCAGTGGTTTAACAGATAGGGGGATTTTACGTGTTCACAACAAGGTCCTGGAGCAAAACCCCCACCACTGACGATGGGCAGGACGTGGCAATAGTCTTTGCGCTCCAGGGAATGGTGGGTGGTGGGGTGGGAGGGTTACCTGTCATGGTGGGAGTTGACATTAGGTTGGTTCATCGGTTACCAGGGAAACTAGCAGAGAGGAACACCCTTCACCATCCCTTTGATATGCTAGCTTGGTAGCTAAAGTTAGAAGAATCCTTTGCTGGGGCCTGAGGCAAGTATGTAGGGAGGTCAGTCAGGTGAGCTGGGTATGGGTGAAGCAGGCACTGGTCAAGCCTGGGATGTACCGAAAGCAAGAGAAGAGCCCTCTTGGGTGGTCCGATCATACACATACTCAAGATGTGTTCTAGGGCTTTAGAAAATGACGATATCTACCACTCTCTCCTGTCATTCATAAATTTCAACACGGGCGGGAGATGGACCTGGCTGGGACTGTATTGGTTCAAAGTCAAAGATCAGGTTACTTACCCCTACATCTGAAAAATCATATTTGTATCACAGTCAATTCAACAGAACTGTTTCAGATTATCTGCTCATTACCCCAGCTGGATCCCAGAAGTTTTACAATCTACATCTTAAAGAGAAAACTGATAATTAGCTACCACCCTACCTCTGGTCATTGAGCAACAAATAATGTTTTGGGCAAGACTAGATAAACATTTTAAACATTTCTACATAGGAGTGTAAAATATCCATTACTCTTCACAAGGAGGTTGGGGAGTTCTGTTCTGCAATTACCCTAGCTCTATTTTCTTTCCTCTCAAGCACCTAAACTCACCTTGACATGGTAAGTTACTCTAAGTTTTACCCTACCTATTGAAGCACAGCATCTCAATAGATCAAAATTTCCAGTAGTCTAGAAGAAACAAGGAAAATACAAGACAATAAATTCAATGTATCTTTATTCATCTGAAAATTAATAAAAGGAAACTTCACTGAAATGGAATCGGGAGTCCAGAAGGGGGAGCTCTCATACACACAGCACTCAACATGATACCCCAATAGGAAGCGATGCACTTTCCATCTCCAGCAGAATGTGACACTACTTTACCACCGTCATTCAGAGGAAGAAAGATATTCTCCTTGCCTGGCAACAGCTTAGCCAGTGAGGGACTGTCTCAACTCAGCCAGAGAGGGACCCTGTGCTTCCAATTCCCAGTTTCCTGCAATGGACTTGTTGTTGGTAACAGTCCCTCCCAACCTCTCCTCTTTGAGTTTCCCCTTCCTTTGTTTTAAAGGGCTTACATGTGGTTCACCGTAGTTACATGTCCCCAGTAACAATTCTTTGCTGCTCCTGCATAAACCCAGGAAATAACTGGTGAAATAACTGACTGTTTTATTGTTTTAGGCTAACATTACCAATCCGAATCCTTTTCATTCGATACTTATCACTGAGGAACTGTGCTCTAATTATAATAAAATTTTAGCAAATGAGTAATAAACAATGATAATAATGATAGTAAAATGAGCATCACATAATGGAATTTGTATGCATGTTAGAAACCTGAAAAAATCAGTTTGGGTTCTAAATGGCATTTAAGTGTATTCGTCCTTTTGATCGGAGAAGGCAATGGCAACCCACTCCAGTACTCTTGCCTGGAAAATCCCATGGACGGAGGAGCCTGGTAGGCTGCAGTCCATGGGGTCGCTAGGAGTTGGATACAACTGAGCGACTTCACTTTCACTTTTCACTTTCATGCATTGGACAAGGAAATGGCAACCCACTCCAGTATTCTTGCCTGGAGAATCCCAGGGATGGGGGAGCCTGGTGGGCTGCCATCTATGGGGTCACACAGAGTCGGACACGACTGAAGCAACTTAGCAGCAGCAGCAGCATCCTTTGGATCAATAGAGTCTAAAGGAATAATTTTTGTACTTATTTCTTTATAATCTACATATTGTCTCTCCATTAGTGAAGAAAATAATTTGTTATGTTAGATGATGGACTTATTATGCTTCAATATTTTTCATTATGAAATTAGTATATAATTATATTAGAAAATTTGGAAAAGAATTTTTAAAATAAAAGGAAAAGTTATTCACAGAACAGCCTTCTAGACCACCACTGGCTTTCATTAATGCCTAAGTTTTTGTTGGACTTTTTTATTACATTGTAAAATTCATCCATATAAAAAATTTTTATATTACTCTTTTCACATAATACAATAAGCAGTCCATGTCATTGTTACTTAAGTTTTATTGGCTACATAGTATTTTACCAGTTAGGTATTCCATAACTATTAAACTATTCCATAGTTTATTCCATTGGTATATTTGTTATCTTTACAGCTGTAATAGGAATTTGACTGTTTAGGTGGCTGAAAAGATATTTATTCACTTTTTATCACTGTTTTATTACTGCTTATTATTAAATAATTAATAAAAGTTTATGAAGAGCAAAATTCAGTAGTTAACATTTTCAAAATATAAAATTTAGATTTTTTTATTTAAATATTCTCCAACAGAACCTTTAAAAAAAACCTTTAAAACTCAATGCAAATCACTAGACTATTTGTTCATGAATTCATCTACAGTTTTCAAGACAATAAGAAATTCTCCTCCTTGGCATCGGTGTCACTGTTACACATATTGTATAACAATAGCCATATAGCGATCACTGACCATAAGCTTAGTAAGAACAGCTTGTAAATGCAGGCAGTGAACACATAAATACAAAAATAAAACGGAAGTCAGTATTAAGCACCAGCCCCTTCTATTTTATTCAGAGCTGTTTTTTCAATATTTATTCATCTATTCATTAAATACCGAAGGGTCAGTAACTAGGTGCCAGACATTGGAGAGAGAATAGTTACTATGAATAAAAGAAGTGAGGGCCCTGTCCTCTTACGGCTGTCATTCTAGGGCGGGCTGGGTCATCTGCAAACTGCTTATCATGGTATAGTCAGCACCCTCTGGGATCTGGCTGCTGATGATGAAGAATCAGAACATTGTGCTGAGTTATTCAAAAGACACTGCCCCTCTCTTGGCACTCATGTCCTCCGTGGTAACTGGTTAATATGAACATGACCACTCCTACGGCTAGGCTTGACATTACAAAGAGAGGGAATGTTCATGGAAGTTTAGGAAAAGAAAGACATGTGGAGAGAACTGTCTTAGCAGCAGCTGTAGCTTTTGGTCTAAGAGGAAGCCATTCTGCAGCAACCCCACAGGGAGAAAGCCAGGGATTAAAAAACAACAACAACTCATTCCTACCTCCCACTGATCTTCTACCAGGGATTTGGATTGTTCAAATCTAAATTCAAGCTAGGGAGCGAGGGTGACTATTGACGCAGCTCATGTAATCAGATCCCCATGTCCAGGAACTGAGCAGAGAAGGGTAGAGAGTGGATCTGGAGGGACAAACAAAAGTTATTCAACACAAACCCTGTGAAATGGGCACTATCATTGTGCCCATTTTACAGATGTGGGAACTGAAAGTGTCAGTCGCTCAGTCATGTCTGACACTATAATCCTGTGGACTGTAACCTGTCAGGCTCCTCTGTCCATGGGATTTTCCAGGCAAGAATACTGAAGTGGATTGCCATTTACTTCTCCAGGGGGTGGGAACTGAGGTATCCATAGTAACGTGCCCATTAGATAATGAAGGTGGGTGGTAAAACTCGCATTGAAATCCAGCGTCTGTGTATTTGCTATCTGTGCTGTCGTTTTTGCCTCTGTGATATCTCCCAAACAGCACCCTACACAGGAGAGGTCCTCAGTAACACTTTTTGAAAGGAAGGAAAAGGAAAGAAAAAAGGAAACTATTTGTAAAGATTTAAGTTAGCTCTCTAGAAGAGTATCCTGGGTTAACAAAGGCAACAGTTCCTCATCTGGCAAATTTTCATGAACCAGAAAAATCCTTGATTTTAAGGATTGCTCAAGTGAACTCTCCCCCTGAAGGTGAAGGGTGTGAGTCAGAGAGGCTGTATCCAAGATCCTGTCTCCATGATTCTTCCTAAAAAAATTTTTTTTCTGTTGAAAAAATGACATAAAATTTACCATTTAAAAATGTACATTTCAGTGTCATTAAATACATTCACATTGCTGTATAACCATTCATTTCAGTTCAGTTCAGTTCAGTCGCTCGGTCGTGTCCGACTCTTTGCAACCCCATGAATTGCAGCACGCCAGGCCTCCCTGTCCATCACCAACTCCCGGAGTTCACTCAGACTCACGTCCATCGACTCAGTGATGCCAGCCAGCCATCTCATCCTCTGTTGTCCCCTTCTCCTCCTGCCCCTAATCCCTCCCAGCATCAGAGTCTTTTCCAATGAGTCAACTCTTTGCATGAGGTGGCCAAAGTACTGGAGTTTCAGCTTTAGCATCATTCCTTCCAAAGAAATCCCAGGGCTGATCTCCTTCAGAATGGACTGGTTGGATCTCCTTGCAGTCCAAGGGACTCTCAAGAGTCTTCTCCAACACCACAGTTCAAAGCATCAATTCTTCGGCGCTCAGCTTTCTTCACAGTCCAACTCTCACATCCAAACATGACCACTGGAAAAACCATAGCCTTGACTAGACCGACCTTTGTTGGCAAGGTAATGTCTCTGCTTTTGAATATGCTATCTAGGTTGGTCATAACTTTCCTTCCAAGGAGTAAGTGTCTTTTAATTTCACATGTGCCTTATATAAAAGGAATTCTATTGATACAACCACTATGGAGAACAATATAGAGATTATCTAAAAGCTAAAAATAGAGCTACCATATGACCTAGCAATCCCACTCCTGGGCATATATTCAGAGAAAACCATAATTCAAAGGATGCACACACGCTGATGTTCATTGCAGCATTATTTACAATAGCCAGGACATGGAAGCAACCTAAATGTCCATTGACAAAGGAATGGATAAAGAAGATGTGGTACATATATACAATTGAATACTACCTAGCCATAAAAAAGAATGAAATAATGCTATTTGCAGCAACACAGATGGGCCTAGAGATTGTCATACAGAGTGAAGTAAGAAAGAGACAAATATTGCATAACAATGCTTATATGTAGAATCTAGAAAATGGTACAGATAAACTTATTTGCAAAGCAAAAACAGAGTCACAGATGTAGAAAACAAGCTTACGGTTACCAAGAAGGGAAGGGCTGCTAAGTTGCTTCAGTTGTGTCCGACTCTGTGCGACCCTATAGACTGCAGCCCACCAGGCTCCCCCATCCCTGGGACTCTCCAGGCAAGAACACTGGAGTGGGTTGCCATTTCCTTGTCCAATGCATGAAAGTGAAAAGTGAAAGTGAAGTCGCTCATTCGTGTCCGACTCTTGACGACCCCATGGACTGCAGCCTACCAGGCTTCTCCGTCCATGGGATTTTCCAGGCAAGAGTACTGGAGTGGGGTGCCATTGCCTTCTTATGGCTGTGTTAATCTTTTGGCTACCATGAATGATGCCACCATGAATAATGGTGTACAAGTATACCCAGAAATCAAATTGCTGGAGTATGTGGTAAATCTATGTTTAACTAGGTTTAACAATCATACTCTTTTCATAGTGGCTGCACCATTTTATAATATCTTCCTGCCAGCAACACACATGGGTCCCTATTTATCCCCAGCCTTGCCAACACTTGTTGTTTCTGTTTTGTGGTTGTTGCTGTTGTTTTTAATAACCTAATGGCTATGAAGTGGTATCTCATTTCAGCTTTGATTTACGTTTTTGGTTTTGGCTGCACCACCTGACCTGTGGGATCTGAGCTCCACAACCAGGGACTGAACCGTGAGGTCACAGTGAAAGGGTGGATTCCTAACCACTGGAGCGCCACAGAATTCCCTAATGTTTTCTTTTCTCTTGTAATGTTATTCCTTTATTTATTCATTTTTGGCTGTACTGAGTCTTTGTTGCTGTGCTGGCTTTTTCTCTAGTTTCGGTGTTTGGGCTTCTCATCTCAGCGGCTTCTCTTGTTGTGGAGCTGGGCTGCAGGCTGGGGGCTTCAGCCGTTAAGCTTCTCAGGCTACAGAGCACAGGCTCAATAATTGTGGCACACGATCCTAGTTGCTCCTCGGCATGTGGGATCCTCCCATATCTCCTGCACGAGAAATTGAATTCTTTATCACTGAGCCACGGGGGAAGCACACCCCTCCCCTTTAAAAAAAAAAGTCAGATAGGTGTGTTCTTTACCCTACACAGCACATCGAAGCCTAAACAATCATATAAGGAAGCTACAAGGACATTAACTACACATGAATTGGATCTGCTTCAGAGTATTGTTTGAAATGATTTATGGGGTAAGTAGGAGTTTGTGCCCTTTGGAGGCAAAAATGCATTTCCTCAATAATTCGGTTCTTTTTGGTAACTAAAAATATTCTGGTATGAATTAGCTAAAAAATTACATGTATTTGTATCATTTCCAAAAAGAAATATGTGCCTAGGAAAGTGTTATTATTTAGAGATTAGTGGTTTGATTCTTGGATATGGAATTTTACTACAGGACAGCATAGCTAAGAGATGAGGAGGTGTCAAGACCTCTTCTAAACCTAATTACCTCCCCAAAGCCCCATCTCCAAATACTACCACATGGGGGCTAAATTAGGGCTTCAACTTGTGGATTTTGGGTGGGACATAATTCAATCCATAGCAATTGGGAAACCCACATGTACCACCTTTTTCTTTCTTCCAAATATTTGCAGATGATGATAGGATCATGAACAAACAGGAGAAAAATGACCCACTGGCTGCCTAAACCTCGATTTTTCTTGCTCCATCTGGACTGACATGATATTGCCTCTTCTTGGGATGCTGCTGAACCACATGCAAGCCTTTGTCTCAAATTGCTAGACAAAAGGTTTCTTCTAAGGAATACTTCAAATAGTAAAACTGGCATTAATTGTACTATACAAATATTTGTCAATTTTTAATAACAAAATAATTGTTATAGGTTGAATTGTGCTCCCTCCCCAGCCAAAAAAAGATTCACTGATATCCTGATCCCTAGTATTTCAGAATGGAAATAGGGTAAGTGCAGGTGTGATAAGTTCAGTGAGGTCATACTTCAGTTAAATAAGGTCATACATACAATATGACAGGTGTCCTTTAAGAAGATGGCCATGTGAAGACAGAAGATGGGGGTGATGCATCTAAGACAAGAAACACCAATGATCTGACAAACCACTAGAAACTAGGAAGAGGCAAAGAAGAATTCTCCAGCAGGTTTCAGAGAGAGCGTGGCCCTGCTTTGGTGTCAGACTGCTAGCTTTCAGAGAGAGGAGACAATAAATCTCCATTGTTTTAAGCTTTGCAAGTATTACAAAGTAGTTTGTAATACTTTGTTATGGCAGCCTTATAAAACTAATACAGTTGTCCATCTTCTGGAATTGGGTTGTAATTGGCTATCTAGAGCACTTCATATTCTTATTTTAAGTTTGTATTTATCTTTTTTTGCTTGTTTTTAAATACAGTGAAAAAAAATGGTGATCAGAAGTTTACTCTTTATTTTTAAAACTCAGAGCTGGCAAAATGAGTTACAACAAGTAAAAATCAAACAAAGATGAAGGTAATTATGTTGTGTTATTTAATCCAAGAAAATAAAGCATTTGCTGTATAGCGTGGCTTATTGCCAGAACAGTTGTTGGGAAAAGAGCTATAAGTAAATTAAAAATGACACTTACAGAATCAACTATCAAATTATTTGTGGGATGCATTAAAAATGAAATTTTCATATCCAACTGTAATATCAAAGAACACTATTAATATTGTTTACAATATTAATTATGCAAAGTAGGTGCAGGATCGCAGACTCACAAGTAAATTGCCAATTTAGATAGAAGCTATTCACGCTGAAAAGTCTAAGAGTTAACTTTGAAGTACTGCTTGCTTCAATTACAGGAAGAATCTCAGAGGTTCACAGTGGTTTCTAGAGCATTACACTTTGCTCGAATCATTTTTGAAGATAGAATGTTTCTTTACATCCTATTACATTACAAAATAGAACATACCCTCTACGGACTTTTATGGAAAAAAAATCCAAGAATGCCCAAGTCAAGTTCTTTTGTGTGTAAATAACCTCTCTGTTCAATGTGGAAAACGGGAGTCCTGAAGGGAGAAGCGGGAATCCCTGGTGACTTAGTGGTAAAGAATCCACCTGCAATGCAGGAGACTTGAAGGAGATTTGGGTTCCATTCCTGGGTCGTGAAGGTCCCCTGAAGAAGGAAGTGGCAACCCACTCCAGTATTCTTACCTGGTGAATCCCACTGACAGAGAAGCCTGGTGGGCTACAGTCCATGGGGTCACAAAGATTGGACATGATTCAGCGACTCAACACCACCAACAAAATGGAGAAGTGACTTGCAGAATGAGTAAGACCTAAATAAAGTATGACTTACTGGTTAGCACTCATTTACCTGGAAACGGATGGGTGCAGTGACTATACAGTAACATTTTTGCCTTCTAAAAATACTTACTGATAAGGATACGCTGCAAAGATATGATCAGGATAATCAACGATGTACAATACACACACACGCTCTCTGTTCTTCACGAACTCCAAGGCAGTATAATCTTTCTGCTAAACAAGTTTGACCCAGCGCCTATTATGTTCTGAGGACATGAGCAATTGAAGACCCTCTTTTCAGGAAGCTACCATTTTAGCAGAGCAGACAAAAAAAAAAAGGTATATTGTTCCATGATATGCTCTACCAAATTGCTTGAAGACCTATGCAACTGAAATAATGTATTGCATCATATGAGGAAGTAAATTTGATGGTTTCAACAAATTTATAAACTTAAGGTCATATTTTAAAGTCTACTTCTTCTGGGATCATTACGACAATAACAGAGTGATATTTATCAATAGTGCTGTTTTATTGGCAGCTTAGCTTAAAAGAAACAGCCAAGGTTGTTCTTTTTTTTGTCACTTGATTTTTAGAGTTCCCTGACCAGGGATAGAACCTCTGCCTCCTGCAGTGGAAGCTCATATGGAATCTTAACCATTGGGCACCAGGGTAATCCCCAGAAACTGTTCTTGACAATCCTTTTTTGCCACACAGAAGTTCTTTCCACTTGTAGCAAATGTAAACACTGCTTTTTGTTCTGGGCCTCTCTTGCTCACACCATCCTATACCATTCTACTAATGTAGAGGAGATAACTTTTGGAGTCCAAAAAAGGACTATATGAATACAGATTGAATAGTCAATTTTCCAATAACAGAACAAAAGGGTATGGGCCCTTTGTCTACTTTTGACAGTTCCATGAAACACCCACTGGGGAAAAAAAACACTGGATTTGAGTCCTTCTCACAAGGATATCCCTGGAGGAGGGCATGGCAACCCACTCCAGTATTCTTGCCTGGAGAATCGCAAACAGTCGGACATGACTGAGCGACTAAGCACAGCACAAGGACCTCATTTTTCTCACATTTCTCTTCGCAGCTCTTCTGATTGGCTCCCCAACTTCAGTCGTAGGTCCCCAGAATCACAGAATCAGGTCCAAAGATAACTGTCAAATAACTCAGGAAATCAAGACAATAACTGAATTTGCAATTACCTATGCAAAAACCATTTGGTCTTTCCATAAAAGCAAGGAATCAATTCTGAAATTCTTGTAGGCACTCCCTCTATTCTCTAGCACACCGAGTCATGATTCTTGGTTTCAGGCAAGAAGATTCAAATCCGGCTGTTTTAAGAAGCAAAGGAATGTATTAAAGGATATTGAACAGTTCAGTTAAAGAACATAGCCTAAGAGACCACATAGCTGGAACAATGCCCCAAGTCATGCTCTGGATTGGCCCCAAGAAGCCACCGCAGATGCCGCGCTGGGTTCAAATGCTACAGGATAACTGGAACCACCTCCATGCCCGGAGCAGAACACGAAACGCTTGGGCTAAAGCCACAGACAGCCCTTTACACCGCGTATATCTGCCAACTCTGCTGCCTCTCTTCTGCAGGATTTTCCTCAGAGTCTGCACCTTTCAGCACTTTTTCTTTTGACAGAATACCGCTGAAGGCCTGGCCTGAGCTGCAAGGAAAGTGAGGAAGGGATATCTTCAGATTCCTGGGTAGACTGTGCCTCAAAAGGTAGGAGAAGCCCCTCTCTCACCGAGGAAGGGGATTCTGATGCAATAGGAAATACCTCCCTTTCTGGTGAAACTGAAGATGGAGTCACCAGGCCCTGAGGAACAAGCATGTGAGCTAGGAATGGGTTCGAGACTTTGCTTTCCTTACTATACGACAGGGCAAGATGAGCCTGCTCTGAGGAAAGGGAGACCCTTCTCACGGCTCCCCTCACCTGCCCCTCCAAGCAGGTAAACACAGCTCATTCCTAAGAGAGCACTTAAAGCGGTCCCGTCCCACACGGTGATCTGAGCTGGAAGGCCTTCTGCCACTTGGCCTGCATGACTCACATGTGACATTGAAAGTAGCTCAGTCGTGTCCAACTCTTTGTGACCCCGTGGACTGTAGCCCACCAAGCTCCTCTGTCCATGGGATTCTCCAGGCAAGAATACTGGAGTGGGCTGCCAAGTCCTTCTCCAGGGGATCTTTCTGACCAGGTCTTTCGCACTGCATGAAGCACGTGACCATCGGAGCCATCAGGGTTGACTGCATGACCAACGAGGTCTAACTCAAATGCCACTTCCTCCAGGGAGCCTAGGAATGTAATTTGCAAAGGAGTTTCACTGCAGTCTGATCCCTCACAGGAATTACTACTCTCTCGTTGTAATGCTCCCCCATGAGTAGCAGGATGGGAATAGTCATGTTCCCCCAGGACTCTGCTTCCCTTCCAGGGCGCTTACCCACCTTGCAGAATCGTGGTTTGGACATGCACCCACCATTCAGTAGAGACTCCAGAAGCTCCTTTGAGGAGGAATTAGTGCAGGAGTCGAGGGGAGGTAGGGTGGGAGCTTGGAGGCTGATGCTATGTCTGCTTCACACTTTAATGAGTTGGGGACACTGTCGATCTCATTATGAAGAGGTGGCTCTGTGGGACCTCAGCCTGACCCTTCTTCCCCAGCCATCATCCCCCAGTTTTGCTGCATTGTTCTCCTGTGGGCCCCCACCCAGGCTCTGCAGCCAGTCCTCCGTCCCTTCCTGGTTGTGCCGTGTTTAGCAAGCGACTTCTCACATACTTCACGGGGGTGTGCTAATGCTTGTGAGGAGCCAACAACAGGAACTGGAACCCTCTGCACCTTATTGAATATATTTATTTTGTGGTTGCACTGTGATGCTTGTGGGGTCTTAGTTCCCCGACCAGGGATCACCTCCCCCCGCCCCCACCACTGGTAGTGAAAGCATGGAATCTTAACCACTGGACTCCCAGGGAAGTCCCAATCCTGTTATTATTATTAGTTATTATTATCACAGTCTTCTGGAGGCCTTCCTTGGTGGCTCAGTTGGTAAAGAATCTGCCTGCAATGTAGGAGACCCAGGTTCAATTCCTGGGTGGGGAAGATCCCTTGGAGAAGGAAATGGCAATCCACTCCAGTATTCTTGCCTGGAAAATCCCATTGACAGAGGAACCTGGTCGGCTACAGTCCATGGGGTCGCAAAGAGTTGGACATGACTTAGCGACTAAACCAGCACCGCTTCTAGAGGGTAGCGGCTTTCCTGGTTCTCTTTTGCACTCTTTCCAGCCTCTTTCCCAAAACCCTGTTTGCAAGAAAGCCTGCTCAAGTCTGCTGAAGAGAGACTGGGCATCTAGAGGGACTGGGGGGTGGCACACGGAGTAAACTATTGTCCCAGCAGTGAGCATCCCGAAGCGATCCAGGTCATAGGACTGTCTCAGGCTTCAAGGGTGAAAAAGCTGGGGGCTGATCCACTGGTTAAGAACCCACCTTCCAAAGCAGGTGACACAGGGTTAGATCCCTAGGAACTAAGATCCTACATGCCGAGGGGAAACTAAGCCCACGGGCTGCGATTGCTGAAGCCCCGGAGCTGGCACACTGCAACTCGAGAGTCCTTAGGCCACAAGGAAAGGTCTGCATGACCGCAGAGACAGTCCCACGTGCCACAACTAAGACTCCATGCAGCCAAATACATAAATGAATAAATAAATTTTTTCTAAGTTGAAGTGTTAGGTTAAATAGGTGATCTTGGAAGGAAAAAAGTTGTCCGCCTAGTCCACAGAACTTCTTTGGTCCTCTTGTGATGAGATGTTACCTAGATGTTAGTTGTGCTGTCAAGAAGCCCACACTCACCCACTTACTCTTCTCCAAAAAAGGCTGTTGATCATACACACCTTTCACGTGCACAGGGATCACCCAGGATCTTGATCAAGTGCAGAGTCTGAGTCAGTAGGTATGGATGAGGCCTGAGATTCTGCATTTCTAATGAACTCCCAGCTGCTGCTGGTCCATGGATCACTTTCAGCAGCAAAGGTATACAACATGGGGGAGGAGGCAGGGAAAGGCATATAACTTTTTCTTCAATATCGAAAAATAGGGACTTCCCTGATGGTCCAGTGGCTAAGACTCCATGCTCCCAGTGCAGGGGGTAAGCGTTCAGTCCCTGGTCGTGGAATTAGATCTCATCTGCTGCAGCTGAGAGCTTGCATGATGCAACTAAAAATCCCACATGCCACAGGTAAAGAAAGACCCGGTGCAGCCAAATAAATATATAAAAACATTTTAAAAAATATCGAAAAGTAAACAGATGTCCAGACCTAGGCAAGCCCATTCTAACTTGACTTTGTTCAAGAGATGAGTGGCTTCTCTATAAAGTAAATATTTCCTTAGCTTTCCCCACCAGGTGACGATGGAGTGGCCATTTACTACTATGTGGAAAAGAAATAATTATTTATCCAAACCTGGAGACCAGCACAACAAGATGAGTACAAGCATTTGGACAGGTGGGGACAATCAGATTAGGTGAATATTAAAGGTGGATTAAAAGGGTTGAGTTTTGTTTCTTTGAGCCCACCATAGGTCACTGCATCCTAAAGGATGTTATTCGAATGCTGACTCCCGGGCTCCACACCTTACATAATGAATCATGATCTTTGCAAGGGGCCTGTGAATCTGAATTTGTTTCTAATAAGGACACATCTAAGCAATTGTTACACATATTAAAATTCAAAAAGCATGAGTTTAGAGACTTTGAGTTCTCTGATAAGACTATCATTTGATGATCTCACAATACATTAAATTGATAATGGTGTGATGGTGGTAGCCCCAATCCGTGTGTGTGTGTGCGCGCGCACACTTGCGCGCGCGCATGCACGCGCTCAGTCCCGTCTGACTCTGCAACCCTATGGACTGTAGCCTGACAGGCTCCTCTGTCTATGGAATTTTCCAGGCAAGAATACTGAAGCGAGTTGCGATTTCCTCCTCCAGGGGATCTTCCCCACCCAGGGACTGAACCCGAAATCTCTTGCATTTCCGGCATTGGCAGGCAGATTCTTTCCCACTGTACCACCTGGAAGCCCAGCCCCAATCCTTATATTGCCCTAAAATATTCTAGGATTTCAACATTGGTTTCTTATCAGGATCTTGAAGGAATCTTTGGGTTCATACAAATATGCTTAGAACCCACTGATGATCTGAACCGATTCTTTTTTTTTGTTGTTGTTGATATTCAGTAAATACCACTGCTGCTGCTACTGCTGCAAAGTCGCTTCAGTCGTGTCCGTCTCTGCAACCCCATGGACGGCAGCCCACCAGGCTTCCCTGTCCCTGGGATTCTCCAGGCAAGAACACTGCAGTGGGTTGCCATTTCCTTCTCCAGTAAATACCACTAGTACGTATGTAATGTAGCCAAGTCAATATTATTTCCACAATTTGTACACACAATGGAGTACTGAATAATTTCCTCCTCTATATAGCAAATACAGAATCAACCAGATGAAGTAAATTGCTACCAAAACCTACCGTGATTTACTTGGATTTATTTTCTTCCACAAATCCATGGAAAAGTGAGAACATCTAATAGAGCAAATACATTCATGATATCACTGGAATGAATACCATCCTTGACTAAGTGACTGTTTGGGGGAACAATAGGCGTTTGGGAGTCTTCTTCAGGCTGGATCAGGTGGTACTCCCTCCAGCACCCACACGACTGAGCTACAATTGTATGTAGGATTGGGTGGTATCCTAAAGGCATTTCTGTGTACTTTTTATCAGAGAACAGCAGAAGTTTACCAGAACCAAAAATACTTTTCTTCACATTGTTAAGAGGACTTTCATGCTTTTCACCCATTCTTTAGAAAATGAAAAGCTAATGCCATGTAATCACAATTTCCTGGGATTCTGAAAAACCCTTAAAGAGGCACATTGATGCCCGCTGAATGGAAACACTGTAGTGCGTTTTGGATCGGCTCTGTTGCGGGGGTCCTTGACACTCATATGCTCAAATCAGAGTTTTCAAAGGTTCCTTTTGTGTCCAAAACACCCAGACAGTCTGATTTCAACTCTGCATGTGCTTCTGGGTGAATGCAGATGTACTTTTTTTTTTAAAGGAAAAAAAGGAAACAATTAAAGCCAATATTAATTACCTCAGTACTTCAGGCTTGAGATTATAAGAATTTCATTTCTGTATGTGCATAAAATGTATTATCTTGTACTGGTATTGAAAAACTACACTGTTTTGCCATTTCTAGATTTACTATCAATAAAACCCAACCAAATATCCTATAAAATGAACTTTATTAGAAGCAGAGATAAGCAGAAAGTTTTCTGGCCCCATCAATATTTAATTTAGAGACAAAATAACATGCCTGTGTTACTAGATATGTTAGACTGTATTTTGAAACCATGTTATTCTGCTTAGGCCACTGAGTTCACCTCCTCCAACTTGTGTCTTCAAATATATCCTTGGAGTATATGATTATATAAAGAGTCCTGAGGGGTTTCCAGGACTCTGTATTGAGTCCTGGAAAATTCCACAAAATTGGTTTGTGGACTTCTCCCAGATATGTGCAACAGCCAGCATATCATTGGTGACTTAGTGGTAAAGAATAAGCCTGCAAAAAAATAGAAAAGAATCTGCCTGCCAATGCAGGAGGAGGTGCAGGAAACTCGAGTTCGATCTCTGGATCAGGAAGATCCCTTGGAGGAGGAAATGACAACCCACTCCAGTATTCTTCCCGGGCAAATTCCACGGACAGAGGAGGCTGGTGGGCTATACAGTCCACGGTGTCGCAAAGAGTGGGACACAAATGAGCGGCTGACCTACGCACGTAATAGTTCAGATCTTAAACAGCAATGGCACTAGATTTCGTGTGCGCTGACAGTTCTTTTCCACCAGGGGGCAGTCAACTCATTAAAACCAAAGAGAGTTAACAATAAATAAAATCTGTAATTAAAAAAAAAAAAGCACATCTTAAGTTAGTTTCAGTTTCAATAAAAGTTGAAAAAGTTGGCTTAAAGCTCAACATTCAGAAAACTAAGATTATGGCATCCAGTCCCATCACTTCATGGCAAATAGATGGAGAAACCGTGGAAACAGTGGCAGACTTTATTTTCTTGGGCTCCAAATTCACTGCAGATGGTGACTGCAGCCATGAAATTAAAAGACGCTTACTCCTTGGAAGCAAAGTTATGACCAACCTAGACAGCATATGAAAAAGCAGAAACACTACTTTCCCAACAAAGGTCCGTCTAGCCAAGGCTATGGTTTTTCCAGTGGTCATGTATGGACGTGAGAGTTGGACTACAAAGAAAGCTGAGCAGCGAAGAATTAATGCTTTTGAACTGTGGTGTTGGAGAAGACTCTTGAGAGTCCCTTGGACTGCAAGGAGATCCAACCAGTCCATCCTAAAGGAAATCAGTCCTGAATGTTCCTTGGAAGGACTGATGTTGAAGCAGAAACTCCAATACTTTGGCCACCTGATGCAAAGAACTGACTCACTGGAAAAGACCCTGATGCTGGGAAAGATTGAGGGCAGGAGGAGAAGGGGATGACAGAGGATGAGATGGTTGGATGGCATCATCGATTCAATGGACGTGAGTCTGAGTAAACCCTGGGAGTTGGTGATGGACAGGGAGGCCTGGAGTGCTGCAGTCCATGGGGTCGCAGAGAGTCGGACATGACTGAGCGACTGAACTGACTGATAGAAGGAGAACAACTGTAAGCTTCTCAGGAAGTACATACGTAAGGATTACTAGTGCACATTTTGGCCAACCTGAAGGACTTCACATCTGAATAAGTGGTCATACTTCATGTGCCCAGAATTGATATTTAGGCCTGGAAGAGACATGCCCCACTGTCAGAATACAGAAACTATACTAAGTGACATAATGAAACTAAACATTTTAAACTTTGAACATTTTTTTAGAATTTGAAGAAGCTGATGCTCTAAGTCCATGGATCACACTTTGTGTATCAGAGAACTAACAGTTGGATTCAAATGTGCTATACTTGCAATTAACCAGGAACTAGTTGAGTAGAGTAGAAAGATCAACGATCTCAGTGTTAAAAGAATCAAATGTGAATTCTGTGTCTTTGCTTTTCAGTTATGTAGCCTCGGAAAATATATATGTCAGAGAGTTCTGGAAGACTATGAAGGGCAAATAATTTAAGACATAAGGAAGAAATAAAGTCAAACTAGATCTGTCTTTCTACCCTGTGAAGCATGAGCGTCTCATGCCTTCATAAAGCCTTCCCGATCACAAAGCACCTTTTCAGTGCACTGTCTTCCCAGAAGACTTTCCTCAGATGAAAGTTTGCAAGTCAAATGAGGTATTCACATGAAGCACTTGAATGTTGCCAGAGCATCAGAGCAAGCACATGATAATTGGCAGGTGTACTTATTACAGTTTGTTCTTCCAACCAACTTGTGCACTGGAGACTGGCATCTTTCACATTGCCAGATTTTGAAAAACTGAGGTCCAAGAGAAATAAAGTGACTTGTCCAAGGTCACATAGCTGCAGTGTTAGAACCTGGACTTGAGCTCATGTACGCTTTCTCCTCTTCTAGAGCTTGCTCCTAGGCACTATCATGATAAGCATGAACAGTATCATAAAGAGGGTATTTTTTTCCTTAAAGAATATAACAAAGTAAGAGCCCAAGTCAGATGCCCCAGTACTGGCTTTCCTAGCCTTGGGGTCCTGGCCTTGTAGTTTCCTGGACTCCCAAGTGCTCTGTCAATGCATCAGTACAGAGCAGAGGTTCTCTACTCTCCCTCCCCCATCTTTATTTAGATGTAATTGACCCACAACACTGAGTAAGTTTAAGATGCAAGCAGTGGTTCTTAATCTTTGATGCACCTAAGAATGCCCAAGTGAGTTGTAAAAAGTACTGAGGTTCAGATTCCAAACCAGCCTAATGCAATCAGAATGTTGCCTAGATTTCTTTCTCTGCTACACTGTCCATGGTGAGAATGTGTGGAGCTGGAGCTCAAAGCCGAGTCCTCCATCTCCAGGCTCAGTGCTTGTTCTGCTGCCATGTGTAAATATTATCAGTCTCAAGAGGTGAGTCCACAGTTACCACGGGGCACCAATCACCAAAAAACTAGATTTTAAAATAAAACATGGAAGACGGTCCAAGAGATGGATTGTTGGGAAAATGTAAAGAGTGTAGGAGACAAGTTACTTGAAGAAAAGTCAAACTAGAGAGTGGTACATGTGCATATGATACTGGCTCACTTCTCTGGACATGGCGGAAACACGCCAGCACGAAGCACCTTCCTAGGTTGAACACAAAAGAATTGACCCATAGAGCCCTGCTTGACTGTACTGCCTCTCTGTGGAAGCTGAGGGACAAAAGCAATTGCATGATAGGCAGCTCTCAGGTAAGACATCCTTGGTGATAATCACCACTGGACAGAGACATGTGCTCTGATGCTGAGAAAATATTAAAATTTGGTTAACGTTTTGCACTTTCTGGCGGGGGGTGCTGTGCAGCACAGCTTGTTGTATCTTAGTTTCCTGAACAGGGGTTGAACCCGGGACTTTGGTAGTGACAGTGTGGAACCCTAACAACTGGACGGCCAGGGAATTCCCCCACGGTTTTATACTTAATAAGGGTGTAGAATAAAACAGAGAGTAAGTCTAAATTAGGATGTCTAGTAGAATCCACTGGGGCTTCCCTCATAGCTCAGCTGGTAAAGTATCTGCTTGCAATGCAGGAGACCCCAGTTCAATTTCTGGGTTGAGAAGATCCCCTGGAGAAGGGCCAGGCTATGCATTCCAGTTTCCTTGGGCTTCCCTGGTGGCTCAGACAGTAAAGAATCCACCTGCAATGTGGGAGACCTGGGTTTGATCCCTGGGTTGGGAATATCCTCTGGAGGAGGGCATGGCAACCCACTCCAGTATTCTTGCCTGGAGAATCCGCATGGACAGAGGAGCCTGGAGGGCTACAGTCCATGGGGTTGCAAAAAGAGTCAGACATGACTAAGTGACTAAGCATGGCACAGCAGAATCCATTAACTCACACACTTTACTAGTCAAGTTAATGGATATTCCTTAGCTCCAAACTTACCTATGAGAAAATGA